>NC_138871.1:34593345-35194647 GCF_965194805.1 Balaenoptera borealis | reverse complement strand
AATCAGAGGTTAAAAACATGCATGATCATAGTCCTAATAGCTGCTGTTTATTGAGCATATGTGATTTATGGAATTCCCAATTTAATATTACAGCAACCCTTTGAGGCATGTTTATTCTCTTATTTGGAGGAAAAGAAACCAAGAATCAGGGCATGTAGAGAGTCATGCAGACCGCCCATTCCAAACCAGATCTGTGTGGAGTCCTATCCCTCCTCTCTACTGTGCTTAGCATAAGTATCAACAAATTCCCTGGGTGCCTGGCACTGCCATGGCCTAATTCTCACCTCTATAATGTCTCCAATGAGCTGAAAGACTTGGCAACAGATGCACAATTTCTTTCCCTGCTTCGAAGTTGGTTTTTACCAGACTCTAGTGAAGTCCAGCCTCTAAGACTTAGCACTCCACCTATCACCACCCATATTCCACAGTTTGGCATTAGGGATAGCCTTCGACAGCAAACCTCCTTCCCCTTCTGAGGAAAAAAACTGTATTCTTGGAATAGTCCTCTAAAAATATTTCATACCATAGACATTTAAGCATTCCCATAGCAGAGGCTGATTCTTGCCTACTCCAATATCCAGTACCCTTTCCTCCTTAAGAAGAGAAATTGAATTTTAGGCAGGCCCATTGCCACCTAGAGTTAGAGATGGTTCCCAGCCTCTCTTGCAACTAAGTGCAGTCATGTGACTGAGCTGTGGCCAAAGAGCAGAAGCGCTCTGTGGGGTTCTGGGAAAGCTGCTCAAAGAAGTTGACTCAGCTAGGAGGAAACCCTTTTGCCCTTCTGTTATTCCTACTTTGTTAGAGGAGCAACTGGGAAGTGATAGCTAAAGTTCTAGCAACTATCTGTAACCATGAAGTTGACCTTGAGGATAGAAACCTCTTTGTAGGATCATAGAGCGAAAGATAGACACTTGGGTCATTGATGACAGCTTCGAGTCACTTTACTACTTCTAAGCTGCTTACCTCTATTTTTACATGAGAAGGAAACTTTTGCCTTTCCTTCCTTCCTTCCTTCCTTCCTTCCTTCCTTCCTTCCTTCCTTCCTTCCTTCCCTTCTTTTTTGTTTGTCACGGTTATTTTGAGTTTTTCAATTACATGCAACCAAGTAATTCTAATTACAGTTTCCAAAAATATGTTTGGCTTCCTCTGGGCACATATAGATGTCTGCGAAAGCCTGCAAAGCTTTGAGCCTACTAGCTCAGTATTTAGTTGAGTGTGATTTAACTGACAAATTTTTAAGGTACCGTGGAAACATGCAAGTTGAATATTTTGGACCTTTACATATGTCAACATTTAGCAGTTAAAACACATTAACACAGTGTTTCCCCCCTTCTTACTGTTTAATTCAAAGAAGGATGCATTTGGAAGAAATTAGGGTCGTGCTACTCCAAGGCTAGTCCTATCAAGTCCATTAAAGACTGCACACCATTTGAGATCATGCCACAAACAGATTTGGAATGGGTATGATGTTTCTGTGATAAAAATTGTTGCATCAAACAAAACTCAAAATTTACTCCAGGTGGTATTTCCCCACCCCACCCCCTATTTTTATTTTAACATCAAGCACAAAAGTGACACAAAATATTTCTGCTCTCCTGATACACTGAACTTTGGGCATAAGTGGAAGGTGAATTAGAAGGGCATAGTTTTGTACTTGAGTACCCAGATTGGTGGAAATGAGTTTTCCACTTAAATTCGACTCATTTCAAGGCAGCCAAATATCATAGTCTACTGGTTACTGTATTTTAAATGATTTTTAACTTAGCAGAAGATACTGTTTTGGTGAAAATATTTTATGTATCTCCTTTGTTGACTGAAAGAGTTAAAAATAGACAAAAAAAATGAACCCCTGAACTTCACCCCCAAAGCCTTATAGAGAAAAACAGAGAGAATATTTAGAGGCTCTGGCAAAAGGAAGTGGAAATTTGAACAATCACCTCAATAATTCATCCAAAAATGATTGAGAATGTTTATTCTGTTCTTAAATCTTTATTGTCTGGCCCCATCATAGGTTAGATTGACCTGGATGTTCTAGACAAAAGCCTGAAATCTTCCCTTAACTTTGTCTTTGGGAACATGGTCTGTAAGTACCAAGTCATCACTATGGGTAACTATTTGTTGAAAAGGCGCCATTGCACGGCATTGCGTTAGCTTTGGAGTTACAAATGTATTCTCCTGTGAGTTAAAAGGGGATTGTAATGGACTCATAAGATTGTACAATTTCAATACTTGCAAGGAATCTAGATATGATCTATTTCAATCCTCTACCCCTTCCCCTGCATCATTTTAAAGATGAGGAAACTGAGACCCAAACATTTTTTTCAAAGTTTCACAGCTTGTACATAAATTCCACTGTTAATGTCACGATATTTCATACTTCTTGTTTATTTTCTAAAATGGCCCAGTGGAGGAAAAAGAAGCTTTTGCCTATCAGTTTGAATTTGGTCCTAATTATGTTTGGCATCATAATTTTCTTCCATAAAAATTTACAGAATAAGAGGATTATAACACCAAAACCTTCCAAGAGTGAATTCACTTGACCTTGTTGAAAGGTACTGATATTATATACCTACGAGAGACATGGGCTAAGTGAAAAGACTTTATCTTAAGTGATAGCAACACCCCAAGCCACGCAGAAAAACAGAAATGGAAAACTGCATATTGATTCTAAAGCAAATCAAGTGAAGTACCTTCTACGGACGTATAGTCAGATAATAAAAAAGAAAATAATGTATGCTCTTTTCTGTTTTCAAAGGAACTAGGAAATCTCCTTTAAACTTTGCATGCGGTATGGAGATGCACAAAAGTCCCAAACATTTGTTAGTAATAAATTGGCTGACATATCTATAGTTTTAAATCTTTTATTGGTTACTGATTAACTTAACTGCTCTGCCTGACAAAACTTCATAATAAATAAGCCAACCAGTGAGTGCTTCGCAATCAAACCAACTTTGTTTAAAGGACTATCACTAAAACATGATTTACAGGCTAATGAATTTTGCAATCAGCATGTGGTGATGTACAAGTTCCAACATGAATCTAAAATGTACAAATCTGAAGACACTGAAGTTATTAAAAAATCACACCACAATGCAACTAATTTTAATTAAAAAGAAATATATCACATTCATATTTAGCAGTGACATTATGGCATATGAGGAGGATCACTCAGAGTTACTTTCTGAACACATCCTAACAAAACATGGCTATTGTTGCTTTGAAGGTTAATGATTCCTTTTCGAGATCAAATTACTTGCTACACTGACTCAAATCAAGAAAAAAAAAAACCCAAATAAGAAACTATATTTATATGTACATGTAAGCCATGTAAATAGATAAGGTGATTGATGATGGTTATGTCAGTAAGAAAAGTTGCTGCAGATCTTTTTTTTTTTCAACTTGACCAAATTCTTCTTAGAAAGTCTGTATAAATCACTGTTTTTTTTCTGCCTCTCTTTCAATTAATTAAATTGTTGACAGGGAAATTGTAACAAAGTAGCTTTAGTATAAAAATGATTCCCAGCTCTTTCTATATGAAACTTAAAAAAAAAAAATCTTGAAGAACTTAAGTTTTAAACATCTGTCTGGACAGATGTCAAAATGCAGAGTGTTACACCATTATGCTGTGTAAGTTATCTGACACTGTGTTATTAATCTCCAGTTAAATATTCACAGTGAGATTTTATGATCTTTTTTTAAAATTTTTATTTATTTTTTAATTTTTGGCTGTGTTAGGTCTTTGTTGCTGCGCGCTGGCTTTCTCTACTTGCGGTGAGCGGGGGCTACTCTTCGTTGCGGTGCAAGAGCTCCTCATTGCGGTGGCTTATCTTGTTGCAGAGCACGGGCTCTAGGCGTGCGGGCTTCAGTAGTTGTGGCACGTGGGCTCAGTAGTTGTGGCTTGCGGGCTCTAGAGCGCAGGCTCAGTAGTTGTGGCGTACAGGCTTAGTTGCTCCGCAGCATGTGGCCTCTTCCCCGACCAGGGCTCGAACCCGTGTCCCCTGCATTGGCAGGCGGATTCTTAACCACTGCGCCACCAGGGAAGCCCTATGATCTTTTTAAAAGAAAACTTCCATGAGAGAATAAGCTCATCTTGCACAACCTAATAAGCACTTTAAATGAATGAATCCCAGAGTAAACAATGAAAAATAACTTTCTGTGCTGGTTTTTACATCTTATTTCAGTTACCTAGGATTTTTCTATCGGGATTTAAAAAATCATTCAATGGCATGCAATGGGTGTGATTTCATTAAAAATTATAGTATTAATTTTGAATATTTCTCTGGAAAGAGAATTTTATTGAAAATCTTACATATAAATAGTGGAGACAATTACATCTGGAAATAAAATATGGCCCTGCTGAATCCTACTTGTTGTGGAACATATATTATAGTACAATAAACAATATTTTTCAAGAAATGAAAGACAAAAACTATCATGATATTATAAACGTAACAGTAATTTAGTAAGTAGGAGTTTATTGAAAGGAATACTTAGACCCAGACACTGAGATGCTGGGTTGTTATTTCATTCTCTGTTCTCCCCTACTCCACATCCCGCAACTTAGATTCAGTTAGTGTGTTTGATGAATATGTTCACATTAGAATTATAACTGCCTGAAAAAAAAGTTTTTAATGGTTTTAAAGTGATTAAGGGAGCAAAACCACTCTTCTCTCCTTAAAATTTACTAGCCCCCTTTGCACTAAATACATCACACAAACAACCACAATTTCCTTATATGCTAGGAAGAATTCTTCAACAAAACACTGTAATTCTGTGCCAAAGAGACTAACAATAGCATGAGCATCTCGCTGTTTACTTAATGAGATGTGAATGGAAGTGTGAAGGTGAAAAGACAGATTCTAGGTTAGAGGATGGCAAGGTGAGACCGATACTTTAGCACAAGGGAAAAACCCTTGGAAACGCCATGTCTGAAATAAACAGAAATCTTTCCTTTCTTCCTCCCTCCCTCCCTCCCTCCCTTCCTTCCTTCCTTCCTTCCTTCCTTTACTTGGGGAGTCCTCCCTATCTGCCTTAAAAATTCTAAGGTGGATTAATTTGCTCTCAAAACCATCAGATTTGATGTTGATAAACTGAAGTGGCTTAGCTTTGGAAAACATCAGCTTATGGTTTTATTTCCTTTGTAACAAAGGTTTAGTGATACCCTGGTCTCCAGGTTGCATGGCATAATCTACCTATTATCCATATCACCACCCTTGTTTTCATCATTAAGTGAAACTGAAGGAAATTGGTGCTGAGTTGTCAAGAAATCTCAGGGACAATGACATGTCATTGCCCCATTTCTCCTTCTAAATCCTTTGTACCTATTCATGAAGGTCGAATGAGATTATGTCTATGAACCCATTAGAAACTGTAAAGCACAAACATGAGAACAGATGATGCCAATGGGGATTAGGATGCTGCCCGACAATTTATTCATTTTTAGACCAGAAATCTGGTAGCAGCCTTACATTTTCTGATTATTATACGGTCTTGAGTAATGTAATTTGCACCGATATAAACTATAGTTAGCCATTCACTGGGATTCTAAAGCATTCTCTTGTGATTCCTCTTCCACTATTGTCTAGAATCATTTAGCTAATACAAGAAAAAATGATTTTTTTTACCTTATAAATTTTCCAATCCACACTTCCCAGATTAATTAGAAAATTGCCCCAATCTCTCCTTTCCCTTCCCTGATATGTAGCACTCGCAGAAAGAAGATGCTAATTTGATGCAGAAGCTGCTTAAAATCAGTCAAAATAAATCGTGTTCCAATCTTGTGCACATTAAATGATTGTCCCTGATCAAAATGGGAGTGGGGCTGACAAGGAGGGGAAGAGAGGAAGTTTGGAGATGGACTTCTCCCCCAGCCTCATTTCCAACCAGGTAAAAATGGAGTTCGAAAGGCCCAAATTCTCAGCAGATTTGCACAGCACAGTAATAGCCTTTATGCTTGGAAATTTATGGGCCATGGACAGTTTATAAGAAACGATGTAGTTCATCACAGAGCCAGACTGATGGAGCACATGGGAGCATTCTGCACAGGAAGTTGGGTTTTGGAATAATACTTACTTTGATAGAGTTGTTTTGTTAGCTAAGTAAAACAGTAGGGAAGCCAATGGCCACTTAGGCTTCAAACATAAATATATATTTATAAGTCACCCAGCTGCCTAATTGAGAGCCTTAGTGTTTTCACTAAGTATATCTTCACCAGAAAGCAGTAAAAACAACAATATCATCAACAAAATCCAAGTCTCCTTGTAGGTTCATTTAATCAGTCTTTGATAGTTTGGAGATAATTAAATGATGTCTAAATGCTTCTGTCTTAAAGTCAAAGGGTGGGAAGATGGGTAGAAAGATGCTTTTTTTTTTTTTTTTTTTTTTTTTTGGTGAGGGGATGTTCTTTTGTATTTAAGGTGCAAAGACATAAGTGAAGCCTTAATTTACACCCTGGGTTGCTGAGGGCTATTATCAGAGATTTGAAATTGTGGCTCTAAGGACTCCTGATGGGGAGAGTTGGGGGGATCAGAGCAGCAAGGGTTGGGTGTACAATTGTCTGGTACTTTCAGGTTTCACAGAAGAAGGTTAAGCAGGAGGTGGCTTGTTAAATTTGAGCAGAGAACTGGAAAATAAGATTTCACACTCCTGAGATGGGGAAAGCTGGTGAGTTTGGAGTTTGTCTGGGAGATTTGAAAAAGGTCGGGTGTGCTATAGTGTTTCTCAAATTGTATTTCAGTGCTTCTGAAATGAGAAAAAGTAGGTGCTATAAAGGGCCCACAGACACATGCGGTCAAGTGAAGCGTCCTAGGTAAATGGGCATTTTCAAACTCAAATAATTATTTGGCATGTGGAAAGCAAATGCACAGCCTCTCTTTCTGCTTGGCTGGACCTCCTGGAATTCAGGCCACACTAACGATTTTTTGCTACTGTGTCTTCTCTTCAATCTTCTCTTTCTGTTCTCAAGCCCTTCTCCTCTTTATGGCCATGGCTTTCATGATTTCTCTCTTTTGCTTTGAGACCTTGAGCTGGAGTTGGATTGCAAGTGGCAACAGGGGAGTCCAAGACATGGGTGCTAGTCTAGGTTCTGCTTCTTCATGAGACCTGACAACAGGACACTTGCCTTTCTTCCTGGAGGAAGCAGGGGGTGAGATTCCTGAAGTCTCCCCTAGAGCTGACATTAGATGAGCTTATACTTGGTCTTTTTTTCTTACTGAAAAAATTTATTGGAGTATAGTTGATTTACAATGTTGTGTTAGTTTCAGATGTATAGCACAGTGATTCAGTTATACATCTATATGTATATATCTATTCTTTTTCAGATTCTTTTCCCTTATAGGTTATTACAAACTATTGAGTATAGTTCCCTGTGCTATATAGTAGGTCCTTGTTAGTTATCTATTTTTTATATGGGAGTGTATATATGTTAGTCCCAAACTCCTAATTTATACTCCCCCTTCCCCTTTGGTAACCATAAGTTTGTTTTCTATGTCTGTGGGTCTAGTTCTGTTTTGTAAATAAGCTCATTTGTATTTTTTTAAAGACTCCACATATAAGCGACATCATATGATATTTTATACTTGGTCTTGTTACTTCAATTCTCCCCTGCTCTTCTGGAACAGCTGTGACTCTCTTTCTCAACCGCTTTTTAGAAAAATTATTCATTACTGTTATTTGACCGGCCCTTTATAGCTAATTCTCTTTTCCAATTGTTTTTCTAATTTTTTTTTTTTTACTTCTAGTTTTAGTTGTATTCTGCTTGCTCTTTTGTTCCCTTTTGTGAGACTAATTTTACTTTTGTATTCTTATATAATATAATGTGCTGCCTCTTCAAGTATTTATTATTTTCCCCTTTTCCTTGAGGTGTGATCTTTTCTTGCCTAATACAGCACTAGACACATTTTAGCCCTTTATAAATATTTCTTGATTGATTGGTTTAATAAGACTCCTCGTGTTTCAGACCTCCCGTCTCCTTGTTTTGGCTTTGGACTCTGGGCCATCTCCTGTGTTTTTGGAATTGTAGTTAAAGCCATCCTTCACCTCCTATAATATGAACACAGTTGAAGATTGCAACTATGCAATCTCTAGTCTTAAGTCCTCTATTCTTAGGGGGCTGACTTAAAGGACGACTCAGTCTCATTTCTCCTGCTCCCATCCAAAATGAACAGGAAACATAAAAGGCATTCAATATGTTGGATAGCAGTCAAACTTCTAACAGTTCAATTGTGCTAGGAAAATTAAACCTTTTTGTGTCAGAAACTCCCAAGCACTTTCTTTTGGTTCCAACTTGCAAGAATATAAAATGAGAGGTTTCTCTACTAAGAGTTACAAATGTTCTGAAATAACAACTCACTGGAGAGATACAGATAAGAATCCTTACAAGTATAACCTCACATTAAATCCACATTTCCTTGTACCATAGAACATTAAAAGAATTTAATAGCTGGGAGAAAATGTTACTCATTGCCCATTATCTTGCTATACTAATCCATGTATTTCTATGAAAATGTGATAAATTTTGTGCTATGCTAAGCACATTTTAGCATATACTTAAATGGATTATTTATTTTTTAAATTCAGTAAGGCAAATGATTGGTCTTTGTTAATTAACTTTTTATTAAATGGAACTCACAATAGAATAAAATAGAAAAAAGTTGTTTTTCCCTAACCGGTATTATTTAACTTACTCTAAGATACTCTGAGAGTCCTTGTATGTCTTGCAGTCTTTCCATACTTTGTTTCACAGTTCTGCCATTTTGAAGTTCTTTCAAGGAGGCATTGGATTTTGCTTTGAAAAACCAAAGAGTTGGTTGTTACTAGTGGCTAATTCCAAGTAATGCCCTTGCCTTAAGAGACCTGATAAACAACAATCACAACTTTCTGATAAAGTAGGGATTTTTGTAAGTTAATTTAGTAAAGGTTCATCATTGTATATCTATAATGTATTTTCCAATCTCATTAGAAATAAATTTGACTTGCATAAAACTTCAGGAACACACATGCTTGTTGGAAATGTCATTGGTACATTATGGCATCTGCAGTATGTAAATTTTTCATTATCTATTCAATACTCATGATACTAGGATAAGTCCTGCTCAAAGAAACAAACATGTTATAATCTAAAAAGCTACAGACATTAAAAAATATGTGAATGATGGACACTGATGAACAGAACTGCCTGAAAACCCCAACTTTATAGCATTACCCTTTTAGACATATAAAACTAAATAAAAAGAACTGATCAGAATCTTTCTGAAAGTTTGCTGATGTATGTCAGTATATGTCAATGTTATAAAGTGCAAAATATAATTTTCTCCTCCAATTTAGCAAACTATTGTCCAGTTTTAAACAGTTTGATACCTATGATTTATACATTTGTTCATGAAGAGCTGTCACTTAGAACAATGAACTTCAAATGGTATGAAATTCTTTTTTAGAGACAGGAAGCAGAATGATGGATACTTTTGCTCTAGGTAAAAGGAGATTATATTGTTCCTCAACCCATTTTTTGAGGAAGATCTATGTCCTGGCTCTTTTCCTTCCAATCAAGTTTGAAAGTATGATGACATTATAAGGTATTATTTTAAATAAATATTGTTTTTAATGTAGTAGTCTGTTCAACCTTGGCGTCTACAAGCATTCATTATGTTGTAGTATTTTAGAAGAACCTTTACAACCTTTGTTAACATGTATTCTAAAAGAAGTAGTATTAATGCTAACCCTGGATAAAGCTGGAAGTCTTAAAATGCGCCGTGTCCGCCAAAATGGGATTTGAATGTAGGGAATGCAAATGATTTTGGCATACACTTGGGCTCCATGTGAAAAAATATGGGAGAGTCAACTGGTGGAAATTAAACCACCATGACCAGGAGAAGGGTCTGAAGTTTCCCTTTCACACGGTGTGAAGACTTCCAGTCAATAAAATATCCTAAAATAAGTCACAAAATAGGTGAAACCCCTAGGATCCTACCAAGAGCAAATGAAAACTCCTCTGTTAATACATGTCCTTCACTCTGAGAATCCCCAATAAAGGAACTCCCACAGAGAATGACTTCATAATATGAAGGTAGGTGCCTCCTTGAAGAAGAATCAACAGCTATAACAAATAGGAGATCAATAGTTCTGAAATCAGACATTATAGAATAATCTAAACAAGACTATATATTCAATATGTTAATTGATTAGAATAAAGAAGGAATAGAAATCACAAAGAAACCTCAGAAAATTATGGATAAAGAAGAGTCATATTTGAAAAATAGCCAAATAGATGTTCTAGAAATGAAACAAAACCATTGAAAATTTACAAATCCAATGACTTATTATAAAGCTATGCTAATTTAAATGTTGATAAATAGAATGGTGAAACAGAATAGAGAAACCAGGAATGTACCCAAGCATGTATGGAGATTTGTTATTTGACAGAGGAGGCATTACAGATCAGGAGAAAAAGGATAGAGGATTCAGAAAGTGCCACTGTGTCCAACGATAGCCAAACACAAGAAAGAAAGTTGTATCCTGACTTTAGACCAACCACAGAATCAAATCCATCTAATTTACCTAAAAGGAAAACCCCAAATTTCAAGCTTTTAGGGGAAATTATAGGCAAATATGTCAGGGTGCAAAAGAATTTCTTAAAATAGTCACTAAATAAAATTAAGGAAGGATAGGACAACTAGATATCCACATGCAAAAGAATGAAGTTGGACCTGTACCTCACATCATATAAAAAAATTAACTAAAAAATGAATCAGAGTCCTAAATATGAGGGTTAAAACTATAAAACTCTTAGAAGAAAAAAGTGTAAATCTTTATCACTTTGGAGTTGGCCGTGGCTTCTTAGAAATGACATCAAAGCACAAGGAACAAAGGAAACAGATAAATTGGACTTTATCAAAATTAAAAATGTTTGTGCTTCAAAGGACACTCTCAACAAAGTGGTAGAAAATATTTGCAAACATATATCTAATAAAGTACTAGTATCCAGAATATATAATAAATTCTTACATATAAACAATAAAAAGACAAATAGCCCAATTTTAAAAATAGGCAAAGGACTTGAATAGACATTTACCTAAAGAAGATATACAAATGACCAATAAGCACATGAAAAGATGCTCAACATCATTAGCCATCAGGAAAATGCAAATCTAAACCATAATAAGATACCATATCATTTCACACCCACTAGAATGGCTATAATAAAAAAGACTGACAGTTGGATGTTGGGGAGTATGTGGAAAAATTGGAACCCTCATACATAGCTAGTGAAATGTAAAATGCTGCAGCCCCTTTGAAAAAAAGTCTGGGAGTTCCTCAAAGCATAGAGTTTCTATTTGATCCAGTAATTCCATACCTAGGGACATGTCCAAGGTAACTGAAAACATATGTCCACCCAGAACTTTTTACACGGATATTCATAGAAGCATTATTCATAATAACCCCAAAGTGGAAACAACTCGAATTCCCATCAAGTGACTGAATGGATAAAGAAAATGTGGTATATCTGTACAATTGAATATTATTCAGCCATAAAAAGGAATGAAGTACTGATACATACTGTAACATGCATGAACCTTGAAACCATTATGCTTATGAAAAGAAGCCTAGTTACAAAATACCACATATTGCATGATTTCCATGTACGGTACTTGAAACACCTAGAATAGGTAAATCCATAGAGACAGGAGTAGATTAGTGGTTGCCAAGGGCTGGGGAGTGGATAAAATGGGGAGTGATTGGGATTTCTTTTTGAGGTGATGAAAATGCTCTGGAATTCAATAGTGGTGATGGTTGCACAACTTTGAATATACTAAAAACCACTGAATTCTACCCTTTAAAAGGATGACTTTTGTTATGTGAATTGTATCTTAATTAAAAAAGAAAAATAATTAAGGAAAAGATTGATTAATTTGATATTAAAATTTGAAGCAATCCTGTAAACGATAATAGATAACTAGCTAAGATTCATTATTCAAAATATATAAATAACTCCCACAGATAAATAAGACAAAGGTAAAATTTCCACCAAATAATATGCATAAGCTAGGAACAGGAATTCACAGAAGAAGAAAACCAAATAACTAATAAACACAAAATCATCATGATATGCACATTAAAACAGTAATGAGGGCCTTTCCCATGTGTATTCAAGGATATGCTAATAGCAAAACTTCAAAAATATATATGTCCAACTAAGAAAGAATTGATGAATAAATTGCAGTATATCATGAAATGGAAGACCTGTTAAACAAGAACTATTAAAACCAATAAACTAGATACATGTATATAGGTAAGTAAATTTCAAATTTATACTATTGAGTTGAAAAAGCAGTTCTCAAAAGAATTGAATGGAGAGAATTATAACACATATGTGATATTTAAAAATACACCACATGTAACTTGTTAAACAGCATAAGTGGGGACTTCTTTGGTGGCACAGTGGTTAAGAATCCACTTGCCAATGTAGGGGACACGGGTTCGGTCCCTGGTCCGGGAAGATCCCACTTGCGGAGGAGCAACTAAGCCCATGCACCACAACTACTGAAGCCCGCACAGCTAGGGCCCATGCTCTGCAACAAGAGAAGCCATAGCAATGAAAAGCCCGCGCACTGCAATGAAGAGTAGCCCCGGCTCACCGCAATTAGAGAAAGCCCACGCACAGCAACCAAGACCCAATGCAACCAAAAAGAAAGAAAAAATAGTTGTTACATTTTGTTAATGGCTAAATATGCTATTTTAACTATTATTCTCTTTATTATCAATATGACAGTTAAACATGGTGTCATGTTTATATTTATATAATAATAATGATGTAATAAGTTTTGTTACAGACTTACCCATCTTTGCATTTTTTCCTTTGTTAAATTGCCTGTTTAAATCCTTTGCCTGTATTTCTATTAATGTGTGCCTAATATTGGTTGAGAATTCTGTCTGGCTGTGAAAAACACAAACCTGGAAACAGTGGATTAAACAAATTGGAGGTTTTCTTTTTTCTCGCAGAGTGAAGAGTCCAGACGTCAGAAATCCAGGATGGGTACAGTGGCTCCATGATGCCAGTGGAGAAATGGCTTCCTTGTCTCTTTCCACCCAATCATCTTTAGCATGTTCTTGTCACCCTTGGGGTCCCAGGATGGCTGCTTTGCTTCCAGCATCTCTGTTTGAGGCAGGAATGAGTGAAAAAGCAAAGGATAAAATGTATTTACCAGTTAGGACTGTTCTCACCCCCTGCTCACACATCCACATATTTTAAGGAGCCTTCTTGGAAGTCTCAACCAAAAACTTCCTCTATTTTTTTTTTTTTTCCAGTGGCCAGAGCTAGGTCAGATGATCACTTCTATCAAGGAATTCAGCAGCATTTGTTTAATGTTCCCCCGATTTGGGGTTCTGTAGACAGGAATAAGAGAATAAAGTCAAATATCGGGCTTCCCTGGTGGCGCAGTGGTTGGGAGTCTGCCTGCTAATGCAGGGGACACGGGTTCGAGCCCTGGTCTGGGAGGATCCCACATGCCGCGGGGCAGCTGGGCCCGTGAGCCACAACTACTGAGCCTGCGCATCTGGAGCCTGTGCTCCGCAGCGGGAGAGGCCGCGATACTGAAGAGGCCCGCGCACCGCAATGAAGAGTGGCCCCCGCTTGCGGCAACTAGAGAAAGCCCTCTCACAGAGGCGAAGACCCAACACAGCCAAAAATAAATATAAAAATAAATAAATAAATTAATTAAGAAAAGATTATTATTAAAAAAAAAGACAAATATCATATGATATCACATATATGCAGAATCTAAAAAAATGATACAAATGAACTTATTTACAAAACAGAAATAGACTCACAGACATAGAAAACAAACTTATGGTTACTGAAGGGGAAAGGGGGCGAGGGATAAATTAGGAGTTTGAGATTAACATATACACACTACTATATATAAAACAGGTAAAAAAGGACCTACTGTATAGCACAGGGAACTATATTCAATATCCTGTAACAACCTATAATGGAAAGAATCTGAAAAAGAATATACATATACGCTGAATCACCTTGCTGTACACTTGAAACTAACACAACACTGTAAAGTAACTATACTTCAATTCCAAAAAAAAAGAGAATAGGTATTGAGAAAAAACTAGCAGGCCTTCACAACTGACAAACAGTGATGATTATATGGTGATAATCATAAAATTTACTGCATGTGCTATAAGCCAGGTCCGTGAGCTTTGTACATTTCGTCTTGTTTAATCTTCACTGCAAGTCTAAGAGTTAAGTACCCTTGTTAGCACCCATTTTAAAATGAGGAAACAGACTTGTGAAGGTGGAGTACCATGTTGAAGGTCATTCAGTGGTGGAAGAAGAACCTGAGTCCAGTCTATCTGACTCGAAGGGTACCTGGAACTACCCTGGTT
Organism: Balaenoptera borealis; assembly: GCF_965194805.1. Taxonomy (NCBI): domain Eukaryota; kingdom Metazoa; phylum Chordata; class Mammalia; order Artiodactyla; family Balaenopteridae; genus Balaenoptera; species Balaenoptera borealis. The sequence continues at coordinate 35,180,256 of NC_138871.1, read as the reverse complement.
TTAGCACTGCAAGTCCCAAGTCCCTGGACACATGTCAGTCCTGGAACATTGAGGTCGCCCACTGGAGCCCAAGCAGTATTAGGGCAGCAGTTCACTTAAAGTTTGTTAAATGGTTAATCTAATAAACATTGTTTATTATTTTTCATAAATGTTAAAGACTTGCAATATATTAAGGATACAGCCTTTTGTAGTATATAAATTTTTCTTTTGTCTTGTCATTTTTACAACTCTTTTTGATATACAGGTATTTTAAAGTTTTATGTGTCAAATCTATCTGTTTTCCTTTATGGTTTCTTCCTTCGCTTTTATGTTAAGATATTCTTCCCTACCCTACACACCGAAAGTTATATTTTCTTCTGGTTCTTTTATAGTTTATATTGTAATTCAAAGCAAATTGGGGATATGCAGGAATGGGAAAAACTTCCATGCACATTTTCCAGGTTTGGGTGAGTGTTTCAGAACTGTAAGTGTGTATGTTTGAAATGTTCATCTCAGGAACTGATTTAAAATCCATAACTTAAGGGAATGAAACTCTTTCCAATGCATTCCCAATGTGTGGTGCACGTGTATCTGCTCTGCAATCGGCAATCATGTCAAAATGTGGCAGCTCATTTCATATTCTTTTTAACTATCCTTTGATTAAGGGAGTGCTTTATCAACTTCTGTAAGCCTGCAGTCAAATCTACTTCAAATTATTAGCACCTGGTGAGAAATGTCCTTCCCATTCTAACCTCCAGTTCATCATGTCTTATTTATAATTCACTTGATGATTCTGAAATATCGTTATAAATATTATATGTGATTAAGTCTTTACACTGAAACTTCGTTCTTATAATAACGGCAGAAAATGTGGATTGCATACTGTGTTCCTGATACAGATGTGTGGATCCAAACCAAGCAGGTGTGGTGCTAGCCTGAGATGATAAATCACCAGCCTCAAATGTCTTTACATTGGGAAACATGATGTCATTAATGCTTTTCTTGCACCATTGGGTCTAACTTAGTTTTCTAGCCAATGGAATGGGAAAATATTTGTGAATTCACTGTTATTGAACAGTGACAATAGGAACTATTTTATCAGAAAACAAAATTAATGTTCTAGTCCAGGCATTGGCAAATTTTTGGAAAGAGCCAGATGGTAAATATTTCAGGTTTTGCTGGTCATAGGATCTCAGTTGCAACTACTCCCTCCTGCCTTTGTAGCAGCCCTAGACAGAACATAAACAAATGGGCGTGGCTGTGTTCCAATCACGCTTTATTTACAAAAGTAGTTGCTTTGCATGATTTGGCCCCTGGGTTGTAGTTTTCCAACTGCTGTATAGTCAGACATTTCATTCCCTCACAACTGAGTATTTCTTATTTGAAAGGTGGATATTAGTTGCTATCCTGGAATATATTAAAGAAGTGCTCCTATTATTGGTACTTTAAGACTTTGACTTCAATGTCTTAAGGTTAAATTGGAAAACCCTTTGAAAATTCTTTGAAGAATCATGATGTAAACGTGGAGTTGTTTGTGAGGATAGGTTATATCAATCTCAAACAAAAAGTTAGTGTCTCAAAGCTTCTTTGATATTAGTGGCTTATAACTTTCTTCCTAAACAAAAATTTTTACCTTCTGCCAGAGAGCTGGACTCAGCACTTAATTCCAGTGGGGTCCAGGCTTCGATAGAGGGAAGCATATGGGTACCATACATTTGGTAGAGTATGTCTCTATGTAATCACAAAAATTGAATACCTCCAGAGCTCTAAATTACAAATTTGGCTGGTCTGCTTTAATGCAGTTTCTATAATACATCACAAAGGTGGCAAATGCAAGACTCATGCTCAGTATCATTACTTCATGCTTTAGTAAATCAGGATGACTGACTTTTGCTTTTGTTTTGATAGATTCTCTCATGACCTGTGTGTCAATCGCTGATTTGTTACTAATCATATTTCCAAGCTAAATATAATTTTGGGGGGTAGATTTTATATATATATGTCAAAATATATGTATATTTTGAGGGGGTAGGTAATATACATATGCATGTATGTATACATATGTGCACATATATATTTAACATACACATATACATATATACATATTTTAAATATATATACATATTTTAAATATATATACATATTCTTTAAAATCAGTCTTTTACAGACTCCCAAATATCCATGAATATTTATTCCTGCCAAATTTCAATGCTATCAGTGCTTAAAGGAGGCTGGATTTCATAATTTGAAAAATGTCCCAGTCTGTGATAGGTCTTTTGTTGTTGTCGTTCCTGTATTTGGTTTGTTTTTATACTCTTGGAAGGCACTTTGTTATTCTTTGGTGGTTGGCTTATTTTTGGAGACATTCCCAAAGTAACTGGAGATAACATATGATGAATAAGGTAGATGTTCAAGTTGGGGATGTATCTTTGTTCAAAAATAAGATGTAATGTTAAAGTAACGGGACTGATTTTTTTGTTATGTCATATGATATGCAGCTTTAAAGAAATTTTTTGAATGTCTTAAGCAGTGGAAACATTACTGAAATATGTACTGTCTCCTCAGATTAAGTTTTGAAGGACAACTTTCATTTGGTTATGGAAACTAAGATCTGTTTTAAAAGTCTTACTACTCTGTATTCATAGTTTGTAAAAAATATGCCTCTTAGGAGGATAATTTGGATGAATATAAGGAGCTGTCAACAGGTTTGTAATGTGTGTCTCTTTCAAGAAATCTATGGATGCTTTGCTGCTAATTTCCCAAACTCTCACCAGCCCAACCTGATGAGATTTAATGATAGGAGTTTCCCTCTTGAGTACCTTCTACTGTCCTTTGTGGGTGGTATTCTGGGGGTGACCAGTGAAGGGGCAAGAAAAGTAATTCTTTATTCGTTTCATGATGGAGCCAAGTGTTGGAAGAAAGGAAGCTGGAGGCTCCTGGAGAGAATAGAGGCATAGCTGAGAGAGAGAGACACACAGAGAGAGAGAGAGAGAGAGAGAGGAGAGAAGTATTCAAAGGGACAATACTTGGGATTCTTTTGATTTAAAATAGGTTTAACTTGAGGAAGGTAAAGTCTTTGTTAATAATAGAAACAGAAGCAACCATGAATAAGTTTAAATTGAGACGATGGGGCATGTCTTTCTTTTTCTCTCTCTTAAAATACTCATGGGGAGTTCTCTTAAAATACTCATGGGGAATTCCCTGGTTGTCCAGTGGTTAAGACACAGGCTTTCACTGGCAAGGGTCCGGGTTTGATCCCTGGTCGTGGAACTAAGATTCCGCAAGCCGCTCAGTGTGGCCAAAAAATAAATAAATAAAACCTTTAAAAAAAGATACGCATGTGCCACACCTACCCCCCACAAACATTAAAATTTATTGTTTATTTTCTAATTGCAAAAGAAATACATACTTATGAGGAACACTTTTAAAACAAAGTAAAATGAAAAAAAAAAAAAAACTACCCGTCACCGATCACACAGAGATATTAATGGTAAACTTGAATGTGTGTGTTTTCCCAATTATCTCCTTTTTCCTCTTTCCTTCCTCCCCTTCTCTTTTTTTTCTTCCTTTTTAACACTTCTATTGATTGCTTTTTTAAAAAAAAAGAGGATCTATCACATTAAGTATGATGTTTCATAAATTGCCACGTTTTATAGCAATATATCTAAATATCTCCGACTATATCTTTGTCAATGTGTTTTTCCCAACATAATTAAAAAAATAATTTTAGCTAGCTCTATTTTTTCCAATTATAAATGCAATACATATTTATTGCAAAATAGTTTAGACAATATACAAAAACAAAGGTCAAAATCATCTTTAATACTACTACCAAAAGTTGCTTATGTTTGTTCTATGGGGCATTTGAAAGAAGGTATTTATGCTAAAAGAAGCTTAGGAAATTTTGGATTAAAAGCACTTAAACAGGTTTCCTTTACTGTATGACTTCTCAACACCTTTAATATGTTCAAGTGTATTATGGTGCTCATAAAAGGGAGGTAACATGTAGAGTTTCTCAAACTTACTTGACCCGAGAATGTTTTATTCCAATAGATTTTTTTCTTTCTTCAGAACACACATTAGTAAACAATGTTCTTAACACACACACACACACACACACACACACACTCACACACACAGAGGTATATTCACACAGTCTTTATTTACTTGTTTCTAGGTGATTTTCAAAATAATAGGATAATGAACTTAATATATCATGGACATCTATTCACATCAATAAATGGGAATTCACATCATCATTTTTAATGGCCGCAAAGTATGCAATTGTTTTTATGTACCCTATGTTTCTCAATAGCCTTTTACTGGTGTATATTTTGGTTGTTTCCATTTTTTTTACATTTATAGATTATGCTGAAATCAATGCCCTGCACATCCCTTTCTTGTAAACTTGCCCAATTATTTCCTCAGGATAAACTTCTAAAAAAAGAGATAATATAAGCCTTTTAATTTATCTGTATTGCAAGATTAGATTCTTTGCCTAGGAATATAATAGTTTTTCATTAAAAATAGGATGAGGGTTTAGTTCAAGTGTGTACTCATAAAGAATGAACTAACAGGAGCAGAGAGGGCTATCAGAAATATGGTTTTTAAAATACTTGCAATTATTCACAAGACTAATATGCTTTTATAAAGGAGTAGTTATCAAAATGTTTTTTTCAGTATGAAAACTGAGAGCTTCCCTCCTTAAAAAATAGAGTGAAAAAGCCAATTCCGAAAATGTTACTCCACTCAATCCCTGGTAGAGAATCAAAAAGCTTAGGAGGAACACTACCTTCTGAGTTTTAAGTGAACAAAAGTGCATTTTAAATTCAGGTGGGACTTCCCTGGTGGTCCGGTGGTTAAGAATCCGCCTTCCAATGCAGGGGACGTGGGTTCGATCCCTGGTTGGGGAACTAAAATCCCACGTGCTGTGGGGCAACTAAGCCTGCACGCCTCAACTAGAGAGCCTGCGTGCTGCTAACTACAGAGCCTACACACTCTGGAGCCGGCGTGCCACAACTTGAGAGAAGACTGCGCACCACAACTAGAGAGAAGCCGGTGCGCTGCAACAAAGAGCCGGTGCGCCACAACGAAAGAGCCTGCGTGCTGCAACGAAGATCTCGAGTGTTGCAACTAAGACCTGACACAGCCAAAAAATAAAAATAAAATAAATAAAATAAATAAATAAATAAATACATTAAAATAAAATAAAATATACTTAAAAAGATAAATTCAGGCTAAGGTAGAGAAATAGATCCCTAGTGCTTCTATAAGTGATCTGCCTCTTCTCGTTAATTAAAACCTAAAATACTCTATCCGGTATTTTATTAGAATAAAATAGAACTCCATTCTACCAAAGGTCCCATAAGACATTTCATTGAAGTTTCCATAAACTGGGGTCTTATCCTGCTTAGAACAAAAATTTGGAAAGCAAATTTGGTCAGATTTTCTCTGAATATTTGAGTCTGCATTGAAGCTTTTGAACAATTATATACAGGGCTGAGCAAAGGCTATTGTTTGCTTATGTGGTAGACTGAGATCAAGAATGTTAATGTTATCTCCAAGAAGACTTTTTAATTTATATCAAAATTGTATAAACAGGGTCACCAGGGCTAAATGGGATGTCAATGACCTATGAAGATCAAAAGGTAAACAAAAGATCTTAAAATAAGCCTGTAACCTGAACACCTCGAGGGTTGTTGTATATTAAAAGGCAGTTGTTTACATAAAGAAAGGGAAAATTACTTAGTGCTAATTCTGTTTGTGACAAGCTCCTTCTTCCTCAATCCATCAGCAGAATGGTGGTGGATGGGGCTTTCGCTCTGCCTGTTTTGAAGGGCTGTGAAGAAAACCAACATTCGCTGTCCCCTCAGAAGCCTACCCATTTCCTTTATGGGGCTGGTTAGCTTCAGGCTAAGTTCTTTCTTCAGAAGAGGTTTGTGGAGATAAGGGAGTAGCTGGGGGACCTGAGTAAGATTAAAGGAGTAAAATATGTTTGGCAGGAAGAGATGGGTAGATTCACTAAGGTACACGTTCAAGGATTTCTTTGAAGCCTAAACTTCCATCTTCAAAAGGAATTTCAGCCAGATGGGGACCAAATGGGAACATGTCTTTGGGTGGATAACCCACAGAGTTTGGGCTCAAGGGTGGAGGAATGATGAGTCCCAAAAAATGTCATGAAAAAGTACAATGAATTAAGAAAAGGAAAGTCGATTTTTGTTATGGGTTAATAGACACGTAATTAGGGATCTGAAATGGAGGCAAATTAAAAACTCACTGGAGTAAACAGTTTTCTTATAAGAAACAAAAGATGAATCAGCCCTCCAAGCCAGCCAAGGTGTGGCTTCAGAGGCAGTAGAGTCTAGTGATTATGTACATGGTTCTGCAGTCACAATACCTAGAATTAGATCCAGGCTCTTCTAGTTATCCTGTGTGACCTGGGAGAAGTAATTTGATCTCTCTGTGCCTTTCCTTATCATTAAAATGAGAGTAATAATGGTAACTCCCTGCCAGGTTAAATGAGTTACTACATGCAAAGCATTCAAACAGTGCTTGACATGCATGCAGTAAGCGCTCAGTGAACGTTAACCATAAATTTTAACATTTGAAGATGCACTAAGAAGGATAAGAATAAAAGGTAACTATTCTAAAAGGTAACTATTCTAAAAGGTAACTATTCTGCTGCCTGCCATTCCACTTGAGAGCTTAATTTACGTGGTTCTTAATGACTTTTTGATCTTTAAGAGTCACCTTTCAAAATGTAAATCATCCACAGGGTCTTACCCAAAGCCATTCTCAATACTCGAGCAGGGATTCATTGGCCATTGATATTGCCCGGGTGGGTTAACACTCCAGGGAAGAGGAAGAGGAAGAGGTGCTGGGGCAGTGGGAAAGCTTCTACGACAAACTTAACTTGACTTTTATCATTCACACCAAACTTAACCCACCAATTACAATTTTGCCAATTGTGAGGAAATTCTTAAGCCTCCAGTGTTTCAGGGCAAATCACCAGAGAAAGAATGTGCCCATATTGTTTTGTGAGAAAACATAGATGGCTAGGATACATTTTCTGACTCCTTGCCTGAACCCTAGGAAGGAAAAAAAAGTGTCTCATTCAAAAGAGGTCATGGAAGGGGAGGGACTCATGAAAGAATTGTCGAGGTTGTGACGAAGTCCAGGTGAAGGAATTCAGGAGCCTTTGCTTTGGATGAAGGCTCTGGAAGGCCAAGTTAGCCCATGGCTGAAGCTGCAGGCTGGCTAAGCCTGTGCTTGAGGCATCGAAAGACAGGAGAGACAGGAAGGGAAGGACAGACAGACAGACACACACACTCACACACACAATCGAAGGAGAGGCTAGTTTATAAACATATATCCTATTGAAACACTAAGTTATATTTTATGCCTTAGTTTTCTTCCCTAAGAGCCATCAATGTAATATATTTTGTTTCCACTAACTTAGTTAAATAGAACCATGTAATTATTCCTTTACAGATCCTCTAACCAAATACATTTAAATACTTAACTATGTATCCTAATGCATTTTTCTATTCCAACACAGTGGATTTCTCTTCCGATTAATGATACCTGGAGGATTCTGCACAAATCTAGCTTTTTGAGCTTAGGTCAATAAACATGGATCAAATGATCTCTAAGGTACTTTTCAACTCTAAAACTCTTTGATTAAAAAAAAATTTATACAAATTTTAAAGGTTACTTTCTATTTACACTTATTACAAAACATTGGCTCTATTCCCCATGTTGTACAATACATCCTTGAGCCTATCTTACACCTAATAGTTTGTACCTCCCACTCACTCCTCCTCATATTGCCCCCCCCCCATTGGTAGCCATTAGTTTGTTCTCTATATCTGTGAGTCTGCTTCTTTTTTGTTATATTCACTAGTTTGCTGTATTTTTTAGGTTCCACATATACATGATATCATAGAGTATCTCTGTCTGACTTACTTCATTTAGTGTAATGCCCTCCAAGTCCAAGTATTTTTGTTTCTGAAATACATATGTCAGAGAAAGGCATTAGAATTTTCTCAGTGTTTGGTTTTTCTTGTGGTGTTGATCTGATCTGCACTGCAAGGTTTGTTCAGTGGACCAAGACATGCATCTTTCAAGTTGCACACTGCTTTTCAGAAGAGCAATGTCTTTATTTCAAAGAGAAAATGAGGGTATACTTACTTGTACTTACATAAGAGAGACCAGGTCATTTTTCATTAACAAACTTCCACCAATTTTTTAAAATAAATTTATTTATTTTATTTATTTGTTTTTGGCTGTGTTGGGTCTTCGATGCTGCAGGTGGGCTTTCACTATTTGCGGTGAACGGGGGCTACTCTTTGTTGCAGTGCACGGGCTTCTCTTTGCAGTGGCTTCTCTTGTTGCAGAGCATAGGCTCTAGGCCCGCGAGCTTCGGTAGTTGTGGTGCAAGGGCTTTAGTAGCTGCGGCACGCAGGCTCAGTAGTTGTGGCGCACAGGCTTAGTTGCTCCTCGGCATGTGGGATCTTCCTGGACCAGGGATCAAACCCATGTCCCCTGCATTGGCAGGCAGATTCTTAACCACTGGGCCACCAGGGAAGTCCAACAAACTTCCCAAATTTTAAAGGTTTATAATAATGAGTTTATTTTTTGCTCTTATGACATGGCCATTGTGGGCTGGCTGTGGGCTCCACTCCACCCTCAGCTTCTCATGTCAGGATCTGGGCTGATGGAGTAGCCACGCTCTCAAACATTGCTGGGTTTCATGGCAGAAGGAAAGAGCTCTGGCGGATCTTGCACCAGCAATTAAATGTTCCAGCCTGGAAGCGACACAAGCCATTTTTGCTTACAATTCATTAGACAGAGTCAATCATGCACTGTCACCCAATCACAAGTGGTCCTGGTGTGTGTAATTCTTCCATGGGCTCCCAAAGCAAGGAACTTCAACTATGCTATGCAGAGATTAATGGGTTAGATTACTATAAAAAATTCAAATAATAGAAAAGTATGTCACTCAGTAATATCCAAGAGATAACCACTATTAACAAGTTAAGTTGGTGTGTATTTTCTAGTGTCTTATAGAAATATACATATGTGCACACACATACACACATGATTTAATTTAAAAGTATCCCATTAGAAATGCCATTTCTATAATCTGCTTCCCTTCCACCTTTAGCCATATAGCAAGGTCATATTTCTCCATGTCAAGGCATTTAAGTCTACCTCATCTCTTTTAACTGATGCGTACTATTCCACTTTACGGATGGACCATGTCTTGTTTAATTAACTCCCTATAATGAACAGTTAGGTTCTTTCTAATTTTTGATATTATTAAACATTTTGCAATCAATATTCTTGAACATGCATCTTAGCCAGAAATAAATGTTTGTGACTGAATGAAGTTGACAAAAAAATGAATGGAGAAGGATAACCAATCAGTGATTTAAGACTCCAAACACATGGTGAGTGAAGAAAAAAATATTCAAATCCTTTTCACCTGATTCAGAATATTTCAATGGCAATAAAGGCGTAGGAATTCCTAACTATGTTAATGTAGCAGGTCATTCATATTAGCCTCTCTAGAACTCCTTTAAACTCTTGGATTCGTATTCAAATAAAACATTTTCTTGATTATAAAATTTAACATCCCCTCTCCAAGCCTTTGGAAATAAGGTATATCACAATATTATTGCACTGAGAAGTCTGAATCTCCTGAAAAGTGAACATGATGGTACTATGACCCCTCATTTATTTTTTATCTTCAGTTCCAATTCTTTCACCTTATATATAGAATGAATAGTGATTTAAGTGAGAAACCTGAATCTAAGATAGTCAGGGTTTTAGCAGTTTAAACCAATCACGAGGATGCTAGCTTGAAAAGCTCTGTGACTCCGACCGTGGAGGTGTTTATAGTCCCAGGAGGAGACTGGCTTTGTCAGTTCTGAGTTTTGATGGGTTAAGTAGTTTGTAGTTGATTGTCGGGGTGTGGGGGGAGGTTACTGTGGAAGATAAACGAGTTCCTCGATGTCTGAACTTGCTCCCCGGGCTACTCAACTCAACTCAGCTCTTGCTGGGGTTCTCACCGTGAGACACTGATTATCACAACTGGAGCCCTGCAGGAACAAAAAAAAAAAACCCCGAACCAGCCAAAATACGGGGTAGGGCTTACTTAGCTTTAGCAAATTCTAATCAGGGAAAAAAGTGGAGGGGGGAGTGTTAAAGATAGGCTGGTACATCCTTCTTCATATGAGCTTTAGAAAAACTCATGAAAGACAACTGAAAGCAACCAGAAAAACTGTCTTCTCTTCAAGCTGATCTATTTCCTTTTCAATTCAAGCTGTATAGAGTATGCATAGCATATTTTTAAAATCTACTTTATTTCAGCAATTTTATTTATGTAGTTGATTTCTTAGCTTCTGTGTGTGTGTGTGTGTGTGTGTGTGTGTGTTTGAGATATATATATATATATATAGAGAGAGAGAGAGAGAATAAGGGGGAAGGTAAATGATATAATCAAGATTTATAGGGGCTTCCCTGGTGGCGCAGTGGTTGAGAATCTGCTTGACAATGCAGGGGACACGGGTTCGAGCCCTGGTCTGGGAAGATCCCACATGCCGCGGAGCAACTAGGCCCGTGAGCCACAACTACTGAGCCTGCGCGTCTGGAGCCTGTGTAACAACAAGCGAGGCCTCGATAGTCAGAGGCCCGCGCACCGCGATGAAGAGTGGCCCCCGCTTGCCGCAACTAGAGAAAGCCCTCGCACAGAAACGAAGACCCAACACAGCCAAAAATAAATAAATAAATAAATGAATAAAAAAAAAATAAAATTCTTCACTTGCTATTCAGTCCCCAAGAAGTTCCTAGAATACTGAAGTTTAAAAAAAAATTTCTATTTGGATAATTTCTAATCTAAAACCCACCACTCTAAAAATGATGCACTCACATTTATCACTGTCTCTTCTACCTCACACTGGGCAGAACTTCCTTGTCTCCATTCTTACCCTCATCCTTCACATAAAATCTTTGCAGATTTGTTGTTTTTTTTTTTTCAATGCTGGATTCAGGTGAAGATTAAAGGAAGAAGTAATGAGAAGCAGTGAAAAGCACATTTGAGATGTTGTGCCCACCCCTAGATACCCTTCTGTTTGTCAATTCCCCTACTACCTGTACTATCCAAATCTTTAGTTTGACTTCATTTTGTTATCTACCTGAAACCCCACAATTAAAGGACCATTTGGACTAACAAGAAGTAGCTTTTAAAATGCAAATATTTGTGTGTGTGTGTGTATGTTTAGGAGAATGCCATGTTAACAGACTATTAATTATTCTGACGATGGCGGGGAATTGGTCAACCCAAGTCCTTTCCTTGCTGGCAGGCGGCTGAAGGTAACTTTACTGAGACCATACTTCTATGGTTTGTTTGAATGGGAGGAGATGGACCGTGGAGTAGTAGACGTGGGGAGAGGTCAGAATATGGCGCCAATGTGTTCACCCCAGTACATGTGGCACCTTGAGAAGTGCTTGTTCCATTAATGGGCACTCTAAATATTTGTTGGATGAGTGACATGAAGAATGACTATTGAAGTATCCTTGTAGAGCCCACTAGAAGGTGGGTTTTGAGTCTTGTAAAAGTGTGCTGACATAGCATAACAACTTCCTCTCACCTTTGCCAAGATTTCCTGAGTATGACTCCTTGTTTTTCTTCCTTTTCTTCTTTGTCAGTCCTTGCTAGCCTTGATCTTGGAGGTTGTCTGATCTGTTACTCTCACTGTAAGTAAACCGTTCACTCCCTGTAACTTGCACTTGAAAATGAACAACGGCAGCCTCCTTCAGGAAAAGGATGTAATTTTAGGAATATAGGGAAGGCAACTACTGCTTGATTCCTGGAATCTTACACAGATCTCCATTCCTTAGCTCAAGGTTTCATCATATTTGGTAATACAGCAAAACAGCACTGGACACTTGGGCTCTAGCATTTGCTTTGTCCTAAATAACTAAGTGACATGGTGCCAAGTACTTCCCGTACCTTGCTTTTCTTAGAATACTCCATTAGTCCCTTTAGAACTTAGCACAGTGCTTTCTGTACAAAGCAAATATTCAGAACCTTGAATTATCTTTATGTAGAAAGGTTTCAAGTGATGTCATTCCACTAGATTTACTAGGAACATTAGTAACAATGTTATATTACTTATTTTGGAAGTAAGAGCTTCAAGGCAAATATGAGTAGCCTATTTCTACTGTGTCTCTTTCTTGAAGTTTGATGACCCATTTAATTAGAATGATTACAAGTATGCATGAAAAGGAAGTTAAGCTGCTGGAAGAACTAATAATTTTGGTCAAACATGGAGTTGTTTGCAACCTTCCTCGAGAGACAGAAGCAGGATTTGGGGAGTGTTCCATTCTTACCAGGAATGCTTCCACATTCTGATGATTTCGTGATGGAGAACGTGATTCAGCCTCTCAGGGTGTCAGTGTCCTCAGCAGTAAATGACAGGTTTGGACTGAATGATCTCTAAAGCCAAATAGACAGTTAATCATTATTTCTTTCCTTGAACTTATTCACTTATTCGGAAACAATTAATTGAGGGCATACCATGTGCTCTGCATGTGGTACTGGGGATACGGCAGTGAGCAAAACGGACAAACATGCCTGCCCTGTGGAGTTTACATTCTAGATGGAGAAAGACACACAATAAACCAGTCAATTAATCAAAAATATAATTAAGTGCATATATATGTATATTTCAGAGGGTGGGAAGTGCAGTAGAGGGAGAAATATGAAAAGAAGGGGAAAGGGAAATTCTAAGGCAGAATAACCTTAAAATGATGTGGTCCAGAAAGCCCTCTAGATGTGAGTGCTTCCAGGGGGATGGAGTTGGACTTACCTAAGGAAATCCCGTGTAACTCTCTTGGAGACCATACTTTCCATGGAAAGTTTTTCTTAGCCAAACACATCTTTGACCTGATTTCATGTATCTATTTATCTTTCATGTACCATTTTAAAACTTGAATTATAATTTACCCACAATAAAAAATGTGCAGCCTTAAAGGTCGGTTTGATGAATACTGACAGTCACAGTTACCTGCGTAATGACCAGACAAAACAAGATATAGAACATTCCTATCATTCAGAAAGTTCCATCATTCCTCCTTCTAGTCAACTACTTGCCCCCTCCCACCCACGTAAATCAATTTCTGACATGTATAATCAAAGATAGTTTTGCCTGTTCTCAGACTTTATGTAAATGGAAGCATAGAGTATATAGTTTTGCTTTCTCTCTTCTTTGTGTCTGCATCATTTTGAAGTTCACCCATGATGCTTTGTGTAACAGTATTTTGTACCTTTTTATTGCTGAGTAGTATTCCATTGTATAGATTTACTTGGTTTTTAAATAGGGGCTTTGCATGAATGAGAGCCTTTTTTTCCAAATATGGATCAGAATCTTGCCACTGAAAGGGAAAATGTAGAACTAAAGGATGGAATGATCTGCATGGCAACCTCACAGCTGGATCACGCATCACATTTCTCTTGTTTTAACGATGTACCTTTAACTAGTGTCAATGGGTTTCTCCCTCCCTCTGAGTGTCAACAGGAGGCTCCACCCTTGTCAGTGTCTTGGTCTTGCCCTCCAGGCACCTGGCTATTTCAGGCTCTCACTCTTGGGGGCCAGACCCACCAGGCCTTTCCTATCACCGCCAATCTACTTTCTTAGGCGTGTGATCCGCCAGCCACTTCCTTTGCCCAGGCACCTCTACATGCTGCAGGATGGAGCCGCAGTCCCAGGTCCTCGGCTACAGGTACCTGGCACCAAGGAGTTTATGTTTATGATTAACCAGGTTGAAGAGATTTCACCTGGGCTCCTCCTTTAGCTCATGGCTGTTTTCTCATCATCCCACTTGCTGCTTTGATTGTCACGACAGGCAGAGTGGGATATCTGAGGCTAGCAGGGTAGGGAAACTTCTCATCTTGGGGCTTGTCTTTGAGAAGCAACTTGATATTCCTTTTGATCAATTACTGAAGAGAGCAAGCCTGGATGGTCTGAGGAAGTGTGTACGATGTGAAAAAGGTATACTCTATGGGTGTCTGGAGGATACATAACTTCAAATGCACAATTTTAACAAAATGATAAAATAAAAGATTTTTTCTAGAGAAACATACTGCATTCTGAAGGGTGACTTGGCATGGTCAAGGCCTTGATACATGGCCTCTTGCAGGTATTACTCTGCATTCCTGATACAGTGAAGAAGGCCATTACCACCAGGGAGAGGCCTGGGATTAGCCAGGTGAACTTGGCTATCACCATCTGTCTTACACTCTGTTCATTAGTTTCTTTAACAATTTGCCTCAGCTATTTACACAGATAGGATTCCTGTCTAGCAAGGAGGAAAGTGTCAGGGTAACCAAGCCATGGTTTGGAGCCATAGTGTACCTAACTGGAGGGTTAGTTTTATCTGACCATTCTTTTCTTCCCCATGATACAAAGGTTCTTTCTCCTCTTTTGAAAATCAGGCTTTCAGTGGATGACTCCATTGTGGTATATTCCTATAGTAAAATAATATGTGACAATGAAAAGTGAGTAAACTAGAACATGTATCAAAGTGAATATATCCCAAAAAGTATGGAGTTAAAAAAGCCCACAAATTATACATGTACAATAGGACACTACTTATGCAAAAGTTTTAAATATGCAAAATGATACTGTATGTCGTCTAGGGAAATTTACATTTGTATAAGGGTATAAAAATATGCTTTAGGATGATAACCTCCAAATTCAGAATCAGGGTTCCCTCTGGTGGGTGTTTGGAGAGGAATACATTTGGGAGGGGTACACAAGGAACTACAGCTATGCTTGTACTAGTTAATTTTTTAAGCTCGGTGGTGACCCCCATATTCTAGTCAACATAGAATAGAATTCAACATATTCTATATTGTTATTCGTCCTTTTTTGTATATTAAAACATTTTATAACAAATAAAAATTAGTCATTACAATAAGATTATAATTGGTTTTTATCCTCTTTATCATTAAACTTCTAATATTCATTCATTTTCACCAGTTGCCAAATTACAGATTTTGGCTAAGAAATGAAGTTTAGGGGGGTGTTCTTTGATTTCAAAACTTATAAGTGTTGATGAATTTTTCTTAGAAAGCAGGTTTACTTTCTGAAACAAATACATGGTATTATGTCAACCTAATTAATGATGTGCAACACAGGATTTTGAATAAATGCTGCTGTAACCCTTTTTTTCAAAGAATTCTGTAATTTATATATTAATTGATGAAGTGTTTATTAAGACTACCATGTTATTGCACTGGGGTAAGTATCATGGTGGATGGAGATGGAAAAAAATTTACCTAACAAAATGTAGAATACAAAATGAAAAGTAGAAGAATTTTAGCCAGTTTCCAAAGAGGAAATGCATCAAAGTACGATATGCATAAACCCACTGGGAGCAGCTGTACTAGAATGAATGAGTGTGGTTTGCTGAGCTATTTCAGCCTTGTCCCGGCCTGGAATTGGGTAGCAGGAGCTGGACTTGGGTCAGGGTCTTCTGTAGCTGAGATCAATCCTCTCAAACTCCATCCAGGCCCATCTGCATCCTTTCCCGGATTCCCAGTGTTATGAATCCAGGATTCATAAGGATCCCCACTCCCCCGCCCCAGCCTGTTCCAGAGCTGTGGGTAATGCTGACATCTAGCATGCATGAGAATGCAAGGGGCACCTTATGAAAATGGAGATGTAAAGCCAGAGGAAGAGAAATGATGCAATTTCTTTCCCAGCTAAGGAGAAGGATAGCAGGAATGAACGAGGTCTGGGAAGAAATTTATATTTGGGGATAAACAAATGAGTTTTGTGCCCGCCTCTTTAAGTCTCTTCAATGCCATGTTCATTTCTCTTTTTTGATTACCAAGTAGTGCTGTCCTTAGTCTCTTGGGGCATACTTCTTTCCGGATCTGGCACAAACTACCCCTCAGGGCTTAAAGACATGCAGATGACAGATGATCAAGGTATGCATGTCTTAATCAAGCTGCCGTATTCACCCATCTAAAGAGCTGTTTAAAAAACACATCTAGCAGGTCTCAGCCTCCAATATTCACATCTTATTTACTCCAACTTTCACTTTTGAAAAATCTAAAGACATTCTCATGCAGGCTGTGACCAAAGGAAAGGGCAAGCTAAAATTCCCTCTGCAAGGGAAGGACATTTCTTTATTTTAAATTTAGTTGCTGATTTTATTAGCTGCTGTCCTGACCTTTCGGCCAACTTAAGGACTGTTTATGTTAACACTGAAAATGTAAACTTGCATGGCCAGAGTGCTTTTCTAAATGATGCTCTTTAGAGAGTTTTTCATTTGTTGGATGATAACGACTGTTTTCTCTTTTGGCTTTAAAACTGAAGGAAAGTATTATGGCACAGCTTCCTTCTCTGTTTACAAACCGAGCACCTGCCACATGCCCAGTCCTGGGCTGGCTTCTTTCTACCCAATCCTATCCCTTTGCCCAGAGACCAAAGTCACATTTCAGAAATATTATTTCCAAATTGTACACTGTTGGTGGGAATGTAAATTGGTGCAGTCACTATGGAAAACCGTATGAAGTTTTCTCAAAAAACTAAAAATAGAATTACCATATGACTCAGCAGCTCCATCCTGGGTATATATTTGAAAAAAAACAAAAACACTAATTCAAAAAGATACATGCACCCCAGTTTTCCTAGAAGCATTATTTACAATTGCAAAGCTATGGAAGCAACCTATGTGTCCATCAACAGATGAATGGATAAAGATGATGTGATATATATATATATATACACATATATATATGTATACACACACACACACAAAACAGAATACTACTCATAAAAAAGAATGAAAACTTGCCATTTGCAGCAACAGGGATGGACTTGGAGGGCATTATGCTAAGTGAAATAAGTCAGACAGAGAAAGACAAATACTGTATGATATGACTTACATGTAGAATCTAAAAAATACAACAAACTAGTGAATATAACAAAAAAAAAGCATACTCACAGATATAGAAAACAAACTAGTGGTTACCAGTGGGGAGGGGGGCAACATAGGGGTAGGGGAGTGAGAGTTACAAACTACTGGGTGTAAGATAGGCTATAAGGATGTATTGTACAACATAAGAAATATAGCCAATATTTTGTAATAACTGTAAATGGAGTTTAAGTTTTAAAAGTTGTATAAAGATAAAAAATTTAAAAAAATTAAAAAAAAATTATTTCCACATGTCTACAGATAGAAGAGACCAGATATTAGAGAGTATCTCAGCACAAAACAAAGCAATTTTGATCCTGGTATTCTAGAAGATTCCACTTGTTTTACTTTTGCTGATATTCCTTCAGGAAGAGTAGTTTCATAGTGAAATGCTATGGATATAGGATGGGACACCACAAGTAGAAGATGGACAAAAATTCTTACCTAGTGAATTTCTAAGTAAGCCCCTCTAGAAGCGTTCTGGGTGGGGAACACTTTATGGAATTTCTCTGCCAAATTGACCCCCTCCCCTGGAAGTCACCGTGGGGGGTCCTTTTTCCCACGCTGGACTCCTGAGAAATGCAAAGCAGCTGATCCTCTTAAACCAAAGTTTGGGAGCTCTCACTTAGAGAGAGGTACATGAAAAAAAATGAAGTATGTGTTTGACCATTACCTGCCATTCTTTCCAGTTGGAAAATTCGGATCTTCCTTGAGCTATGATGAGATGCCGTAGTAATAAACCAGATTTCTACCTCATTTGGTGTTGTACATAATGTGCCTTGTTAAATATTTCAAACTCACTAACACATGCACTGAACTATTCACTCAAGACCAGAGTGATCTGCTCAATGAAAAACCATTCATATCTTTGAAAAATAAAATGTACTGCTGTTATACAATTGATAATTCCCCTTTTCTGTGTACTTGATAAGTGTCAGGCCCTTCCAAGGTGTTTTTCATATATTATTCCTAATCATGATAAAAATCCAGAGAGGTGAGCATTATCATACCTATTTCACAGGCGAAGAAACTGAAGTTGAGAAACAGTAACTGACCTGCTCAAAATTATATAGACAGAAAGTGGCAGCACAGGGGGGGAAAGTCATTTCTTATCTGATGCTGGAGTGAGCCCTTTGTTCACTTTACCAAACCTCTCCCATGTTCAAGGCCATCAACATGGTCAGTGCGTGCCTGGTTAAGTAAATATGGTACCAAATCCGTTTGCCTTGTTTAGAACAACCAGGAGAGAGATGGGTTTCATTGACTTGACAGAGGATAAGTGTATTACAATTAGATGTGTTTCATGATTCATGGGCCTTATCTTTGGAGAGCATCTTTGACAGGGAATTTGCCTTTTTGATAATGCATAGGACATTGGAGGGATTTTGCCGAAATAACATACTTTCTAGTACTTACCCTTTGCAGGGGTTTTTGATTGTTTCTCTTATCATTACATGGGATATTAACCTGGAGAGTTTACTCTCTTAGCTAATGAACGCTTGGACACAGTGAAATTTTAATTTTCAATCTTGCCAGATATAAAAGCGTGGCAATGAGACACGTAAATATTACACTTAACCCGGAAGTCCTTTCAGTGGCAGGAAAATTGCTTCTTTGTGGTACAAAAGAGACTTTCTATCTGCAACTTGTATAAAATAAGCCCTGATTTGGGGTTGTTTTTGGAGGGCAAAGGGTGATGTTGCCTATCTGATTGCACTTAGTGTTACATTTTAATCTATGATTTTTACAACCTGACATTGACGTTCAGTTAGCTCAGATTACAAGCAAAGTAATTCACTCCTTAATGAAGTGTACCTTGCATGACATATTGACCACGTGAGCTGACAATCATGGCTCTAAAACAGGCCTAGATTACATTTTCTTTTGTCATTGAAAGTAGGTTGTCAGTTAATAAACTTAAAACAAGGCATGCTGACCTGCCATTCTTCCAGAAGTATTTTGTTGGAGCATCAGAGAAGCACATACTAACATCAACTATTGAAATGGAGGGAAAGAGTAAAAAATGCATATATTCAGTGTTGTTCAGATGAAGAGCCTTTCCATGAATTTATACAAGTTCCCCTCCACTTTTTATTTTGAAAAAAACTTTCAAACCTATAGAAAAGTAGAAAACAGAGCACCATGAATATCTGTACACCTTTCACCTGCATTCAACCAATTGTTAACATTTTGTCACCATTGTACACTCTGTGTGTGTGTGTGTTTGTATTATTTTAAATTCCAGACATCATGACACTTCACTCCTAAATACTTCAGCGTGTATCGCCTAATGATTAGAGCATTCTCCCATATAACTAAATCACCATTATCACACACCTAAGAAAATGAACAATTCAATAATATAATCTAACATATAGTTTATATTCCAGTTTCCCCAGCTGTCCCCAAAATGTATTTTGAAGCTGTCTTTTTAAAATGCAGATGTGAATCAAAATTTATACCCTGTGTTTGGGTGTTAAGCATTTATACAGAATTTTACCAGTTAAAATGAAGGCAGCTTTGATCCACAGTGATCTGAAAGGGCTGGTGATAAAGTATTAGGAATGTTTGTACCAGAGTATTTCTAATAGATTCTACTTGCAAAGTATGTATCTATCTTAGTGGTCATTTTTTCCTAAAGTATTTCAATCTATTTCCCCCTTTATTATATTTAAATTGGTGGAATGGGGAAATATTATTACTAATTCATGATTTTAAAAATTTCAATCTCATAGAGCTATTATATGTTTTATTCTAAGGTTTCAAAATAGTTGTTGGATTAAAACCCCAATCTAGAGGATTCATTCCAGCCCTACACAAAAAGGGAAAAGAATCATGAACTTTCCTGCTTAAAGCAAAGTTTTTCAGCGATATGTTTAGAATGAATTATGTTTCAGATAATTGAGTTTTCTTCTAATTTAGACTTCTACTTCTTCTCTTGAAAGCAAAACGTGTTACAATTAAAAATGGAAAGAAAAATTAATTTCAAAGAATATTCACTGGGGCAAATGATGGTTTTATTACTGCCATGGACATTCAAAGATCAAGTTTAAGGGAATGTGATTGAATTCAGTGTCACAAATGCACTTGTCATGGATAATTACATGTAGCTAAGGTTTTGTAAAGTGGCTGTATAATTGCTTTAGAGTTGTACTTAAAGGAAATACCGAGAAACTGCATTTTGTGAGTTAGTTTGTGTGGATCTTATGTACTCTATTTTATGTCATATTTTCATCAGCAGCGCAAAAACTATTGCAGAAAATAGAAGAGGGGAACTGTGACCTTTTATGTTCACTTGGTAGAAGACAGTAACTTTGTTTTCCAAATAGCAAAACAATATTATCCTTTTTCATATTAACTCATAAAAAGGCTTATGTTCACTGCAATATATTTGTCCATTGGTGATTGCTTGTCCATTGGTGATTGCTTGTCCATTGGTGATTGCTTGTCCATTGGTGATTGCTATGGAATTTTAAAATTAGCTAAACCCTTGTCCATTGGTGATTGCTATGGAATTTTAAAATTAGCTAAAATTTTTTTCCTCCAGAGTAGAAAAAAGTTAGTAGAAAAAAGATAGTAGAAAAAAGACATATTTCATCACATCTAAGACATTTTTCAGCTTCTAATATTTGAAATAAAGCTGTATCTTAAAAGAGAAAAAGTTAAAATTAGGAGTATTTTTTCCTTCCTTAGTGATATTATATAAAGTTACTGTGCTTCTTATAGTTGATGGCTTCTTACTTTCCATGAAAAATAATGCTGAACAATACAATATTATGCTATACTATATACACCCACCTATGAGTAATCCATAACAAACAGACATAGTTTTTTATGAGGGTTCTAGAACTGAGTATTTGTATGGTTGAGAAATTAGACATGTGGTCCCAAAGACCTTATCACACAAAGAATGGGTCATCTTTGCATAAATCAACAAACATTAAACTAGATTTACTTAGAAATATCAGTGGCTGATTTATCAAATGCCTTTTGAGGAGCATAATTTAATGGTTTTAACCTAGTCAGCTCCTGCATTTCTATTTCTGGTTTTGGTCGGATTTATTTAAAGGGTATCAACTTTCCATTCAACCAGTTCTACTATCAGAAATGATGCTTTCGAAGTCCAGGCAATGTGGATGTCAGCCTGGTATCCACTCAGTCTGAGAGGAATGTTTCTATAGACAAACCATTTTGCTACTGAAAGCAATCAATACTGGAAGAAAGAATTCCCAGATTATTCTGAAGATACTAAATTTGTAGTCATAGTGTTTCCTTGTATTTAAGAATGTGAAAACTAGCTGAATATTTCTATTGGAAAATGTCTGGTGGCCCAAGGAAAACAACTGCTTCAGCATTGTGGGAGACTTTGGACATTGGGATAACTTAATGCTGTAACAGAGAATGAGTGTTGTCATGAGGGCTCTCTGTTCTGGTCCGTGGAACCTTCCAAATACATGCACAGGTCCTGGTAACTATACACACTTTTCATGTAGTTTAGGGTTATTCTGACCTCTCAAGTAAAAATTCTGTGTTTAAGCTACAGCTTCAAAGTGCTACATTGCTACAATCACTAACCAATGCTCAAAATTCACTCAGGGCCCAAGCCAGCCTGGCTGAACAGGGCTGCAACTCTAGAATATCAACTCAGCATGTGCAAAGAACCTTAACTGATTCATGAAAAACCAGAGGCATCCACCCAATTTTCTATAATGAATCCAAGATCCTCTTAGAGAAACATTTTGCCACAGACTCCTGGACGCTAAGGCCTGTATGGCAGAGGCTTTACTTTTTAATTTGCATTTTCGAGTACCTTTTCTTGAAATCTATCTATAAACAGAAAAATACATAAATTATAAGCCTGGTGAATTTTCACAAGCTGAATGTACCTGCAGGAAGTATCCAGCTCTAAAAGCAAAACATTTCCAGCTGCCCTAACCCCCCGCCCCCATTGCCTCCCTCGTGCCCCTTCAATCCAACTACCCCAAGGGGAATTTTTGTACCTTACAGATTTTGATCTCCATGAATGAGCTTGTTCCACACTTTGCCCAGTCCCATTAATTAAATGGACACAAACTCTTCTTTATTTATAGTAACATCCTAAATACAGTAAGCACTGTCTCTTCAGGCCTGGATTTCTCAAAGCCGTCCTCAAGGAGTTGGTAGATATGATGGGAAAGTGATGCCTTAGTTTTTTCACAGGAAATTCTCAAGGGATGTAGATGTGATCTTTCACCTCCATGCTTGCAGAGAAAAGGCTGCTTCATACTCCAGTTTCAGAAAGAAGCCGTCAAGAAAAAATAAAATAGGATGTTGGGGGCATCTCCCAAAAGAGTTATAATACAGGCAGAAGGGGTGGTCTTGACGCAAGTACACAGTCACGTTGATATAAGTACCTTAGTTATGGCAGAGGGAAAGCTGGGGTTTTCTGAGTCAAATAAGCAGAGTATCTAAATGCCTTTAAATGCTGGGGAAACCAAGGGCCAGGAGGCAATCTTGGAAAATTAACTTTTTTGAATGTGAAAATGTAATGGGGACCACCTTCCGTATCTTCTAGTTTTATTGCCTACATGAGCTCCCAAATGTGATCAGTGCTAGGGTCAGAAAAAAAAAACCAAACTATTTTGTGAAATAGTTTCTTGTTATTAATGGGACAGCAAAAGGAGTGGGGAGTTCAGTTAGTCTCAGCCCCCTGTGCTGGGGGCTGCTGTGGAAGGCAATGGAGTGGAACCACCAACTCCTTTCCATGATTGTCAGGACAGACTTTATGAAAAGAATTCTAGGGCTTCCCTGCTGGCGCAGTGGGTAACATCCACCTGCCAATGCAGGGGACACGGGTTCGAGCCCTGGTCCAGGAAGATCCCCCATGCCGCAGAACAACTAAGCCCATGAGCCACAACTACTGAGCCCGCGTGCCACAACTACTGGAGCCCGCGTGCCACAACTCCTGAAGCCCGCATGCCTAGAGCCCATGCTCCACAACAAGAGAAGCTATCACAATGAGAAGCCCACGCACCGCAATGAAGAGTAGCCCCCGCTCGCCACAACTAGAGAAAGCCCGCGCGCAGCAACAAAGACACAACACAGCCAAAAATAAATAAATTAAAAAAAAAAAAAGAATTCTAGAGATGTTAATATTTGACTCCAAGGCTCTTAATTGTGTATGGCTTGGCAGTGGGGCAGGGTTGGACATGTCACTGAAATTTGCAGTTGATGCATGCCCACCATTCTGAGAACTATATCCCCTGCCTGTATGATTTAGCATGACAACCAGATTACATTTATACAATTAATTAATGTTTGCTTGACCACTTTTATCCAATTTCTTTCCATAGCACATAAAAGAGAACCTGACATAAATTTCTCTTTCAAAACAATTGACTTAGCAACTGCTGACCTTCTGTTCTGTCATTCTAAGGATTGATTGGATATTGTTGAATTGTTTCATTCTACAGTAATTAAACATAAAATTAATTATGCTAGTAACCCATTATTTCTCTGAACCAAGGACTAAGTCATTTGTTTTCGCTTGGTTACTCTGAGAATCTGCCATTAGAAGTACAGGCGAAAAAAATCACACTGTTGCAGACAGAAGCTAAATATTTTAAGGCACATTTTAATGGCTAAAATATAATCTGAAAGCTCCTAATTTCCATATGCATAACATATTGAATTTGTTTAATGTAATTTAGGCTATAAATTTTTTACCTTATGATTTGGTCATTTAAATATTTTCTCAGGTGGCTAATCATTTAGAAAACATGTCAAAGCAGAATATATGTTAAGAAAGAGAGATGGATGGATAAGACCAGAAGCATCCCTAAAGTCATCAGGAATCTCTTCATTCTTGATCTGGTTTGCTGCTCAACCAAAATGAAATTTAGTTCACAAGTCATTTTCTTTGTTGGTTTTGCGTAGAAAATGCTTAAAATTACCCTGATATTATGAGCATTGAGTCTGGTGCTGAGAGGCACACAAGCCTGACAGGACTAAATTATCAAAATGTATGTGCTGAGAGGAACCAAAATAGGTTTTTGTGGTTTTCATTAGTGCAGGTCATATTAATATAATTAACATGATTGAAGATAATACCCCTGGATGAGGCAGCAAATACCTAGCCTTGACCTATTACTCACCCGTAGGGTATAAAATGATGCACCCGACAAATGGGTATGCAATCTTTTATATTTAATATTTGGAATCAGCCTTTTGCTATGGGTTTCCCTATGGCTTTGGGGTATGCTCTGAACTTCAGCAGAGGAAATTCTTGGTCCTTTTCAAAATTCACGACTATAATCAGCATTTTCAGTATTGAGCAAATTTTTGTATTATGGTTATACTTCCTGCAATTTGGATTCTCATAGTATCTATTGTTTCCTTTGCTGTGTACCCCGTCCTTTCCTCTGGCAACTGTAGCTCTTCCTTATGCTGGAATCTTCTCCTAACCTGCCTGTGGTTCTAGTTGGGGCTGTGAATTGTGATCTCCCACTATTCTGGTCATGGGGTGGGCGTGGGAGCCAAGAGAGCCATTCCATGACCCTTTTCAGGATTTGTCCAGTTGGAAATAAGAGGAATGTCCTGTGGCAAACAAACTGCCTACCAATATCTATTGTCCCCTTTTTCCTGATGAGCAAAGTCGCACTTTTTTTTTTTTTTTTTTTTTTTAGCGCAGGTATGTTCCCAGTTGAAAATACCCATCTCCTCACACTGTCCTGGAACCACAGATGTTCATTTGCGACCCATGTGATATAAATGAAAGTCTGCTGTGTGGGGCTTCTGGAACATTATTGTCCTGATGAAAGGGGTCGCTCTCAGCTGACAAGTGACTTTTGCCCTGACTTCTCTCCCCTCTGCTGGAAACTTGTGCACGATGACGTCTTCAGCCTGCTAAGAACAATGGAGTAGGAACTTGGGAGGACCTTGAATCATTGAGAACATCTCAAGTAGCTGCATCAGCCTCAGTCTACTCCCCTTTGTAAATCTTGCTATGTCAGAAAACCTCTATTTAGTTATGCTACTGTGTGTGAGTTGCTGTTACATTCAGAAGCACATGGTCCTAATGGGTATGGTCTTTTCCCTACGTTGGGACTGCTTATAGAGAAGGTCAGTCTGAGAAAATGAAGTCAATCTACAGAAAAAAGAGTCAAGAGACCAATAACAAGTCCAGATTTTCAAGTCTCTTGTGTCTAAATTTCCTTGCAGCCTGAGGCTGTGTTATATGAACCAATGGAATCCTGTTCTGCTGAAGTTTCTTAAAGTTCGGTTTCTGTCACTCACAAATAACAATTCCTGGAGATATGAAAATAAAAACACACTCTCCATGCAACAAATATCCCAAACCTATTAGTACTTCCCTTAGCTCCCTAGCTGCTGGGATGAGAAGAAAGAATTTGGGTTCTTGATTTGATGGTGCTTGTTTAGGGGCTTTGGAATGTCACCTCACATTTTTGAATCTCAGTTTCCTCATCTTCAAAATAACGAGAGTGGATTAGATGACCCCCTAAGATACCTTCGGTTCTAAATGATTATGATCCCATGCTAATTTTCCACAGTATGGACTAGGAAAGTAAGTATGGAATACATAAGTCAATAGAAAAGAAACACATTTAGAGATTTTCCATAAATGCCCACTTCTACAAATTAATAAAAAAGAAAGAAGTTAGGGCACAAGCAAAATTTGCTGTGGATGTGGTCATGCAGGTCCTAAGTGTTCTTTGTCTAGGACGGTGGTATTCACAGAGTGAAGGAATGAGACAGGCTTTCCTGAGGATTAAATAACTTCTAAGCATCAAATTTTAGATCTGAAGAGGACTTCATCACATACTCAAAACCATCATAATAACAATAATTATAGCTAACTGTGTACTATGAACTCTGCTAGGTATTTTGCACCAATTATCCCATTTCATCATCATAATGATGCTTTAAGCTATATGATCATATTCCCATTTTATAGCTATTTGTTTTATTTTTTTACTTATAATCTGAATAAGTCCCGTTTTGAAAATAGTCGGAGCTTAGTATTTGGTTTTCTTAATGAAGCAGAGAAATCTGAATACCAATGTTAAATCCAAAGCTATTTCTCCATTTCCTCATTGCAGATTAAAGGAAATAATGGGTTCCAAAGGAAATGCTGATTTGGAGTTAATTGTATAATTACATCCAAAACAATTTAGTTTATTAATATACTGGTGCAAGAGAGGCTTTTTCCACTACACGGTCAGTGGAAATTCAGAGGCACTCATTGGAGCAAAGTTGCACTGACCTGGGAGAAAATATGGATGAACAAAAATCTATATACAAAATTGGCTTAGTAACAAATGTTTAATTAGACTTAAGAGTCATCAAATGGCTTCTGTCCAGACCATTTTTGCCTCAGGGACTAGGTTTTGAAGGGAGACACAACTAACATTTGTTGAGCTCCTTCTGTGAGGCAGGCATTGGGCTAAGATCCTCTCCACTCTGCATCTCATTAAATCGCCAAGGCAGCGCAGGGAGACAGGTAGAATTGATTCCATTTTACAGAGGAGAAACGGAGAGATTAAATGACTTGCTCAAGGTCACACAGGCAGGGAATGGTGGATGGGGCTGTGAATCCAGCTGTCTCACCCACCAGAGTCCAAGTTCTCATAGTCGGTGGGAGTGTGGTATGTCAGTTTCCCAAGTTCCATGATGAGAATCATGGAAAAGTCCAGATGTCTAGTGAATGAAGGCAAGTGTCAGCTGTTGACTGTGACTGGTTTTGTACTCTGAGATAGCAAAGAGATGAGAATGAAGAGTTTAACCTAAGGAAAATTAGTTGAGTGGGCTATATAACTGCATTTGTTTTCATTCTCCAAAGATTTTCTCTGGAAGCTCCCAGCCTATGTTGAAAGCAGCCTTTTGTAAGTTTTACTGAGTTGATGTCTGGGCTTTTTCTTCCAAGGAGATAGATGTAAACCTCTTGATTTGGTGCTTCCCCAGCACGGGAGATAGAAAATCAGAAAAGCATCTTGTCCTGGTTGATCTGCTCTTATGTCTCAAGGAAAGGGTATAAATTGAACTATTTCAATGTTATTTGAGTCTGAAACACTCTCCTTGAAGTGAGAAAAAACAGAATATTTTCATATCGCTCGATTTGGGGAGCGGAGGAAGAGAAAATATTTAGTGATCCCTGTTCACCCAAAGGTAGTGGAATGGGTTTGGGTCTCCTTGAAAATAACTGGTGCCACTTAATGTCCTCTCTTTTCTCTTCCTCGCCATTCAAGTAAGGTCTGTAAGTTATTAAAAACCTCTAGGGAGGCAGATAACAAACACTTCCTCTTGGTAACCCTCTGAGCCCGTCTCAGTGCTTAATAACCCTTATGGGGGGACATTTCCCCTCTAGAGTAAACCTAAATTATTATCGTACAGGTTAATTCCATTTCCTCTCTTCTCTCCAGTGAGGAGGAAGAACAGCTGTTTACCATCGTCCTCAGCGTAGAATTGAACACACCTGAACACAGAGGCATCCGCTCATCCTTAGACTTTCATCATTCAAGCAGAATAGCCTTGATATGTCAGTTGTTCTCAAAGTGGTTCTCTGACCAGAAGCACCAGCATCTCCTGCGAATCTTCTAGACATGCAGATTCTCAGGCTCCAGCCCAGACCTGCTTAATCAGAACCTGAGGGCGGGCCCAGCCATTGGGGTTTTGAGATTCCTTCCAGGGGATTTTCATACTCCTTAAAATCTGAGAATGACTGATACGGTAGTTTTGATCAGATGTGGGTAATTATTACTAATAATAATCCTAACAATTCATAATTTTTTTTAAGTTTGTGTGAATGTCTGCATATAACAATGCATACATTTATGTATTTATTTTTGTGAGACATTGACTGGCAGCTGTACCTAGGTTTCTGTGTAATCGGAATTTAACAGGTGGAAATGGTGCCCTCTGTCCAGGTACAAACGTGCAGAGCTGACATTTTGGTTGTGGCCACCTGGGTTTACATCATAAGTGTACAGCTCATACAAATAAGAGAAAATACAGGTGGGAAAAGAGAAAACAGTGAGAAAGGAAAACTCTCCAAACAGATAATCATTATTCTCTTTACTTTTGTTTTCTCTCAGATTTTGCTTCCTATACACAACAGAGAAAAAATTCTCCCAAGTGAAATCATACTATGCACACGGTCTTCTTCTTCTTTTTTACCCATTCTATCAACATATTTTATTTCACTCAACCTCTTCAAAATATTATCATTTCAACATATAATCAAAATAAAATTATTAATGAGATATTTTATGCATACAGTCTTCTAATCTGCATTTTAACTTAAGAATATGCCATGAATGCCAGCAAGACAACACACACACACACACACACACACACACACACACACACATACACACACACACACACAGAGTCATTTTTAATAGTTCCATAGCCCATGGCTAATTACCTATTGATGGACCATTAGGTTATTTTCAGTTTCCCCCCTTCCTTCTCTCCCTCCCTCCCTTCCTTCCTTCTTTTTTCCTTCCTTTCCTTCATTCTTTCCGATTTTAGAAAACTAAAGTTCCATTAAGCAATGAATAAAGAGGTGAGATAAACGACAAAATCCTCAGACTTGTGTGTCTAAGACCTCACTGCTCTCTACCAGTTTTATGAAAGCTAGAAAACCATTGTTAGCTGGCCTTCTGTTTCATCATACGTCCTCCATTTTTTGAGGAGTTTCAGATATTCTTTGGGCTTATAATTAAACATGATTGGGAAGACTTTTTTTAGGGAATACTAACGTGTGGTGCATTCTACACATAGCCTTGCTATTCTTAAGAAATATATTTTGAAAGTTTGATCAATTTATATTGACGTTGATTCACTGGTACCTTTCCCTTGATTTGCTGTGACTGCAAACATATATTTTTGGAAAGATTATTCAGGTTTAGGAGCAGTTTATACCTGTGAGATACGGTAAAATTAACTAGAGAGCCTGAGAATGGCACCCTTGGCTTTGGCTTCACGAGCTCACAATGGAGCAAACCTTTAAGAATTCCAGTGGTAGTACATCCTGGACAGAAGAATTGTAGCCTGAGGAATGTTTTGAGTTTCTCCCAAACATTTTAAATGATGTTGCTGTAGTCCTTATGTAATTTGTAGCATCTCTTGCTTTGAACTTTATCCTTTACAGAAATTTTGTTATGACAAAACTAACTAGGCAAAAACCTTCTCCCACCATTTTATTTCTTTTCTTCCCATGCTGTCACTTAGGATGTAAAAAGTTTTTTCTTTGAATAGAGTAGAAAAAGAAAGATCTTATTTTCAAATTAACTTGGAAAGGTGTAAATTTTTAAAAAATCAAACATTCCTATAGCAGACAGTTCTGTATTTTAGAAATAGTAACTCATTTAATGTTTATATGAGTTGGGTATGACTATTATTCTCATTTTGCAGGGGAAAATGAGGCACAGAGTAACTTTCTCAAGGCCACACAGCTAGGAAATAGAAGAACTGGGATTCAAACATAGATAGGTTGACTAGAGTCCATGCTTTTACCCATGTATTATGTCATGTACTATGAAGCTTTTCTGGGATCATTGCTCTATTTAGGTCATTCAAGGTCATTGCCTCTAACCTTGGGTTTAGGGTAGAAAGGTTCATGTTTGAGGATTTATGGATTAGGAGCTGCAGCAATGGTCCAGATTTTCTATTTTCCTCCTATTCAAAGTGATGAGCTTAAAAATCTGACATTTGTAAAGGATAATCATTCCTGAACTGGGAGGGGGTGTTGTTTCTACTATTTAAGTAGGGGTTTTATAGGAATGGTTGAATTTATTGAGAAAAATGTGCTGTTTTGTATCTGAATTCCAATACTTTATTTTTTTTTCTAATAGAGGTTAACTTCTCAAGAGGACAGTTGGCGATGAAAGCTTGAACTAGAACCAGGCTGTTGGCATACACCTCCCATCTTCTCCTTTTGCTCTTTCCCTTCACCCAACCTCGCAGAAAGTAAAAATGCCAGGAAGAAAAATGCAGGAAGTGATACTGTTAAATATAGCACAGGTGCTATTTTCATAGATGTTTGTGGTGTTAGGAAGTTTTCGCTCTCCTATTTTTTATTTTCTCTATAAAGCTTTATTACCATTTTTCAGAGATATACATACTGCAACAGAGTCCAAGATTACTAGGGAAAGGGCTTTTATTCACTTGTGTTAGGGAGGAGGATTTTGTGAGAGAGAAGTGAGAAAGAGTGAGAGCCTACTAGATCAGGATCTATCTTAACTTGGTGCTCAATTGAATAAGATGTTTGGAGTGAAGGAGTAGAGTTTTCTGATTTTATTTATCTTTGATGGTGAATCTTGTTCAACTTTCTTATAGGAAAATAGAAACAAAGATAACTGCCATGAATCCCAGCTTCCCTAAAACCAGAACTTAATTTAGCAGTTGTCCCAAAAAAAATCCCCCCAAGAAAAAACTACCAATTCTGTTTTCAACTAAAATTGGTAAGAAAAGATGGCACAAATAAAGTGTTGAAATTATAAGGCATTTTTTTTTTTTTTACAGAAAGTAAGGTTTTATGTACTTCAACTTGCAGACTTCAACACTTTGCAAATTAAGGTGGCAAAAGATTGGAGCCTTTCACCTCTAGTCAACAGATAAAATCTTGATCCTTAATATTCAGTGAATATATGCACATAATGGAAAATATTTTCTATTTGCTGATTCTTTTGCTAAGTGTTAACAAAGACTGTTTCACAGTTTCCAACCATAGAAGTTAGTTTCGCTTCCTTCTCTTACCTTAGTTAAAAATATTCTAAATGGGTATGTAAAATCCCCATATCTTTTTGACTTCTGACTGAGAGTTGACACATATTGCAAACAAACAGTTAAGCCCTGTCATTAAAACTTATGACAATACTATTTGTGTACATATAATCTTCAAGGTTATGTGAAGGTGGTTAATTCATCTCTCTGTGATGATCTTTATTTTTTTTTCCCTTTACTTTAAAAAATGAAGTGGATAAGGAATAAAAATGTCTAGAGCCGGCACCAAGATCTTGGACCAAGTGACCTGGGTTTCAAATGTGATAATATTGCACTGAAGAATCACATTTGGGGGGAGCTGAATGTACATGTGAATGGTGGTGCTGAGGAAGAGGTGGTCAGGAATGAGGAAGATGGGGGTGGGTGGAGTGGAGAGTAGCACAAAAAGAGACCACAGTTTTCTATCAGGCGCTGCTGGTGTTTTCAGATTAAGATGGGGGATTAAGGAATTTTACTCAGCAATTTGAGATGCTTTGTTAGGGGCTGAGGAGATTTGAGCTGCTTTGTTCTCAAACCACATGTTAGTGAAAAAGCAAACAGGCACTTAATCCTGACAGACAGCAGAACTTGACATCAATTTGCCCCTTGGGAGGTGACCAGGAGTTCTCTGTGACTGGCTAAAATGGCCAGGCCTTGTTTTCCTGAAGCCTAATGCCAACATTCCATTCTAACCTGTGTTTCTCAGCCCTGTGGCCATGACTTGGATGGTTGGACTGACCAAGAGTTTCTTGATATTAGAGATTCTCACCCTTTTTTCTAAAAACTAACAAAAAAACCTTTTAAAGGCAAACAACCTACAAGGTGCCAGATACTTAAATAGATTTCAAACAGGTCTAATATATTGGCCACGTAGTTTTGAAATGAAATATAGAAAAGCTGAGATTCTTTCCGTTTGAAAATAATGGATTCTTTCTTTTGGCAATGGAGTCGCAGGGCAACATATCCATTTTTGAGCCTATATATGATTGTGAAATAAACATCAATTCTTCTTTTTTTTAACATCTTTATTGGATTATAATTGCTTTACAATGGTGTGTTAGTTTCTGCTTTAATACAAAGTGAATCAGCTATACATATACATACATCCCCATATCTCCTCCTTCTTGTGTCTCTCACCCACCCTCCCTATCCCACCCCTCTAGGTGGACACAAAGCACCGAGCTGATCTCCGTGAGCTATGCGGCTGCTTCCCACTAGCTATCTATTTTACATTTGGTAGTGTATATATGTCCATGCCACTCTCTCCCTTCGCCCCAGCTTCCCCTTCCCCTTCTCCGTGTCCTCAACTCCATTCTCTACATGTGCGTCTTTATTGCTGTCCTGCCCCTAGGTTCTTCAGAACCATTGTTTTTTTCTTTTTTTTAGATTCCATATATATGTGTTAGCATACGGTATTTTTATCTCTTGCTAATTTACTTCACTCTGTATAACAGACTCTAGATCCATCCACCTCACTACAAATAACTCAATTTTTTTCTTTTTATGGCTAAGAAATATTCCATTGTATATATGTGCCACATCTTCTTTATCCATTCATCTGTCGATGGACACTTAGGTTGCTTCCATGTCCTGGCTATTGTAAAGAGAGCTGCAGTGAACATTGTGGTACATGACTCTATTTGAATTATGGTTTTCTCAGGGTATATGCCCAGTAGTGGGATTTCTGGGTCGTATGGTAGTTCTATATTTAGTTTTTTACGTAACCTCCATACTGTCCTCCATAGTGGCTATTATCAATTTACATTCCCACCAACAGTGCAAGAGGGTTCCCTTTTCTCCACACCCTCTCCAGCATTTGTTGTTTGCAGATTTTTTGATGATGGCCATTCTGACTGGTGTGTGGTGATACCTCATCGTAGTTTTGATTTGCATTTCTCTAATGATTAGTGATGTTGAGCATTCTTTCATGTGTCTGTTGGCAATCTGTATATCTTCTTTGGAGAAATGTCTCTTTAGGTCTTCTGCCCATTTTTGGATTAGGTTGTTTGTTTTTTTTTTGATATTGACCTGCATGAGCTGCTTGTAAATTCTGGAGATTAATCCTTTGTCAGTTGCTTCATTTGCAAATATTTTCTCCCATTCTGAGGGTTGTCTTTTCGTCTTGTTTATATTTTCCTTTGCTGTGCAAAACCTTTTAAGTTTCATTAGGTCCCATTTGTTTATTTTTGTTTTTATTTCCATTTCTCTAGGAGGCAGGTCAAAAAGGATCTTGCTATGATTTATGTCATAGAGTGTTCTGCCTATGTTTTCTTCTAAGAGTTTTATAGTGTCTGGCCTTACATTTAGGTCTTTAATCCATTTTGAGCTTATTTTTGTGTATAGAGTTAGGGATTGTTCTAATTTCATTCTTTTACATGTAGCTGTCCAGTTTTCCCAGCACCACTTATTGAAGAGGCTGTCTTTTCTCCACTGTATATTCTTGTCTCCTTTATCAAAGATAAGGTGACCATATGTGCGTGGGTTTATCTCTGGGCTTTCTATCCTGTTCCATTGATCTATATTTCTGTTTTTGTGCCAGTACCAAACTGTCTTGATTACTGTAGCTTTGTAGTATAGTCTGAAGTCAGGCAGCCTGATTCCTCCAGCTCCGTTTTTCTTTCTCAAGATTGCTTTGGTTATTCGGGGTCTTTTGTGTTTCCATACAAATTGTGAAATTTTTGTTCTAGTTCTGTGAAAAATACCATTGGTAATTTGATAGGAATTGCATTGAATCTGTAGATTGCTTTGGGTAGTATAGTCATTTTCACAATGTTGATTCTTCCAATCTAAGAACATGGTATATCTCTCCATCTGTTTGTATCATCTTTAATTTCTTTCATTAGTGTCTTATAGTTTTCTGCATACAGGTCTTTTGTCTCCTTAGGTAGGTTTATTCCTAGATATTTTATTCTTTTTGTTGCAATGGTAAATGGGAGTGTTTCCTTAATTTCACTTTCAGATTTTTCATCATTAGTGTATAGGGATGCAAGAGATTTCTGTGCATTAATTTTGTATCCTGCTACTTTACCAAATTCACTGATTAGCACTAGTAGTTTTCTCATAGCATCTTTAGGATTCTCTATGTGTAGTATCAAGTCATCTGCAAACGGTGACAGCTTTACTTCTTCTTTTCCGATTTGGATTCCTTTTATTTCTTTTTCTTCTCTGATTGCTGTAGCTAAAACTTCCAAAACTATGTTGAATAATAGTGGTCAGAGTGGACAACCTTGTCTTCTTCCTGATCTTATAGGAAATGGTTTCAGTTTTTCACCATTGAGAACGATGTTTGCTGTAGTTTGTCATATATGGCCTTTATTATGTTGAGGAAAGTTCCCTCTGTGCCTACTTTCTGGAGGGTTTTTATCGTACATGGGTGCTGAACTTTGTCAAAAGCTTTTTCTGCATCTATTGAGATGATCATATGGTTTTTCTCCTTCAGTTTGTTATGTTTTGTCACATTGATCGATTTGCATATATTGAATAATCCTTGCATACCTGGGATAAACCCCACTTGATCATGGTGTATGATCCTTTTAATGTGCTGTTGGATTCTGTTTGCTAGTATTTTGTTGAGGATTTTTGCGTCTATGTTCATCAGCGATATTGGCCTGTAGTTTTCTTTCTTTGTGACATCTTTGTCTGGTTTTGGTATCACGGTGATGGCCTCATAGAATGAGTTTGGGAGTGTTCCTCCCTTTGCTACATTTTGGAAGAGTTTGAGAAGGATAGGTGTTAGCTCTTCTTTAAATGTTTGATAGAATTTGCCTGTGAAGCCATCTGGTCCTGGGCTTTTGTTTGTTGGAAGATTTTTAATCACAGTCTCAATTTCAGTGCTTGTGATTGGTCTGTTCATATTGTCTATTTCTTCCTGGTTCAGTCTCGGAAGGTTGTGCTTTTCTAAGAATTTGTCCATTTCTTCCAGGTTGTCCATTTTATTGACATATAGCTGCTTGTAATAATCTCTCATGATCCTTTGTATTTCTGAAGTGTCAGTTGTTACTTCTCCTTTTTCATTTCTAATTCTATTGATTTGAGTCTTCTCCCTTTTTTTCTTAATGAGTCTGCCTAATGGTTTATCAATTTTGTTTATCTTCTCAAAGAACCAGCTTTTAGTTTTTTTGATCTTTGCTATCATTTCCTTCATTTCTTTTTCATTTATTTCTGATCTGATCTTTATGATTTCTTTCCTTCTGCTAACTTTGGGTTTTTTTTGTTCTTTCTCTAATTGCTTTAGGTGTAAGGTTAGGTTGTTTATTTGGATGTTTCTTGTTTCTTGAGGTAAGATTGTATTGCTATAAACTTCCCTCTTAGAACTGCTTTTGCTGCATCCCATAGGTTTTTGGTTGTTTTCATTGTCATTTATTTCTAGATATTTTTTGATTTCCTCTTTGATTTCTTCAGTGATCTCTTGGTTATTTAGTAGTGTATTGTTTAACCTCAATGTTTGTATTTTTTACAGATTTTTTTTCCTGTAATTGATGTCTAGTCTCATAGCATTGTGGTTGAAAAAGATACTTGATACTATTTCAATTTTCTTAAATTTACCAAGGCTTGATTTGTGACCCAAGATATGATCTATCCTGGAGAATGTTCCATGAGCACTTGAGAAGAAAGTGTATTCTGTTGTTTTTGGGTGGAATGTCCTATAAATATCAGTTAAGTCCATCTTGTTTAATGTACCATTTAAAACTTGTGTTTCCTTATTTATTTTCATTTTGCGTGATATGTCCATTGGTGAAAGTGGGGTGTTAAAGTCCCCTACTATGATTGTGATACTGTCGATTTCCCCTTTTATGGCCGTTAGCATTTGCCTTATGTATTGAGGTGTTCCTATTTTGGGTGCATAAATATTTACAATTGTTATATCTTCCTCTTGGATTGATCCCTTGATCATTATGTAGTGTCTTTCTTTGTCTCTTGTAATAGTCTTTATTTTAAAGTTATTTTGTCTGATATGAGAATTGCTACTCCACGTTTCTTTTGATTTCCATTTGCATGGAATATCTTTTTCCATCCCCTCACTTTCAGTCTGTATGTGTCCCTAGGTCTGAAGTGGGTCTCTTGTAGACAGCATATATGTGGGCTTTGTTTTTGTATCCATTCAGCCAGTCTATGTCTTTTGATTGGAGCATTTAATCCATTTATGTTTAAGGTAGTTATCGATTTGTATGTTACCATTTCTTTCTATTACCATTTTCTTAATTGTTTTGGGTTTGTTGTTGTAGGTCTTTTCCTTTTCTTGTGTTTCCCACTTAGAGAAGTTCCTTTCGCATTGGTTGTAAAGCTGGTTTGGTGGTGCTGAATTCTCTTAGCTTTTGCTTGTCTGTCAAGGTTTTAATTTCTCTGTCAAATCTGAATGAGATCCTTGCTGGGTAGAGTAATCTTGGTTGTAGGTTTTTCCCTTTCACCACTTTAAATATCTCCTGCCACTCCCTTCTGGCTTGCAGAGTTTCTGCTGAAAGATCAGCTATTAACCTTACAGGGGTTCCCTTGTATGTTATTTGTTGCTTTTCCCTTGCTGCTTTTAATATTTGTTCTTTGTATTTAATTTTTGATAGTTTGATTAATATGTTTCTTGGCGTTTTTCTCCTTGGATTTATCCTGTATGGGACTCTGTTTCCTGGACTTGACTGACTATTTCCTTTCCCATATTAGGGAAGTTTTCAACTATAATCTCTTCAAATATTTTCTCAGTCTCTTTCTTTTTCTCTTCTTCTTCTGGGACCCCTATAATTCAAATATTGGTGTGTTTAATGTTGTCCCAGAGGTCTCTGAGACTGTCCTCAATTCTTTTCATTCTTTTTTCTTTATTCTGCTCTGCAGTAGTTATTTCCACTATTTTATCTTCCAGGTCACTTATCTGTTATTCTGCCTCAGTTATTCTGCTATTGATTCCTTGTAGAGAATTTTAAATTTCATTTATTGCGTTGTTGATCATGCTTTGTTTGCTCTTTAGTTCTTCTAGGTCCTTGTTAAATGTTTCTTTTATTTTCTCCATTCTACTTCCAAGATTTGTGATCATCTTTACTATCATTACTCTGATTTTTTTTTGAGGTAGACTGCCTATTTCCTCTTCATTTGTTTGGTCTGGTTGGTTTTTACCTTGCTCCTTCATCTGCTGTGTGTTGCTCTGTCATCTCATTTTGCTTAACTTACTGTGTTTGGGGTCTCCTTTTCGCAGGCTGCAGGTTTGTAGTTCCCGTTGTTTTGGTGTCTGCCCCCAGTGGCTAAGGTTGGTTCAGTGCGTTGTGTAGGCTTCCTGGTGGAGGGGAATGGTGCCTGTGTTCTGGTGGATGAGGCTGGATCTTGTCTTTCTGGTGGGCATGACTGCATCTGGTGCTGTGTTTTGGGGTGTCTGTGATGTTATTATGATTTTAGGCAGCCTCTCTGCTAATGGGTGGGGTTGTGTTCCTGTCTTGCTAATTGTTTGGCATATGGTGTCCAGCACTGTAACTTGCTGGTCGTTGAGTGGAGTTGGGTCTTAGCATTGAGATGGAGATCTCTGGGAGACCTTTTGCCATTTGATATTACGTGGAGCTGGGAGGTCTCTGGTGGACCAGTGTCCTGAACTTGGCTCTCCCACCTCAGAGGCACAGTCCTGACACCTGGCTGGAACACCAAGACTCTGTCAGCCACACGGCTCAGAAGAAACGGGAGAAAAAAGAAAGAAAGAAAAAAATAAAATTAAGTTATTAAAAAAGTAAAAAAAATATTAAAAATAAAGAAAATTAGAAAGTAATTAAAAAAGAAAGAAAGAAGAGAGCAACCAAATCAGAAAGCAAATCCACCAATGATAACAAGCACTAAAAAGTATACTAAAAAAAAAAAACAAAAGACGGACAGACAGAACCCTAGGACAAATGGTAAAAGCAAAGCTATACAGACAAAATCGCACAAATCCACTGCCTCAATTTTGAGATGATTCATTGTCTATTCAGTATTCCACAGATGCAGATGCAGATCAAGTTGACTGTGGAGATTTAATCCACTGCTCCTGAGGCTGCTGGAAGAAGTTTCCCTTTCTCTTCTTTGTTTGCACAGCTCCTGGGGTTCAGATTTGGATTGGCCCCGCCTCTGTGTGTAGGTCGTCTGAGGGCGTCTGTTTCTGCCCAGACAGGACAGGGTTAAAGGAGCGGCTGATTAGGGGCCGCTGGCTCATCAGGCCGGGGGGTAGGGAAGGGTACAGAGTGTGGAGCGAGCCTGGGCGGCAGAGGCCGGCATGACGTTGCTACAGCCTGAGGCGCGCCATGTGTTCTCCTGGGGAAGTTGTCCCTGGATCACGGGACCCTGGCAGTGGCGGGCTGTACAGGCTCCCAGGAGGGCGGTGTGGATATTGACTTGTGCTTGCACACAAGCTTCTTGGTGGCTGAAGCAGCAGCCTTAGCATCTCATGCCTGTGTCTGGTGTCTGCGCTGATAGCCGCGGCCCACGCCCATCTCTGGAGCTCATTTAGGCGGTGATCTGAATCCCCTCTCCTCGCGCACCCCGAAACAACGGTCTCTTGCCTCTCCGGCAGGTCCAGACTTTTTCCCGGACTCCGTCCTGGCTAGCTGTGGTGCACTAGCCCCCTTCAGGCTGTGTTCACACCGCCAACCCCAGTCCTCTCCCTGGGATCTGACCGAAGCCCGAGCCTCAGCTCCCAGCCCCTGCCCGCCCCGGCGGGTGAGCAGACAAGCCTCTTGGGCTGATGAGTGCTGCTCGGCACTGATCCTCTGTGCAGGAATCTCTCCGCTTTGCCCCCTGCACCCCTATTGCTGCGCTCTCCTCCGTGGGTCCAAAGCTTCCCCCCGCCCCCCCCACCCCCCCACCCCCGTCTCCTCTAGTGAAGGGGCTCCCTAGTGTGTGGAAACTTTTCCTCCTTCACAGCTCCCTCCCAGAGGTGCAGGTCCTGTCCCTATTCTTTTGTCTCTGTTTTTTCTTTTTTCTTTTGCCCTACCCAGGTACGTGGGGAGTTTCTTGCCTTTTGGGAAGTCTGAGGTCTTCTGCCAGCGTTCAGTAGGTGTTCTGTAGGAGTTGTTCCACAGCTAGATGTATTTCTGATGTATTTGTGGGGAGGAAGCTGATCTCCACGTTCTACTCCTCCACCATCTTGAAGGCCTCCCCCAACATCAATTCTTATGTAGAGTTTTGAGGGAGGTTCTACTGACTCACCAGTTACACTAAAGTAATATCCTTCAAAGTCACTGAAGTAGGACAAAAGCAAACAAAATGAATGGGAAAGAAATGAATGACTTCTTGAATTGGATTGG
Organism: Balaenoptera borealis; assembly: GCF_965194805.1. NCBI lineage: Eukaryota > Metazoa > Chordata > Mammalia > Artiodactyla > Balaenopteridae > Balaenoptera > Balaenoptera borealis. Next base: position 35,141,272 of record NC_138871.1, on the reverse strand, counting down.
ATACATTACTAAATTTAAGTGTACACAGTTATATAGTCTGGCACATAATCTGAAATTGTGGTATAAAGGCTAATTTTTGCCAACTTGAGTTTGTGCCACCCTTAATCCATTGACCTAAAATGCACTTTTAGTAGGCTATTGATTTATGAAACTTTGGCATGGGTAGGAAAACCATTTTAAAAATCAGAATTGAAGCAGAAAATTTATAAAGCATATTTCAAAACAAATTTTACTACATTATAAAGATTTTCTGGATGAATATTCAGCTAATCAATAACTCTTGTACTCTGATAGGATGTGAAAATCTGTTACATCTTAATAATTAAAAAACAAATTTTGCCACTAGTGCAAGGTTGTTACATTTTTGCAATGTTTACACACACAACTTTGAGCTCAACTTTGAGCTTTGCTCCCCTAGCTCCTCCCCCCACCCATATGAACTCAGGAAAATATACCTCTTTATTAACTAACTGCTAACTACTAAACTTCCCTCTACACTAATATTATAGGTGATTTTCTCCATTCTGCTATGAACTCAAAATTTTCTTTTAAATAACCAGAGTCATTATTCAAATAATTTTTTTTTCAGGATTGGTGGGACTCTCTTTATGTTTAAATAGCATCAAACTCATTTTCAAATGAGTGAGAGCATCTTGTATAAGAAAATTGGTATCACTTCAGATTACCAAAAAGAGAACCATATTCAAGTTTGAAGGTTTAATTTGAAGGAAATTTAACCTTTGCATTGGCCAATGGAATAAACACATAAAGGGCTTGTATGTTTAGTTGCCAATTCTGAACACCAGAGACTATTTCCAGTATTTTGTATGTCCTTAATTGTTTTTATAAACACCAGTGGGAGAGAAATCTGAAATTTAAAATACTTCAAAGGGACACCCATTCATTTATTTATTTTAAAACAGTATATGCTAGCCTTAAATGGCCATTAAGTTGTGTTGTTCTCTGTTTTTGTGAAGGTTTACCAGGCATAGTATAAGGATCAAATACAAGATGAACTACAATCAGAAACACAGTATTCATTCATTTAACTCTGGTACAATAGAGCAAATTCAGGGTGACTCGAGGGACACAATGTCTTGTAAAACATATGTACTTAATATAAGGGTCATAAAACTTATTAAATTAAAACCTAGGTTAAAAATAGGAAGAAAATTTATGCTGCTGTCTAAAATAGCAATAATTTCCCTTTGGCCTTTCCCTTTCCAAGTAATATGGATTCTTGTCAGGAGGAAAAAAAAAAAGCCAACTTATGAATTCTTCATTTTGTAAGGCCAAATGCAAATCTCTTTTAACTGCACCATGCATGTTAATGGGCAAGTGATATGGCAGAAAATAGAGGAGCAAGAAGGTAAGCTGTTAAACCTTGAAAAGTGTACCTGTGTCTAGGTTTCAAGGAGGCTTTGTTCCTGAGCCTGAAAAACAAGCCCCGTTAGTGTTGGCTGGTGTCTAGGGAAAAGAGCTTAAGGGATATGAAGACAATAGAAACAATGTCTTTTAAATAGTTGATCTGGCTATGGGGCAGCAGTGCCGTGAAAAGGGGGGCAAAGGACATAGAATTGCTGTTCATTCAGGGCACAGCAAAGTGTCTCTGGACAAAACCTATTTTTTGTTCAAGCAAAGTTTGGGGTGTACAAAATCCATGGAAACCAGAGAATTTGAAGTCAAGATTTTTTAAAATTGAAGTGTAGTTCATTTACAATATCATGTTAGTTTCAGGTATACAGCAGTGATTCAGTTATATATATATATATTTATATACATAAATTCTTTTTCAGATTCTTTTCAGATTCTTTTCCCTTATAGATTATTACAAAATACTGAATATAGTTCCCTGTGCTATACAGTAGGTCCTTGCTGGTTATCTGTTTTATATGTAGGAGTGTGTATAAATTAATCTGAACCTCCTAATTTATCCCTCCCCTCTCCCTTTCCCCTTTAGTCACCATAAGTTTGTTTTCTATGTCTGTGAGTCTCTTTCTGTTCTGGGAGTAAGTTCATTTGTATCTTTTTTTTACATTTTTTTGATTCCACGTATAAGCGATATATGATATTGGTCTTTCTCTGACTTACACTTAGTATCTTAGTATGATAATCTCTAGGTCCATGCATATTGCTGCAGATGGCATCATTTCATTCTTTTTTATGGCTGAGTAATATTCCATTGTATATACGTACCACATCTTCTTTAACCATTCATCTGTCAATGGACATTTATGTTGCTTGCATGTTGAAGTCAAGATTGACCTCCATTTGTGTCCCACTCTGCTGCCTGTGGGCCACGCTGGGGTAGAAAATGATACATTATCCTGACAAACAACTTCAAGGGTTTGGGACTGAGGGTGGTCTCAACTTTTTAAGCACTTGTACCCCTTTTTAATCCACCCAGTGAAACTATGTTTGAGTTTATCTTCAGCATGACAGCCATTTTCCTAGCTGGTGCTCCTTAGTATAGATAGCACTTTAAGAATTTGAAACCAAAATAGATATCAGTTTCCTTCTACTGTACTCACACAGGGATCTGCTGAGAATTTTATCTTCATACGAAAGTCTTAAGGCTGTTGAGAAGGAGCTATGCTTGGTCATTTACCTGTTCACTCTTAACTCATTCCTACCCTTTCCTTGCTCTTTTGTATTTTTAGGGGGCTTAGCCCTGCAAAGCACATTGCCATCTGGCTTCCACAAAGGGAGACTCTGAGCAAGGAGGAGAGGAGACTGGGAAATCCCAATCCCTCAACCTTCAACCTGCTTTGGAGGTGGTTCTGGCAATGGCAGCATCTCCTCTGAGGTCCCAGAGCCTGCCCCCTTCCCTTTGTCCTGTAGGTCTAGGGGTGGCAGTGGCTTCCTGCTATTGCCAAACTCTTGGTGGTCTCCAGTTGGCCTTTCAGTTCTTCCAATGCTTTTGTAACTAGGTCCCTAGTTTATATCCCTCTGTTGAAGTACCTGGTGGTGATTCTATTTTCCTGACTCAACCGCAGCCAATGGCTTTTTCATTTGTAGTTATTGGTTCAAAAGATAAGAAATTCTCTTTGAAGTCTTCAGGCTCTTTTTTGGCCAGTGGGTAGGCTGCTGGGTCACAGTAGTCATTTGGACAACTGACACTCTCTTTGGTAGAAGTGGAGTAAACACGTTCAAAGGCAAAGTGAGGAAGTAAGAACCATGTAAGGGCCTTATGGGTAGTATATTTTAGGGGTATAAGAGAAGGCACATTGAAGAGGCCATGTGGACATGCTGTTGACCTTGGCTAACTCCCCTTAGCAGGATAGCACTGAAAATGGAGGCTTCCTATGGCCCTTTAAAAAAACTCTCCTAAAACCCCATAATACATTTTTCTTTTGTCCTTGAAGTCTTTTTTTTTTTTTTTAATTTTGCAAGTAACTATAGCGCTAGTGTAAAAATAGCCTTGTTTGAACTAAGATGAACAATACATACATGTACACTCAGAGGTCCAACTAACTCCCTTCAATCAGTAGAGGAACCCTCAAAATCATACACCAGTTTCTCTCTCTTTTTCCCCTCTTTCTCTATGTGATCACATTCCCTAACAAAATTAAAAGTTGGTTTCCATGATACAACTTCATAGGCTGCTGTCTGGAATGAGTTTGCCCAAAAGAGTTCTAAATATTGCGGGGATAAAAATACCCAAACCCCAAACAAAACAGCTTTGCCATTCAAAATACCATCTTGCGGTCTGACATTTGCAGAGACCTTGGGAATATAGCATGTGGGGACTTTGATCCTGTTTCTCCAGTAGCAGCTGGGCCTGGTCCAAGCAGCCCTGCTGCTAACATTGTCATTGGGTGAGATGAGTGGAGCTGGAGGGGACATTATTTTTGCTTTTAGCCTCAGAGGCTTTGGGCATCCATTCACCATTCAAGAAATTCATACTGGCTTCAGCTATATTTTCATCAGGCTCTTAGTAAGGCTTGGGAAAGCTTGAAAACAGAATGCTCATTTTTTTGGAAGTCTTTCTTTGAACCCACTAGTTTTATGAAATTTAAGCACATTATTCATTGTGTAATTATAGATGAAATATTAGAGAAGTGGACTAATTATACACAGTGCACTCAAGCCCAATTAAACTAGCCTCTGTGGTGAATGAAAGGGTATTCTCTTTCACTAATAAGAAATACTTTCTGAACAACAGAGAATAAAGTCGTTAAATTGGATATGCTTTAGAGATTATGAATATCCTATTAGCATATAAAATGAAGATTAACCTTATTTAATCACTGCACACCAGATCATCAAAAGTCATATTGAACTCTGGTAATGTTGCTGTATCCATTCTGCAAAATAATAATAAAAAACCCACTATTAATAAAAATAGCTCACTAGATGCTATTCTCATGTGCTAAATTAAACTGTTGGAGAAACTCAAGTATTCCCGTAACTGCTTAACAAAATAGCAAAACTACTTTTACCTATTCGTTGTGATATGATGGCTGATTCAGATTTATGTCATCCTAGTGGCTGGGAAAAGTGTGTCTCCCTGGCTGGGCAAATTAGCCTATTGCAAAATAAGTAAAATATACAATTCATTCCAGCTAGCACCACAAGTGACCTTTTGAAAATGTAAATTAAGTGATTGCACACACCAGGGGTGTGTTGAAAATGAAAATGTACGTGCTTGAGACATAGTGCCACCACTGCTTCGGGTATTAATTGGCAGGCTCTGAATCCAGGGATATCTGTGTTTTAATCGGAGTCACAGGAAATTCCACTTGAAGATACTTGTGAGCCTTGTTTTTGTGATAAATAATCAGGGCTGGGCAGAGCGACCTCTGGAGTTTAGAAAGAACAAGGGGTTATTCAAATTCAAGTTATAATATTAAAAATATTGGTTATGAGAAGCAACAAGAAATCAGCAAAGGTGAAGGCAGCAAATTTATGTATCACTTTCATGGATTGTGGTCTTTCACAGCTGAAGGACAGAAATCAGTGAAGAGGGGTAGGTGGCTAATGAACATATCTTTGTTGGGATTGAGGGAAGGAGCTGAAGTCAATATTTCTTCCTCTTTCTTCCCTCCTCCCTCCCTCCCTTCCTTTCTTCTTTCCTTCCAGTTCTTGTTTATATTCCTTTTAAGATTTGATAGCTCTTTTTCTTTCATTGCGAAAATCTTCAGGAAACTGGAATATAAACACATTTATAAACATTGAGAATGATTGTGGCCATTACAACTTCATGTTCCTAATTAAATGCATTTATTTTTAAACCAATCAACATGTACACCTTCTCTTTGGTGGAACCCTTCCTCTTACTTTACTTAGGTGTCTTGCCCAAGAAAACAAGTTCAGTCCAAATGTCTATGAAAACTCAGATGGAAAGAAACTGAAAATAAACTGGAGGTAACAGGTCTGGAGGGGGCAAGGCAGTGCACGCTGTCCCAGACTTATCGAAATAAAATGTGATTTGATTGCATTATGTTTCAGGATGGTAATGCAAAGCAAGCAAGGTGTATGTGCAAGAGAACTACAGTAACTTCTTTTGTATCCTGGGACCAAAGCTTGCCAAGCCAAGGAGGCTTTCTTTCAGTTTAGTGCCACCCACTGTTTGGGTTTCTGTAAAGGTTTCTTTAAGGCCACTGGCACAATAAAAAAATATATATATTTAGAAAATCTTCTGTGGCTTTTTTATGCTATGGAGAGGGCAACATGAAGTGAATACAGTGTTAATAATAACAGCTATTTTTGCCCTTTTGGACAAACCAACAATTAAAGAGTTTCAGCTTTTATTTTTGTTCTCCTTAAACCCAATTAAAAGTTACTTTGCCTTGTAGGGGCCATTTTCACAATTTATTTGAAGTGCTGGGCAACTAAAGAAAATCCTATTCCTTCAGATTTTTGATGAGATTATGGATTTGCCATGACAATATCATTTTAAATAGACTTGTTAATTTTCCCCAGGTCTAGCTTGCATAGAGCAATTTAGCCCGGCCTCCGAATCGTTATATTATGGGTAAATGGTTTGGTTGTGACACCGGATCATTCTGACTTCAGAAAAGCAGTAGACAGTGTCTAGAAGAAAAAAAAAAAGGTCTTTATTGAGACGATCAAAAGGGACATAAAGGCAAAAACTGACTTTCACTGAAACAGGTCTGGGGACCAGGCCTCCAGTGTCATTATTGTAATTCATTGCTTTTTTTCTAGGCCCCATGATAGAATTCTTCCATAACAGACAGAGGACTTTGTGAAATTGTAAATGAGTATGACTTCAAGCACTCTGTGGAAATGTATTCTCCCCCTATAGCCCATACATTATTTCTGCTTAGTTATGGTGGCTCACATTTCCCGTATCAGAGAGAACTTAATTCAACTCACACCGCATCACTTTAAAACAGTGCAGCTCTCTTAATCAACCTTTGTATCAGACACAAATGTGCAGTATGACCTAATTTGAAAATGTCTCAAAGTGCTGACTCAAACTGTTAGTGAATAAAGGCTAGTCATTACCATTATGACACTAATGTGATGCAAAATAAAATTGAGTTGCATCAGCTGAACATTAGTTTGCAAAAATATTAGTGATGGAAGCCATTTTCTGTTCATATTTTATTTATGCTTATATATATGTATATGTGTACATATATTTATTTATTTATTTATTTGAAACAGCCTTGTGACAAAATTTTTAAGTGCGGAAGAAGTTCCTTTTTTTTCTTTTTAACATCTTTATAGGAGTATAATTGCTTCACAATGGTGTGTTAGTTTCTGCTTTATAACAGAGTGAATCAGCTATACATATACATATATCCCCATATCTCCTCCTTCTTGCATGTCCCTCCCAAGTTCCATTTTTCACACTGACAAAGCCACAAGATTAAAAGTAGATCATATGTACATCATGATCTCATGATTCCCCCTCTATAAGATGAAAACATATTGTTGCTGAATTCTTATTAGAATATTTATACACATCTAAGCAATAACATGAAAATTCTCACCTTCCCCTGTACTTTGGTGGCAGTTTCCAAGATTTTTCAACAGCTCTTGTACTACTTACTATTTTATATCACTCACAAATTCTCTGACTTTTGTCTTTTTGAATAAGAAGGATTTGGAATTTCTTTCTTTCCTTACTTGACCAAAAAAAATTTTTTTGACATAGAAATATGTACTCAATATACGTTGGTGATATTACATTTGAACAAAAGAAAGTAGGATATGGGACTAGAGATTTTTTAGCCTCACCCTTACTGATAATACTTTATAGAATGAAGCATAAATTATCTTTTACTTATACAGTTTAGATGGTTTTGAAAAAAAATGCATGTGGTTATTTAATTCTTATACATCCTAGAGCTAGTATTGGTTTCAACCAATAAACTGATAATTAATAATTGAAAATAAATCAGCATGAATCAATCTTTCCTAAATTAGGGAAATTGTCCCAATGGTCAGTCAAAAATTCTGCCCTGGATCCCATTTGGGATCTCCTGAATCCTGAAAATTCTGAACATAAAATTTATACATTAGTGATCAAATACTTCTGATTTTACTTATTTAACAGTGAGAACAAGCCAAGTACATAAATACCCAGGAGACAGATTGTTCTTTAAAAATTTCAAGGACAAGAAGTTTTGGCTATCAATACATTATTTAACGTGCTTCAGGTTGAGAGAGTATGTATCTTCATATCGTATCACTATAAACAATCGGTAGAAAATACAGCTAAATTAAAATGCTGGCAAGCTTCATTCATTCACTTTTTAGAAAAACAAGTAAAACCTTAAAGCAAGATGTGTAGAAATTGGCTGCTATGCGGTGACTTTAGTATTTCAGTCCATTTTATATTCTGTAACATGTGGATTGGACTGTTTTTATGACCTATGTTTTATTTACACATTAAGATCATCCAGATTTTAACGAAAGTAAGTTTGAAAAATCTCAAGTGGACTTTGCCAAAACCAGCACTCAGAAGCATGATGCTTCCACGCACACGCACACAGGCACACTCCCACGTGATCCTCTAAAAAAGAGGATCATGGTTTTTAGCTAAAATCCAATTGTTCTTATTTTTAGGTTACAGGAGGGAAAAAGGTATGTGGGTGTGATGGCTGCAAATGTATTGCCAGCCTCTTAACAGTTCATCTTTCTTAAATGATAGAAGTGTAGCAGCACCCTTCTGAGAAAAATCTTTCCTGTGGATTTTACTTTGTCCATGCCAGGACAAATTGCGTGCTAAGTTGGAATAATTCTGAGATGGAAGACACCTCCATGACTGTCCTTGGAATACTGCGGAGCTGACATTCCTCTTTGGAAGGTGAGGGGAGAATGCCCCCTACCCTCTTAATTGATGATTTACTGTGCTCTCCCCTGGGGCCACAACCGATGATCTGTAAGCTTGTTGAATTTCGAAGCAAATACTAAATATAATCAATATATAAAAATAAAAAAAGAGAGAGGAAAAAATGCAATGAAAATTTATGACCTTAACATTCCTTCAGGGTCAAGCAATTTATCAAATTCTCTCACTTTCTGGTTTCAATTACACAGCCATTGTGGAAGGAACTTATTTTAGCAGGTTCATTTGCCTCAGTGGGGAATACAGGACTTTGGCCTAATGCTTCACCTTTAGTGCAGGCCATTTGAGCCTTAGAACAAATACCAATCATCACTCTTTGGAAAAAAGAATCTGCATCGGCGTGGCCTATCGGAATGGGGTTTCTGTCAAGGTAAACGGTTGTCGGCAATGACTGTGGTAGAGTGGCGATAAATCCCATTTTATTGCTGAAAAATTCCAGCTTCACTCCATGCCTGACAGCTCCCACATTCTCATACCCATTTGGGCAATTTCTACACTCTGTCCATCTGGTTCTCATTACCTCTCAACCTGCCTGCGTCTGATCCAGAAAAAGTGCAGGTCAGAAACAGGGGAAAAGAAACTGAGGTGATGGACAAAACAGAAAGCAGGGGGGTGGCCCTGGGAGGTCGGGATAGAGGTGAGGGAACAACAGGAAAGGGGGGATCCCAGCTTAGGCTCGGACCAGTCGCTGGAAGGGGCTGCTTAGATATATTAGAGAAAGGTAATGACAGAACCTGAGCTGGGAAGCCAGAGGAAACTGTATCTTACACTCAGGCCTTTCAAAGGCACCTGCTTTGGGGTGGATGAGAGTGAAAGAATGTGGTAGGTATGGGTGGATGGGGACAGACTAAGGGACAGTCCAGCCCATCCCATCTATCAAGGCACTGTGTCACAGAGTAGAGGGCCTGGTCTAGAAGAGCGTCAAGTTCAGCAACAAACTACATGGAGCCTGGAGCCCCATGTACACAGCTGGTATGCTTCCAAATATGGGGATAAAACTCTGCTGGAGATTCAGTTTTGGTTCAAGAATATAATTTTTTTAGAAGAAGAAAACTCTAGGGCCACCAACAGCATTCTCTCCCTTCATTTTTCTAAGAAAATTAATATTTAAAAACGAACGTGTCCTAATAGGCACATTTATGGGATGGTTTATTCATGGAAAGACAGGACTAGCAAGTGAGTTGCCTGGGTATTCATAACCCCAGTGACATATATGGTCATTTTTTGGAGTTGCTGTGCATTTATGCCTTTGGAAATTTAGCCTCATTCTCTGAAGCTGAAATCCTTTTGATCATAATTGCTTCTGACCTAAAATTACCTACCGTCACCATAAGATGCCTCTTGGGGACAAAGAAATAAATACAGTACATATCTGCTAATAGATATAAATAATAAGCCCACTTAGACATTATCCTAAATTAGACTAGGATGAAACTGTATAACTATATATGTAAAAATATGAATTTTTCTTCTTATTTTGATGGGGTCATTATAGTTAATACTAAAATAAAATTTGGAAAGTATATCGAAGTACAAGTGATGAAATGAATAAAAATATTTTTATTCAATAAAAATATTAGAATCAGATGAATGGTTAGATAGATGGTGGTTATTTCACCACTTGTTCTGAAGGCAATTTTGCAATTTTGTCTTAAAACCAGGTATGATTGTGTATTCTTAGATATGTTGGAGAGCAGAGTCATTGCTACGATTTGCAGGCAGAATCTCTTATACTAGATATGTTTATACAGACAGTATGTCTTAGCGCTTTCTGGATCCCAGGGGTACAGAGAGCATTCCAGGACCGCAAAATTCACTTTTTCACAGCCAGACCCCTAACTGCTGCCATGCATATCTCGGTTTTATTGGTTGAATTCTAATACCAAGATGATGTTAAATTTTAGTTACTGAGCCAGACCTTGCAGATAAGAAATACTGGCTTCCAATATTTAAGATTTAATTTCAAAATTTTCAAGTCATGCATGTGCAAGAGAATTTCTATAAAATGTAATTACCTGAAATCGTAAGTGAACTCCGCATGAGACATTTGAGTGGAAAAGGAGACCGTTTACAAAAATTTTAAGTTAAACTGACTAGACAATTTGGAGTGAAGTAAATTACAGATGATCAAAAACGGAAGTTTATTATTTGGCAACTTTACAGTGAATACTTTTAGTCAACAAATACAGCTCTGAAACAGACGTTTTCTTGTATGCATATTAAAAGGCATTAACTTTTGGCTACTATTACATATCCATTAAAATGACCATAATATATGACACCTCTAATTTGGAAAGGAATTGCAGGTTCTTAGCCAAAAAAGAATCTCATTTGAAGTTTACTTTTCTGGGCTGTACATATGTCAGAAAGATGGGATCATTGAAACTCCAAAGAATGTTTGTTTCTTTTAATAGCATAGCAGAAAATTAATGGCATGGGGGAGGGTGAAGTGACAATTTAACTTGATGCTTGATAGCTGTTTACTTATCATTTTGTGCCCAGATTTCAGCGTCCTGTAAAAGAAAGGGGGAAATAAAGAAGCCACGGCATTCATATGGCTTTTAGGGAACTTAAGACACATGGAGGGAAGTGCCTAGAAGGCTATTGAAATATTTGCAAAACAAATCATTTACATTTACCTTTTGTGTATGTAAAACCCAGAGTGCCTACAAAGACAGAACCAACTTTAGCGGTAAGAAATATTTCAGCATCAAAATGGTTAATAGTATTATAGCTTCAAAAGAGCCTATTGGCTCACCCTCAAGGATGCCCTGCAGTTGTTGTTAAAGTCATCAGATGAAGCTAGCCTTCTCAGCTAGCCTTTAGATTTGTCTGCTAACAGTAAAAATACTATAATAAATCGGTAACATATGTTGCCAGGCAAGGAAAAGTGATATAAATAAAGAGACTAGGAGACCCAAACCAAGCACAATGTGAAAAGAATTTAACTTTCAATCTATTCGTTGGCTAATTAACATTTGAAAAGCAATTTGAAAGTGTAACTGTTATTTGCTTATATTCTTCCTCATTTTTTTTTTTTTTTCTCTCTTCAGATTGCATTCTTACCCAAATACTCCTTCGTGATTGCCTGTTTTGCGGCTTTGGGGTAAGTCCCAGTTTTCCACAACCTTAAGAAAAAAAAAAAAATGCATAACATAAAAGATGCCAAAAAAGACTTATGTGTCCTGATGCATGGGTTTTGTGAAATATACATGGGTTTGTTGTTTGAGGGGGGCGGCTAATGAAATAAAGAGAAGGGGTTTGTTTCTGCAAGGATCCAAGAGTGTGTGAAAGTGTGCATTGCAAACGAGTCTCCCATCAGGAAAGCCACCTCTGGAATGGAAATGACAAAGCTTGGAACACACACAATCAATTATTTTCACTAGCATTTAAAATATAGAAAACAAAATCTGCTTTGGGAATTGACTGAATATTTTATTTAGCTTTTTTATTGAGACATCCTTTGAAAAATGGCATAATATAAATAGTTTTACAAAGCAACAATATAATCAATCTCTAAACTAGAATATAAATCAAGGATTTCATTAACTGCTGGTAGCCAGTTTGAATTGTAGTCTTGTCCATAATGCCTATCTATCTATGTATGTCCGAGTTATATTAAAAACCTTTAAATGGCTTTGTAATATCAGCTACATCTAGCTATTATAATAATTAATGGTACTGTTTTATAAATCAATACATGTATTCTTGATAAATTCATATCCAGTTAATGGTGTAATTTAAATAAAAAATTAATGTAATAAAGGACATACAGAAACGGGCAGGAAATCTTTAAAGGTTAAGAGACAAATTTGTCTAAATTCATTTTTAACCTGTTTTGAAAAAGTTTGTTTAAAATCAGTGGAGATTTACCTGGTTTTTGTGAAACTAATCTTGTCATGTCTATTGGTATCTAGTATTGAATTTGTAAGATGTTTTCTTTTTTTAACTGCTAAGTTTTAATTACATACTTATGATACTGTGGGATGTTTTACTACCATTGTACTCGTTTTTTTCAATAATTGAGTATTCTTTAGAAAAATAGAATAAAACAAACTAAAATCCTCAAACCATTCATTTATTTTCAATACATGAATGAAATGTAAATGCTTTATGTTTTTTTTATATCACTAAATGAACTGTGCTGAAAATCTCCAAAGCCATATACAAATTCTATTTAGGGGGGAAAAAGGACTGATTAGTTCAATGAATTTACATGTGTAAGAGTCAGGGTTTTTACTACTTTCACTGAATGAACACCCTAGGAATTTTAGAAAGAAAAGAAAAATGCATTGACGAGTCCACAATGTATTTTAACGCTGCACACGGGTGGAGAAACAGTCTACAAAGAGTGTATTATTGTTCTAATTTTAAAAATACACACCAAAGGCATATTAAGGAATAATGAGATTTAGAAAAAGAACTGAATGTTGTAGGTGATCAAATACAATCTTAAATCTTTCCAAATAAAATTTCATTTCGTTTATAGAGGAAGCATTTTACACCAAATATCTTTCAGAATTATGCAGACCAGTCTGCCCTGCCATACTCGGTGACATGGTGCAGAATGTTACTTTAATCCACTGAGCTTTTTCTGACATTTTTCTTAACATTGCTGAGCCTTATTTAGAGCAGCAAAGGAGATGTGTGCAGTTTCCTTTGACACTGATGGGTGTTTCAAAATGTTACAGGAGAGAGAGAGAGAGAGAGGAGAAAAGATTTGCTGCTAGTCTTTTCATCAATAGAGCTACAGGAGCAATTACTATTTGTTAAAAGTTTCTATTTCAAATGAAGCTAAATTTTAAAGAAGCCTCATCCCTTTAGAAGAGGTAATGCTTGGAAGAGGAGGGGAGAGAATGCACATTAGTGATTACATGTTAAAGTGCGCTCAAGTACTGGAATCATTTAAAATGTATTGTGTTTTTAGATGAAACCTACAGCAAAACCACTCCTAAGAGGCTTAATTTAGGTTTTATAGGAAGAACATAAAAAAGACCAGGTTACAGCCACACACTGAAATATGGGGTACATTTAAAATATCTTCATTTAAAAACGTATGTTTATTTTCCCTCCTGGGATCACTAACGTGTCTCTCGACAGAGAAAGCGAGGACATGCTACATTCTTAAAAATTATCTGTTAAAGGGATCACATTCTAAGACAGGTTTGAGCATTTTTATGACTACAGATAACCTCTTAATTATGTCGCTGCCTTCCACTTGTTAATCAGGGACATTCAACACCGTTAACCAGCGAGTGGTTGCGTTTAGAAGACTACACTATTTTTAAGAATTAGAAACACTTTATTCCCATCATCATATTATCGCATGTATGATTTTAGCACTGCTAGAAACTTACCTGCTTGAAATACCAAACACCAAAGACAAGGTCTAGATGCCTGTAACGATGTTGTTAATTACTTCAAATTGTGCGGCTCAGGAAAAGCTTTAAGAGATAGATAATTTTACTTTTGTTATCTCCCCCCGGTGCCTCCCCTACCTCTCACACAATTCCTATTTGAACCAATTTTAGGTGTCTTCTGCCGCCACCAGCGTGTGAGATACTCAGAGACCCTTTCAGAGAGCAAGGTATAAGTGGAATAAATACAATCGTTTCACTATTGCTTTATCAACCCTCCTAGGTAGTTTTCCTGCCAGCCAACCTGCACTGTTAAGACCCATAAAATTATGCAATAGTGACTTCTTTGGAGGTTCTTTAATCAGATAATGGCCAGTGTTAGGAGGGAAGGGCCCAGGGCGATGTTGCTGGCACTTAAACACTGGGCTTGGTCATTACGTGTCCGGTAGAGACCAATAAACAGCTGATTACTACCCTATAAGGAGCCAGTATTTTACATTTATCCTAGTTATTTTTTTTCTTTTCTTTGCAACTTCTCATAACGGCAAGGATTTGTCAAGAAGACCTACGAGCAGTAACCTCACAGGTCCCTTAAAAATAAGAATCTTCCTAGCGTGAAATGATGCCTTTGGTGAAATGGTGAGAATGATTTTGGCTTTTACAAGAGCAGAGGTTTGATTACTTTAAAGCCCATTTCTTTCAGATGGGGAGACCCCTGGACACCATCCCTCACTCTCCTGACCCCTTCTCTCTTCTATGACAGGTTCACAGGCTGCAACCAAGGGGTTTTAAAATGCAAATATTTATATTTGAGCTCTAGCAATAACAGAGTCATTTTGCTTCCTCTGTTAGCCTGTGAAAATTGATGCTGCATACCTGGAACTACGTTTCATTTCTCTCTTTACACATGAAGATATTATATAAATAAAAGATAATTTATGGAAAGGAAACAGCCATTTGAAATAATAATCCTAAATTTGACTGGGTAATCTTTTAAGGCTTTAAGAGTCAGAGATGCAGATTTCCACACTTTTAAAGAAAACTTGACTGCAACCGGGAAATGTGTGCTTTTGAACACCTATTGAATTTGAATGCCTGCGTGGGTCAAAAAAGAAAAAAAGAGGGATAAAAGGAAGGCAGGAGAGAAAAAGGTGTGAATTTTACACATGCTTTCAACTAAGGTATTCAACCACATGTTTAGACTCCTTGTTACAATTTTATTGACTCTCTTTATATCTGAATATAATTTTTTTCATAACCTATGTAAATTGCAAAACAGTGAGTCTTATAAAATGCCTCTCTTGCCTGGGATCCTCATTTTAGTATGAACAGCACGATAGATACCCAGAAGAAATGGACCCTAATTTCAGAACCTCATACAAAGCCAGGCAATTCTTGAGCCAAACAAACAAAGGGGGTGTAAGCGATTTCATTTATTTTGATAATCCTCCTCTTGCACAGGAGCATTTTGCTGTCTTTGTCAAAGTGAATGACAACAATTTGGCCAACTCTCTCTGAGCTGCACTCAACAGTGACAGGCAAATTATCAGAGGCCCTGCACTTCTTATTATCAGAGGAGAAGCCATCAGGGGGACGCACGGAGGATACCTCTCCCTTGTCACTATTTGTCAGTGGGACAAGGGCCACTGCTATGGGTAGCTGACAGGTAATTTCAACAATAACAATTACTCCTATTACTGGTGTCATAAACAATTCGCCCAAGGCATGACAATAGCAAAGCTTTATAATTCCATGCCATATAAATAAATGCCAGCAGGTAACAAGTAATTTAGCTCCAATCAAGCTTTCGCCCTGGCATTAATATTGTTATTGCAAGAAAATGGAAAATTGAAAAAATTCAATATGTTAATGAATTAAGAGAGGTTCAAGGGCTAGACAAGAGGGGTTGAAAAAGGGAAACCAAAATTATTATGGTATCATATTTGGTGCCATGCTGAGGGCCAAACAGCAGTATAATTACTTTAAGATTAAGAAGGGGATCAAAAGTACTGTTTGCCTTAGACTTCAGACCTGGGAAAAACATGACACGGCCTTTCAAAATCCTCCTGTCTCTAATTTCTGAAGAACGTAAGTAGAAATATGAGAATGTGTATATAATGTAGCATCTCGCTAGCTTTTTCTTTCCACCTGAAATATTTCATCGGAAACAGAGGCATGAGTACCAGAGGAACATTTCCATCTGTTTAAGGAAATCGCATCAGCACCTGCTTCCTTTACATTAAGTCTCATACTGACACTATTTTAATAAGCCTATTTTTATTTGTGCTGAAGGTAAAGCTGAGAGAACCCCTCTTTGCTCTCCAGCTGTCCACATTTTGGAAGTGGGCTCGAGGATACAGTCCAATCTTCCTCCGTAAAACTTCCTGATCAAATGAATTTACAATTTCACTATTTGTCCGGCAGGACAATGTGCCATCATAGTGACAGCAGTAAAAGAATTTGAAAATCTCTAATTAGGGGAGCTGCAGAGCAATTAACGCATGTCAAATTTCACTTCATTAAGTGCCACTCTAATTTTCCCTCTAAAAATTAATGGATTTTTTTTCCTTTTGGTATGTGTGTGTGTCCCCTTAAGGCAATGTTGATTCAAATCTGCTCAAGATGCAGTGTTGCACAGCTAAACATCTTCTTGATTACAATCCGCCACACTTCTAACTGCGCTCATTCTCACTGCCACGGATACTTTGTCAACAGTCAAATTACACCACGCTGATAATGCATAATGGTGCTCCTCCTCCGAGGCCGCTGGCAGGAGACGGGGTTCATAAAAATGTGATGTTTTCTTCTCAACTGTTTCTTAAGGAAGTTTGTATGACCAGGTCACTAGTCAGGCGTTAATTTTTTGAAATGAATTCGTTAATTTCAAGAAAAGGGGTGAAATGATGGCGTACCAAAATACCTCACTGAAAAAAAAAAATCAGGAGACGAATAAGGAATTGAAAATATCTGGGGCTAAAGTTTTGCTTAAACACTTTGTTCAGAGACATTTTCAAGAGCACTATTCTTGGTTAAATACCAGGCTTTTTTTTTTTTTTTTTTTTCCTTTACTTATGGGCTATAAACATTGGAAGCCTCTCTTGAACAGACAGTATTTAGATTATGAGAGAAGTTTGTTTAACTGACATATTTGCCAGAATCCTCAAAACATCACAGGACACGGAAGATAGATGACTTTTTTTTAGGTCAAGACTGTATATTCCAGATAAATGTTGATTCATTTTAACTATTTTTTATCCTAGTTGCTTGTTGCAGATCTGTGTGTGTGAGTCACCAGCCCATGCGAGGAATATTTCTCACTGAAAAATGAAAGAAACACAGCGATTAGATGATCTTACATTCAGTCTTTTTAGAGATCATTCACATTTTATATGTCTAAAACATGATCAGATCCAGAACAAAAAGGGGGAAATTAAACAAAATGCTCAATGTATCTCTTTGCAGATTCTTCAGGGAGTGGAGAACATTCACATGGATGACATCCCAGTTTTCTCATCATGTAAGTATATTTTTGGTTATATGTTTTCTTTAAACATATTTATTCAGTAAAAAATTAAATTCATGGAATATACACTTCATTTTTTTTTTTTAATTCACAGTTTGAGTCCAGCTTTTCATTCACTGACAACTAAATCAAAAATCTAAAATTTGATATTTTGAGGTTTGTATTTCCTAATATCAAAAATTCCTTCCTTCTCGTAAGGCATGTTCTTAAGTGGTCTATTTCAAACAAAAGAAAATGACATTCCCCTTTCAGCTAGCAAATGTTAGATTCTCTCAAAGTCGATTGGGGGCTCACTTGGAAGTTTTGCCATTAGAGACACACAAACTGAATTATTTTCATCTCTCCCAAATATCATTCTTCAAACTTTATAAATGTAGCAATACTAGGTTTAGCATTTCGTGTGGCTTGTTTACAAATAAAGGTATCTCGATAAAAAAACCAAGCTCTGTGTACATTGGAAAGACAAAAACCTGGAACAATCTCCTATTAAAACATTACCAAAGGATTGTAAAGGGAAATTTAAAGGGAGAAAACTTGATTATATAATGCAATCCAGCAGTAATCAATTTTACCTTCAATATCTTGCTTTTGTTTTCCAAATGCTAAATAAACAATACATAATGCATCCCTCATCAGCCAAACCATGGAGGCTCTGTGCTCAAATAACAGGAAACATATTCAATTTTCCTAACAGAAGACAGTTCATTAAGCTGCGCCACATCAAATAAAACTTTAATTTCTCCAGCATCAGAGTCGCAATGAAAGCAATTGAAGAAGATGAGCCATATGGTACTTCTATCAGCAAACACATATTGCTCATTCCCCCAAAGTTTTCTAATTCTGCTCCCCAGACCTGCGTAATATAGATAATGTGCTCCGAGAGCAGCAACCATGAGCTATCTAGTGTACACTTCTAATACTGTATTTAATGGGAAATAATGAATCATAAAAGCCTAGAGAAGACGTCTTTTGCTAACCTAAATCTCAGCTGTAATTTCATTGTTCTGTGCCTAAGATGCTGTTTGCCCTTTCCAAACAACAGCAGTTGAGCATAATTATGCTGCTTCAAACCTGGGCTGGCAAAAGCATCCCTAATAGAACCAAGTTTCTATTAACTCCTGAGATTCTGAATTTAATGATGCACTGATGCAGACATGGAGATAACCAAGCCTGTGTCATTTTAAAACCCAAAGAAGCGTTTTCTCCTCTGCTCTTTGGTCAGACTGCTCATTGCTTTTATATTCCCTCCTCCACTCCCTGCTCCCCACCCCCTCTCACCCCTACCCATGCAACAGGAGTGGCATGATTAAAAATGAGGAGATTTTCTTGTTATTAGCAAATTTGACATTTGCCTGATGAAATGCACATAAAATGTGAAAGCTACACAGTGATCAGAAGAAATGTCTCCGCTCCAATCCAGGCTACCAAGATGAAATAATTTAGGTAAAGCAAACGTAAAGATCCTCGTACATCTTTACTCAGAATGCTAGGATTGGATTATAAATGAAAGAACCAAATATTGCTGAGCTTTTAGAGCGATGGTATTTTGACACATGGGAAGCGTCTAGTGTTTCATCTCTCACCTTAACTGCCTTGATTATTAACCTAAACATCATACATATGCTCAAATGCAGCAATTTCTCTGTCCTGGGTCCAGCCTGTCTTCCGGCAAGAGATTGGGGTTGGGGCTTAATTCCTTTTTAGAGAAAAAAAAATTTTTTTCCCCCCCCAAATAGGTTAATGATTTTAGCTTTTCCATTTTTAAAGCTCATCAAATCAATATTTTCCCAACACAATGCTAATTGAAGACACCATCAAATAACACTGCAGATACATATTGAAAACGTATTTTAATGGTTTTGTTTGTTTTGGCAGCGAACTAACCAAGGACGATTAAATTAAAAAGAGACTTATAAAAGTTAGAGATTGCCTTTTTAACGCTTATTAAAATCAGCATGTTACATGCCTGTCTTTGAATTAGCTCTACACACTTGATTGCCATCATTAAAACTAGTTGTTTGGGTGCCGCTCTGTGATGTCTCCAACCCTTCCTCAAAGCCGATTCTTATTAGTTATTAACTTGACGTCTCTTTTCATTGAAATTAAAAAGAAAAAAAATCATTCTGGCCCGTGGAAGAAACAGTCACCAAAACGTGAAATAGCTCAGCGAGACAGCAGTATGAAACTATGAAAAGACCAACAGGTAAAAGAACTACAGTCACGTCTAAAACATATTCAGGAAAAAAAAAAAAAATCACAGCGACAACACAGAAGCAGTCCATTGATTATATTTCATGAATGCCTTAAAACAAATGTTTAAACAGTTTTCTGAAACAGTGCAGAAAACCCCTGCATGCTCCACTGGCTTGCAATGACAATGGCCTATTGCAATGTAAAACACGCGGGAGAATAAAAAGGTGCTTTTTGTTACCATTTTATCAAAGCTGTTCATCTTCGAGCTGCAGGCAGCATTTTGCTGGAATTGCAGATATTTCTCTGTCCAGGCTCTTTTGTTTGTGCATCTTATTTGCATATATTTATCTCCAGCTGAGGGTGCTTTCTGCTCATTAAGGCCTCCCTTCCCATTATTTCATAAGCCAGCTGCTAAGAGGGATTTCACCTGTGGTGACTGAGAAAAGAGGGGTGAAAAACTAAATTCTTCATAAAAAGGAAATCTTCTGAGTCTCTTCCCCTATAAATGGGCACCATTTGTGTTAAACAGCCTCTTGTCATGATAGATGCCTCTGGAGGTCAGGGGTTAAAGTTGATTGGAAGGTCAGCAGTAAAACAACAGACAAACCAGACGCCAAACTGGTTCCTTAGCTGTCGGTGGGAGCTGTGGTGCAAACAGGTCTTGAACCTTTTTCAACCTCTAATAAAACGGGATGAATCTGAAGTGGATCAACCAGGCCCCTGAGGCAGCAGCACAGAAAAACACAAATAATATCAATATCAGGCAGCCACAGGAAACAATGGGGCATTTCTCCGTGCTACGTGCATGCTGCTATTGTTTCAAGGGCTGGGGAATTAATTCCACTTATTTATTTAAGGCGTGTCAACTCACTGCCTAAACCTGTTTCAGTGTCAAGATGAATAAAACTTTTATGGCTCATAAAATAGAGCCATTCATCTCAATGCTCTTTGTGGTGCGTGTTTTTTTTTTTTTTTTTTCTGGCACACTGAGCTAGGCCTCTGCTCCTAGATGGTTACATCTGAACTGTTGCTATGATCCACACCATATTAGAGAACAAAATGATTTCACCGGCAAATGGATCTCAACAGACATGACACAGGAAGGCATTTTAGCTGCGATGTGATAGTCCCCAAATTCCTCTGAAATCCTCATCGTGCACTTGCATCTGTTTTGAGCATGCGTTATTGATGAAGCAGAAGCTTTGTTTTTTTAGAGGAAAGTTAAATAATGATAACAAGAAAAAGTTAGTTTTCTGGAATATCATGCATTTCATTTGACTTTAGAAATGCAATCTGGTTAGGGTAGCTGTTTCCCATTCAGCACCTTTAGCCCAAGTTTTCACTGCTGTGTACTCAGTTTGCACTGATGGAATAATTCAAATGCCTTCTTTAGCTCCATAGCTTTGAAGTTTATGTTTAATTTTGAACAGCAAATGCCAAATATAAATGGAAAAGAAAATGCATTTCAGCGTACTTTTGCATTATACATTTTTCAAAGTTCAGTTGTAGAATCAATTTTACTTTTGATTTCCTACTGATGACTTTAATAATAATATGATACTAATAAACAAGTTCACATTTCTGAAGTGCCACACAGTGCTGAGCACACACATGTTCTCATGCAATCGTTAGTGATAATTCAATCCAAGTCACAGAAACCCATTTAGAATAATAATGATACTCTTCAGTACCCAGAACATACCTTAGAAAACAAAAAAAATTCCAATCAAGCAATATCATTCTAGCAGATGCTTTAACAGGGAACATCATGGGAACCAGGTTGCTTTATATTAAGATGAGCAAAAAGAAACAATTCCATGGCATTTCACAAATTCTCCAATCACGGGTTAAATCTCATACATCACAGCTCTTTGCTCTGTTGCAATGTAAATTGATTTGTGGATGATTCACTTACTCTGTTGTCCCAGTTGCTTTGCTTTTGAGATCTCCAGTGAATATTGTAGCCTTTACTTATGATGCCGGATTATTTCTAATTTAGTCAGTCAGCAGGTCAGTTTTTCCACGTGAATTCAAGTTTTTCCAGCAAGTAGATTATTTGAGGATAGCCCAAACAGAAGTTGTGCTTTCACATTTTGCTCATGGGTGAAGATGTGGCCCTGGGGAAGAGGGGTTCAGTTTTTGGGTGCCAAGCACTGCTTAAGATTCAGCTGCTCTTTCTTTCCCATTTGAACCGGTGCGTGTACCAGAGCTCTGCATAGGGGTGGTCCCTTTACCAAGCAGCCCTGTTTGAAAGTGGAATTGCTTTCAAGTGGCCACCAGACCCTGAGAAAAATATTTCAACTCAAAATTGATCAGGTTTTGGTAATCTATGGCAATGTGTTCTCATTTAAGCACGGAGCAGGAGATTTTTCTTCTATAACCCATTACAGTTTAAAACACGCAAGAAGTCTTGCTTCACACAAGACGTTCAACTTGTGGTTGGAGAAATTTTCCAACTTATTAAATGTTGTTTATATCCTCCTCTTTGTATACCCTCTGCCTTCCCAGAGCTCCCTCTGTATCCGAGTTACCAATTTTCTTTTGGATCTTTCACATTAAATTTAACCCCACTCCCATCCGGCAACCTAGACCCTCCAAATGACTAGAGCAAAAATACACAGTTTACAAACCCCCCAAGTCTGCACTCTTGTCTCTCGTTTTTCTTTTGCTCTAATCTAATCACTAATTCTTAAGCTTGGCCAAATGGTTAAAAATGTTAAGTGCTAGCAAGGCCTTCTACCTCCCCCTCATATCTGTCTCTGTTTATGGAATGGGCTCAGTTTCCTTCTCTTCTCCTTCAGCCTGGGGTCTTCAGGTCAGAACACTGTAAATACACACAGCTCTGGCTCGACCCATAAATCTGAGCAAAGGGCAGGCTTATATATTCAGATAAGCACGGGTTGGGGCGGGAACATGGAAGGAGACAGAACCAGCAGAATCGGACGCTCTGCAGCAATGTTCAGAAAAGAGAAGTGAAAAGGCCAGGAATCTTTAGTGGGGAGGGAAAAAGATTTTTATCTCGAAACATCTCTCCTTATTTCTAAAGGATGAGGTTGGCACTGCTTCCTCTTCTTTTTTTTTTTTTTTTTTTCAATTTTTTACTTTTTCCACATTGCTTACACTCACATCCTTACTGAACATATTATCTTAGAGGCAATCAAATTAAACAATAAATTTCATTTATTTCCAATGTCCGTTTTCCTTCTTAAGTGTATTGGCTTGTGTTTCGAACTTTGTGTATGTGTGTGTGTGTGTGTGTGTGTGTGTGTGTGTGTGTGTGTGTGTGTAATGTGAATTAGAGTCCTTTTCCCAGAAATTCTATTCTTCTGGAATTTTTCAAACCTAAGATCTTTGCCTAAATAACCATGTTGTTAGTCACCACACTGAACCCCAAAATAAAATACGGCTGAAGGAGCTGGGAATGACAAAGTGATACATAAATGCTTACATAGCCTTCCGTCTTTAAAGCTTCTACTTGATTTCCAAGTTCAAGTCTTTTCTGTTGGGTTTTCAGATCTCAAAATTTTCTGTGACTCCTGAAATATCACCCTTCTTGGGAGATGTGCCCCTTGTGGACATAGATATTGTCGCAATGGAAAATCTTGAGCCAGGTGACCATGGCTGAAAGCATACTTTCTACCATTCATATGCCCTGACTCTGCTTTAGAGGCCATGGGCCACCCCATGAATTTGCCTCAGTCACTTAAGAATCTAGGAAATGTGGCACTTGCTTTGTTTTCAATCCATGTTTTATATTTTATCATGTACATATATACAATTTTTATCTCATTTCTCTAGGTTATTCTTTTGGCGAATAGAGAACTCATATTCCTCAAAAGGACCTTCTTTTCTTGGGTTGAGATATTAGTGACAATTCCATGTAGGTAAGAGAATTTTATGGGAAAAACTGCCAAGAGGGTAACGGGGCTGGCTGCCCAGACCATTTTCTACGTTCTAGCCTCACCTTCGACAAATAGAAATGATAATAATAATGATCACCATTTACTGAGCACTTACTTTTGGAAAGCAATGTGCCAGGTGCTTTATATGCATATTAATTTAATCCTTACAACAATGTGACAAATGAAGTGTTATAGTCTCCGTTAATGAATGAAAAACTCTGGTTGGAAAAGTGAAGAAATGTCTCCCAGAACGTACATTTAAGCTTAGCATTTGAACATGAGTCTGGTTCTAGAGCTCCCTCTTCTGAACTGCCTCTCAGGGCCTCAGGTTCTGCGTCTTCAGGATGTGGGTCTTGGGTGGAACAGAGTCTATTTAGCAGGGTATTCCATGTCTGGGTTGACTTTCTCTGCCCACACCTCTCCTGAAGCTTCGTTCTGGCATTTTCAATAGCCCTCTGGTGTCACGACCTGGCTCTCACAGACCTCCTGCACTCATGTCTGAGACGGAATTCATCGATTCCTCACCCAACCTGCTTCTTCTCTGTGATCCACGTAGTGTTCTCTGGCAGCACCGTCCACTCCGCTCTGTAGTTCAAGCTCAAGGCTCTAGCTGTCTCGGCTCTCTCCCTTCTCACCTGCCATGATCATCAGCCGGCCTGGCAGAGCAGTGACACGTGCAGGGGACATTACTGTCCCACTACCTGGGTTTGAATTTGGCTCCCCTATTTAGCAGCTGTGCACCATTGGACAAGGTGTTATATTCCTCTGTGCCTTGATTTTCTCATCTGTAAAATGGGGTCTGAAATACTACTTGTTTCATAAGGTTCAGACTCCTGGTATTGTTTGACTGAATTGTTAAAATAGCCTTCAGACTCGCTTCACCAGAGTTATCATTATAAAATAATAGCCATGATACCCTCCTGCTTAAAAATTCTTTGCTTCCCTGTTGCCCTCTGCCACTGGCCTTTCCAGGGTCATTTTCCACCATGTCCCCCTAAGCAACTTGCACTCTGGCAGCAAAAAATTATACATGTGGTATGCTTTTGTGCCTCCACACTTTTGACCGTGCTGTGCCCTCTACCAGAAATGCCCTTCCTTTCCGTTTCTGCCTAGTGATGGGCACTTATCTTGTATGGCTCATTTCAAAAGTCACCTATTTTTTAGGGCAGCGTAAAGTGAGTCAGTCACTTGTAGAGTATATTCCTCTGTTTTAGAACCTAACATGTTGAATGGTAATTATATGCGCTGTCATTATATGTACTGTAACCTGTAGGCTGGGGGCTCCTGTGGGCAGAGACTGTGTGTTTTCCAACTTGATATGTTTTGTTCTAGAGCCTCGTATATAGTGGGAGCCCCCAAATTTTGATTAATATATAAACTGTCATTCCTCACCCTAAAAAATGACTTAAAGTAAATAAATGTGTATCAAATGCCTGTAGTGTGTTAACTAGTTGAATTAAATCGTGTTAGCTTGAGATGAGAAAGACGGTGAACTTGTAACAAAATTAAATTAAAAACTCAAGAGCATTGAGGAGTTTGGGATTAACAGATTCACACTATGATATATAAAATAGATAAACCACAAGGACCTACTGTATAGCACAGGGAACTATATTCAATATCTTATAATAGCCTATAAGGGGAAAGAATCTGAAAAAGTTTATATATATATATATATACACACACATATATATAAATAAAACTAAATCACTTTGCTGTAAATCTGAAACTAATACAATATTGTAAATCAACTATACTTCAATAAAAAAAAAACCTCAAACGCAACTGTATTGTTCTTACTGTCTCCAAGATGAAGCCATCATGTTTTTTCCTAGTAACATGTTAAATGTTACAGTTTTTTGACACCTTAGGAAAATCTGATAATGGAAATTCTTTAGAATATCAGTGAGGTCTCTATATTTTATATATTTCATTAGAAAAAGAGCCAGTTTTTTCCTTATGTGCCTTTACTCTAAGCATAATACTTCATGGGAGGCAGTATATGAGTGGTTACGACCATAGGCTTGGAAGCTAGAATGCCTGGGTTTAAGTCCTGGCACTGTCACCTACAAGCTGTGTAACTGTTGGGAACAGTTTCCTCAAAGCCTGTTCTCTTACCTGTAAAATGGGCATCATAGTAACATCTACCACAGAGGGTGTTTTGAGCATCCAATGAGTTAGTGTATCTAAACACTTAGATGAATGCCTGACTTACAGTAAATGCTCAATAAATATGCCCTGTTATCCGGTTGGTGTTTACAGGAGAGTCGCCTGGAATCCTAGTAGAAAGGCGAGGTCTATCCCATCGTCAGGGCACAGTGCAGAGAGGCGGGAGAACCTGGAGAGATGATGAATTGGCCCATTCACCTGTGCAAGGACTAGGTATCCATTCAGACATCATTTCAACACATAAGCGATTTAGTGTTTCATTTTGTCATTGACACATGGAGCTAAATCTAGGAACAAACCCAGATTTTAAGTTAGCAGTTAGGACAGTTGGCTCTAGAATCATTCTGCCTGGGTTCAAATCCTAGCTCTATGACATACTGGTTGTGTGAACTTGGGAAAATGTTTTTATTTCTATAAGTTTAAGCTTTCTCATCTGGCAAATGAGGAAAAAAGGACTAATTTTAACCTTCTACCTGTTGTGAGAATTAAACAAAAACAACTTGACATGCTTATCGTAGTGCCTGTAGCATAGTGAGTGCTTCATTTCTGTTAACCACCGTTTTCTTGTTGAAAGTATCATTGTAATGTTTTTACTATATGATGTGCTTTTTAAATTTACTTTATTGTGAAATATATCATACCTGTGTCTTGCTTTTTTCATTCAACGGTTGCAACTGGACTGATGTGGGTAGTTCTTATTCCATCAGTTTCACTGCTGTATAGCATTTTATTATACCAACACCCCACAATTAATTGTGTTATTTTTTTCTATTGATGGGCATCTAGACTGTTATTGATTGATTTCTATTACAAACATTGCTGCATAGAACATTCTTGTATATGTGCCCTGGTGCACATGTGAAAGACTGAAAGACTTTCTTTAGGAAGTTAAGCCTAGAGTTGAGATTGTAGGACTGGTGAATGTTCAAACTTACTAGGTAGTGGTAAACTGTCTTCTAAGTAGCAGCTCATGAAGGATTTTTTGACAGAAGATCATTACAAATGTATTTTGGGTCCTCATAAAGATTACTATATGTTGTAGTCAGTCTCTAAGATTTTATGGTTTCAAAATAAAATCCAAATGAGCCTCTTCTTTTGGTATTCACACCCTCGTGTAGAGCTCTCCCACACCGTACCAAGGTTGGTCTGTGTGACCATAGAACATGGTAAAAATGATGGTACATGTTACAAAAAACTGTAGCTACTGTTTGTGGCATGCTTTCTCTTTCTGTCTCTTTTGCATCTTTCACTCTGGGGAAAGCAGCTGCCGTGTTGTGCAGCTCTGTGGGGAAGCCCATCAGGTAAGGAACAGAGATCTCCAGCCAACAGCCAGTTAGGAACTATGGTCTACCAACAACCATATGAGTAAGCTTAGAAGTGGATTTTTCCAGCCGCTCAGGGCTTGAGATGACTGTAGGTTGGCTGTAGGTTGATAGCTTGACTAGAATCTCATGGGAGACCCTGAATCAGAATTGCCCAGCTAGGCTGCACCTGGGTATTTGATGCACAGAAATTGTGTGAGATTGTAAATATTTGTTGTCTTAGGCTAAGTTCTGGGGTAATTTATTATTCAGAAAAGATAACTATACATATTGCATTAAAAGGCAAAAACTTCCAAGTTCCATTAAAGAATTTTTGAAATAAAGCAGGATATTAAAACAAATTTGGAAACAGATAATGAAAAGGTTGATGCACTAACAAATGTAGATGTTTTTAAGTTGGTTGGTCATGTAAAAAAGCACCGTGAGGGTGGGAAAGCAAGGATAATTTATGATTTATAACCTGCAGAAACATGTTTACATGTCTTCAAATTTTTAATTTGATCTGTATTATTAATTATTAGAGTCTTTTAGATGTGTGTATAATGCAAAATATTCATTATAACATAATAGCAAAATAATAGGCGTCATCTAAACATACATAAATAAGAGAATCGTTAAGTAAGTAGTATGTCCATTCAATAGAGTATTAGAAAGCCGTGAAAAATATATATAAAGTAATGACATACTCCCAACATAATGTTAAGTGAAAAGGGCAGAATATACCCTACAATCGGTATAAAACCAACTCTACAGGGATTTAAAGGTGAAAGTGGGCATCTCTCAGTTGGATTGTGTGGGGTTTTGTTTTCTTCAATAAACTTTTTCTGGGCTCTGTAAGTTCTTTCTAACAAACTTGTGTTATCACTTTTATTATTAGGAAAATGCATTTACCACCTGAGGAAATTATTCTTGGTTTACTTTTAGCATTACAAAGAAATGAGGACCACAAACTTCTACCTTCAAATTGGAAAAAGCAATCTTATCAAACAGATACCGAGAGCAAAGCATCTGTAAAGGTTCTGGACACTGCTTCAGGTTGGCTGGCTTCCTTCTATATCATCTTGGTCTTTGGACATAATCAAGGTCTTCTATCTTGTTATAATTGATGATCTTGTTGATTTCGCTTATATAAACAAATGTAATCTATGTGTTGTTTTGTTGACATCAGAGCTTCTGAAAGAGAATCTGAGGATAAAGTCATGGAATAGTCTAAACTTTCATGTGACTACAGTTTATATTCTTCAGCATCTGTTCATGAAATTGAGAGGAGGAAGAATGAGGTAGATGAAATTTCATGGAGAGGCAATGTGGCGGTGAGGGCTGCCTAAGACCTTTTAAAATGGGAAGTGTGTTTGTCTAAGGCAGCCAATGGTGGCATAATTGAAGGAAGGGCTTTGTTAGGTTGACTGGGGTCTAGAGTCACTGTCTGCAAAATGGTGCTTCATAACAGAATAAATATGAAAATTTATTTTTGATAATAGTAAAAAAAATCTTAAAACTTAAGTATTTGAATAGACTAAAAAATATATTTTGTTCTTAAAATTCCCTTTATAAAAATATCTTTGCCCGTTAAATTAAACTTGGAAAGACCTTGAAATACGGTACTAAATTTGAAAGCGTTAACTAAAGTCCCACCACTTGAGAACCGCTTCAACATTTTAGTGTATTTATTCTGATATTTATATTCTCTATGCATTTCCACCGCATACTGTGCTTCTACCGTCATGCTTTATTGTTACTGTATCTTCCCTTCTAGACCATCAGGTCTGTGAGGACAGTGGCTATATCTTTCTAACTTACCATCCTTTCCTCAGTCCTTAGAGCAGAGTAGGTACTTAATAAACACTTGTGGAATGGTTAAATTGTTTGGACTACACAAGGAAAAGAGAAGAGCCAGGAGCAGGAGAATAAGTTAAAGCAAAGCTCTATGCCAGTTGAGACTATTGGCAATTTGGAGTGCTGTTCTCAGTACCAGGTGCCACTGAGGACAGACATCAGGTGCCACCTGAGTGTGCCAGGGCCTGTGCCAGGTGGAAGTTCAGGGAAGCTTTCTGTGAGGGTGTTCAGTCATTGCCAAAGAAAGAGTAGTTTTTTGCACTCCAATGGGGCAACCAAGAAGACGGGGCTTGTAACTGAAGCTTCAGAATTAGTAGTAAATCATCATGGCTTCTAGGTTTATTTGAACCATCTAATACTCAATCACATTTGCTTCTCAAAACAAGGAACTGTTTTGTTTTATCATGTACAAAATGCTGATCACAAATATTTCAGGCTATAAGGAAAAATATTACCAGTTATGGCAAGCACTGGAAATTTATAATTCGGTGACTTCATACGGATCTGATCATTCTAACATCACGTTTCCAAGCATTATTTTATTAAGCACTCCATTTATAGGGAATCGTGTAGCCAGAATTTATTGTTTGTTTAGATTTTTCCAATGCCCTCATCACTGAGGTCCCTGGTTGCATGTGTAGAAGATTAAGAGATACAATAAACTAAAAAGAATAGACCAAGCAACACATACTAGATCTGGGCCAAACTAAATAAATATGTCTACTTCTAAGTCCCGGAGTTCAACAAGAACAAAAACAAACTCCTACATATAAAATAAGGAAAATTTTCATAAGAAAGAGATTCAGCCTTAATTTGATCTGTTTGCCCAAGTTCAGCAGTTGTTTAATCTAGAAGCCAATATCCATAATTATTTTATATTTTCCGATTATGCTTTTGAAAATAATATGGGCCTCAAGGAAGCACAACCAAGAAATTAAAATTCCCCCAGGTGTGAATCAAGGCCAAGGCATGTGTTTTCAACTCAGAACAAATGATCTTAAAATCCTGTTTGCATCTGCTCTTAATAAAATCGACAAGAACAAAATACAGCTAAATGCAACTCTTCCTAGTGTCAGGTTAAAAGCCAGATTCCCTGGGTTTAATTTCTCTTTGTGTGAGGGTGGACAAATTGCCCAATCTCTTTGCAACTTGGTTTTCTCTCCTGTAAAATGGGGGCAATAATAGTATCCATCTCCTTGGGTTACTGTGAGACTCCCATGAGTTAATGCATGTGCTGGGCACAGGATAACAACTATATAAAAATTAGCTGTAATTATTATTAAACAGTGAAACAAAGCACCTGCTTACTGTTACGTATGGTGTCATCTTCTTTTGTCTTGACAAGAGAACACCCTAGTCCATCTCTGCAGCTTTAGTCTTTCACATTCATTCTTAGCTTAGATTGTTCCCTTCCTCCTTCCCTCCAAGAATGTTTCCCTTGCTCTTCTCTTGGCCAGATCTGACCCATTTTGACTTACCCCATAAAGTATCAATAATAGGCTAGGGCCAGAAAATGGCTCAAGGCTCATGTCTCTGGAAATTAGTGTTTTTGTATTTCCTGACATTCTCGAATTAGCAAGAGTACTTCAGAAGACCTGATGCACTTTAGAAATCTATAAGGTAGTAAGAGCAATCTCTGCAAATGCTTCTCTTCTTAAAATAAACCTCTTCAAAAATTTTTGTCCCAGAGCACAGGTGACGGAGTGCCCCATTTGGCTATTATTTTTCAAAAAGGAGAATAAACGGAAAGTTCTCTGCATGAGGATCGTCACTGACATGACTGTGCATCAAGAAACTGAATACAGTTGTTCCTTCCTGGCAGATCTGAAGGGAGAAGCCAGTTTCCCGTTCTGTGTCCTCTCCACTCGCTATATCGTCATGGCAAGGGCCTGCAGTGGACAGATGTCTCCAGGCATAACAGCAGCCGACATCTCGGCCTTCCACCCGTGACTGCAGGTTCTATCACATGGACCAGTCACTTCGATTCCCAAGCCTCAGCTGTCTTGGCACCATTATGCCAGCTGAAACACCACAGCTGCATCAAAGCAGGGACGTGGTCCAGGTGGCCTTGTGATGTCCCACCCAACTCAAGTCTATGACTCCCTTTACTTGTTTTACTGTGAGAACATTGTAACTTCTCCTCCCAAGCGTAACGCCTTTAAAATCTAGCCCTCAGGGGCTTCCCTGGTGACGCAGTTGTTAAGAATCCGCCTGCCAAGGCAGGGGACATGGGTTTGAGCCCTGGTCCTGGAAGATCGCACATGCCGCAAAGCAACTAAGTCCGTGTGCCGCAACTACTGAGCTTGCGTGCCACAACTACTGAAGCCCGCGCACCTAGAGCCCGTGCTCTGCAACAAGAGAAGCCACCGCGATGAGAAGCCCACGCACTGCAATGAAGAGACGCCCCCACTCACCGCAACTAGAGAAAGCCCGTGCACAGCAACAAAGACCCAACGCAGCCAAAAATAAAATAATAAATAAATTAATTA
The DNA here is from genome assembly GCF_965194805.1 of Balaenoptera borealis. Taxonomy (NCBI): domain Eukaryota; kingdom Metazoa; phylum Chordata; class Mammalia; order Artiodactyla; family Balaenopteridae; genus Balaenoptera; species Balaenoptera borealis. The sequence continues at coordinate 35,110,158 of NC_138871.1, read as the reverse complement.
ATTAAAAAAAAATCTAGCCCTCAAATAAAGAAATTTTCTGCCACACACTTTCTTCTGGATTTCTTTGCCTTCAGCTGTGGCACTGAAAAGCTTCTTGGAAAGAAACTTTTCTCTCCTCCCATACAAGGCTATAGTAATCTTCCTAAATGCCATTTGGATCACGTTACTTCCCTGTGTAAAATCCTTCAATTGCTCTTCTTTGCGTGTGGGGGTGATAGAGCAGTATGTGCATGGCATTCCTACCCTTCATGTGGGCCCCTGGGGTCCACTGCCCCACAGGTACCCTGGGCTCTGGCCCTAACAAGCTGGATAATTCCCCTCCTTTGCCATCTCCTCTCTTCTCCATGCCCTGCCTTTGGATGGATTCTTTCCTCTGAAGTTAACGTGCTTCTTTGCTTTTTCTGCTTGGCTAAATCCTTCTCCTCCTATACATTAAACTCAGGCACCTTGTCCTCTGGGAAGTCTTCCTGAGCCTCAGAGGGGGACAAGATGGCCCTCGTCTGTGCCATCTGACCCTCCTGGCTTCCCCTTGCAGGGAAGACCATTCTGCGTTGTACCTGCTTTTTGGTGTTCCTATTGCCCACTGGTCTGGAAGCTTCTGAAGACAGGGACTGGATCTTGCATTTTGGCAACTCCTGCACCCAGCCCAGAGTCTGGTTACGGTAACAGGGTCAGTAAACGTTTGAAGCCTCAATTTGACAAGATCTTCCTCGTGATAATTAGGGACACTATAAACCTGGAGGAGATTATAATTAGGTATGTATAGCTGGTGGAAAACTGTTCCCAAAGAATTTAGAGAGGACAGACCTATATCGGACAATAAATATGTGATGATTTATAAGAATTAGAAAGGGTGGGAGGTAAGATGCAGAGATTACTGAACGTGGGAAGGATTCCTTCAACAGGTAACACACCCAAATGATTCAGCTTTGAAACTGATGAGGTGTAAAATTCTGCTTTTTGGTCTAACAGTTCATTAAACTAATACAAATTGTGGGAGGAGAACTTGTCTGGAAGTGACCCCAAATGAACCAAGACTGTGATGGGAACTGCCCACAATTTTATTATTATTATTTTTTAAAACAAATTTATTTATTTAATTTATTTTTTTTTTTGGCTGCGTTGGGTCTTCGTTGCTGCGCGTGGGCTTTCTCTAGTTGCGGCGACCGGGGGCTACTCTTTGTTGCGGTGCGCAGGCTTCTCATCGCGGTGGCTTCTCTTGTTGTGGAGCACGGGGTCTAGGTGCACAGGCTTCAGTAGTTGTGGCACGCAGGCTCAGTAGTTGTGGTGCACGGGCTTAGTTGCTCTGTGGCACGTGAGATCTTCCCGGACCAGGGCTCGAACCCATGTTCCCTGCATTGGCAGGCGGATTCTTAACCACTGCGCCACCAGGGAAGCCCCTATTTTTATTATTATTATTATTGGCCACTGTGTATTGAGCACCTACTATCTATGGGGCATTTTCATCAGATGCTTTAAATTCGTAACCTCATTTATTAAACCCCACAGCATCTCTATGATGTAGGTAACATTAGCCCATTTTGTGAACAAGGAGACTGAGATCAAAAGGGAGATTGAGGTCACACAGCTTGGAAGAGACAGCACCAATGGGGTGACCCCCAAAGGCCACGGATTAAAGGAGGGGCAGCCTCACTTAATCCGCATTATCACATGAAGGGGGAAAGGTTGGTTCGATTCTGAGAGCCCATTTGAAAATGGTCATAGACCAAGTAGAGCACATTCCCAGTGGGGAGGCTGATGAGAATTTAGAGGTGACAATTAATCACACCCTTGTCTTCTCAGATTTCAGATTCACCTGAGAAACACACAAAGAAGTCAGATAGATAGAAATCCAAATGTCAGCTTTTTCAGGAAGAACTTGAACTGCGGTTAAACAGACATGCGAATCCGGTCCCCCAACCCAAACACTAAGCGTAGCTGCCGGAACCACAGGCCTCTGCCTGGAAGGGGTTGAGCCTGCCGGGTGAGCTCAGCACAGGCAGGGAGAAGGTCACACTCTGCAGGCAGGTGGGTCTGCTACCAACCCTGTGTGGACTCAGCCAGGAAAGCTCAGCGACGTCTCTTAGATTAAACAATCAGGCCGCCAGCCAACGTGCCTCTAATTCTTCTCAGAGAAACATAGAACCAGGGAATGAAGTCCTTGTCCCTGGCAGTGGCTCGAATTCTAACTGACATATCAATGAAACCAAAGGGTGGAATGATGTGATGGTTAATTTTATGCATCACCTTGGCTGGACAGTGGTGCCCACTCATTTGGTCAAATACCAGTCTAGATGTTGCTGTGAAGGTATTTTTCAGATGTGATTAAAATTTAAATCAGCAGACTCTGAGTAAAGTCAATTACCTCCAGAATATGGGTGGGCCTCATCCAATCAGTTGAAGGCCTTAAGAGCAAAGAATTAGGTCTCCTGAAGAAGAAATTCACCTCAAAGCTGCGACACCAACTCTTACCTGAATTTCCAGCCTGCCTTACAGACTGCAGCCTCTCTGGTTCCCACAACTGCATGACCTAATTCTTCCTCTCTCTCCCTCTCTCTCCCCCCACCCCACCTGTCTCTCTCTCTCTCTCTCCCCCCACCACGGGGTGTGTGTGTGTGTGTGTGTGTGTATTTAACTGGTTCTGTTTCTCTGGAGAACCCTGCTAATACAATGTTGAATCTGTAGCTGAAAGGTTAAAGTGATGGCCATGAAAGCCATGTTCACGTTTCTGATGGGTTCCCATAGGATAAGGTATTGGGTTTATTCAATGTGCCCCATCAGTGTGGATTATCTGAGATGCCTGAGCATCTGAAATGGTTTAAATAGTGCCTGATGGCCCTTGTCAGTGGTGCTATAGAAAAGATGCTCATGCTATGGAAAAGCTAAATCAGATGGCTGGCTGCTAGGGGTACTTCAAACTATTTTGAGGGCAGTGACATTACCTTATGCTTCTGTTAAATAATTATAATGCAAATTTTTCCCCATTTTAACATTTGTGAGGTTCTCTTACGTCTATTAATTTACTAGTTTTCCCATAGTGCCTAGCACATAACTAGGCAATTATTATGGAATTGAGTTGAGACGGTAATAATGGCAAATTAAGAACCAACTTTCAACTTTAACCTGTATTTCTCTATTTTCTTCACTATGCTTTGTCCCTATGTATTTCTTTTAAAGTACTAGCTTTTTATGACCAGCCTATTGGTAATGTTCTATTATTACTTGGTTATTTAATTATAAATTAAAATGCATAGCTCTTAGGATTTCTGACCAGAACTAAGCAAGAAACTAAAATATACAAATGAGAAAATAAACTAATTTGAAAATAACACTTGTCTGAAATCAATTATATTATTTTCATAGGGAACACAATTGGAAGGAGATATCTGTCTGTTGAATTCATCCAAAAGAATAAAAGAGTTATTGGAATACAAAAAGTACTGTCTCTTCAAATGTTAATGAACACCAGCTTTATCATTTCTAGAGAAGAGGGTTTTGCTTTTACTTTTCCTCTTCCAGTGAAACATTTTACTGCCTCCTGCCCGGGAAAGGGCCATAGTATTATTTATTTATTTATTTATTTATTTATTTATTTATTTATTTATTTATTTATTTAATTTTTTAACATCTTTATTAGAGTATAATTGCTTTACAATGGTGTGTCAGTTTCTACTTTATAACAAAGTGAATCAGTTATACATATACATATGTCCCCATATCTTTTCCCTCTTGCATCTCCCTCCCTCCCACCCTCCCTATCCCACCCCTCTAGGTGGTCACAAAACACCGAGCTGATCTCCCTGTGCTATGCGGCTGCTTCCCACTAGGTATCTATTTTACATTTGGTAGTGTATATATGTCCATGCCACTCTCTTACTTCATCCCAGCTTACCCTTCCCCCTCCCCGTATCCTCAAGTCCATTCTCTAGTAGGTCTGCATCTTTATTCCCGTCTTGCCCCTGGGTTCTTCTGACCATTTTCTTTTCTTTTCTTTTTTTTTTAGATTCCATATATATGTGTTAGCATATGGTACTTGTTTTTCTCTTCCTGACTTACTTCACTCTGTATGACAGTCTCTAGGTCCATCCACCTCACTACAAATAACTCAGTTTCGTTCCTTTTTATGGCTGAGTAATATTCCATTATATATATGTGCCACATCTTCTTTATCCATTCATCTGTTGATGGACACTTAGGTTGCTTCCATGTCCTGGCTATTGTAAATAGAGCTGCAATGAACATTGTGGTACATGACTTCTTTTTGAATTATGGTTTCCTCAGGGTATATGCCCAGTAGTGGGATTGCTGGGTCATATGGTAGTTTTATTTTTAGTTTTTTAAGGAACCTCCATACTGTTCTCCATAGTGGCTGTATCAATTTACATTCCCACCAACAGTGCAAGAGGGTTCCCTTTTCTCCACACCCTCTCCAGCATTTATTGTTTCTAGATTTTTTGATGATGGCCATTCTGACTGGTGTGAGATGATATCTCATTGTAGTTTTGATTTGCATTTCTCTAATGATTAATGATGTTGAGCATTCTTTCATGTGTTTGTTGGCAATCTGTATATCTTCTTTGGAGAAATGTCTATTTAGGTCTTCTGCCCATTTTTGTATTGGGTTGTTTGTTTCTTGATATTGAGCTGCATGAGTCGCTTGTATGTTTTGGAGATTAGTCCTTTGTCAGTTGCTTCATTTGCAAATATTTTCTCCCGTTCTGAGGGTTGTCTTTTTGTCTTGTTTATATTTTCCTTTGCTGTGCAAAAGCTTTTAAGTTTCATTAGGTCCCATTTGTTTATTTTTGTTTTTATTACCATTTCCCTAGGAGGTGGGTCAAAAAGGATCTTGCTGTGATTTATGTCATAGAGTGTTCTGCCTATGTTTTCTTCTAAGAGTTTGATAGTGTCTGCCCTTATATTTAGGTCTTTAATCCATTTTGAGTTTATTTTTGTGTATGGTGTTAGGGAGTGTTCTAATTTCATTCTTTTACATGTAGCTGTCCAGTTTTCCCAGCACCACTTATTGAAGAGGCTGTCTTTTCTCCACTGTATATTCTTGCCTCCTTTATCAAAGATAAGGTGACCATATGTGCGTGGGTTTATCTCTGGGCTTTCTATCCTGTTCCATTGATCTATATTTCTGTTTTTGTGCCAGTACCAAACTGTCTTGATTACTGTAGCTTTGTAGTAGAGTCTGAAGTCAGGCAGCCTGATTCCTCCAGCTCCGTTTTTCTTTCTCAAGATTGCTTTGGCTATTCGGGGTCTTTTGTGTTTCCATACAAATTGTGAAATTTTTTGTTTTAGTTCTGTGAAAAATGCCATTGGTAGTTTGATAGGGATTGCATGGAATCTGTAGATTGCTTTGGGTAGTATAGTCATTTTCACAATATTGATTCTTCCAATCCAGGAACATGGTATATCTCTCAATCTGTTTGTATCACTTTTAATTGCTTTCATCAGTGTCTTATAGTTTTCTGCATACAGGTCTTTTGTCTCCTTAGGTAGGTTTATTCCTAGGTATTTTATTCTTTTTGTTGCAGTGGTAAATGGAAGTGTTTCCTTAATTTCTCTTTCAGATTTTTCATCATTATTGTATAGGAATGCAAGAGATTTCTGTGCATTAATTTTGTATCCTGCTACTTTATCAAATTCACTGATTAGCTCCAGTAGTTTTCTAGTAGCATCTTTAGGATTCTCTATGTATAGTATCATGTCATCTGCAAACAGTGACAGCTTTACTTCTTCTTTTCCGATTTGGATTCCTTTTATTTCTTTTTCTTCTCTGATTGCTGTAGCTAAAACTTCCAAAACTATGTTGAATAATAGTGGTCAGAGTGGACAACCTTGTCTTGTTCCTGATCTTAGAGGAAATGGTTTCAGTTTTTCACCATTGAGAACGATGTTTGCTGTAGTTTGTCATATATAGCCTTTATTATGTTGAGGTAAGTTCCCTCTATGCCTACTTTCTGGAGGGTTTTTATCGTAAATGGGTGTTGAGTTTTGTCAAAAGCTTTTTCTGCATCTATTGAGATGATCATATGGTTTTTCTCCTTCAGTTTGTTATGTTTTGTCACATTGATCGATTTGCATATATTGAATAATCCTTGCATTCCTGGGATAAACCCCACTTGATCATGGTGTATGATCCTTTTAATGTGCTGTTGGATTCTGTTTGCTAGTATTTTGTTGAGGATTTTTGCATCTATGTTCATCAGTGATATTGGCCTGTAGTTTTCTTTCTTTGTGACATCTTTGTCTGGTTTTGGTATCAGGGTGATGGCCTCATAGAATGAGTTTGGGAGTGTTCCTGCCTTTGCTATATTTTGGAAGAGTTTGAGAAGGATAGGCGTTAGCTCTTCTCTAAATGTTTGATAGAATTTGCCTGTGAAGCCATCTGGTCCTGGGCTTTTGTTTGTTGGAAGATTTTTAATCACAGTCTCAATTTCAGTGCTTGTGATTGGTCTGTTCATATTGTCTATTTCTTCCTTATTCAGTCTCAGAAGGTTGTGCATTTCTAAGAATTTGTCCATTTCTTCCAGGTTGTCCATTTTATTGCCATATAGTTGCTTGTAGTAATCTCTCATGATCCTTTGTATTTCTGCAGTGTCAGTTGTTACTTCTCTTTTTCACTTCTAATTCTATTGGTTTGAGTCTTCTCCCTTTTTTTCTTGATGAGTCTGGCTAATGGTTTATCAATGTAGTTTGTCTTCTCAAAGAACCAGCGTTTAGTTTTATTGATCTTTGCTATCATTTCCTTCATTTCTTTTTCATTTATTTCTGGTCTGATCTTTATGATTTCTTTCCTTCTGCTAACTTTGGGGTTTTTTTGTTCTTCTTTCTCTAATTGCTTTAGGTGTAAGGTTAGGTTGTTTATTTGAGATGTTTCTTGTTTCTTAAGGTAGGCTTGTATAGCTATATACTTCCCTCTTAGAATTGCTTTTGCTCTGTCCCATAGGTTTTGGGTCGTTGTGTTTTCATTGTCATTTGTTTCTAGGTATTTTTTTGATTTCCTCTTTGATTTCTTCAGTGATCTCTTGGTTACTAAGTAGTGTGTTGTTTAGCCTCCATGTGTTTGGATTTCTTACAGATATTTCCCTGTAATTGATATCTAGTCTCATAGCGTTGTGGTCGGAAAAGATACTTGATACGATTTCAATTTTCTTAAATTTACCAAGGCTTGATTTGTGACCCAAGATATGATCTATCCTGGAGAATGTTCCATGAGGACTTGAGAAGAATGTGTATTCTATTGTTTTTGGATGGAATGTCCTATAAATATCAGTTAAGTCCACCTTGTTTAATGTATCATTTACAGCTTGTGTCTCCTTATTTATTTTCATTTTGGATGATCTGTCCATTGGTGAAAGTGGGGTGTTAAAGTCCCCTACTATGATTGTGTTACTGTCGATTTCCCCTTTTATGGCTGTTAGTATTTGCCTTATGTATTGAGGTGCTCCTATGTTGGGTGCATAAATATTTACAATTGTTATATCTTCTTCTTGGATTAATCCCTTGATCATTATGTAGTATCATTCTTTGTCTCTTGTAATAGTCTTCGTTTTAAAGTCATTTTGTCTGATATGAGAATTGCTACTCCAGCTTTCTTTTGATTTCCATTTGCATGGAATATCTTTTTCCATCCCCTCACTTTCAGTCTGTATGTGTCCCTAGGTCTGAAGTGGGTCTCTTGTAGACAGCATATATATGGGTCTTGTTTTGGTATCCATTCAGCCAGTCTATATCTTTTGGTGGGAGCATTTAATCCATTTACATTTAAGGTAATTATCGATATGTATGTTCCTATTACCATTTGTTTGATTGTTTTGGTTTTCTTATTGTATGTCTTTTCCTTCTCTTGTGTTTCCTGCCTAGAGAAGTTCCTTTAGCATTTGTTGTAAAGCTGGTTTGGTGGTGCTGAATTCTCTTAGCTTTTGCTTGTCTGTAAAGCTTTTAATTTCTCCGTCAAATCTGAATGACATCCTTGCTGGGTAGAATAATCTTGGTTGTAGGTTTTTCTATTTCATCACTTTAAATATGTCCTGCCACTCCCTTCTGGCTTGTAGAGTTTCTGCTGAAAACTCAGCTGTTAACCTTATGGGGATTCCCTTATGTGTTACTGTTTGTTTTTCCCTTGCTGCTTTTAATATTTGTTCTTTGTATTTAAATTTTGATAGTTTGATTAATATGTTTCTTGGCGTGTTCCTCCTTGGATTTATCCTGTATGGGCATCTCTGTGCTTCCTGTACTTGATATTGACTATTTCCTTTCCCATATTAGGGAAGTTTTCAACTATAATCTCTTCAAATATTCTCTCAGTCCCTTTCTTTTGCTCTTCTTCTTCTGGAACCCCTATAATTCGAATGTTGGTGCATTTAATGTTGTCCCAGAGGTCTCTGAGACTGTCTTCAATTCTTTTCATTCTTTTTTCCTTATTCTGCTCTGCAGTAGTTATTTCCACTATTTTATCTTCCAGGTCACTTATCCGTTCTTCTGCCTCAGTTATTCTGCTATTGATCCCTTCTAGAGAATTTTTAATTTCATTTATTGTGTTGTCCATTATTGTTTGTTTGCTCTTTAGTTCTTATAGGTCCTTGTTAAACGTTTCTTGTATTTTCTCCATTCTATTTCCAAGATTATGGATCATCTTTACTATCATTATTCTGAATTCTTTTTCAGGTAGACTGCCTATTTCCTCTTCATTTGTTAGGTCTGGTTCGTGTTTGCTTGCTCCTTCATCTGCTGTGTGTTTCTCTGTCTTCTCATTTTGCTTAACTTACTGTGTTTGGGGTCTCCTTTTCACAGGCTGCAGGTCGTAGTTCCTGTTGTTTTTGGTGTCTGTCCCCAGTAGCTAAGGTTGGTTCAGTGGGTTGTGTAGGCTTCCTGGTGGAGGGGACTAGTGCCTGTGTTCTGGTGGATGAGGCTGGATCTTGTCTTTCTGGTGGGCAGGTCCACGTCTGGTGGTGTGTTTTGGGGTGTCTGTGGCCTTATTATGATTTTAGGCAGCCTCTGTGCTAATGGATGGGGTTTTGTTCCTGTCTTGTTAGTTGTTTGGCATAGGGTGTCCAGCACTGTAGCTTGTTGGTCGTCTAGTGGAGCTGGGTCTTGGTGTTGAGATGGAGATCTCTGGGAGATTTTTGCCGATTGATATTATGTTGAGCTGGGAGGTCTCTTGTGGACCAGTGTCCTGAAGTTGGCTATCCCACCTCAGAGGCACAGCCCTGATGCCTGGCTGGAGCACCAAGAGCCTGTCCTCCACACGGCTCAGAATAAAAGGGAGAAAAGAAAGAAAGAAAGAAGATAAAATAAAATAAAGTAAAATAAAATAAAATAAAGTTATTAAAATAAAAAATATTAAGAAAAATTTTTTTTATAAGTAATAAAAAAAAAAGACCTAAGTGTAAGACCAGACACTATCAAACTCTTAGAGGAAAACATAGGCAGAACACTCTATGACATACATCACAGCAAGATTCTTTTTGACCCAGCTCCCAGAGAAATGGAAATAAGAACACAAATAAACAAATGGGACCTAATGAAACTTAAAAGTTTTTGCACAGCAAAGGAAACCATAAACAAGACCAAAAGACAACCATCAGAATGGGAGAAAATATTTGCAAATGAAGCAACTGACAAAGGATTAATCTCCAAGATTTACAAGCAGCTCATGCAGCTCATGCAGCTCAATAACAAAAAAACGAACAACCCAATCCAAAAATGGGCAGAAGACCTAAATAGACATTTCTCCAAAGAAGATATACAGATGGCCTACAGACACATGAAAGAATGCTCAACATCATTAATCATTAGAGAAATGGAAATCAAAACTACAATGAGATATCATCTCACACCGATCAGAATGGCCATCATCAAAAAATCTAGAAACAATAAATGCTGGAGAGGGTGTGGAGGAAAGGGAACTCTCTTGCACTGTTGGTGGGAATGTAAATTGATACAGCCACTATGGAGAACAGTATGGAGGTTCCTTAAAAAACTACAAATAGAACTACCATACGATCCAGCAATCCCACTACTGGGCATATACCCTGAGAAAACCATAGTTCAAAAAGAGTCATGTACCAAAATGTTCATTGCAGCTCTATTTACAATAGCCAGGACATGGAAGCAACCTAAGTGTCCATCACCGGATGAATGGATAAAGAAGATGTGGCACATATATACAATGGAATATTACTCAGCCATAAAAAGAAATGAAATGGAGGTATCTGTAATGAGGTGGATGGAGTTAGAGTCTGTCATACAGAGTGAAGTAAGTCAGAAAGAGAAAAACAAATACAGTATGCTAACACATATATATGGAATCTAAGGGAAAAAAAAGCCATGAAGAACCTAGTGGCAAGACGGGAATAAAGACACAGACCTACTAGAGAATGGACTTGAGGATATGGGGAGGGGGTGGGGTGAGATGTGACAGTGTGAGAGAGTGTCATGGACATATATACACTACCAAATGTAAAATAGATAGCTAGTGGGAAGCAGCCGCATAGCACAGGGAGATCAGCTCGGTGCTTTGTGACCACCTAGAGGGGTGGGATGGGGAGGGTGGGAGGGAGGGAGATGCAAGAGGGAAGAGATATGGGAACATATTGTATATGTATAACTGATTAACTTTGTTATAAAGCAGAAGCTAACACACCATTGTAAGGCAATTATACTTCAATAAAGATGTTTAAAAAAAAAAAAAAAAAAAAAAGGACAGAACCCTAAGACAAATGGTAAAAGCAAAGCTATAGATACAAAATCACACACAGAAGCATACACATACACACTCACAAAAAGAGAAAAAGGGGAAAAAAAATATATATCATTGTTCCCAAAGTCCACCTCCTCAATTTGGGATGATTCGTTGTCTATTCAGGTATTCAACAGATGCAGGTACATCAAGTTGTTTGTGGAGCTTTAATCCGCTGCTTCTGAGGCTGCTGGGAGAAATTTCCCTTTCTCTTCTTTGTTCGCACAGCTCCGGGGGTTCAGCTTTGGATTTGGCCCCGCCTCTGCATGTAGGTCGCCTGAGGGCGTGTGTTCTTCTCTCAGACAGGACGGGGTTAAAGGAGCAACTGCTTCGGGGGCTCTGGCTCGCTAAGGCCGGGGGGAGGGAGGGGTACGGAGGAGGCGGGGTGAGCCTGCGTGACGTTGCGCCAGCGTGACGTTGCAGCTGCCTGAGGCGCGCTCTGCGTTCTCCCAGGGAAGTTGTCTCTGGACCACGGGACCCTGGCAGTGGCGGGCTGCACAGGCTCCCGGGAGGGGCGGTGTGGAGAGTGACCTGTGCTCGCACACAGGCTTCTTGGTGGTGGCAGCAGCAGCCTTAGCGTCTCATGCCCGTCTCTGGGGTCCGTGCTGATAGCCGCGGCTCGCACCCGCCTCTGGAGCTCCTTTAAGCGGCGCTCTGAATCCCCTCTCCTCGCGCACCAGGAAACAAAGAGGTAAGAAAATGTCTCTTGCGTCTTCGGCAGCTCCAGACCTTTTCCCGGACTCCCTCCCGGCCAGCTGTGGTGCACTAGCCCCTTCAGGCTGTGTTCACGCCGCCAACCCCAGTCCTCTCCCTGGGATCCGACCGAAGCCGAGCCTCAGCTCCCAGCCCCGCCCGCCCCGGCAGGGGAGCAGACAAGCCTCTCGGGCTGGTGAGTGCCGGTCGGCACCGATCCTCTGTGCGGGAATCTCTCCGCTTTGCCCTCCGCACCCCTGTGGCTGCGCTCTCCTCCGCGGCTCCGAAGCTCCCCGCCTCTGCCACCCGCAGTCTCCGCCCGCGAAGGGGCTTCCTAGTGCGTGGAAACATTTCCTCCTTCACAGCTCCCTCCCACTGGCGCAGGTACCGGCCCTATTCTTTGTCTCTGTTTTTTCTTTTTTCTTTTGCCCTACCCAGGTACGTGGGGAGTTTTTTGCCTTTTGGGAGGTCTGAGGTCTTCTGCCAGCGTTCAGTAGGTGTTCTGTAGGAGTTGTTCCACATGTAGATGTATTTCTGATGTATCTGTGGGGAGGAAGGTGATCTCCGCATCTTTCTCTTCCGCCATCTTGAAGCTCCTCCAGGGCTATGGTCGTGAACCTGAGATTTGAGACCATATAAATAGCTGATCTGGAAATTTCAAGCCAGTTTCATCCCCTTCCCTTTAGCATGGTTTCATGCCCTCCCCTTTTCTCCTTGAATGATCCTGTCAATGTTCTCGGTTTTGCCACTGCTGATACAGCCACTCTGTCCTGCCCCACTGGTTAAATCTGCACTCTCTAAGGACCAGAGGAGTCCTCTTGGAGCCCTGACACCCATCCCCTGTTCAGATGACCTTGCAGGGCAGGAGGTGTCATAGGAAGTCAGAGGCTGAGTGTATTAGCAAGAATTGCCCTTGATACTTCATGTTGAAGATAACTCTAGCAAACTCTAGCGTAGCGCTGAGGCGACAGATATCATCTCTCCAGAAGGGGTGCTCAGCCCTGTGGCATTGTGAAGGCATGCCTGCTGGAGCGAACGTTCTCTCAGACCCAGACCTTTACAGCAAAGGTGTGTCCACGTGTGGTCCCTGGTCCTGCAGCGTCAGCATTACTTGGGCACTTGTCAGAAATGCACATTGTCAGGCCCCACCGCAGAATCTCTGGGGAAAGGGCCCAGCAATCTGTTGAATAAAGCTTCAGGGGATTCTGCTGCACACTCCAGTTTGAGAGCTACTGGTGTATAGCACTTCTGCTCCTCACAAACCCAGGTAAGTCTATATTGGGGGTTTTCAAAATAAGACCCAAATCACATTTCTGTGGAGTATTTCCTCAGTGAAGAAGGCTCTGGTCACGTCAGTACACAGTGAATGTGTGTATATTTGTGTGTGTGTGTGTGTGTGTGTGATCTGGGGATAGGAATGATCATAGGAAAGGCCCCGTTCAGGGAGCTCTGGAATCCTGACTTCAGTGACCCCGTGAATAGGGCAGAGGTCATTTCTCAGGACTGTCTTCATCAGTTTTGTAGGCCTGAATTCCTGGAAAACCTTCACTCTAGATCCGTAGAGCAGGGATGGCCCAGCCTGGGCCTCGGCACAGTATGGCCTCAGGGTGTCCGGGCTGAGGGCAAGATGGCGTGGCCTGCTTGGCTGAGACTGGGGGCACTGGTATTCTCCTGCCCACTTCCCATCAGGAAGGACTGGGCTGAGTCTGGAGGCCTGAGCAGGGGTCCCAGACCCGCTTCTATTGGATGTGAGACCTGCGGCAAGTCCCATCTTCTCTGGGCCATCTGTGGGAGAATTGGTCAGATGGAGGTCACTTGGGGGTCATGATGGCGTTGGCCACCCAGGCCTCCTCCCTCCCCATTACCTCCTGCTGTGCGTTGAGGACTTTAGCAGAAGATATCTTCTCACCGAGGACCTCTCCTACCAGAAAAAAATGTTTATAAATTGAGTGATTTCTAGGTTCACTTTTGGCTCTAAAAATCAACAGGCAGGCCTAGGCACGGTGTCCTAACTTTGAAGCCCCCCGTGGTGATGGGGTTTATACATTGCTTCAAAGGTCTGGAAGCTTCCTCCAAGGATTTTTCTGGTGGTGGGCTTAGCAACTCTATTTTTTTCCCCTTAATCTGTTTTTTTTTTAATAAAGAATAAATGCCCCCAAGTTCAACTGCAACCAGATTACTAGACTCTCAATTTAAACATTACCAAAAGCTATAATTTAGAAATTCTTTTATCTATCCCAAGCTAATAGCAGATTTGCATGTCTTTATATTGTTTTCATCTGTTTCCTTAGCCCCCTCCCCTTTGGTCATTGTCTCTGGAATACGTGTGGGCTTGTTTAATTTTAGTGCTGAATGTGGGATGTGGAAGAGGTTACTCTTAATTGTATTATTTATTTATTGCAATGTAATATTTTTATACGGACCTTCTGTGCTACAGAAGCAGTGTGCTCTCTTGTGAGGACATTGCAGAAAGGTTGCAGAGGGAAGGATCTGGGTGAAGTAGGATCTAAAGGAATCCAGGAGTGGTCTATTCCTCAGCGTCTCCAGACCAACTTTTCAAAGATTTCCATCAACATGAAACATTCACCCTGGCCTGGTAGCCAACCAGTTCAGTGCTGTTTTTCTCCAACTCAATGAACCAGTTCAGCCTCTTCCAAAACAATCACCACAGGGCCTAACAAAGATTCCCCTCCTAGGGAGATTAATGCATTGAATTGGGTTGCGTTGATGGGACATTTTTCCTCTTGTTGGCCTGGTGTTTACAATCCTGCCTCTTAAACTGCACCAGGTCGAACGAACCCCAGCCCACATGACTTTAAGAAAGATATAATGTAAAGAATAAAAAATAAATCGGTAAAGAATAGAAAATAAATCCTTGGTCAGGCTATGACCAAGAAGAAAAAAATATTCCGCCTGATCAAATTTCTCACTTTGTCCATAAAATTATCAACCTTGACTTTCTCTATATTTCTTTGTGACTGCTGGTACGTCAGGAATCGGAGGTCCCCAGCGTTGGGTGGGGTCCTAGGGCCCAGACACCACTTGCTGCTCTGTTATGAGAACAAGATGGGCTACATGATTTGCAGGGGTCAGTGCGAAATGAAAACGTGAGGCTCTATGTTGGAAAATTATTACAGATTTCAAGAAGGCGACCACAGAGCGTTGAACCAAGCACGGGACCCTTTGGAACTTGCTGCCCTGTGTAACCTTTGTGCAGCCCGCCCAGGTTCAAGGGGAGACCCCGTGCAGGGGGCGGAAGCATGCATTTCCGCCTCTCCCTTCCTGGCCCCAAGTCAGTTAGGTTTGTCTCAGAGGTCTGCACTCAATTCTCCCAGCTCAGTTAATTGCTCCCCTCCTTCCACATTTGCTCCACATTTGAGACTATCTGTAAGCAGCGTGTATATTGTGGTGCCACGTAAATCATACCGCCATCGAGTCCTCAAAGGCCTGACGCAAGGCGTCAGAAGAGAGGCATCTCGAGGCTTCCCCGTCAAGGCTGCTCTGCTCCCTTTGAGCAGAACCTCAACTTCATCTCCAACTATGGGCTTTTCTCTCTCTCTGAGTCTAACAAAATCCTTTGTAATTCTTCTTCAGCGTTCCAGGCCGTTTTTTGTTTTTCGCTTTTTTCAAATCACTGTTATTAAAGCCTGCCAAATGCCTTAGATCTTCCTCTCCTTGTCTTTACTGTAAATACTTTCCTTACTCTGCCACAGCAATAGTACAGCTTTTCATAGTAGCAAAAATTCTACAGCTATCTGGTTTTCTTTATCCCTCTGTTCTCAAAGAATTCCAAGTCTCGCTCTACTGGTGTTTATGTAATTGTTCTAATAAGATGATCTTTTTTGAAAGGAAGCCTGATACCCATCCATAATGTCTTCCATGAAGGGTTATCAGCCATCCCCACTCCCAGTGGCATTACCTGTTTCTTTTTTTTTTTTTTTTTAAACATCTTTATTGGAGTATAATTGCTTTACAGTGGTGTGTTAGTTTCTGCTTTATAACAAAGTGAATCAGCCATACATATACATATATATCCCCATATCTCCTCCCTCTTGTGTCTCCCTCCCACCCTCCCTATCCCACCCTCCCTATCCCACCCGTCTAGGTGGTCACAGAGCACAGAGCTGATCTCCCTGTGCTATGCGGCTGCTTCCCACTAGCTATCTATTTTATATTTGGTAGTGTATATATGTCCATGCCACTCTCTCACTTCGTCCCAGCTTACACTTCCCCCTCCCTGTGTCCTCAAGTCCATTCTCTACGTCTGCGTCTTTATTCCTGTCCTGCCCTTAGGTTCTTCAGAACCATTTTTTTTTTTTTTTAAGATTCCACATATATGTGTTAGCATACGGCATTTGTTTTTCTCTTTCTGACTTACTTCACTCTGACCTGTTTCTGAACATACCCAAAAAGATTGAATTTGTGATGTTCTAAACCGGAACTCACAGTTGGCCTAGTGATAACTTGGACCCAAATGGGAGCATTTGGAAATTGCTGCCTCTAAACCAAAGAGCTACCTACCCTGCAAAGTGAGAGGCACTTTTACAGATGATTCCTGCCAAGGGTCATTGCCACCAGGCAATGAAGTTCACAGACATTAGCGAAAGGGTACTTTAATTAAAATAATTCATAAATCAGGTTCGGGACTTCCGAATGACCTCACCCAGGAAAAGTTGACAGATGCACTGAAAGTGAAAGCAAAATCCCAGGACAGTGCGGACCCCTGCTCTGGGTTCTGTTCGGTGCAGCCACTTGGCTGGGGGTCTGTATGGGGGGACAGGGGGTACACCTGGAGTTTCCATTTCAATAAGTGGGGCCTTGATTCCTCTTGCTGACAGAGTGTGGCAGTGGCCGCAGTCCTAGGCAGAAGAATCAGAAGACCTGGGTCTATTCCTTCAGTACTTTCTTTGGCCATTAATTCCTATGTGACTTTGGCCAGATCACCAGGCCACTGATTTCCACTTTTTCAATATGATGATTGTGCATGTACAAATGTTTGAAAGAAAGTATTTGTCCTTCCAAAGTGAATTTTCCCCTCTAGATCTTATTGGATTTTTCACTTACTTCTTTGCTCTTTTGAAGTACAGAGTCACAGCTTTGAATATTTTCTCAATGTGTAGGCACATGTGGACTTGGATTTTGGATCCACGGCTTCTTCAAAAAGAAGTCCCCTCGAAGCCTCCAGGGGTGAGTTCTTAATCTGTTAACCCTCCCCTACTGTGTTGCAATTCTGGTATAAGGATGTCTAGCCAGCACCTTGATTTATTTTTCTGGTCCAGTGTGCTTCTTCTCTTTCTTAAGGTGCTTTAAGGGTGGGCCTGTGTGCTTAATTGTAAAAGTAAACTGATGGATTTGAGGCCAGGGGACTTTTAGGTAGATTGTTTTCTCATTAATTGTGATTCAACTTCTGATAACAACAACGCTGTTATTCTTCCTCTTGGTGAAATGATATTGGAGGGAAATAGCCGTCTCTGCCTTGCTGTAGGTCAACGAGCAGCCTCCTACCGACTCTTCTCCACACCTCCCCAGAATATCAGTACTCTTTACAACCTGCCCAGCAGAGCTCCTTCTGCCAGACTGGCCTTCACCCCATCATGCCACCAAATACATTTTGCTACAGTGGGGCAGTTTCACTTTGTTTCGCCAGAAAATTAAATCCTTATCTCAAAGCTTCATAGCTTTTCATCCTTCCCGTATGTTAGTCTACATACATGTTCTCTGGGGTTCCACAGGTCATCAGATTCTTCCTCATAGACTCTTTCCACTTTATAACAATGTTCCCTGCTCTCTTCCTTGATGTCTCTTTCTTAAGCTCTTTTCCGACTTATCAAAATCTTCACTTCCTGGAAGCAAGGATTGCATAGTGAAAAGAGCATGCATGGAATCTGGTGCTTTTAGGTTCCAGTTTTACCTACTTTTGCAACATACAAGCTGTGAAAATTTACGTAATCTCCCTGGCTCAGTTTCTGTAATTGTGAATGGGAATAATAAATGGCAGTTTTCTCAAAGAGAGGTCCTGAGGGTTACTTGAGATAATACGTGTGAAAGTTGCTTTGGGCTATTTGGGCGTTTTTACTATTACTATTACTTCTCTGTGTTGTTTGTATTCTAATTTTTACTTTGATAGATTTTCCCAGTCCATGCAAATAATACATAGCCTATTTGTAGTTTAATTTTAATTATTGATTCCCAAAACATGTACTGACTTTTTTTTGACATTAATTGTTGGTACCAAGCTAGGTTTTGACTTCTTTTTTTTTTTTTTTAACCCAAGGAATTTAGAGTTGAAAATAAAAGGAAAAATTATAAGGAAGAGATTAAGTACAGTTCAAGTCCAAAAGTATGCTAATTAACACATCTGTTTGCCTTTGGAACATCTGGGAAAGCGACTACATAGTAATTCTCTTAAAAATGGTTTATTTAAACATTTGTGGAAAATTCAGGTGTGTGATTTTAATTGCACAATTAATTAATTATTGGTGAGGTTCTCTTATTTCTTCATAGTAATCAACCTAATAAAATATGCACTGTAGTCCAAATTATGGCACAGAAGAAAATTTATAAATGTAACATCAGTTTTTATATTTATCCTGAAAGTCTGTTTAAACAATTGTTTTTGATGTTAACTAGATTTTCCCCCTTTCTTTTTTCCTTTCCTTTCCTTCCTTCCTTTCTTCCTCCCTCTCCCCCTTTCTCCCTCTCTCCCTCCTTTCCTTCCTTCCTCCCTTCCTTCCTTCCATCCCTCCTTCCTTCCTTCCTTCTTTTTTTCTTCCTTCTTTTCACTTATGTAAAGAGAACTAAGAACAATGTTATATGGAAGAAATTAATCTAAAAGCATATATGCTGTGAAAAGATGAAAACAAAGGAATGGACAGCAATGGCTAATTTGAGCTCTGTCTATGAATTAGTCAAGAAAACAGAAAAAAAAAAGGTTGCTGATATTGTATATCTATGTGTGTGTATGTCTGTTTATAAGCAATCTGATACAATCATACCCACAGAAGACTTCATTTCTTTTGATATTTTGTTGATTTTCTTTGTAGTTATTTCTTATCATTTTAGATTAGCTATTTTCTTCCTGACTTTTACCAGATATGACTGGACTTATCAATTTTCAGTTAGTAAAATGTGAGCTTGATGCAGTCTTGTGAGTGGTAAATGTCGTCACCCAAAAAGAACTATTTGAAAGTCACATCTTCCCATCTTCCATTGTAGCTGGTACCTGCAATGTTCTCCGTTAGTCTCTCTTTTGGGTGAAGACTTCAAAGGTTTCTGGTAAAATGCAAATATGCTCTTGGGAGGAGTATATCATAAAAAATGTATTTACCGATTATTAATTATTTAACTTGAAATGGGGATTTAGCAGCAAAAGAATGGGACCCAAATCAGTGAGTGTGGGGCTACAGGAAGCTCAGGAGGTAGGGACATGGCCTATCAGTTAGAGCAGTTTGTTTGCCTTTGGATTGGGGATATCTGGAGCCCTGTGTATCTCTCCGGGGACCGGTTCTGACAGGGCAGGACACCAGAGACCAGCCTCACCCTTCACAAGGTAGGTTAGAATGATGCTGAAGTGAGTAAGCATATCTATTCCAGTCGTGGCTGGAAGAGGTGTGTCGTTTTAAGGCAAGGGTTTGGAACCCTGCAGTCCCACCTCCCTTGCTGATTAGCTGCATAACCTGAACAGTTACTTAACATCTCTGAGCTTGTTTTCTCATTTGTCAGATGTGGATGGTAGTATCTATTTTTTGGGTTGCAATGATGACTAAAGGGGGTAATGTTTATAAAGTACTAAATATCCAGCCTGTACTCAATAAGCATCAAGAAACTGTTAGTCTGTGTTTATCTATGCGAGTATCTATAGTGATATCTAATTCTGTGTCTCTTAATATGCCTTCAGTTGTACGTAACAGAAAAATCTGATTCAAACTTAACCATAAAGACTTAAGCCAAAAAGGGACTTACTTAACTCATCCAAATGGAAAGCAAGTGGGCAGACCTTTAGGTTGGTGTGTTTCAGTGGTTTTAGGAATATCACCAAGGCCCATTTAAATTTCCTTCTCTCCATCCTTCCTTTCTGGTGCTAACTTTACCCCAAGGCTGGCATCTCTTTGTGGTTGGAAAATGGCCACGAACACTTCTTGGATCTACCTGTTTCCCCCTCCAGGAAGCCTCCTAAAAGAGTGAGAAACCTCTTTTTCCAGAGTTCTCTCTGTCTTTGTGATCCAAATTGGTCCATAACCATCCCAAACCCAAAAACTGTGAGCAGGGGAAAGAATTATATTAGTGAATTTAGGCCTGAGTCGCAAGCTCCAGCTTGATGTCAGCTTCGTCCAATACTCAGGAGTTATAGAGGGGAGATGCAGATATCCAAGAAAGGGGACACGGATGATGACACAACCACAGTGTCAGTTACAGTGTCTTCATTATTTCCCCTGTAGACTAATTTGGAGGGGTAGGAGGTCTCAGAGATCCTACTTTGAGAGGCTTTGTTATCACATATCTTGTTAAGACCAGAACCCAGGTGTCCTGATACTACACTGCATCTCCTCCCACTATACTGCTCTATCCCTTTAGATCTTCCTGCTGTGCCACTTTCTAATTTTACATCTGGGGAAACTGAGCATCAGAGACTTCAAGGGACTCCTTAAAAGTCACACAACTAGTGAAAGGCAGTCCCAGAACTGAAATTCCCTCCTCGGTCTCCTCAGTGCATTTTACATCATTCAAAGCACCAGTGGACAATCCAGTTACTAGGAATCTTGTAAGAAAATGAAGGGTTGTTGTCATGAGCCTGAATTTTTATTGTTTACAATGACAAATTCTGAGAAGCAACTTAAAGACCCACCAAAGGGGAAATGCATTATATTTGTAAAATGAAAAACAGTGATGTAGGTCTAGAAGTGATGGGAAGCTTTAAATATTTGCCCACCAAGCTACAGGTCATGGGAAGAAAGCTATGATTAAAGGAACATGGTATTGTGCCCCTACTTGTGTGTATCTGCATGAGTGTGCACACAGTTGTTATGTTTATATACACACTTAAATTTCTTTAAGAATACTGAAGAAATTGTAGATTCTAGTTGCCTTGGGGAGGGAGATTGGGGATCTGATCGAGACAAAGACATTTTCACTAATTGATTTTTTTAGTAATTGATTTTTAAAAGCTGTCATATATACTACATTTTTTTTTTTTAAAGAAACTTTAAATTTTATTTATTTATTTATTTATGGCTGTGTTGGGTCTTCGTTTCTGTGCCAGGGCTTTCTCTAGTTGCGGCGAGCGGGGGCCACTCTTCATCGCGGTGCACAGTCCTCTCACTGTCGCGGCCTCTCTTGTTGCGGAGCACAGGCTCCAGACGCGCAGGCTCAGCAATTGTGGCTCACGGGCCTAGTTGCTCCGTGGCATGTGGGATCTTCCCAGACCAGGGCTCGAACCCGTGTCCCCTGCATTGGCAGGCAGATTCTCAACGACTGCGCCACCAGGGAAGCCCCTATATACTACATTTTGACTTTGAAATATGACTTACAAAAAAGACTCCTTGGTTCCAGAACTTGGGTATCAATTCAGGTTCTGTTATCTATCAGCCTTGTGATCTTAGCTAAGGTCCTTCATTTCTCTGAGCCTCAGTTTCCTCCTGTGAAATGAAGATGATGATGTTTGTCATACAAGATTATGTAGATTAACTGAAAAGTAAAGGTCCATGGGAGTGCTTTCTAAGCTCTCAAGGGCCACCCAGTTGCTAGTAAATTTCTATGTTGCAGCATTTTTCTTGATGATAATTTCCTTTTGCTTCCCCGGCCCCGCCCACCCCCCCATCCCTGCCCTCCTAGGCCTCTGCCTCAGGGAGGACGCCTTTGGCATTGAAGTGTAAATAATCTCCTTAGAGTTTCTGGCCAGCGGGAAGAACTGACTGGGAAGAGAGATGTAGGAATTCAGGAATCAGGGAAAGTCTAAACTGGAGTCTATCAGCCTTCTTTCACAACTTGATGCGCCTTTTAATTATGGCAGCAGGACTTGGTTTTTCTGCATCCTGGCACAGTTGTGGAATTGGGATTGAAAAATCCTCACTTTATTTTCACCCGTCTAGAAAAGATGGAAAAGTCTGACTCCAGTTCATTTATTTGTTCAAGCAGGAGTTTCTGAGCACAGACCGTGTGCTAGGCACTGTGTGATCAGGACAGTCTCCTGTCCCCTGGAGTTTACAGCAGAGCAGAGACTCACCAAATATTGTACACAGTAATCAGCATTTATTGTAGAGGATAGAGGATAAACATAACACATATCCAATAACTACTATGACTGCAGTTACAATAATACCCATGAACGCCTTTCTAGTTCTTCATTGCTAATACAAAGACAAAGCGCCCACCTGCCTAGAGTTTGTATATACTCATGCACCCATCCTGGACCTATTTTCCGAAGGGCAGCGATGGTGGGAGCCATTATGAGCCAGATGTGTGGGTTTTCCAAGGGTTTCATCATGCCCTCCA
This sequence comes from Balaenoptera borealis, assembly GCF_965194805.1. Classification (NCBI taxonomy): domain Eukaryota; kingdom Metazoa; phylum Chordata; class Mammalia; order Artiodactyla; family Balaenopteridae; genus Balaenoptera; species Balaenoptera borealis. The sequence goes on along the minus strand of NC_138871.1, from coordinate 35,088,224 downwards.
ACTTGGGTCTTTAAGTTTGATCCTTGGCAAATCCAGGCAGGAGCCAAGGGCAATGAAAGTTAATGGGAGAAGCAGAACGAGTAGAGATCCCTTGCAGACAAGAAAAACAACTTTTGAGGACTCAGCATTATTGATGAGGAACAATAGATCCTGAACCAGCTTGGGATCTTCTTTCATAGAAAGACCATGATTCATATGCACCAGCTTCCTTTGCTGGCAAACCCTCCCCCACTCTTCCCTACTCACAGCAGCACTTCACATTACAGAGCTCGAATTCAAATAATTCAGGTCTGAAAAAAGAAACCTCTTGTTAGAACACAGACATCGTTGACAATTAGCCAGGATTCCAAGGAGAAAAAAAGGGAGGCCCCAGCAAGGTAAACGCATTTGTGTTTATATAGCGTGTGATGTGTTTTGAAGTCTACCCCGAGGAGAAAGGCCCTCTCTCCTACTTCAAAAGCCATTTTCATGTTTTTGAAATTACCAGAAATTATGGGCTAAACCCCCTTCACACGTAATTTATTTCACCCCGTATCTCATATTTTGTGATAACATGCAAATACCATATGTCGCACTTTCTCTTTATGGATGGAGGCGGGAAGGAGGGAGACCTGGCAGAATTATCACTAGGCACTGCAAAACCTTCCATTGAAATCCACATTTGCCATGGTGACGTTTACTGGTTATGGCAGAGCTGATCAAGTGCAGATTTTCCTGCTGCTGAGGCTAAATTGCAAGCTGCTCATAATGCCATCAGATGCTGTCAGTTCCCAGCCAATGAGACCCTCAGGAAGGCTTCCCTCCGCCCCTGTTCTCTGTGGCAGCAGAGCCCCCATGGCACCGTTGGTCCATGCTCTACCATATTGGAACTCTATCGACCGCACGCAGTGCTTTCCTGGAATAAATGCATCTCCCATCATATCCTGGGTTGCAAATATTCAAACCGGAAATCCTAATGTATTCCCAGGGCCTTTCATTTTTATTTTTCCCAACAGGTATTTATTTTCTTAAGTGAAATGGTCAATATTTAGGAGTATATATTATTCATAAGACTGAGAGAAAACAAATCACATCTTATATTTTACTGTTCTATTTCATCTGAGGCAAAATGTTTTATGCCAGGCCAAGGGAGACAAAAAACACAAAGCCATTATTCAACTCCTAGCTGCTTCCATCACTTCTGTGCCAACAGTGGTGAAAAGATGTGATTTTACAAGCAAACAGGAAGAAAAGGCTTGAACACACCTTGGGAGCATGTTTAAGAAGTTGATTAATGTTTCATGCTGAGTCTTACACCTGCAGTTCAAGCAAAACCCAACTTGGCTGCCCCAAAGAGTCTGGTTTATTAGGTATCAAGGAGTCGCAAGAAGCCATGTAATTAAAACAGTAATTAACTAGAAAAGGAAAGTGCCACCTGAGTTTTGAGAGGCTGTCAATTTTATTTCCATTACAGCTCTCCTGGTTCTCCTCTCGGATTTTTTTCCCCCCCTTTTTGCTTGATAAGAAAACAGTGAATACATACCTATGGCGCACATCTATGTTTTTTAATGTATTAAAACATGTATGAATGGCTACTTCTTATGGAAAGTTATTACATGTTTCAGGTTTTCTAGATCAACTTCTTCCTGGGAGAAACATTCTAGAAAGGCGCTACCCAGTAGCGTAGTCTTCAGCCCCATGTGGCTATGGAGCACTTGAACTAGGGCTAGTCTGAATTCAGATGCGTTGTACGTATAAATTACGCATCAGATTTCGAAGATGTAGTACAGAAAAGTGTAAACTATCTCAGTGATACCTTTACTATTGATTACTTGTTGAATGATATTATTTTGGGTGTATTGAGTTGTATAAAATATATTATTTTATTTTTATTTTTTTGTATTGCCGTGCAGTTGATCTACAATGTTGTGTTAGTTCCTGGTGTACAGCACAGTGATTCAGTTACACATATATACATATCTATTCTTTTTCATATTCTTTTCCATTATAATTTATTACAGGATATTGAATATAGTTCCTTGTGCTATACAGTAGGACCTTGTTGTTTATCTATTTTATATATAGTTGTCTGAATGTATTATTGCTTAATTTCACCTGTTGCTTTTTACTTTTTTGAGAGTGGCTACTAGAAAATTTAGAATGACATACGTGGCTCACAGGATATTTCTATGGGCAGCCCTGTTCCGGAGTGTAGTGCTCCCCACTGAACTGTGCAAGGAGGCACTGGACATACTTTTTCTTGTCCTTTCCGCCATCTGCAGGGCTGTGAGGGCCAGCTGGAATGGAGACATGGGAGCTCTTGGTGGCCGTGTGCATGGGTGCTAGAACACGTTATTAAGGCACGTGTTTGTGATTGCCGAATTGTTCAATTCAATATCTCAATAAAAGGCTCCAAGGGAGATGTCGGAGCCGCACAAATGGAGCTTCAAGGGTCCTTTCTTCTCTAACTGCTCCTTGGCCAACAGAGGTTCAAACACAACATGAAATGTGTTAGCACCAGCACAAGGAGTGCTAGAAACTTCAAATGAAGGTACTGAAAGCCACTTCAAAACCAACACGTGCCTTAATTTGTGAATTAAAGTGCTGATAAAACAATCTTTTGAAAAAGGTCAATCCATTTACATTAGATTCTGTAAATATCCATCTCACATCATTACAACATCTCTCTGAACCGTATCCTCTGAGGGTAATAAAGAGGATTTGTAATAAAGACACAATTATATAACAGTTTTGAAGGTGGCTAGGGAAGGAGGCTTTTTGGTATTTTTATATCAGAAATAGGCAAAAATTTAAAATATCTTATTAGCCTTCCTCTTTTCCTTTTTAATGATTTTTCTTTGTAGCAGAGATGCACAGTTTGGATGCATTCAAAAAGAAATGCAGCATCTTATCTCCCTGTTAATAATAAAGTAGTGACACACCTATTGATGAAAACTGCCCTAGGAAGTGGAAGAGACTGAAACCACCTTTCTTTGGGCAGAGGGAGAAAAAATCGGATCTCTTCCTAGCCTAACTCTTTTCCCACCTCTGCTGCAGTTTTTTTTTAAGTTGCATCTGTTACAAGGTAAGGGTCTCTGGAATCTTCCAGTTCAGAACAGAAATATGTTGGTGCGTAATTTTGGAAGTGAGCCTGAGGTACCCAGAGCAGATGACACACGGGGCTTAGGTCCTGATTCAACTACAAGTCAGTGGGGCACCCCGGGACCATCTGCGTTCTATAAATTACAGTAACGCTGGCACATGTGGCTTGTAAATCACCAGCGAACAGGCTTCACCTTGTGACACACGACATGAACCCTGTTGTATATTCCAATAAACTCCCATAAACCATCGGATATAAACTTCGGATTATGTTTCTTTAGGGGTTGGAATACTTAGATTTTCTTTGCTGGTCTGATTCCCCTTCAACGTGTGAATTGAATACACACAGCGCGTTCCCTTCTCTTTCCCCTATACTAGGCATTTTGCTGTTTTTTCAAGACCAGAATTTTACTTAGTGGGCTGACATGTGCAATTTGGTGAACTTTAAAGGACCAATCTTTTTTTCTTTCGCCTTCTTTAATAAACTTGTTTCTTTCAACATGACTGTGAATGTCAAAGTCTTGTGGTTACTACACAAGGAAAATACGATTTATAAACAGCAAATTAATGGCCAAATTGTCAGTAACCCACTTCACTGAATATAAATAAACTTGTATCATAAAGGGTCATATCGTTAATGTGGCTTTGCTGGGCTTCTGGCAACCTACACGGCTGCTTTCTACAATAGGATTTTTGTGTGCAGGAGCGTGAGTAGGAAGAAAAATTGGAGTGGAGATGGCATTCAGTTCCATTTATGGCTCATCCATAAATGGTTCCAAGCAACTGTGTTTGGTCAAAACACACTGTTATCCCATTCGTAGAGTTCTTCATCTTTAGAAATGCTTTCTGAGGACTCACTTCTTAAGGCTCGTGATAGCTGACTTGCTGGCCCACAGGTCAAAAAAAGTGGCAGAGAAATACCCAAACATGAATTCTTCACAAGACACCAAGCTTTACTGCTATTAGGAAAGATGGTGATTTTTTTTCCCTTCTCCTTTTCATACTTTTAAAACAGTAACACCAACAAAAATGAAAATTAGATAAGTTTTCATTTTTCATGATGAAAATATTTTGTCTCTTAAAAAAGTTCTTCCAGTTCAGTATCTTTGCTGTAATATTAAATTATTCCTTTTACATTGCTTTTTACAGATGTTCAGGTATAAAAAAAGAGATAGATCATTACTATTTTGTGTGGAATTTAAACTGAATGTAAAATAATTCCAAAAATTCAATCACTTCTTAAGGAGCTAGAGGATGAGATAATTCAGTCTTTTTTTTAAAATTAAATTAAATTAAATTTTTTTATACAGCAGGTTCTTATTAGTTACCTATTTTATACATATTAGTGTATACATGTCAATCCCAATCTCCCAGTTCATCCTACCCCCACCACCCTCCCACTTTCCCTCCCTTGGTGTCCATACGTTTGTTCTCTACATCTGTGTCTCTATTTCTGCCTTGCAAACTGGTTCATCTGTACCATTTTTCTAGATTCCACATATATGCGTTAATATACGATATTTGTTTTTCTCTTTCTGACTTACTTCACTCTATGTGACAGTCTCTAGGTCCATCCACATCTCTATAAATGACCCCATTTCGTTCCTTTTTATGGCTGAGTAATATTCCATTGTATATATGTACCACATCTTCTTTATCCATTCATCTGTCGATGGGCACTTAGGTTGCTTCCATGACCTGGCTATTGTAAATAGTGCTGCAGTGAACATTAGGGTGCATGTGTCTTTTTGAATTATGGTTTTCTCGGGATATATGCCCAGTAGTGGGATTGATGGGTCATATGGTAATTCTATTTTTAGTTTTTTAAGGAACCTCCATACTGTTCTCCATAGTGGCTGTATCAATTTACATTCCCACCAACGGTGCAAGAGGGTTCCCTTTTCTCCACACCCTCTCCAGCATTTGTTGTTTGTAGATTTTCTGATGATGCCCATTCTAACTGGTGTGAGGTGATACCTCACTGTAGTTTTCATTTGCATTTCTCTAATAATTAGTGATGTTGAGCAGCTTTTCATGTGCCTCTTGGCCATCTGTTTGTCTTCTTTGGAGAGATGTCTATTTAGGTCTTCTGCCCATTTTTGGATTGGGTTGTCTGTTTTTTTAATATTGAGCTGCATGAACTGTTTATCTATTTTGGAGATTAACCCTTGGTCTGTTGATTTGTATGCAAGTATTTTCTCCCATTCTGTGGGTTGTCTTTTCGTCTTGTTTATACTTTCCTTTGTTGTGCAAAAGTTTCATTAGGTCCCAGTTGTTTATTTTTGTTTTTATTACCATTACTCTAGGAGGTGGATCAAAAAAGATCTTGCTGTGATTTATGTCAAAGAGTGTTCTTCCTATGTTTTCCTCTAAGTGTTTCATAGTATCTGGTTTTACATTTAGGTCTTTAATCCATATTGAGTTTATTTTTGTGTATGGTGTCAGGGAGTGTTCTAATTTCATTCTTTTATAGGTAGCTATCCAGTTTTCCCAGCACCACTTATGGAAGAGGCTGTCTTTTCTCCATTGTATATCCTGGCCTCCTTTGTCATAGATCCATAGCTGTGTGGTTTTATTTCTTTGCTTTCTATCCTGTTCCATTGATCTATATTTCTGTTTTTGTGTCAGTACCATATTGTCTTGATTACTGTAGCTTTGTAGTATAGTCTGAAGTCAGGGAGTCTGATTCCTCCAGCTCCGTTTTTTTCCCTCAAGACTGCTTTGGCTGTTTGGGGTCTTTTGTGTCTCCATACAAATTTTAAGATTTTTTGTTCTAGTTCTGTAAAAAATGCCATTGGTAATTTGATAGGGATTGCATTGAATCTGTAGATTGCTTTGGGTGGTATAGTCATTTTCACAATATTGATTCTTCCAATCCAAGAACATGGTATATCTCTCCATCTGTTGCTATCATCTTTAATTTCTTTCATCAGTGTCTTATAGTTTTCTGAGTACAGGTCTTTTACCTCCTTAGGTAGGTTTATTCCTAGATATTTTATTCTTTTTGTTGCAATGGTGAATGGGATTGTTTCCTTAATTTCTCCTTCTGAATTTCTCTTGTTAGTATATAGGAATGGAACAGATTTCTGTGTATTAATTTTGTATCCTGCAACTTTACCAAATTCATTGATTAGCTCTAGCGTTGTCTGCTGGCATCTTTAGGATTTTCTATGTATAGTATCATGTCATCTGCAAACAGTGACAGTTTTACTTCTTCTTTTCCAATTTGGATTCCTTTTATTTCTTTTTCTTCTCTGATTGCCGTGGCTAGGACTTCCAAAGCTATGTTGAATAATAGTGGTGAGAGTGGATATCCTTGTCTTGTTCCTGATCTTAGAGGAAATGCTTTCAGTTTTTCACCATTGAGAATGATGTTTGCTGTGGGTTTGTCGTATATGGTCTTTATGATGTTGAGGTAGGTTCCCTCTATGCCCACTTTCTGGAGAGTTTTTTGTCATAAATTGGTGTTGAATTTTGTCAAAAGCTTTTTCTGTATCTATTGAGATGATCATTGGTTTTTATTCATTTGTTAATATGGTGTATCACAGTGATTGATTTGCATATATTGAAGAATCCTTGCATCCCTGTGATAAATCCCACTTGATCATGGTGTATGATCCTTTTAATGTGTTGTTGGATTCTGTTTGTAGTATTTTGTTGAGGATTTTTGCATCTATATTCATCAGTGCTACTGGTCTGTAATTTTCTTTTTTTGTAGTATCTTTGTCTGGTTTTGGTATCAGGGTGATAGTGGCCTCATAGAATGAGTTTGAGAGTGTTCCTTCCTCTGCACTTTTTTGGAAGACTTTGAGAAGGATGGGTGCTAGCTCTTCTCTAAATGTTTTATAGAATTCACCTGTGAAGCCATCTGGTCCTGGGCTTTTGTTTGTTGGAAGATTTTTAATCACAGTTTCAATTTCATTACTTGCAACTGGTCTGTTCATATTTTCTACTTCTTCCTGGTTCAGTCTTGGAAGGTTATACCTTCTATGAATTTGTCCATTTCTTCTAGGTTGTCCATTTTATTGGCATAGAGTTGTTTGTAGTAGTCTCTTATGGTGCTTTGTATTTCTGCAGTGTCTGTTGCAACTTCTTTTTCATTTCTAATATTATTGATTTGAGTCCTCTCCCTCTTTTTCTTGATGAGTCTGGCTAAAGGTTTATCAGTTTTGTTTATTTTCTCAGAGAACCAGCTTTTATTTTTATTGATCTTTGTTATTGTTTTCTTTGTTTCTATTTCATTTATTTCTGCTCTGATCTTTATGATTTCTTTCCTTCTACTAACTTTGGGTTTTGTTTGTTCTTCTTTCTCTAGTTCCTTTAGGTGTAAGTTTAGATTGTTTATTTGAGATTTTTCTTGTTTCTTGAGGTAGGCTTGTATTGCTATAAACTTTCCTCTTAGAACTGTTTTTGCTGCATCCCATAGATTTTGGATGGTTGTGTTTCCTTTGTCATCAGTCTCTAGGTATTTTTGATTTCCCCTTTGATTTCTTCAGTGATCTCTTGGTTATTTAGTAATGTATTGTTTAGCCTTCATGTGTTTGTGTTTTTCATGTGTTTTTCCCTGTAATTGTTTTCTAATCTCATAGCGTTGTGGTCAGAAAAGATACTTGATATGATTTCAATTTTCTTAAATTTACCGAGGCTTGGTTTGTGACTCAAGATGTGATCTGTCCTGGAGAATATTCCGTGTGCAATTAAGAAGAAAGTGTAATCTGCTGTTTTTGGATGGACTGTCCTATAAATATCAGTTAAATCTCTCTGGTCTATTGTGTCATTTAAAGCTTGTGTTTCCTTATTAATTTTCTGTCTGGTTGATCTGTCCATTGGTTTAAGTGAGGTGTTAAAGTCCCCCAGTATTGTGGTGTTACTGTCAATTTCCTCTTTTATAGCTGTTAGCAGTTGCCTTATGTATTGAGGTGCTCCTATGTTGGGTGCATATATATTTTTAATTGTTATATCTTCTTCTTGGATTGATGCCTTGATCATTATGTAGTGTCCTTCCTTGTCTCTTGTAACATTCTTTATTTTAAAGTCTATTTTATCTGCTATGAGCATTGCCACTCCAGTTTTCTTTTGATTTCAATTTGCATGGAATATCTTTTCCCATCCCCTCAGTTTCAGTCTGTATGTGTCCCTAGGTCTGAAGTGGGTCTCTTGTAGACAGCATATATATGGTCTTGTTTTCGTATCCATTTAGTGAGCCTGTGTCTTTTGGTTGGAGCATTTAATCCATTCACATTTAAGATGACTATTGATATGTATTTTCCTTTTACCATTTTCTTAATTGTTATGGGTTTGTTTTTGTAGGTCCTTTTCTTCTCTTGTGTTTCCCACTTAGAGAGGTTCCTTTAGCATTTGTTGTGTTTGGTGGTGCTGAATTCTCTTAGCTTTTGCTTGTCTGTAAAGCTTTTGATTTCTCTGTCGAATCTAATGAGACCCTTGCTAGGTAGAGTAATCTTGGTTGTAGGTTCTTCCCTTTCATCACTTTAAATATATCATGCCACTCCCTTCTGGCTTGTAGAGTTTCTGCTTAGAAATCAGCTGTTAACCTTGTGGGAGTTCCATTGTATGCTATTTGTCTTTTTTCCCTTGTTGCTTTTAATAATTTTTCTGTCTTTAATTTTTGTCAATTTGATTATTATGTGTCTTGGTGTGTTTGTCCTTGGGTTTATCCTGCCTGGGACTCTCTGCACTTCCTGGACTTGGGTGGCTATCTCCTTTCCCATGTTAGGGAAATTTTCGACTATAATCTCTTCAAATATTTTCTCAGGTCCTTTCTCTCTCTTTTCTCCTTCTGGGTCCCCATAATGCGAATGTTGTTGTGTTTAATGCTGTCCCAGAGGTCTTTTAGGCTGTCTTCATTTCTTTCCTTTCTATTTTGTTTATTCTGTTCTGTGGCAGTGAATTCCACCATTCTGTCTTCCAGGTCACTTGTCCGTTCTTCTGCCTCAGTTATTCTGCTATTGATTCCTTCTAGTGTATTTTTCATTTCAGTTATTGTATTGTTCATCTCTGTTTGTTTGTTCTTTAATGTTTCTAGGTCTTTGTTAACCTTTTTTGCATCTTCTTGATCTTTGCCTCCATTCTTTTTCTGAGGTCCTGGATCATCTTCACTATCATTATTCTGAATTCTTTTTCTGGAAGGTTGCCTATCTCCCCTTCATTTAATTGTTTTTCTGGGGTTTTATCTTGTTCCTTCATCTGATGCATAGTCCTCTGCCTTTTCACTTTGTCTATCTTTCTGTGAATGTGGTTCTTGTTCCACAGGCTGAAGGATTGCAGTTCTTCTTGCTTCTGCTGTCTGGCCTCTGGTGGATGAAGCTATCTCAGAGACTTGTGCAAGCTTCCTGATAGGAGGGACTGTTGGTGGGTAGATTTGGGTGTTGCTCTGTTGGGCAGAGCTCAGTAAAACTTTAATCTGCTTGTCTGCTGATGCGTGGGGCTGAGTTCCCTCCCTGTTGCTTGTTTGGCCTGAGGTGACCTAGCACTGGAGGCTACAGGCTCTTTGGTGGAGCTAATGACAGACTCCAGGAGGGCTCACACCAAGGAGTACTTCCCAGAACTTCTGCTGCCAGTATCCTTGTTCCTGCAGTGAGCCACAGCCACCCCCCGCCTCTGCAGGAGACCCTCCAACACTAGCAGGTAGGTCTGGTTCAGTCTTCTATGGGGTCACTCCTCCTTCCCCCTGGGTCCTGATGTGCACACTTCTTTGTGTGTGCCCTCCAAGAGTGGAGTCTCTGTTTCCCCCAGTCTTGTCAGAGTCCTGCAATCAATTCCCACTAGCCTTCAAAGTCTGATTCTCTGGGAATTGCTCCTCCCGTTGCTGGACCCCCAGGTTGGGAAGCCTGACGTGGGGCTCAGAACCTTCACTCCAGTGGGTGAACTTCTGTGGTATAATTGTTCTCCAGTTTGTGAGTCACCCATCCAGCAGTTATGGGATTTGATTTTATTGTGATTGCGCCACTCCTACCGTCTCATTGTGGTTTCTCCTTTGTCTTTGAATGTGGGTATCCTTTTTGGTGAGTTCCAGTGTCTTCCTGTTGATGATTTTTCAGCAGTTAGTTGTGATTTCGGTGCTCTTGCAAGAGAGAGTGAGTGCACATCCTTCTACTCTGCTATCTTGAACCAATCGCCTAGCTCAGTTAGAGAAAATTCAGTCTTAATTTTACTGGTCTGATGTATCCTACTCAAATTTAGCTGAAAGTTATGTGAAATTTCCATATTCATTGTCTGAAAATATGTTAACTATTACTTTCTATAGTAACCTTCAAGCCTACATGAAGAAAACACAGTATATAGCAATAAATGCTTACCTCAAGAAACAAGAAAAGTCTCAAATAAAAACCTAACTTTACACCTCAAGGAACTAGAAAAAGAACAACAAATGAAGCCTAAAGTTAGTCAAAGGAAGGGAATAACAAAGATTAGAGCAGAAATAAATGAAATAGAGACTAAAAAGAAAATAGGAAAAAATCAATGAAACTAAGAGCTGGTTCTTAGAAAATATAAACAAAATTGACAAATCTTTAGCTAGACTCCCAGGAAAAAAGAGAGGGGACTCAAGTAAATATAACCAGAAAATGAAGAGGAGAGATTACAGCTGATAACACAGAAATGCAACGGGTCATAAGGGACCACTATGAACAATTATATGCTAAAATATGGACAACCGAGAATAAACTGTTAAATTCCTAGGAACACACAACCTACCAAGACTGAATCATGATGAAAAAGAAAGTCTGAACAGATTGATTACTAGTAAGGAGGTTGAATCAGTAATCAAAAACCCCCCAATAAACAAAAATCTAGGGCCAGTTGGGTTCACTGGTGAATCCTACCAAACATTCAAAGAATTAATATCAATCCTTCTCAAACTCTTCCAAAAAATAGAAGAAGAAGAAGTTCTTATAAACTCATTTTACAAGACCTACACTACCCTGATACCAAAACCAGATAAAGACAATATGAAAAAATAAAATTGCAGGCTATTATCTCTGATGAACATAGATGCAAAAATCCTCAACAAATATTAGCAAACCAAATTCAACAATATGTTAAAAGGATCATGCACCATGAGCAAGTAGGATTTATCCCAGGGATTCAAGGATGGTTTAACACCCAAAGACCAGTCAGTGTGATACACCACTTTAATAAAATGAAGATAAAAATCAAATAATCATCTCAATAGATGCATAGAAAACATTTGAGAAAATTAATATCCATTTATGATAAAAACTCTCAACAAGGAAGTTATAGTGGGTATGTACCTCAACATTATAAAGGTCATATATAACAAGCTCACACCTAACATCATACTCAATGGTGAAAAGCTAAAAGCTTTTCTTCTAAGATCAGGAACAAGACAAGGATGCTCATTCCCACCACTTTTATTCAACTTAGTCTTGGAAGCCCTAGCCAGAGCAATCTGGCAAGAAAAAGAAACAAAAGGAATCTAAATTGGAAAGAAAGAAGTAAAACTGTCACTATTTGCAGATGACATGATATTATATATAGCAAACCCTAAACACTCCATTGGAAAACTGATAGAAATAATAAACAAATTCAGTAAAGTTACCAGGTACAAAATACACAAAAAATCTGTTGTGTTTCCATATACTAATAATGAATTATCAGAAAAGTTAGAAAACCATCCCATTTACAATTGCATCAAAAGAATAAAATACCTAGGGATAAATTTAACCAAGGAAGTGAAAGACCTCTATATTGAAAGCTATAAGAGTTTAATAAAAGAAATTGAAGACAATACAAATAAATGGAAAGATCTTCTGTGCTCATGAATTAGAAGAAATAATATTGTTAAAATGTCCATACTACCTAAAGCAAATTATAGATGGAATCCCTAGCAAAATTCCAATGGCATTTTTCACAGAACTAGTACAAACAGTTCTAAAATGTGTATGGAATCACAAAAGACCCCAAATAGCCAAAGCAATCTTGAGAAAGAAGAACGAAGTTGGAGCAATTCTACTCCCTAATTACAAACAATATTTCAAAGCTATAGTAATTAAAACAGTGTGGTATTGGCATATAAATAGACAGATCAATGGGACAGAAAAGAGAGTCCAGAAATAAACCCACAGATATATGGTCAATTAATTTATGAAAAAGAATGTACAGTGTGGAAAAGACTATCTCTTTAATAAATGGTGTTGGGAATATTGGACAGCCACATGCAAAAGTATGAAACTGACCACTACTTCCAAATGATACCCTAAATTAACTCAAAATGGATTAAAGAATTGAATGTAAGACCTGAATCCATGAAACTCCTTTAAGAAAACTTGGGCAGAAAGCTCCTTGACATAAGTCTTAGAGATGAATTTTTGAATCTGACACTAAAAACAAAAGGAACAAAAGCAAAAATAAACAAGTGGGACTACATCACACTGAAAAGCTTCTGCACAGCAAAGGAAACCATTAACAGAATGAAAAGGTAAGGTACTAAATGGGAGAAAATATTTACAAATCTTATATCTGATAAGGGGTTAATACCCAAAGTATATAAAGAACACATACAACTCAATAGGAAATATCCAGACAATCTGATAAAAAATGGACAGAAGATATGAATAGACATTTTTCCAAAGAAGACTTACGGATTGCCAACAAGTACATGAAAAGATACTCTACTTCATTAATCATCAGGGAGATGCAAATCAAAACCACAATGAGAGGGACTTCCCAGGTGGCCCAGCAGTTAAGACTCCGTGCTCCCAATGCAGGGAGCCTGGGTTCGATCCCTGGTCAGGGAACTAGATTCTGCATGCTGCAACAAAAAGTTCCCCCATGCCGCAACTAAAGATCCCACATGCCGCAACTAAGATCCCCGCAACTACGACAGAGCGGGGCCAAATAAATAAATATTTAAAACAAACAAACAAAAACATAAAAAACACAGTGACATATTGCCTCACACCTGTTAGAAAGGCTATTATCAAAAAGACTAGAAATAACAAGTGTTGGCGAGAATGTGGAGAAAAGGGAACGCTTGTACACTGTTGGTGGGAATGTAAATTGGTGCAGCCACTATGGAAAACAGTATGGAGGTTCCTCAAAAAATTAAGAATAGAACTACCATATGATCTAGCAATTCCACTTCTGGGTATTTATCCAAAGAAAATGAAAACACTAATTCAAAAAGAAATATGCACCACTGTGTTCATTGCAGCATTATTTACAATAGCCAAGACATGAAAACAACCTAAGGGTCCATCAATGGATGAACGAATAAAGAAATTGTGGCATATATATATATTATTTAGCCATAAAACGAATGAAATCTTGCCATTTGCAACAACATGGATGGACTTCAAGGGCATTATGCTAAGTGAAATAAGTCAGACAGGGAAAGGAAAATACTGTGTAATCTCTCTTATATGTGAAATCTAAAAAATATATATATGTTAAAAAAAAACAGGCTTGTAGATACAAAGAACATATTGGTGGTTGTGGGGGTGGGATGAGGGGGTGAGAGAAATGGGCAAAATATTTGTGTTGTTTTTCAGTTTAAATAAATTGAATAATAATAAAAAAGAAAATAGTACCATCTTTTTAATTTTTAATTTTTAATTTTTATTATTTTATTTTTGGCTGCGTTGGGTCTTTGTTGCTGTGTGCGGGCTTTCTCTAGTTGCGATGAGCGGGGGCTACTCTTCATTGTGGTGCACAGGCTTCTCTTGTTGCAGAGCACGGGCTCTAGGTGCGCGGGCTTCAGTAATTGTGGCACGCGGGCTCAGTAGTTGTGGCTCATGGGCTCTAGAGCGCAGGCTCAGTAGTTGTGGCACACGGGCTTAGTTGCTCCGCAGCATGTGGGATCTTCCTGGACCAGGGCTTGAACCCATGTCCCCTGCATTGGCAGGCGAATTCTTAACCACTGTGCCACCAGGGAAGCCCAACAGTGCCATTTTTATTTGTGATTGATTCAAGATTTGTAGAGGGTTCATATGCTCAATAGAAATTAAAGTTCTTCAAAGTCAGGGAGTTCCTTGAGATATAAACATACTAAAATGTACATAAAGTTTAAATGTTCAGCTTCTGCTGAGAAAATGTCCCTGTAGCTGAATGTAATTGCCTTAGTGGAAAAGAGGTAAAATTAATTTTTGCTAAGATACACAGCAGCACCATTGTGAATTCAAAAACACAACTTCCAGGAAGGTCTAAATACATAGTGCTGTTCTTTAATTAATGGAGTTTATCCTGTAATTTTAGGGGTTTATTGATACTGGCAGAAATATTTGCAAATAACTTAGTAAATTTCATGACATATTATGTATCTCAAAATATTTCATTCAGTTTTCTTTTTCAAGTGCAATCAATAATTTCTTTCAAAACTCTTAATATGCTAAGATAGAGTATAGTTAAAAGATTCTTGGATATTCCCAAAAGAAGGATTTAAGAAAACAAATATGAACAAAGATGAACTTTGTAGCATTAATGTTATTTTCTTTCATTCACATAATTTTTGAACAAGTTCTGCCTCTGTTTTCCATTACACCTAAATAGTTGTCATTTTTATTCAACATCAAGAGATATTAATGTAGGTGCATCAAATCAGAGTTTGGGTTCTTTGAACCTATCAAACTATTTTTTCCTGAATATTTGGGGTTTGATAAAACCCCAAATGCATGCTAGAAGCACTTTTTCCATTAATTATTAGACCTTGTACATTTTGAGGAAAATTTGATCCATATGGGTTCTGGTTCATTTATGCTTTACTCATCAAAATACTTTTTCTTAAAGTCCATGTCCAAGAAATCTTTTGAGCCCTGTTAAGTTTTTCGAGCTTTGCCAAGAACAAACAAAGTTGAACACCAAAAGATTCAAGTTGGTTTGTAACCCTATACCTACAGAGCATTAGTGAGTTATAAACTTGGATTAAACACGTGCTCTCATCTCTAATAGGTAGTTGGATGTACCTCCAGAGGGAAGCTTGAGGCCTGGTACAGAAAGCAAAAGTCAGACATATGTCAACAAAGGCACCAGATAATCCCAGAAGGCATCATGATTCATTAAAAGATTACTTTTATTATATTTTTTGAGTACATATATACAGAGATGTTCCATAGATTTTGAGCTGGAAGGTTAAGAGTCACTCCAAGTAGCTAACAAATAAAATGTGCTATTATCTAAAATGTGAAATCCTAGTATTTGCATCACAATTTTTAAATTTTGGGACTTGGTTAAAAATAACTATGGGAAACATGTAATAGCTGTTTGATAGCAAAAAATGGGAGTGTGACCAATGATTTTTTTTTTCTCTATCTCTTCCTTTTCAAGTGTCTGATTAAGAGGTGAGGTTTTTTTGTTTGTTTTGGTATTTTTGTTTTGTTGTTGTTGTTGTGGGTTTTCGTGTCTTTTGCCTTTTGTCTTTTTCTCCCCCTGGACCCAATAGGTCCAGTCAAGCTAAGGTCATAAGTAAATACAGATTAGATTTTAAGGCACCAGTCTTTGATTAGATTGGATTGTTAGTCTCAAAAATTCCAGAGGAGGATATAATTGAAAGATGATTATAAATAAAATAATATACATTTTTTGAGAGGTCAGAAAAAAGAAAATCTTCTAAGGTTGCCATGATTGGTGTTATGTTAAAAAGAGTCCTTATCTTTTAGAGATTCCCTACTGAAATGTGTGTAGATGTTATGACATGATCTCTGGGGTTTACTTCAAAATTCAATGGGAGTTAAGATGAATGAATAAAGATGTGGTATATATACATACAAAGGAATACTACTCAGCCATAAAAAAGAATGAAATTTTGCCATTTTCAGCAACAGGGATGGACTTGGAGGGCATGATGCTAATTGAAATAAGTCAGACAGAGAAAGACAAAGACTGTATTATATCACTTATACATGGAATCTAAAAAATATGACAGGGCTTCCCTGGTGGCGCAGTGATGAAGAATCCACCTGCCAACGCAGGGGACCTGGGTTTGAGCCCTGGTCCGGGAAGATCCCACATGCTGCGGAGCAACTAGGCCCGTGAGCCACAACTACTGAGCCTGTGCTCTAGAGCCCGTGAGCCACAACTACTGGGTGTGGCCTGTGTGCCACAACTACTGAAGCCTGTGAGCCTAGAGCCCGTGCTCTGCAACAAAAAAGCCACTGCAATGAGTGGCACACCACAAATAAGTGTAGCCCCTGCTTGCCACAACTAGAGAAAGCCCACATAGCAACCAAGACCCAATGCAGCCAAAAATAAATAAATAAATAAATTTATAAAAAATAATATGACAGACTAGTGAATAAAACAAAAAGGAAGCAGACTCACAGATATAGAGAACAAACTAGTGGTTACCAGTGCGGAGAGAGGATGGGGGAGAGGCAATATAGGGGTAGGGGATTAAAAAGGGGTTATTATAGGATAATATGAAATCATGTGTGTGAAACTTTTGAAAATTGTAAAGCACTATAGAACTTAAAGAATCTTTCATTCAATTAAAAAATTTAAAAAATTTAAAAAATGGGAGATAAGGATATGGTTAGTGGTACAGATAAAAGCAAGATAGTTGTCAACGCTGGATGCTGGATATATTGGCGTTCATTATAGCATTCTGTTTCCTTTAGTTTATACATTGGGCATCTCCTATGCCTACCATACACGCTTTGGATCCACCCTTGCCACTGTAGTAGCAACCGCTGGAGCAGTACCTGGCCTCAGTTGCACCATGAATCCTTCCTGTCATGTGGAACTTCTGCAGGAACCTCTGGTGTCATCCTGAGGCATGAACAAATTTGAAAATGTGGGGAAGTTAACACTCCATGGGACAATCCTTTACAAGTGAAGGGCAGAAGCTCTGGACAATTCTGAAGTACAGCTTACCTGGCGCTCTGAGTCGTCGAGTGGAACCTCCAGTGTGATCAACTCGATAATATACCCTTGGATGGGTCTTTCCTCCTTCCCTGTTACCGTATTTTTGTTCTCTCTGTCCTGTTCCTTAGGATTACTTCCTAAAAGAAACTATCAGCATGGAGTCCTTATGATAATTTCTAAACATGCACTGTTTTAGCCCAACCCTTTTCTCAGGCTAAGGCTATTTATGTTTGGAATATTTTTATAATAAAAAGTTTTTTTTAAATAATTTTTTTTTAATATTAATTAATTTATTTTGGCTGTGTTGGGTCTTCGTTTCTGTGCAAGGGCTTTCTCTAGTTGCGGCAAGCGGGAGTCACTCTTCATCGCGGTGCGCGGACCTCTCACTATCGTGGCCTCTCTTGTTGCGGAGCACAGGCTCCAGACGCGCAGGCTCAGTAATTGTGGCTCACGGGCCCAGTTGGTCTGCGGCGTGTGGGATCTTCCCAGACCAGGGCTCGAACCCGTGTCCCCTGCATTGGCAGGCAGATTCTCAACCACTGCACCACCAGGGAAACCCCTAAATAAATTTTTACTCTATGTCTATACATATAATAAAATCTAGATTTTATTTTAAAATACACAAATAAGCTCTTCTTTAACAGTTGGAATTTTATATTGTTACTGCTTTATGATTTAAAGCCTTTTATTGATTATTCACTCATAATTCTCTGTCACAAAAATAAACATATACATTGAAGTTTCATTATTATTTTAAAAATTTCCTATAACCTTTGGGTTTGAAGCATTAAAGTATTTATTCTGGTTTGAGTTAACATTACAAATACCTATTGCACTCAATTGATCAAAAACAATTAAAATATATTTCAAAGTTTGAAGTATTATTAAACATAAAGAGTAAAATTTATTGGAAACACGTCTCTTAATGAAATGGATAGAGCTTTTTTACAATTAGTTCATGTATTTTGGAAGAATATTATTACTAGAATGAGGAAGATTTCAACACCAATTTTATTCCTACTTTTCATTGTCATAAATGTAAGTTCTGAGAAAATTTGTTCACATAAATAAGTAGGTGCAAACAGAAGGAATTTTGTAATAGTGTTACTCAATTTCTTGAAATCATTCCGAGTTATGTTAAAAATCGCATTGTAATTTATCATCAAAAGTCATTTTTATGGATGTACCATCTAACAACTTGATTAGTTCTTCCTGCAATTTTCAATGATAGCAAAAAATTGGAAACCAACTTTCTTACAAAAGGACCAGTTATGGTCATTCACTTTATCGAGACACCAGCATTTTGAATCCTTCTTTTTTGTCAGTGAATCCCAGGAAATGCACCACAAAAGAATAGAATGGATGAGAGAGATGTCATTGTTTTATAATGTAGGAGAGAAGGGGAAGTTGTTAATCTTTTTCCATACAAGTTTTATTTAAATAGAGATATAATTCATATACCACAAAATTCACCCTCTTATTTTTTTAAAAAAATTTTTATCGAAGTATAGTTGATTCACAATGTTGTATCAATTTCTGCTGTACAGCAAAGTGACCCAGTTATAGATATACATATTCTTTAAAATTCACCCTTTTAAAGTGTACAATTTAGTGGGTTTTTGCATATTCACAAAGTTGTGCAAGCAATATCACTCTAAAATTCCAGAATATTCTCATCACCTCCAAAAGAACTCTGTAACCATTAGCAGCTGCACCCATTCCCTCCTCTACCAAGTCCCTGGAAACCACTAATCTACCTTCTGTCTCTATGAGTTGTTTATTCTAGACATTTCATGTAAATGGAATCATAAAATATGTGGTCTTTTGTGTTTGGCTTCTTTCACTTAGCACAAAGTTTTCAAGGTTCGTCTATGTTGTGGCATGGATCAGTATTTCATTTATTTTTATGGTTAAATTATATTCCACTGTATGTACATACAATATTTTCTTTATTCATTCTTCAGCTGAGGGGTATTTGGGTTATTTCCACTTTTTGGCTATAATAAAAAAATGCTTCTACGAATATCCATGTGTAAGCTGTAAGCTTTGTGTGGACATGTTTTTAATTCCCTTGAGTATATGGCTGGGAGTGGAATTGCTGGGTCATATGATAACACTATGCTTAACTTTTGGCAGTACTGACGAGCTGTTTATCCAAGGTGGCAGTAGCATTTTACATTCCCACCAGCCACGTGTGAGGGTGCCAAGTTTCCACATCCTTGTTAACACTTGTTATTTTCTGTTTTTTGTTTGTTTGTTTTGATTATAGCTATCCTAGTAAGTGAGAAGTGTTATCTCATTGTAATTTTGATTTGCATTTGGCTGATGCCTGGTGATGTTGAACATCTTCTTATGTGCTTATTGGCCATTTGCATATCATCTTTGGAAAATTGTCTATTCAAATCCTTTGCCCATTTTTTTTAACTGTGCTATTTGTATTTTTATCATTGAGTTGTAAATGTTTTTTATATACTATGGATACTAGTCTTTTATCAGATATATGATTTGCAAATATTTTCTCTGTTTTTTTTCATTTTCTTGATAGTGTCCTTTTATGCACACAAATTTTAAAGTATGAAGTCTAATTTATCTATTATTTTTGTGTTGTGTGCCTTGTGTTTTTGGTGTCATGTCTAGGAGACTATTGCATAATTCAGGGTCATAAAGACTTACACCTATATTTTCTTCTAAGTTAAATAGTTTTAGATCTTATATTTAGGTTTTTGATCTATTTTGGTGTATATGGTGTGATGTAGGGGTCCAGCTTCATTCTTTTGCAAATAGATATCCAGTTTTCCCAGAGTCATTTGTTAAAAAGGCTATTTTTCCCCCATTAAATTGTCTTGGCAACAATCAGCTGACCATAAATGTATAGGTTTATTTCTAGCCATCCAATTCTATCCCATTGATCTAGATGTCTAAACTTATTCCACTACCACATAATTTTGATTATTGTAGCATTATAGGAAGCTTTACAATTGGGAAGAAATCCAACTTTGTCCTTCTTCTTTTTTTTTTTTTTTAATAAATAAATAAATTAATTAATTAATTTTTGGCTATGTTAGGTCTTCGTTGCTGCACGCGAGCTTTCTCTAGTTGCTGTGAGTGGGGTCTACTCTTCCTTGCAGTGTGCAGGCTTCTCATTGCAGTGGCTTCTCTTGTTGTGGAGCATGGGCTCTAGGCGCACGGGCTTCAGTAGTTGTGGCACATGGACTTCAGTGGTTGTGGCTTGTGGGCTCAGTAGTTGTGGCTCACAGGCTCTAGAGCACAGGCTCAGTAGCTGTGGTGCATGGGCTTTGTTGCTCCGTGGCATGTGGGATCTTCCCGGACCACGGATCAAACTCGTCTCCCCTGCATTGGCAGGTGGATTCTTAACCACTGCGCCACCAGGGAAGCCCTGTCCTTCTTTTTAAGGATTTAGTTATTTTAGTTCCCTTGCATTTCTATATGAATTTTTTGTTCAGCTTGTCAATTTCTGTAAAAAAAAAAAAAAGGTAGCTGAGATTTGATAAGGATTGTTGGAATCTCTAGATGAATTTGGAGAGCATTGTCATCTTAACAATATTAGGTCTTCCAATTCATGAACACAGGATGTCTTTCCATTTATTTAGGTCTTTAATTTCTTTCATCATGTTTGTAGTTTTCAGTGTAAGTGTTGCATTTTTCTTGTTAAATTTATCCCTAAGTATGTATTTTTTGATGGTATTTTAAATGGAATAGTTTTCTTAATTCCATTTTCAGATTGTTCATTAATAGTGTATAGAAACACAGTTTATTTTTATAAATTGAACTTGTATCATGCAATCTTGCTGAACTTGTTTATTAGTTCTAATAGTTGTTTAGTGGATTCCTTAGGATTTTCAATAAATAAGATCATGTTGTTTGTAAATGCAGTTTTCTTTCTTTCCAATCTGGATGTTTCTTATATTTTTTCTTTTTCTTTCTTTCTTCCTTTCCTCTCCTCTCCTCTCCTTCCCTCCCCTCCCCTTCCCTCCCCTTCCCTCCCCTTCCCTTCCTTTCCTGTCCTTTCCCTTCCCTTTTCACCTAATTGCCCTGGCTTGAATCTCCACTACAATGATAAATAGAAGTGGTGAGATTGGACGTTCTTGTCTTGTTCCTGGTCTTAGGCAGAAATATTTCTGTCTTTTACATTTAAGTATGATATTAGCTATAGGTTTTTTGCAGATGCCCTTTATCAGGTTGAGGAAGTTCCCTTCTATTCTTAGTTTGTTGAATGTTTTTATCACAAAAGGATGTTGGATTTTGTCACATGCGTTTTCCTACATTAATTGAGTTGATCATATGGTTTTTGTCCTTTATTTAGTATTATGGCACATTACATTGATTGGTTTTCATCTGTTGAACCAATCTTGTATTCTTGGAATAAATCCCATTTGGTCATGCCATATAATCTTTTTTACATGTTGATGGCTTTGGTTTGCTTGCACTATATTGTGGATTTTGAGTATATATTTATAAGGTATATTGGTCTTATTTTTCATTTCTTGGGGTGTCCTTGCCTGGTTTTGGTATCAGAAGAACACCGGCTTCATAGAATGAGGTATGCTGTGTTCCCTCCTCTTCTGTTTTTTGGAAAAGTTTGTGAAGAATTGGTTCAGCTCTTTTTTAGGCAGATCAGCTTTACAGAAGTAGAGGAAAGTCTGAACAATGTGGTTGTATGGTACTTATTCTTTATGCCAGGCTTTTAGTTATTTGTATATGAATCCTATTTTTTCTACCATATTGTAAAGTCATCCATCTATTGAACATGTATTTATTGAGCATCTAGTACATGCTAGGCATTGTGGAAGGAGTTGCAGGAATAACAGGGAAAAACACGATCCCTGCCTTGTTGGAGTTTACAGTCCAGTGATGGTGAAGGACAAAAAACAAGTAAGTAAAAAACAAAGAAATAATTATTGTTGGCAGGGATGATGCCTTCTCTGTAACACCATCTCCCTAATATCTGGTATAATATCTTAAATGTATTCACTATACAATAAATGTGGAATAATTTATTTTGGTAAAATGGTTACCAAATTGTTGCTGCCTTATAACTTGGTTGGGAAGATTAGGTTATCCACACAGAGTAATGTGAGAATTACATAAGGCAAAAAATAATTTTGTAGTTCTTCTATTATAGTAAGGGAAAGGAATATATGAAAGTCTGAAAACCTAGCCCTCAAAGCCTGATGTATAAAACAGGGAAAAAAACCTAAACAATGCATCTTATTCACAAAGCTGCCCATTGTACATACGTATGTCTCTTATGCCAGCATTTCTCAAACTGTCACATGTAGAAAAATCATCTGAGGGTCTTTTTTTTAAATACAGATTTTGATTCCACATAAAATCCTCCATTTCTAGTAGAGTTCCAGGTAATGCCTATGTTGCAAGGGATTACCTGGAAGTTTAGTTGGAATGGCAAGGCTCTACACCTTGTCCTCTTTGTGCAAAAGCAAAGAACCAAGAGATATCTGGTGAATTAGATAGAAAAAATTTCCTTCAGATTTTCAGAGGTAACTGAGTTGCTGCAGAACTGTCTTCTCATCAGAAGGCCTAGAAAAATCATCAAAGTCTGCATACACCCCCCCACCCCACCCCAGTATCCTATGAGAAAACCAGCAGAGAGGGAATAAGGGAACTCTTATCTTCCAGAATGATGTCATTTATGCTGAAACTTAATTATCAGTGAACATCCATCTTTCCTGTCAAACAATGCAGTATACATAGGCCAAATCATTTTTAATGTAAATATAAATGGTTCTTGTGTGTAGCCGCTGGGGAGGTGGTTAATGCAGGGATGGAGGAGGAGGAGGAGGATGGAAAGCTAACTCTACTTTATAAAGGGAAAATTGCCTCAGTGCCTTGAGATTCTGTACATATTAGAAAAAACAAACAAACAAAAAAAACCTCGTAAACGTTGGTGATGGGGAATTGGCTTGCTGGTGTCCAACATGCAGAAATTTACCTTGAACAATTTTACTTTATTTCTGCTTTCCAGTCAAATATTCAACCTAGAAATATGTGCTTTTTCTATCAGCATGATGGTGTTTGTACTATTATTATTTTTTTTAGATTTATATGGTTGAGTTTTCTGGCACATTTCAGATCCCGCAAAACAGTTCTCTAGAGTTTTAGATATAAAGAAGCTTTAAATAAAAGACCAACTTGGTAAAAACCAAAAATTACTCATTGAAACTGGTATACTATGTTGTGAAACCAGAAAATATAGAAACTGTAAGCTCCTCTTATTGGTTCATAAACTCATGTATTTGGTACTGTTGTACTACTGAAATCGTTCCATTTCAAATGCTCATAAAGGACCAGATCACTCTGTGAACCTCAATGAGAAAAAATAGACAACCAGAGTCACGCGGTGTATTGGGCATGGGTCTAGCAGGGAGGTGATTCCAGGAAGTAAGAGGAAGACTAGTAACCAACTAGTGCAATTGGGATGAAAATTATCTGTAGTCTCTATATATACATGTACATGGTACACTTTTTACATATTATAGGCAAAAATAGACTAGACAATTTTGGAACAGAGTTCTAAAATCAATATTTATTGACATGCATTTTTATGCCTGCTAATGTGCTTGGGACTGTAATAGGTAATGTGAAGACTATCAAAAGGTACAAGGCATTGTTCCTACATTCAGGAAACTACACGCAAGCCCTGGTAGGCATATTCATCCATATTCCCTAAACTATCACTATCATTGTACAGTGGTGTTCATCTCATAGGGGGATGGGAAGAAAAAGAGAGAAAGAGAGAATTCACTTTTATCTGTGATGCCCAAGAGACTTTCTAGAGAATATGTGTTTAGGAGGTTAGAGATTAGAGTTGAATTGTTCTCCTTAAATCAGGGCAGGACAGCTTCTGCCCTGGGCCCCGGGCTTCAGAGGGCTTCACTCTGACTGTCTTCTCTTATGTCTTGCCCATGGGGCAAGGATCTGTAGGGCCAAGTGGCTATGCCACATAGATCCTGTGTCCTCTCTTCTAGACCACAATCTGTGTACTTGGGAGTATGGCATTGCCCACTCCAATGGCCCTGGGCTGGCGTCCAGGCCTGTCTGTGTGTGGACACCTCACTGACGCTGTGCACAGTTAGGCCACCACACTGTCCTCCATCTTCAGGGCCAACAATCATGAGCCTGTAAAGCGACCCTAGACTGAGTGCTCCCAAGATGCTTTCTGATGAGTGCTGTGAGGCTACATGAGAGAAGCTTTGTGCTCATGACAAAACGGGATATTGTGTTGCTCGGGGCATCCTTAGGCTTTTATTTTATTATTATTATTTTTTAATATCAACCTACTTCTAAGTTCTGATGGAAAATTGGAATTGGAACTCAAACTTGGTATCTTTCCCCTGTTTCACACTCTCTTCACTTGATATTTTCATTTCCCCCAACATTCAATTTTTAGGTTTCTCTTGGAACGGGCACTAAAGTAGGAAAAAGAACTGAAGTAACTGTTTTTCCACCAGCTCTAGCCATTTCTGTCAAACCCTTAATATCATTTCTTCTTCTCCTCTTTTAGTTTAGAGAGAATCAGAGAGGGCAGACGAGAGGAGGGAAAGGGAAGGGGAGAAAGAGGGGGCAAACAGAACACTTTCCCCTAGAGTTGGTTGTACCTGCCCCAAGGAATAGGAGTAGAATTGCTTGATGGAACAGAAAAGGCAGAAAGATATGCCTATGTCTATTATATATCCATATAGGTATAAGGATTATCTATCTATCTATCTATCTATCTATCTATCTATCTATCTATCTATCCATCCATCCATCCATCCATCATCTATCTATCTATCTATCTATCTATCTATCTATCTATCTATCTATCTATCTATCTATCCATCCATCTATCCATCTATCTATCCATCTATCTATCTATCTATCCATCTATCTATCTATCCATCTATCTGTCTATCTATCTATCCATCTATCTATCTATCTATCTATCCATCTCTCTATCTAACTATCTGTCATCTATTATTTCTTCATCCTTGCTTCCTTCAGAGCTGGCCTAGAATTAAGATAGTTTCCTTCTTAATCCAGTGCCTGGAGCAGAAACTGGTGGCAGGAGGCCATACTTTATGCTGGGTACAGGTTGTCTGACTCAGTCTTGTGGTTTGGAAAAAACCCTTCTTCTTCACTGACTTTCTAGATGTGACTTTCTGAAAGAAAAAGCTTCATTTGATTCCACTGTGGCCCTGTTGCTGGCACCCGTGCCTATGCCACCGCCAGAGGCTAATGAGTGTGGTGAGCATGTTGAGGAGGTGGTGGAGGTCAGCTTCCTTGGTGTTCTATTTGTTATGTCTTCAGGAGTATGTGCGGGGTGTCAGAAACTACTGTTTTGGTTTTTATTACTCTACTTTTGTCTCTGTTGAGTTTCTTGTTGAAAATGTCTTTCTTTTTCTTTTGTTATGAATCCACAAAATCTGAACTTAGTAGCCTCTCCATAGGGATGGGCTTTCTCCAGCATTGTCAAGGTGGCCTAGTGATAGGAGACATATTTTAAATCAAATGACCCAGGTACCATTCAAGAATTCATGAGTCCAGACCTCTTAGACCCTAGAGTAGCATAATATTAACAGAAAATTTTAAAAGAAGGAAGATAAAGCCTATATTTTCAATGCATCCATTCTAAGGGAAATCTCAACAGCAAATGAATTATACAAATCAGCCATTCAAAATTGACCACTTCCAGCGGTCCAGTGGTTAGTACTTGGCGCTTTCACTGCCATGGCCCGGGTTCAATCCCTGGTCAGGGAACTAAGATTCTGCAAACCATGTAGCATGGCCAAAAAAAAAAAAAAAAAAAAGAAACTACTCACCCCCCACAAAAAAAACAAACAAAAAACCCCCCACAAAAACCAAAACCGAAACCAAAATTGACCACTTTTAAAAGGCTGCTTAGTCTTGGGTTGAATTATGAAAGATACATAGGATGTGGTCACTGCCCACAATGGGGTGGGAGGTGTAGGAAGAGCTGTCAGAGATAAACAACCAAAAAAGAAAGTGTGTTTTTCAGGTGGAGAAATAAAATGCCTGTATGTTAGAGGAGTTCTGGGAGATTTTGAAGGCAAACATGTGATTTATTCAAATATAACATTTCCTGAGCTGGTGTTCTTCAAAACATAGTTTTGAGAACTGTTTATATATGTATGCTATGGAAAAAATCTTGGTGGCAGATGAATGGAAAGGAAGCATGTATTTCACAGAATCTCAGAAACCTTTGATCGTAAGATGCACCATTATTTTACGTACTACTAAGGAAGAAAAAGCAGTACAAATTAAATTATGTCATGCCAGTGATTGGAAGACGCAGACCGATTTCACAGATATTAAAGTATAAAAAACAAAAGTGAGTCTTAGACTTGATGATACTTGGTTTATCTTCTCTTTGAAAGTTTTACAACACATGTTATTAGCTCGGAGAGGTCTCACAGAAAAGAAATCTGTTTAATTCAGCTTTCCCCCAATTTTGTAGCTTGAAATGTTCTTATTGGGTAAATATCTCTATGAACTCATGCATAAAAACATATTTGATAGATTTCAATTCATCTCAGTTTTAATAATATTGAACTTCAACTTGTTGCATCTTTAGCCATGACAGCCTCTTCCAATTGTGTCCTGAGTCCTTTTAACATGAGTCTACAAATTTCTGAGAGCCTTCTTGTTTTCTGGTATATCAAGAATTTCTGATCTCATAGTTTATATTTCCTGTCCCATTCCCGGAATCAGCCATCTTAAATATAATTTAGTTTTCATGATTAAAAAAATTCTAATTTTTTCTTGAGTTCTATCATCTCATTTCTGAGTTTTTACCTTGGTTTATATCTTCTTTCATGTCTTGTATCATTTCCTTAATGTCTTTTAGCTCATTTTGGAATAGGATGCTACAGTTCTGAATATTTTTTGAATATGCTTTTCTGGCATGATTTTATTTCTGCAGCAATAATATTCTTCTCATTCTCTTTTTCTCCTATGCTAACTTTGCATAGAGTACTTTTCTGTGGATCTTGTTAATGTGAAATTAGTTTTCTTGAACTTTTATAAAGAGGCTTGATTCAAATAGATTTTCTAACTTCACAAATCTCCCTCTTTTGTTGCGTTTGTGGAGTGTTAAAAAAATATGGCGGCTAGTTTTCAAAGATTCCTGACTCTGGTTCCCTCCCCACTTTTATCTGGACATTCTTTTCTTCATCTCTGTCATCCCTAACAAGTTCAAATTTCATTACATTCCTAGTACTTTCTCTTCAGTGTGGGACTCTGTATGAGATTTGTGGGACTCTATATGAGATTTGTGGGAATATTTATTTCCTAGTTTTGTTCTAACTATTGTCTGTGAGTTTTTGCTTTTGCTATCTAATTGGTCTGCCAATTTTTATGCAGGGATTCTGGAAGGTTTAACAATTATGCTGCCACCATTGCCAGATTTCCAGACTCCCTTGGAAGACCTTTTTAATGGCATCACTATGAAAATCTTACAGAGTAGTCGTCTGCAAAGCCTTGGTTTGATAAATGCTATCCTAATCTATTAGGAGCATTAATATTGGCTTAGAGCTATTCTGCTTAGTTCTTGAAACAAACATGTTATCATCTAGTTTGGTTAAAATCTGTAATGTCAATCGTTATAGTAATTATGACCTTGTAATATTGTAAACAGCTTTACCATTTACAGAGCAACTCATATAACCATTATCTTAGTTAATCCTAATAACAATCCTGTAAAATGGGTAGAGCAAGTAATAATGGTCATTTTGGAGATGAGGAATCAGAAACTTAGGAAAGTTCGTGACTTACTCCAAGGTCACGTAGCTGGAAGATGGTGTGGCTGAGAGTTCTCCTGATCAGTTCAGGGTCCTAACTGCACTGCCATGTCATTAACCTGATTAAGCAAACATGCTGAGGTTTTCTTCCTTGGGTATAAACACATCTGTGTGAAACAGGGATCTTTAATGTTTACACTGTCTCTGAGAGACAGGTAGAAAAAAGGTAGAAACTCCTGCTCAAGGGAGATGTTTTGGGGAAGATTCTAGGCAAAACTCAGCATTTCGATATTGCCTTAGTCCTTTTGGGCTGCTATAACAAAAATGCCATAGACTGGGTGGCTTAACCAACAAATATTTATTCTGAAGACTGGGAAGTCCAAGATCAAGGTGCTGGCAAATTCAGTGTCTGGTGAGGGCCTGTTTCCTGTTTCAGAGACAGCCATCATCTCCTTGTGTTCTTACATGGCAGAAAGAGAGTGAGAGAACTCTCTGAGGTCTCTTTTATAAGGGCACTAATCACCTCCCAAAGGGCCCACCTCCAAGTGACATCATTTTGGGGATCAGGCTTCAGCATATGAATTTGGGGGGGCGTGGGTGCATAAACAGTCCAGAGCAGATATAGAAGCCTTTGACTGAAACCAAACCCTGCCTGGAACGTCTAGTCTTGGTGTGTTAGATGCTCCTTTGGTGTCGAGTAAGGCAGACTATGTCCTGACCAGTGCCTCTCTTTTCCTGGATCCTAATCTGAACAGAGGTTAGAGATGCCTCCTTGAATGTGGAAGAAATTCTATGCCCTTTACATCACATTGACCTCACGGGGAGAAGACAGAGAGGCCCAAAGAGAAGTAGCCAGATGTGGGATTTTCAAGAGAATGTACCACAGGCCCCTATGAGATGTAAACATTCTCCCCAGTCACACTGGGAGTCTCTCCACCCCATCCCTACCCTCACTCCCACCCTCTGCTTGGTGGTAGGACACAGTATTCTGGGTCCACATCAGGATTTTTTTGTCTTTGGAGTTGAGAGGGGGAGTAGAGTGGGAGGGTGGGAGCCAGTGGATGGAGGGAAATCTAAGTTGACCTTTGCCTATTATCAAAAGGAAATCAAACTAATTGGAAAATAATTCAGCAGCAGGAAGGGGCCACGTCCTCTTCTCTTTCAGATGTCTGTGCTTCCTTCTCCATATGAATCTTCTCCCCAGGCTCTCCAGTGACCTTACAGCCTTTGGACTTTCCTACTGCTCTGAGTTCTAAGCATTGTGGGTGTGCTTCTCTAACTCAGACACCTTTTTGTCATCTGTCTTTTGTCACCTGTTCTTATACACATAATCATGTTCCTGTCACAGAAATGCAAAGTTACGTCTTCTCGTGACACTTCCAATAACAGTATTACCTGCTTGAGGCAAATGCTGATTGCTGCTTTCTTTTTTAGTGCCCTTAAGAACTAGTATAGAGTATTCCACACCCACACATTACTAGCTAATAAGTGGTGTTGTTTAACGGGATTTACAGGTAAATATGCATCAATTTCTAGACAGTAAGAAGGAAAACTTTTTTTCCCTGATATTTTACCTACGTCAATAGTAATCTTAGTTCTGAAAAGAAAGAACTATTTGAAGGGAGAAACAAGGTACAGATTTGATTGAAAAGAAAAAAGAAAAGGTAACAGTGTGGACATAAAAGAACATGAGAAGCCAGGCAGACTGATGGCCACATCTAAGATTCAAGCACTAGGCTGTATTTCTTCCTGAGAGCAGGGATCAGCAAACTATAATCCATGGGTCAAATATTGCCGGTCTCTAGTTTTTATAAACAAAGTTTTATTGAAACAAAACCATGCTCATTTGTTTACATATTGTTTATGGCTGTTTTCATGCTACAATGGCAGAATTGAATAGTTGCAACAGAGACCTCATGGCCTGTACAGACAAAGAAATGAACCATCTGGCTGTTTACAAAGTTTGCTGATCCCTGCCCTTGAGCTAGTGCACTTGCTTAGTATTAAAGCTGGAGGGAGTATTCACTGTCTTCAGTTTACCTCCTTTCTCTTCCTGCTGCCTACTTTCAATGCCAAGTAGAGGTTATAATGATACTTCATGGGCCCTAGCACTCTCCCTTCTTTCCTGGAAAATCAAGTATTTTGTAAAAGAAAGAAGAAGGCAGGGGAGAAAGCAGAAGCTTCATGGCAGAAACTTCATGTTCCTTGGAAACTCACTTAGACTATTGGCTCTAATTCCATGGGAAGTGGAACGTGAAGGTGATGGTAGAATAATACATTAAATATATCTTCCTTTTCTAGGGAAAAAGATGCTTAGGTATATTGCTGCTCATACCCATGGTACATATATCTCATTAAAGTTTATACTGCTTTAAATGAGCTTCTGGTTGAGATAATAGTATTGGATCAAGATTAAGTTTATATTGAAATGGTTTGATTGGAATATCATAGTATGAGAAAGCAAGGAAAAGGCCAAAAGTGCTTATATTAGATGTAATTTAGTAAAAATGGAAAGTTCAGGTGTTTCTGACATATAGAGAACATTTATAGCATTTTGGCTTTACACATTCATCTTTTCAAGTTCCCAGTTATAACATTTTCTTTTCTCAACCCCTTAAAAATAATGAATAATTTTTTTGTGTACCCAAAGCTTGAAATATTTTGATATATGTTAATTCAGAAGATAAAATTCTTTTGGAAATGCTCACTTTAGTCTACATATGGGAAATGAAAAGTCTACTAGCTAGAATTCTAAAATTACCAGTATCATTGGGTTTATACCATTAAATTGTTTTGAGAATCTTATTCAGGGGTCTGGAATTAATAACCATCCATTAATAATATCAACTCCAGAGTTGGCTTCTGGTTTAATGAGTCTGTCCATCTGCCCCCCACTTTTTCATCAGCAGTAAACATAGGCTTTAGTAAGCATTAAAAGATAACCTGTTTGAAGACTCACACCCACTCTCCATCTTGGGATGATTACATTTCTGGGGACCGTTAAGATCTATTTCAATATCTATTATTCACTAAATATTTGTCTTTTGCTATCTCCAGATAATTGGTAGAGTATTACTTTGCTTCCTTTATGTTAAGTATGGCCTTTGCTCTGATCACTGAAATATGAGAGAAAAGTCTTGAGGACCACTTCTGGTTATAAGCTTTAAGAGCCTACATGTGAATCACCACTATCACTTCCTTTTTTCTTCAATCAGCAACATTTCATATAGTGTGGGCTCTGCACATCTGGGTTCCAGAGTGGGGTGATGTGGGCGTGAGCTCTCAGTCAACCTGTGCACAATACATAGAGCAAGAAATACACCTTTGTGTCTTAGGCCACTGGGATCTGTGGTGTCTTTTGTTACTGTGTCATAACCTGGCCCTTCCTGATTGATTCAGTGTGGTTAGCATGGCTTTAAAAAAATGATTTGAATTCTCCATAGTGGGAGAAACAGTCAGTTATTTTCCAAAGAGACTTATATGAATGTTTGGCCTGGTCTTTTAGTCAATGATTTTATATTAGTATGCCTCTGGGATTCAATACACACTTTTTTCTGTCTTTTCACTTTTGTTGTTGTCGTTGTTCCCTATTTATGTTATTCCCCAGGAAGAAGACATTTGAAGAAATACTTTAGAAATTGAATGTGTGAAAGCCAGTCCAGCTCTCCATCAGCATCTCTTGGAGAAAGCAACCCTCAGAAAGAATTGAATGGTATTAGGCCTGGGGGAAATGCAGCTAGAGAGTAACAAGCTATTAGCAAATTGGGTTGCTTTCAGCATAACATAACATAACAGGATAATATAAATATGGATTAGTGCTCCAGTCCAAGTTTTCATTGCAAGAAGTACAGATGATGTGAGTGGAGGAGGAGCTAAGACAAAGATTTAGCCAGAAAAACACATTTTTGTATACGCCAGGCCACTTAATCCATTTCTGCACTCATTTTTAAGCCCAGGCATTATCATTGATAACAATTTGTCGCCTTTTAAAACTCAGAGTGACTAAGGCTCTTCCTATACTCTGGCAAATCATGTACTTGGACAGTTTTAGTTGTAGTGGCCTTAGGTAGCAATAGCTTTCTTTTCTCTTCTCTTTATGAGCAAGAGTGTCTTCCAGAGTCTCCAGTTAGGCCGAGGCACTTTCAGACCTTTAGAAAGCAGCTGCCAAAGGAAAGAAGCCACTTAAACTGGCCCGTGTAGGTTTATGTTTTCATAGAACAAAGCAATGTTCCTTGCCTATTGTTCTATCTCTAGCCACATGTGCGTATTAGCAGCAATAATAAAATATTGCTGCATTATCCCCAAAGCATAGGACTCTGATAAGATAAAAGCTTTTTTCCCAGAAGGGTTGGTTAGTGTCTGGGGGGTGGGAGATTGGAAAGGAAGAAATACATTAACCTCATGGTGCTGATAGAAACGGCCTCCTCTGTTATGAAGAAAATGCACACGTTAAACACGTGTGACTCGCAAAATCATAAGATATCGGTTACCTTCTCACTCTACTTATCTCAGTTTATAGGGCTAGTAAGTGGTTAAAATGCTACAGACTGTTCAGTGAGAAGTGGTCCATGAAAGACATACAAAGAGTCAGCTCTAAAAACAAAAGGAGGGACTTCCCTGGAGGTGCAGTGGTTAAGAATCCGCCTGCCAATGCAGGGAACATGGGTTCTAGCTCTGGTCCGGGAAGATCCACGTGCTGCAGAGCAACTAAGCCTGTGCGCCACAACTACTGAGCCTGCGCTCTAGAGCCCGCGAGCCACAACTACTGAGCCCACGTGCCACAACTACTGAAGCCCACGTGCCTAGAGCCCATGCTCCACAGCAAGAGAAGCCACCGCAATGAGAAGCCTGAACACTGCAACGAAGAGTAACCCCTGCTCACCGCAGCTAGAGAAAGCCTGCGCGCAGCAACGAAGAGCCAACGCAGCCAAAAATAAATACATAAATAAGTAAATTAATTTAAAAAATTTTTTAAAAAGGAGAAAGGTCACAGCAAGAGAGGTTATTGAGTTATTAGTAAGTGGAAACTCAGAGTATATCCCAGTCATCTACAGTGTTCCTTGTGAAGTTTGTGCACTAATCTCTTCTTCTGTCCTTGGATGAAGCTATTACTTCTTATTGGCTTATTTTTCTTTATTCTTCAATGTAAGACTATACATAACATATATATAAGTGATGAAGCAGAATAATAAAATGAACAGTTGTGAACTCACCACTCAATTTTAGGACCACAAACAGCACTGTAATTTCTTATGCAATTCTCCCACATCACAAAACTCTGCCTTTTCCCAGCCTGATGGTGAACTTTGTGCTGAACATTGCTTGCTTTATTAAAAATTATTTTCACATGTGTATATACATACACATACACGTGTGTATATCCATATAGTGTGTTGCTTGGCTTTGATGGATTTTTGAGCTTTAAAAAAATAATACACCTTGTGTAGTTTGTTGGGACTTGCTGTTTTTACTCAATATTCTAAGATGCACTCATGTTGTTTGTAAAATTTAGTCTATTTATTTTTCCTGCTCTATAATTTTTCATTACCTGACTAAACTAGAGTTTGTTCATCCACTTTTTCTGTTGATGGGCATTTGAGTTGTTTCTCGGGGTTTTTTTTGTTTGTTTTGTTTGTTTTTTGTTTTTGTTTTGTTTTGCTGCTGTGAACAGAACTGCAATGATTTCTTTTTTTTTTTTTTTTGCTGCTGTGAATAAAACTGCAGTAAATATTTTTGTTCATGTCTCCTGGGACACAAGGGCAAAAGTTTCCCTACGTATTACCCTGGATTGTATTGTAGGTAGATATTCAACGTTACATACTTTAGAACATGCCACATTTTTTCCAAAGTAGTTGTACCAATTTGCTTTCCTTTCACCAATGTACATGAATAAAAGTTCCCACAGATCCACCTCTTTCAATCTTTGATATTATAAGATGTCTTAATTTGTGCTAATCTAGTGTATAAATGGTATTTCATTGTGGTCTGATTTGCATCTCCATGATTGCTAATGAGTTTGAGCATCTTTGCAAATATTTATTGGCAATTTGTGTCACCCTTGGCTTTTTTTTCAACTAGCAAGGTAACTATGTATTCAGTTCTCATTAGAAGGGAAAGAGAAGCCAGTTGATTAAAGCCCTTAGGAATTAAGTCCACAATTGGTAGCTGATAGATGACCAGAACTAAGATGAGCAATAACTCCTGTCTGTGAAAGCAGAACAGTGTGTGAGAGTACCCTTAGGAATCGCTTAAATCTTAAACTTTTAAAATAATTTGTACCTAATAATGAATTATATCTATAAATAACGGTGCATGATAATTGAGAACTTTCTGTATTCCTACATAAATCTGTTAATATTGTGTGGTCGTAAGCAACAAAACTCGCTTTGACTAACTTAAGCTCAAAAAGATTATTCAGAGCCATTCTGTTCACAATAGCAAAAGGATGGAAAAACTCGAAGTACATCCATAGGAGAATGGATTAGTCAATTGTTGGCATCATGGCATCTTGTATGATGGCCCCACTGAGACTGCATATGGACCCCAAAGGAAATCTGGCTACTGTTACCAAAAGAAAAAGGAACATGGGGGCTGGGAGGAAAAAACAGGCTCCAAAACCTGACTCACTTGACTCTTTCTTAGGTAGAAAGACTGAAAGGAATTGCTGGTTTCCAAAGAAGACAAGTGGAGTTTGAATGAAAAATGCATGTTTTTAACATCATGAGAAAACATTACTAGATTATTTTTCTAACTACCCTGATCCTCTTTTTGGCTGAGGTTTTCTAGGTTAAGCTAATAGCCAATAAGGAGTTAGTTTGTGCTAAGATGTGAGGATGGCGATGACTTGGCTCAGGGAAGGAGTATGCCCCAACTCCAGTGCCAGCTTGAACCTGTTGGTGGTGTTGGCTTTGGTGTTCATGAGCTCATGCATATCCCCTTCCTCGTAATTGTGAACCTTTGGGAGAGGAACTAAATCTGCACTCACTAAGGGAAAGGCTGGCTGCTAGGGTTTCTGTGGGTCCTGTCACTGGCAGGAGACATCTCCAAATCTATCTCTCTATCAAAGTTTGACATTAGTACTAATTTAAGTAGATAGTAAATTCACTATTTAAGCAAGTCAGATACAGCGTGCCTTGGTTCCAGAAAGGCCCCAAGAAGGCTGTGAGGTAGGAGGGACTAAGATTGTCAACTCCAGGTACTTATACACATAGCAGTGGAGGGAAGGGTGGCACCGTTTTGAAATTCAAAAGAAGGGTGATCTACAACAAGGTGATATGTGGTTAGAATCATTTTGCTTTAACTTTTTTATTTAGAAGGAAACTTATTGAAGCATATGACAAAAATAAATGTATATAAGCAATAACAGAATTTCAAGTATGAGCAGTGTCAATAATAATAATAATAGTTACCATTTATTGATTTTTCTCCTCTGTGTCTCTCAAAGTGCCTGTGTGTCTTAATTCTGACCCTTATAACAACGCTTTCAGTAGTTTTCTTATTCCTATTTTACAGGTAAGAAAGCTGAAATTCAGATCAGTTAAGTAACATATAAAGTAACAAGTGATATTGCTGGGATGATGTTATGTTTGGAATTAGAATAATGACTAATTCTAATGAGTGCACATTTGACTTTTTCCTGCAAAAAGATATACAGTATTTGATAAAGATGACTGATATTTCTGTGCAGAATTATAACAATATAATGATATACATGAGGCAGTTAGGATTGGAACACTTTATTCTGAATGGGTGAAGAAAAATTATGGAACATTGGATGCTTTCTCTCCATGGTAAATACCTTTTGACATTAACATCCCACTTGTGAAATGCCTTTAGCAAACTCCTCTTTCCTTTTCTTTAACAGGTACGGAGGAGTAAGGGGCAGCTCAGATGAGGCCTCCC
Source organism: Balaenoptera borealis (assembly GCF_965194805.1). Lineage (NCBI taxonomy): Eukaryota > Metazoa > Chordata > Mammalia > Artiodactyla > Balaenopteridae > Balaenoptera > Balaenoptera borealis. The sequence goes on along the minus strand of NC_138871.1, from coordinate 35,052,627 downwards.
CTTTTGACTGGATAAAAAAAAGAGGGGCTAGAAAATGTCAAATTCTTTGGTGGAAGAGAGTCTTATGTTTGGTTCTGCTGTGATCTCTGATGTTGGGGCAGTAGAAAATTTGACCCATTTAGACAATAACACCATAACATTGTATTACGACTGTTTTTCACTTAAGCAATATATCTCAATTGAATAAATTTTTCATCCTTTTATAAAGGAGAAAGTCTTATAATGCTCAACAGAACCACAATTCTTTTTTCCTCCTTAATTTATTATTTGTTGGCCAACACTCCCATCTGAGTCAACAGGCTTGGGTGTGATGCTCCTCTGGTCCATCCTTTGTGGACCGGAGCTCAGCATTTAGTGCAGCCATTATCTTTCAGCTCTCACTCGGGTCAGCAATCTCGCACAGCTTGATCCCCCCTTTAATTTAGAATTTGTCTTCTTCCTTGGCTGCTGTCTGCCTTCAGAAAGGAATGAGCATTCTCAGTGAGTAAATGTAACTAACTCCCCAGCCCTCACCCTCTTCCCACCCCAGCAATCATTAGTCGGAACATCTGTTCACCCTGTGTTTGGAACATGATAGAGCTCACACTGGGATTTTTGGTTAGGATTTTTTCAACATCAATTATTTACTAGACTGAAAGCTCTGTAAAGAAAGAACTGTGTCCTAAACTCAACTGTAATTCTAAGCATGAGCATAAAGCCTGGTATTTATTAGGGCCAAAGAAATATTTGTTCAACTGCATTGAATATTTATATCTGAGACATTAACTCAAGATGGTTGATAGAAGAGGAGAACCAGAAAGCCACATTTTGTCATAGAGATTTATGTTATGACTTATCCTCCATTGGAATAGACCCATGTTAATGACCTTATTCTTATTGCATCATTCTTCTTACACATTTGTCTTTTTAACTCTGAGAGGCAGTAGTAAGAGTTAGGCTCTTGAATCAGAAAGATTTGGGCTAGATCCCAACATTGCTGCTTCCTAGCTTGGTACCCTCCGGCAAATTACTTAAACATTCCAAGCCTCAATGTTTTTATCTCTAAAATGGGAATAAATAATCACAACTACCTAAGTGTAGTATTTTGAGATAATATTTGTAAGGTCTATGTAGTAAGTGCTCAGTGAATGGTAGCTACAATGATTATTTTACAACCAAGAGCAAAACTGGTATTTACACCACAGTGAAACTGCAGACAACTTTTCCATTCAGTTTCAAAGATATAAAATTTTGTACCATTTAAGATAGTTATTCAGAAAAATCATTATTTCCTTTCCTTACATGTACCAACAATAGATATTCAGTGATGGTTACAATACCATGATTATCTTGTAGCATAAAATGAATCTTTCACCCTAGCACCCCACTTCAAAAAATATTTTTAATTGGCCATAAGAAGTAGGTTTTCAAACCAGTGTTTCTCTACTTTTTCTTGTTTACTCGATACCATGTCTTGCAGTGTATATCGGTCAGCTACTGCTGTATAACAAACCATTCCAAACACACAGTGGCTTAAAACTCACCCACACAATTGTGGGTTGGGTGGGATTTGGCTAATCTAGGCTGGGCTTGGCTGAGTGATTCTGATTCAAGCTGTGGGTCTGGCCAGGCCCAGTTCCTTGTTGCAGGCTGGGTTCAGGTCTTCTCCATATGTGTTCATTCATTCTAGGCACAAGCTCTTCTCGTGTTTGTGGAATTTAGAGGCACAAGAGGAAAGCTCATCTGTATAAGCACATTTTAAGCCTTTGCTTGTATCATATCTGCTAATATCCCATAGGCAAAGCAAGTCACATGACTGAGACTAAAGTCAGGGAAATATATTTCTCCTATGGATCTAGGCAATTGGGAGTAAATATTTTTGAGCAATCATCAATCTACATTAAATATAACAACACAATAAATTCTAAATTGAGGCCAGCAGTTTTGTGAATAATTTCTTCCCCAGTGTCTCACATAGCAATAGCGACTGATAAAGGGATTCATTTTTCTAAGGGTACATTTTCAACCAACCTGTACCACTAAGTGCTCAGAATTTAGAATGTTCAGTTCAGCATGCCTAAGAGGCAGGTATGCAACAGAGCTTTAAAAATACAGCACTTAGGAAAATATACTGACGTGAGTCCTAGGGGATATAGCTAAAGAGATTGCTATTATTTCTAGCAATACAATTTATGCTTCCTGTAGGAATAGTATTTGGGGTCTTTTTTTCTTTTCAGAGAAAGAAAAACTAAGTTGTGCTTGTGCTGCGTCTGATAACTGGTTTCTGAAATATCAGATAAGAATTTGTATATTTGGCTTAGGAGAAATTTTAATTAGTTATTTCAGTCTTAAAGTTATAAGGAAAAAGAAAACAATACGTTCTAGATTCTAGATTTCTAAGTGTATGTATGGGGATGGGTGAGCTGGGGAGGGCAACGTACTTACTCCCACCTTTGTTTACTTTCAGCGAAACCATATAAAGACATATGGTCTTGAGGCCCGCTCTTGGCCTTAGCATGGGAGGTTTATTCAACAAAATATGGTGACCGAAGACACGTCCTTTAGACGTTTACCACCTGCACGGAAAGGAATGTACTTGAACAAGGAATTTGCATTTTTTTGGAGTGCGATTGTACTACACCAAACACTTCTGGAGCCTGTTTTTCCCTTCATCCTTCCCACTTCCATCCCCAAGGTAAGCAAGCTGAGAGTTCCTCATCTTCCACACTTTGGGATAAACAAACACCTTCGTCTAAAGCAGGGGTTCCCAACCTTAGCTGCACGTTGGAATCATCTGGGGAACTTGAAAAATACTGATGCCTGGGTGTCTTAGAGAGGCTGATTGAAATGGTCTATGCATAAGAATATTTAAAGCTCCCCTGGTGAATTAACTGTGGAGCCAGGGTTGTGAATCTCTAATCTAAAGCCTTGCTAACTTCATCTTTGTCATCAGAATAGCTCGCTGCTTAGAGATCTGCATTCAGTGCTGTGCAAAATGGGATGTTGCATATTAACTAATGGAGTGTTATCAGTGTGTCTGGAGCTTAGCATGTTATTTCATTGAATTTAATCTTCATGAAAATCCCATGAGATAGGTATTACTGTCCTATTTCTATAGATGAGGAAACAGAGCCTCAGAGAAGGACATGGCTTGCCCTCAAACACACAGTTTTTAATCACAAGGCTAGGATTCCAATGCCAACTATCTGCTTCAATGCCTTGGGCCCTTTCCTACTCCAAAATAAAGCTGAGTATACACTGTTTTTGTTATCCTGTAACATGAAAAAGCTTCAAAGATGGAGAGCAGTTTTTCATAATGTAAGCAGACAGCATAGGAAGCCCCAGAGAAAAAGAAACAGGCATGGCTTTCTTGACGTAAGAGAAGTCATTTTTGGCCTAAGCCATTTTGTGATCTAAGCCTGGTCAAAATGCTTGCCCTTGAATAGGTCTCAGTAATCAGTGATTTTAAGGGAAGTGATGGAATGCAGGAACAAAGGAAAAGCAGTCAAGAAACAATAGTTCAGTCATAAAACAGAGTCCTAGTTTCTCCTCAAGGGATATACATCACAATCTAAATGTCCATTGATGGATGAACAGATAAAGGAGATGTAATACATATATACAATGGAATATTACTCAGCCTTAAAAAAAGAATGAAATAATGCTATTTGCAGCAACATGGATGGACCTAGAGTTTGTCATACTGAGTGAAGTAAGTCAGAGAAAGACAAATATCATTTGATATCGCTTATACATGGAATCTATAAAAATGGTACTAATGAACTTATTTACAAAACAGAAATAGAGTCACAGATGTAGAAAACAAACTTATGGTTACCAAGGGGTAAAGTGGGGGGGAGGGGGAGGGATAAATTGGGAGATTGGGATTGACATATACACACTACTGTATATAAAATACGTAACTAATAAGAATCTACTGCATAGCACAGGGAACTCTACTCAGTACTCTGTGATGACCTATATGGGAAAGGAATCTAAAAAAGAGTGAATATATGTATATGTATAACTGATTCTCTTTGTTGTATTGCAGAAACTAACACAACATTGCAAATCAACTATACTCCAATAAACATTAATTTGAAAAAATGGGCCTCAAAAAAATACATCACAGTCTGATCCAGTCTTTGAGTTCTGCGGGGACTAAGACCCCCACCCAGGTAGAGGACAGAATGATGCTGTTGACCCTCGTGAAATTCAATCAACTAAAGCTTGGACTCTATCGACCTTGGCCCCACTTCTACGCTGAATTCACCTGTTCTCAAGCCCTTAAATGAATATGCATGTGCTCTTAGCTTAAAACTTTCCCCAGTTTTCGGGGAGACACTGCTTTGGGAAATGTTCCCAGTGTTCTCCTTACTTGCTGCAAGTAATGGATCCTTTCTTCTCCCAATCTTTGGCTTGGTTGTGTCTTTTGGTACAACACCCATCAAGAGGCAAACCCAGTGTTCAGGTAACAGTGCACGTGCTGTGGTGGGACACATAAAAAGCAGAGTGAATAGTATGCCAAGACATGAACAGGCAACAATAGTTTGATTTCAAAGGCAATTGAAACTAAGTATGCTAAAGGATATGCAAGAGCAAAAGGCAGTTAGATTGGAGCTGGGTAGCTTAAGACTATATTATGTGTATATCAGCTAAAGGAAACTTGTCAGATGTTTCTTTGGTTGATTACAGAAGGGTGGATGGAAAAATATGGGAATTTCTAAAAATGTTTTAAAATTGGAAAGGAGGGAATTGTAGAAGGTGCTTGAGATCAAGAGAAAAGTGGGCTTTGAGCTGGGGAAGCCCAGGGGCACGAGGGAGAGCAGGACTTTCAGACTGAACAAATCGGCTGGATCCCCAGATTAGGAGTGTTGTACTTTGGCTGCTGTCTGTCCAGCCAAGTCGTTTTGCAGACAGACGCTCTCTGTGGGCCCTTGGGTGACGTGCTGATGGTGTGTGGTGTGGAGATCGTCCTCACGAGGTGCATCCTGTCCCTCCTCAGGGAGGCCTGGCCTCAGCAGACATCTCGGAGAGGAAGTTTCAGAGCCAGGTCTGTTTCCAACTCTTCTATGTCCTAAAACCTTAAAACAAAACATGAACCTCAGAAGATCATAGAGCAACTGAGAGGGATGTGAAGTGAAGAGAAGGAAGATCCTAGGCAATAGAGCTCATAGGCAATGAGCAATAATTATAAGAGAGGATTTTCAATAATTTTCTCCAAAATTTTATTAGGTCCTGACAACATGAAAAATTAAGACTGTAGGTTTTACTCTGATGTTTTAGTTTAAAAGTGGATCTATCCCTTGTGGACAAAAATATGTCACCTGGCATATCAGTAAATAAAGGATGGTGTGGCCATCAAGCCATCAGCCATGGCAGCTGCCCCCGACTGTGCAACCTGAGGGGCTTTAGGATGAAGAACAGGATGCTGATCCTAGACAGATAAGGTGCATATCACAGGAATGATTTCAAGGAGCCCAGACTTTTGCATCTTCCCATACACAGAAAAGTGCGAAATTCATTATCTTGAGATATCTGTTTTTTCTTTAATTAACAGTAAACTTTGGATGTTCAGCTACCTGATTTTTGTTGCAAAAAATCCTATATATCTTGGTTCCTCCCTTAACTCTTTGGAACAGTCCCTCAAAGCCATCTGAGAAGCTGCCTCCTGGACTTAAGTCCTCAGTATGTCTGCGGAATAAAACATGATTCTCAACTTTGACGTTGTGCATTTTTCTTTTCAGTCAGCACCCTCTTAGCTGAAAGTGCTTCCAGGAGCTGAGCTTTACTACTCTTGTCATTGGCTTCTTGTCAATGTTTCTGAATTAGACCTGGGGTTACAACCTGATCAGCTGAGGGACACTGAGGTCCCTCTTCTGATTTCTCAAAGCTGAAGACTGATTTTTACTTTCTCATGAACCAATTAGAAAGCTCCATTTACATGCTCAATCTATGAATAATAAAACCTTATAGTTTTATAGTAAAGTGTGTTTTTTATTGATTATAAAGTATATGTCATCCTTTTTTATTCTTACAAAATCCTGCTGAAATAGTCAGAATAGTCTTTTTTTATCCCCATTTTACAGATAGAGAAACTGAGGAGGTTCAGAGTGGTTGTGTGAACTGGCTTCCATGGAGGAAGCCACAGTACTGCCACAGTGCCGTGCATCATACTCTTCAAAACCTGTTCCCACCTGGAGCCACGTTGGGCTCACAGGAAGCTGAAGTCAGGTGAGGCAGGTATTCCTACCGCTTCCTGGGTGAAGAAGCTGAGACCTGAGAGGAGAGCTCATTTTCTCCAGGTCTTTGGGTAACGCACAGCTAAGGTCACCAAGGCCTTTCACTTTCACATTTGGATCCTTATCTTTCATGATGATTAAACAATACTTGTGAAAATTCACTTTTTGAAGGAAAAGAAATAGAGGAGGAATAGGACTGCTGCCACTGGTGATGAGATATTCCTATATATGCTTTCATGATTCTAATAGAATGGGCAGAATGCATTGATTCTGATTCTTTTGGAATAAAATTCCCACTTCCAATTTAATGCTGTGTTATTATTATTTTTTTATTTTTTAAAATTGAAGTATATTTGATTTATAATGTTGTGCTGGTTTCTGGTGTACAGTGAAGTGATTCAGATATATATATATATATTCTTTTTCATATTCTTTTCCATTATTGTTTGTTTATTACAGGATATTGAATATAGATAGCTCCCTGGGCTACACAGTAGAACCTTGTTGTTTATCTACTTTATATATAGGAGTTTGTATCTGCTAATCCCAAACTCCTAATTTATCTCTCCCCCCACTGTCTCCTTTGGTAACCATAAGTTTCTTTTCTATGTCTCTGAGTATATTTCTTTTTTGTAAATAAGTTCATTTGTATCATACTTTAGATCCCACATATGAGTGATATCATATGATATTTGTCTTTGACTTACTTCACTCAGTATGACAATCTCTAGGTCCATCCATGTTGCTGCAAATGGCATTATTTCATTCTTTTTTATGGCTAATATTCCATTGTGTGTACCCACATCTTCTTTATCGATTCATCTGTCCATCTGTCAGTGAACACTTAGGTTGCTTTCATGTCTTGGCTATTGTAAATAGTGCTGCTATTAACATTGGGGTGCATGTATCTTTTTGAATTAGAGTTTTCTCCGGATATATACCCAGGAGTAAAGGTGGGTTATTTTAATGATGATGAACTTAGAATGTGCATTTAACCACAAACTCTTCAATTTTGTTTCAGTCCAGAGCTTTCAACTTTGGTCACCTTTCTTCTCTTTCTTTAATGATTTATTTTTCCTTCTTCTGCCGCATAGAGTTAAATTCATTCCCTTCACATTAGTCAGGAAGTGGTTTTCAAAAAACAGAAAAAACAAGATGATCCAAGGAGAGTGAGGGAAGTATGTACTATCACTTCTAATCTCTTTATTTTTCTCATCATTTAAAAAATTTCTATTTTTGTGCTTGCTTTATAATAAACATGGCATATTAGTAAGCTAGTCTATTACTTATGTATAATATACATATTTATGTACATAACTATCACACAAACACATGCAGACATACTGAGGTGTGTGCACAAGATATTTTAATTTCTAGGGATATAGGTCCATAATAGTTTGGAGACCCCTAATGTTATGGTTGAATTGTGTCCACCTCCCCCCAAAAAAGATGTTGACCCTAGCCCCTAGTACCTCAAAAAGTGATCTGATTTGAAAATCAGACCATTGCAGATATAATATATTATATTATAGATGAGGTCATACTGCAGTAGGGTAGGCCTCTAACCCAATATGACAGGTGCCTTTATAAGAAGACAGCCATGTGAAAACAGAGAGACACAGGAGAACTCCACGTGAAGATGGAGGAAGAGATTGGAGTGATGCATCTATGGGCCAAGGAATGCCAAGGATTGCCAGCCGTCACAAGAAGCTAGGAGAGAGGCATGGAACAAATGTTCTCCAGGGCCCCTCAGTAGGCACCATTTCTGCCGATACCTTGGCTTCAGACTCCTAGTCTCCAGAACTGTTAGACAACACATTTCTGTTGTTTAAAGCCACCCAGTTTGTGGTACTTTGTTATGTCAGCCCTCAGAAAGTAATAAACTTAGTATATATTGACAAAAAAATCATCTGAACTATTTTAAGAAAACTTGACAAATTTACACTATTTTCAAGTGGTACAATCTATCAACGTGACGGTTTCATTAGGAAATCTAAGTAGACATTTGAAGTCTGAGGAGGGTGCTGAGAGTCAGGGAGAGAAAAAACCCAGTGCTTTTGGACCTCTCATTACCAGGAGGAAGCCATGAATGTCTCCACAGAAATAATGGGTCCAAGAACACGCTTGGGAGACTGGGAAAGGCCACCGGGCTTTCAGAGCAAAAAGCTGAGTGGTTGAAAAAAGACAGTGGGAGCGTAAAAGAAATCAGAGAGGCCTGGGGCTAATTTTTGCTGGTTTATTTTTTTTTTCCATTTGTTTATTTGCTACAAGTCAGATTTTGGAGCAATTAGCAAAATATCATGCAAATATTCCCAGTGTGACAACACATGAATAACTTTAATTCTGCTGAACATTTGTCTTGTTGCTACAAAATACATCTGCTATTTGCATTAACTTAATCTGTTAAGATATTGTGAACTAAACCACAGACTTCCAGAGACATTGAGAAATCAACGTCCCATTTTTATTGGACACTTTTGACTAGCAAAATCTGCTTTCGTGATCACATGATCCCACCCCAGGAGCGCCTCTTTTCCCAGGGCTGTATCAGACAGTAGAAGAAGAAGCATAATGGAGCATTAAAGAGGGAAGTGTTGGTGGAGCAGGAGGTATGCTTATCAGTAACAGAAGCAAGCAGTGAAATAAATAATTGAAGGAAATGTTGTAACACATGGATATGCGTTCTGTGCATTTGACAGACGGACAGAAATGCATTGAACTCTTGACATGTGCAAAGTACTGTGTTACATATTTCACATAATTCGTATCATGGAAATGATCTCATGACCCCTCTAGAGGGTAGATTTTAGGGAGGCAAATCATTTGCCCCACTTTATACAGAGAATAAGGAGCAGGGTGACTATTCCATTCATGCAGCAGATGTTTATTCGGCCCCTACCCTGTGCCAGGTACTGTTCTAGTTACTGGGTGTAAAGAGGTAAATAAAAAAAGAAGAAGAAAGGCCACTGTTTTTAGAGAGTTTAGCTCTAGATGAGACTCAGACATATGGAAGTAAACAGACAAATAAAGAAGACACATTCAGGTAGGGATGAAAGTGATGCAAAAAGTAAGACTGTGTGATGTGATAACAGGTACTTGGCAGGTGACTTCATCAGACAAAGTGGTCATGGGAAGCCTCTCTGAGGATGCGACAGTCACTGAGACTTGACAGATGAGAAGTCATTTATGCAAAGAAGAACATTCCAGGGAGTGAAAAGACCAAATGCCATTGATCAGGACCAAGAGAAGTAAGAGCTGCCACTGGATGCTTTTAAGCAAAGAATGATGGGAGTTATGACAATTTTTAGAAGATATACACATTACTATATATAAAATAGATAACTAATAAGAACCTACTGTATAGCACCGGGAACTCTTTTCAATACTCTGTAATGACCTATATGGGAAAAGAATTTAAAAAGGAGTGGATATATGTACATGTATAACTGATGTACTTTGCTGTACAGCAGAGACTAACACAACATTGTAAATCAACTATACTCCAATAAAAATTAATTAAAAAAAAAAAGGAGATTGCTTTGGGTGCTACATCAAGAATAGACTGTACAGGGCAAGAAACAGGGCTATCTATCTGGAGGTGGTTGGTGTTGACCAGGTGAGAGCTGATGGTTCCTGAGTCCAGAGTGGAGGCAAAGGAGATGGAGAGGAGAGGGTAGATGGAGATGTATTTGGAGGAGGGGCTTGGTGGTTAGGATGGGAGAGGGGTAGAGTTAATAAAGGAATGAATGATGACTGTAATTTTTTTTTTTCGCTTCAATAGTTGGTGGATTATGGTGGCATATACTCAGATGGGGCAGGCTGGGAAGGAGTGAGTTTGGGGTGTTGAAGAAGTTGAGAGTTCTCTTTTATAGATATTAAGTTTGATATGTCCATGAGGCATCCAAGAGGCAGTACTCTATCACGGTAGAGATCCTTCATTCTGGAGGGAGGTTGCCTGTCCCACAAGTCTCGCCTCCACCATTTACCAGCTGTGTGACTATGGGCCAGTCTCCAAAGCTCTCTGTAGAATAGAAAAGCACAGGCCTCTTCTTGAGTTGTGGTACAGGTCAAAAGGAAACCACATGTAACAAACAAGAGTGCCTGGCTTGTACTGAGTTATGAAGGTAGATACATTACTCAAGTGGATATCCAGTATCTGAGCCCATGCTCATTATGAATAAGTCTCAAGGAAAGGATAAAGCAATAGAAGTTAAGTGCTAATGACACCTGCCCTGTCCCTTGTCAGTGAGCTTCCTACTGTTTTTCTGCTTCCCCAATACTCCCGGGCTAAGGGCTATGTAAACTCACTAAACCCTGAAGAGCAGGACATCTCTTGGCCTGGAGCTTGCATAGCCTCCACATTGCCTGTAACATATCAAGTCCAAACACCTTAACTTTGCACTTAATGAATGTCCTCCATGATCTGACTCCAAACTCCATTTTTGGTCTTTTCTTCTCATGTTACTTTCCTGTGCCCAAATTAGTTTTCTCACTATAACATGAATGTGGCATCTACTTGCTGGAGGTCAGGATCTGCAAAAAGATTGAATGATATGATGATGAAAGCCAGCACCAGCGCCCAAGAAGACGGGGGCAGCCTCCGCCAATATGCCTTCCTGAGGACACTCACCCCAGTGCACGTCATCACTGCACACCTCCGTGCTCAGACCTGTGCAGGTGACACCACTGACAGAATCATGGGGAGGAGGAGCTCTTTTTCTCAGCCTTGGGATGCACCTTGAACTTCAGTGGGTGCCTAGCCCGTGAGCAGGTGATCCGTAGATCCATCCGTAGTGTATGGGTCGGCTTCCCAGGGTGCCGAGAACTTGGCAGTGGCCAGGAGGATACATTCACCTGTGCTGCCTTTCCTCGCCCCAATCCTATCTATCTCCGCTGGTCTAACCCAAAGCAATAAACCTGGCTTTGTCATTCAAAACCAAACCAAACCGAAACTTCTCATATCCTTATAGTCATTCTTTAATTCATTTATTTTATAGATGCGTATTAGGTGTTAGCACTGTGCTAAAAGCTGGGCGATTATACCCGATTAATCTCTCTATTGTTTCTGCTCTTGAGATGTTCTCAATCTACTGGCAAAGACATGTAAAGCACACTTTATAATCCAACATATTGTAACAGAAGTATTGCAGATGCAAGATGACAAGCACCCACAGGAGGAAGGGGCATAGGGTAAAGACCCCACTTGCAAGATGAAAGCTGGAGTGGGATAAAGAAAGAAGGAAGGGTTTTCCAGCAGAGAAATCAACCTTCACAGTGTCAGGGAGCCATGATGGTTATGTTGCATTTAGAGGAATCATGGATTCATTGTCCTGCCTTCATACCAATCTCTCACCTAGTCATGTGACCTTTTCTTCACTTACTGCTACTCCTCCAGCCCCTCTGCCACCCAAGGTTTCCTAGGTTCACAGAGGGGTAATGATTGAAAGCATGGATTTTGGAGCTGGGTTAAAATGTGATCTGATCTTGGCCCCAACCAATGAATATCTGCTTGACTTTGGGTGAGTTCTTTATCCTCTCTGAGACTTGGTTTCCTCACCTGTAAGACGGAGATGACAAAAGAACCTACTTTATAGGGGTGTTGGAAGAACTGAATGGGGCATTGCATGTAAGTCACTTAGTACAGTGTTTTCCTGGTATAACTGCCCCTTCACATATTTCTATTCCCCACCCTACAAGCTCGGCACCTCCCTAGGTGTGGCATGCACCATGATACAGTTGTTCAGTGAATTAGTAGATGAATACATGTGTCTGACATTGTTAGTTTCCTGACGTCCTAGTTTCCATCAATGGCTAAGGTTTTAATTCCATTTTAGTAAATGATAAACTATGGAAATATAGTTTCCTACTTTTGAAACATTTTAATTAAATTATTATTATTTTTTAACCTCTAAATCCTTATTCCCAGGAAATGTCCACCCTGAAGTTCATTTCTTTTCCCAGAAGAGAGCAGTTCATCAGCTTTGAGAAGATTATGGTTCAGCAGGGAGCCTGTTCAAGTCCATTTGAGACATAGATTCCTTTGAGGCTTTAATACAAGGAAGGCACATTGAAGGCCTTGTTAACGCAAGTATTAATATTCATAGTACACTCCAGTCTCTTTTGTATCTCAGACTCATTCCTCTTCCATAACGCTGTGATCTGTATCACTTTATCAGCTGCCCCCCAAGGGAATGTGCTGATAATTCATAAAACAAATACATCTGCTTCTTGGCCCCTCTGCCCCATCAGTCTCCCAGTGTATCCAGCTCTGATTTCTCAGTGCAAGGGCATGTGATGAAACCTCAAGTCCTGGTCATCCAGCGCGGTGCCACTGATATAATCTTCCTGAGAACTGGTCCCACTTCAGGCCGGCCCTGTGCAACGGCATTCAGGGGAAGACACCTTTTCCTGCCTCCTTGACAATGGGCAATGCCTTGTGGAGTGCCATTTAATAAAAGAATCATTTGGGTTTGTTTCTTACGCTACGATGTCACAAATGTCAGTTCATTGTACTGAGCTGGAGTGGCTGGGGATTACTGGCCCGAAACACCAAACAAATGTATAAAAGTAGAACAAAGGGCTTGACTGGGTGTGTAATTGGAAATACAAATTGACATTTGAGAAGTAATATCTGATTACACTAGTTAATTTTCCTTTTATTGGGGTGGGGTGGGAATGGGAGAGGGGTTCTATAAAATGAGTTTGTAGCTATGTGAAAAATATATATATAAAGTCAGCTATGTGTGTATTGCCTTTGTGATATTTTTAGCCACACATTGACTTTTCCCCTTATCTGCTTAGTGAGTACGGAAGTAGCCTATTATATATTTCTTCAATCAAATCAATTGTAGCCTTGGACTTTCTTTATATTTGGCGTTTGAGACACCCACTGTCCCTTTCACTCCCCAAACATCTGAAAAGCATTGAGATAGCTCAACTAGATTGCTTTCTCACAATTTGAATCACATTTGCATAAAATCTCTGGTTCTCACTTTGAGTTCCCTTTTAATCTCCTTCCCCAGGAATTCTTGTTTACATCCCTTATCAGAGCTGAGGAACTGGGAAAAGACCGAGTTGTGGCCTTTAATTTGAGATCTTGAGGTTGTCTGCTTCAGAAATAAGACGGTTTCACACATGGTGTTCTAGGAATCATGCTACCCCCTTTCAAGAAGACCTGAGGAGATGTGTGTGTGTGTGTGTGTGTGTGTGTGTGCAGCTGAAATCTGCTCTGCTTCTTTCTTCTCAGTAAGGACAAGAAATACCACATCATGGTTTTCCATGAAGCTGACAAGACTGATGGTAATCCATGACTTTGAACTTTAAAATCAACAAGCAGCCCCCCTAAAAGAGTTCACAACCACATGAAGAGACAGGTGCACTGGCTAGGATCTATTACAAGAATGAACAGGACTTATAGAGCAGAATCCTAAAGGCAACTTTATTTTTGTCCTGACTTCTCCTTTTAAACCTGCTCAATGAGGAAAGGTTTTTCCCTACCATTGGATAAAATTTCAGAGTCTATGGCCTTTCTGCTTACTTTCAGATGATAAATGTCCAGTGGCTACCTAAAGGAAAAAAAAAACCCCAAAGCACAGTCTTGAATAAGAAGTCAGGATGGCCAGTCCACATCAAGTGTTCAATGTTCATACAGCGGTAAGTCTTCACCTCCATCTCCAATCTGCCCACCTTCTTTCTTCCTTGTGCACCTGGACCTCCACTCTCTAGCTGCCATCTCACGCCCCTCTGGGGTTGTAGAGATCAGTAAGAGAAACAGGAAAGTTCTTTCATGACTTGTACTGTTGAAAGTTGGCTCTGCTTTCTCTGGGCTGGAATTTCTAAAAGATGATTAAAGACCATTCTGTCTCCTGTGTGAAAAGTGCAGGGTTGTTCAGACATCACCTGCTGGACAATCCATCTACCCTTCTCTTGACATAGTGCTGTTGATTTCTTGACCTGCCCTCCTAATACTCAACCTTTAACTCCACCCCCTCCCCTACAGCCTCTTACGGTTAAGGTCCCTTATACCACCAAGTCAAGCCCTTTCTAGGGCACAGTTCGTGTTGAAAATTTGGACAGCCATTACCAAAATATTCTTCCACAATTCCAACTCCCTTAATTCCTTCATATTCTCCTTGTGGGAAAGAAGTCTGTTGACTTAGGAAACCTGTTCATAGTTATTTCTTTTGAAAATTTGTGCCTGGAACTTCACGTTGGAGTTTCCTAGGTACTGAATTTTTGTGCATTTTAAACTTTTGTGTGATCCCCCTGCTACATGTGTTATATAAATGATTCAGATCCTAAGAGTTTGTTATCCCCTGTTTTTTATGTGTGTGTGCTCTACTGTGATTAGGACTCTGAGGGCAGAGAGTTGAGAGAAACTGAAAACTGTAAGCCTTCTCCGCATGTGGGTAGCAGTCTTCGGGAAGCTGTAGAGAGGAGGGGCCTGTCTTTGGCTGAAGGATGGAGAAACTGTGGACCGAGGATGAGGACAGTAAAGAATGTGTTGTATGAGTAGAGCAACGAGAGGAGCGAGAGCTTGTGTGTGGATATAGAAGGCAGAGTGGCCTCCTGTGGTAGGTAGGATTCCAAGAGGACCCCCAATGGCTCATACCTTTACATAATCCCCTCCCCTTTAGTGTGGCCAGGACCTGTGCCATGATGGAATGTCATTTTTCTGACTATGCTATATTAGATGCAAAGGTGAAGGGAGTTTTGCAGATGTAATTAGGGTCGCTAATCAGCTGACTTTGAGTTAAGCAAGAGGAAGATTCTTCTGGGTGGCCCTGACCTAGTTAGGTGGGCCTTTAGATGGGACAGACTTTCCTGCTGGCCTGGAAGAAATCACACACTGTGAACTGCCCAAGGCAAAGAGGGGCCTTCAGGAGTTGAGGGTCTTAGTCTTACAGCTACAAAACATGGAATTCTGTCAACACCCTGGATGAGCTTGGAGGAGGACCCTAATCCTCAGGAGAGACCACAGCCTTGACTACCATCAACACCACTGTTGTCTCAAGCCGCTCGATGTGTGGTAAATTAGGAACACAGCAAATAGAAAATGAATGAGCCTCCCTTCATTAGACTGTTTCCTGTTGGAGCGTGTTGAGAGACAAGGATACAAAAGTTAATGAGAGACCTAGTTAGGTAGGATTTAGGATGCTGAATTTGATGGGAGCGTATAGTTCAGTATAGATCCAGATATATTGTGTAAAAAAATTAACTCTGGTTGGCTCATGTTCTATATTCTTTACAAGTGGACTGAGGATGCTTCTCTGCATTATCCTCACCCCGGGACCCAGACTAATGAACACCTCTTTCTTTTATTTATTTATTTATTTATTTATTTATTTATTTATTTATTTATTTTTGGCTGTGTTGGGTCTTCGTTTCTGTGCGAGGGCTTTCTCTAGTTGCGGCAAGCGGGGGCCACTCTTCATCACGGTGTGTGGGCCTCTCACCGTCGTGGCCTCTCTTGTTGCGGAGCACAGGCTCCAGATTCGCAGGCTCAGTAGTTGTGGCTCACGGGCCTAGTTGCTCCGCGGCATGTGGGATCCTCCCAGACCAGGGCTCGAACCCGTGTCCCCTGCATTGGCAGGCAGATTCTCAGCCACTGCGCCACCAGGGAAGCCCAACACCTCTTTCTTAATGTTGCCAATGGCAATAGCAATATACAAATAGAAGAATATAATGAATTGCATAAATGTGTTTACAGCTTCAGCCCAAAGGTGTCACTTTTCACTTTTACTCATATTTCATTGGCTAAAGCAAGTCACCTGGATACACCTAACTTCAAGGGTAGAAAGAACAAACCAGAACTATTTGGTGAATTTCATCAGTCAGTGTTCAATTGTCATTTTAGATTCTAAAACAAGAAGGTGACTTAATGACAGCCAGCCTCTTAATTTATACCCAAGCACCTTCCTTCTCATCCCAAATTCTGGGAAGGTGTGCATGTGTTCACTGCAAGCACACAGCTTATTTTGTATTGGATGTTTGATACTACACAGAACTATAAACAACATTAAGAAACAAGTGTCTTTTCTTATATGAATGCTTTCTGCCCTGGTATTCCTGATGGATATAAAATAAATTTTGAGGCCTTTTAATAGTAGGAATTTCCATTTTCCTTCCTCTTTTATGCCTTCATAGACACTTTCCTACTGCCCCTGAGACTCAGTTTGCTAGTGAATTCAGGGTCAGGCATGGTAGACTCACCAGCTTTTCAAAGACAGATGCTGGGAGAAATTTTGAGAGGTATTCTAATTAAAATTGTGTTAAGCCTCACAAAAGAGTGGAAGTATGAGAGGTCTAAAGCTTTCCCAAAATAAAAACCAATTGTACCCATGCCAGTTAGTAATAATATTACTCCAGTTTTAAAATTCTCAGGGCACTTTCAACTCTATTATGGCTGATGTAAGAAGGACAACTGTTTTTATCCTACTTGTGATAAGTGAAAAATCGAGGGATAGAGAATGTTTGACTTGCCTCTCTTCTTCTCCCATCAAAATGATCACTTAGGAGAGAATTTGCAGGTATTTCACTTCTCCAAGGATTATCTGCATTTTAATCTTCAGAGAGAAATGGAATCTATGTCCCCCTGGGAAAATTATTTCAGGCATCATCAAAGATGTGGTAGAGGCTGGTTTGGGACGGTAAAGTTACAGATGGGAAATGCCATCCTGTCAATCATTGTGGAAGCCAGACACAGAGGAGGGAGCCAGGAGAGCAGGAGGAGAAGATACATGAACGTGCAGAGCATAACACGCCCGTGAAGGTGCCGGGCGGTAGAAGAGTCAGACACAGGAGCTGGGCACAAGCAACCAGAGAAATAGAAGGAGGAATAGGAGAGAAGGCCTGTGGGACCCAGAGGAGGAGAGAGTTTCCAAAAGGAAGGAAGGGGAAAGTGTCGAACTCCACAGAGAAGGCAGCTGAAAGGATGAAGGGAAGATTTCTGTGGATGCCGTAAGTCAAGGCTATTACTGACCTGAGAGAGGACCCCGTTCGTAGAGGGAGAATGAAGCCAGATTGTTGTGAGACAGTCTACTTTCCAAGAAGCTGCAGAGGGAGTGGTGAGCAGAGCAATAGCTACTGTAAGGGATACCACCTCAGGGAATTAAAAAAACATTGTTAGGAGCAGAGAGATCTGCATTATCAGTAGATTCATATTATATTTAGAGGGGAAAGTGCTCCCAAAGAGAGAAAGTTTCATGGTGCGGGTGAGAGATGTACTGTTGCTGGAGTGAGGTGTCCGCTAAGGCTGCATCTCCGGAGGAAGCATTGGTCTCTGACAGGAAGAGGGCGCTCTCCTCCTTGAAGCAGGGGCAAAGGAGGGGAGGATGGGGCCTCATAGAGACGGGTGAGATGGGGCTGGAGGGTGAGGTCCACTTCTGGAAGCCTCACTTTGCTTTCTAACCACACAAGAAAGTGTCCTACCTGCAGGGGGAAGGACAGATGGAGAAGACCCAGGACACAAGGAGTTTTGCCAAAAATGCCATTGTACCCATTTGGGGTCAGTCGTGCAGCATCTGGGGAGAGCTTTGCCCAGCATTGTCCTGCTTTTGGACAAGGCAGGAGGGAAATGAAGTCCAGGAAGTTCCTTTGAGCCAGCTCTCCCTTCACACACCTTGACGCACCCCCAGCCAATCTTGAAAGACCGTGTCCAAGTTGGGGGAGCAGGTAAGAGATGAGTTTCCTTGATTGGGTCTGAATGGAGCTTAACTTTGAACAGGGACCCTGACCCTGGAACTCACTTTTGTGAGTGTTTTTGGGGCATGAATACAAAACTTGTGAGTTGACCTGACTAATTTTTGGGACATCTAAATCGCGAGGAATACAATTTTGAGGTCTCTTTTTCCTATTCGCATCTGTGAGAAAGATATTTTCAACCTTGTGAGGGTTTTGCGGCTCAAGTTGAGTGCTTTTGCTTTATGAGAAATGTGTTTTATGTTTGGGGGGATTTGTCATGTGTTCGTTGAAGAGCGTCTCATAAAAGACACTTGTTTTGGGGGGCAGCTGTTTTCAGTAGAACTGGAGGAGGGGTTTCTGTGTGCAGGGATTAGGTTACCTAAAAAGAGATTACCAATCTCTTTATTCTCCAGGGTTTTTCAGGAATCTTCCATGATTGGCTGAGCAGGAGGAATCTTCCCGTGACAGCTCTATAAAGAAAGAAAGACAATAAAGACAATCTCATAGGCAGTCAGTCGATGAAGATTTTTGTCTGGAATAAATTTAGCACATCTCATAAAGTTTTTATAGATGCTACCTTTCAGATGCTTAGAATATTATTACCTAGCCCAACATTTCTCTGTTCCTGATTTTTCTTCTTTTTGCCTGAAAAAAAAAAAGCACTTTTCAGATGTTCTTTGGTGTCTATTTTAAACTCTTAGCAGAGTTGTTTAAATGACTGATTTTTCTTTTTCGACTGCTTGGTGTTCTTTTCCTACTGGATTTAATTAGAGTCTTTCACAAAAATCTGACAATTAGTGGATTTTGTGATGGAATTCATGATTTGTATCTTTACTTCGCTTCAACATAGAAGCCTCAACAAGTCCTTCCTAACCATAAGGTTTTGGTGCTTTTGGGCCAAAATAGAAGAAAAATAGAATTCAGATGGGGATAAAATAACTGATCACTCCCAAATAATAGAACAGAAACTGACCCCAAACTTAGCCTGCAGCAACAAAATTCAAGTTATTTAAAAATTCTCCTGATAAGTGAAAATGAAACAAAACAAAACAAAACAAAAAATAGTTAGGAGCTACATTATTAAGAATTCTACATGCTGTTTCATGCTAGGTTCTTTGCAGATATTATGTCTCTCTTTTTCTCTGATCTTCAATGAAATTCTCAATTTCTCTCTCCCCCTCCCCCATGTGTTTTAGGAAGGAGTGTGTGGGAGCAGGGGTTCTGAGGCAGCTGCAAAGGAACTATGTCTGTGCCAGGTAAAAATATATTCGTATCTTTCCACATGGATGGTGCTTGATGAGCCTGCTTTAATGTCCCTTGGGTCTGCAGGGTTGTGCAACTCTACGGCATATTTTATTATTTAATGGGAAAGAAAATGTATCACTATGGTGAGGGACCCAAGATGTCCACAATCCTGCCTGATACCCCCTTATTGAGAAAATAAACTGTTTTCTTCATTTTGTGGGAAAAAAATAAAGGCATGTGTGTGGGGGGCAGGGGGGCGAAAGGGATTTGAATCAAGAGAGAATTATCCCCTGATAATCCTCCTCTGCCCTTGATTTTTGTAAGTTGAACGCTCTGATTTCTGCTAGTGAAGCTCCCCTTTTGCATAAGGAAAGGACAGTGAAAAGATAACATGTTAAAATTTCTTTTTTTCCCCTTTCCACAGAGAAAGGCCTATATAGGGCCATGAAATCAATGTTTTTTTGTGGTGCTACCATCGATCCTATACCTCAGTAAGGAGACATTGGGTATTCTAGGATTTGAGATTTGTTTCCCTGATAACATATATATATATATATATATATATATATAAAATATAATATTTATGTAATATTAGTTGCAGAAAATACTCAGATAGGGAATACAAATCCTAAACCCATCGCTGTGACTCCCTTTGCCTCCTGGCTTATAAGGCAGAATGCTGGGCGGTGGAGGAAGGCAGGGTCCATGGAGATGCAGGCAGGGCATCCCAGAAAATGTGGTCCTGAGACTCCCTGGGAGCCACACGGGGACCAGGTCCCGGAGACTAATCTCAGGCGCTCCTGGCGCACCTTGGTCTCCAGATGGGTGTGAAACACCAGGTGGGAACTCTAGACTTGGCATTTTATTTTGGGAGCAGAGGGAGGTAACAGAAAAAAAAAGGACCAGTTTTGCTCTGGGAGTTAGAAACTTTGAGCTATCCTACCAGAGACATCACTTGCTCACGGCGATGTCCTTGGGCAGGTGAAGCTACTTAAACTGGCTGCATCTGTGTTCTTCTGGAAAGCGGGGGTAATAGTCTCTGCCTTGCTTATCTCAGGGGTGTGGCTAGTGTCAGGTAGCACAGGGAACGTGGCTGCTTTAAATCTGGACGTGAACGTGCTTTGCAAGCTGCAGATGCCTATGATGGAGTGCTTTCTGTGTGCCTGGCCCAGCGCTGGGCTCCCAGGGGTATGGCCGAGGGCTGTGGACCACATTCCCCAGCTCTCAGTGGGCTGAGAGGATAATTCAAGCAGGAATAAGCAGCGGTGGGATCAGGTACCTCTGCGGGGCCGTCCTGGTCAGCAGTAGGCAGATGCTTGATTTAACACAGCAGCCTTCAAACTCCCTGAGGGCTATGTGGGCAGTGTGGGCAGTTGTACAAAGGACAAAGAATCACCATATTCCATAGTCTCTGAGGCACACATTCCCCACTCCCACCCCATATTTTAACATCTCTAAAACCAGAATATGTCTTACAGTGAGTGGTTGGTTTTCATTAAAATAGCAGCTCTTTCTTGTTATCGGTACACAAAGTAACAGTGCATCTTACAATCTACAAAGTCTTACATTGAATAAAATACTCTATGAAAAGAAAAACACCATATCCTTGATATCCAACACCGCTAAGTCCAATGTTGAGAAGAAGAATTTTAAATTAGTGAGTCTCTCATCATCAAAGCAACTCAGTCTGTCATTGAAATCGTTTTACAAAGTGGGACAGAGGAGATGTTTCCCATGGATGGCTCCGTGCAGAGCATTGGATTTTGACCTTCAGAGCATCAACATGCTTTTTTTCTTCTTAGAAATTAGTTGATTTCTATATTTTTTTCAAATCTTAGAAACAGGATCTTATCTGGGGGGAAAAACTGACACGAGAGATTCAGTTAGACAGGAAAGGAAACCATTGGGTTTGCAGCCATGAACTGTATCATGAAAGTTGCTTTCAACTCCAGGCTGTCTGTTCTCAGTCAACCTTTAGCTGCTTCCAGTTCTTTGGACTGACATGCCCCACTTTCTTCTTTATGCCCCCTTTCACTGTGCTGGAAAAGTCATATTAGAGACATTGTCCCTTGGGAATCAAATGGAGGCAGGGGTAGGCAATGGAGGGAAATGAGAGAAAGAGGTTGCTCAGGTCCTTCCACTTTCTCGGAAGAAATTGGATCTACTTACCATTTAAAAATGCTCTTTTGATTTCAACATGAACTAGTGTCCTAGAGCCCTGACATATGGTAGCTGCCTTGGTGTACTCCAATGCCTGGTCCGATTCCCCTTTATTTCTGGCTTTGGGGTCCCGGTCTTCTTCCTGACATTTTTGTCTTCTTTGGTGCCTTCACCTCTTTGGCTGTGGTCATTAACCAACCCAGCCTCCATCTTGACTCCCTCCCTCCACCGGGTTGGTCCAGCAGGTGGGTGGAGTTCCTCGGCCTGACAACTCCCTAACACTACCCCCCTTGGCATCTGTCACAGTATAGTGGATTTCTTTTGTCTCCTGGCAGTTATGAGTCAGACAGGATCTGGGCTCAAATTTGACTTTGCCAGTTAACCCCTGTAATCAGCATCTCTTCAGTTGTCAAATGGGATAATAATAATAATGTCCACCTCATACTGCTGTCGTGTTGTTTAAATGAGCAGATGAGTTTTAAGTATTCAGTATAGTGACTGGTCGGCCCATGGAAGCTATTCTTTATCTTCTTACCACTAGTAGGACTAGTTATTGTTGTAGTGGTAGTCATGTTAGTAATATTTGGGGACATAGAGAAACTTTCAGCATTATGCAAATCAGTTTGTGATGCCATTTCTATGCTCTTTAAAAGAACTAGCAGCCCTTCTCTAAGATTTGCTAGAGAATTTTAAGTCCTAATGCCCTAAGGCATATATTGTATGTTAATGAACGAACTTATTTCCTCTGCATTCTAGAGCAGTGCTAGCTAAGTACCTTCTTTGAGAAAATTGAGAAAACAGTCACTGGAATCATTTTCTGTGGGGCTAAATTCTCTCAAGGAACCTCAGTTGGGAAAAGCTGATAAAGAATAGATTTCCATAATTCACGAGGTGGAGTTTGTATTTGAAAGCCATTTGATTTAGAAGAATGAGTGTGACTCAAAGGGAAACGAAGCTAATACATAAATTCCAAATATAGCCTGCTTATAAGGGATTCTGAAGACTGTCTCCAAGAGGAATTTTTCTGTTGTTTTAAGTTATCCTCTGTAGACCTGATCCTGAAACCTATTTCCCAGCTAATAATTTTCATTTCTACATAATTATTATTTTTATGTTCTGCCCACTTACTTTGGCAAGCGTACTTTCATTTATTTATTTATTTATTTATTTATGGCTGTGTTGGGTCTTCGTTTCTGTGCGAGGGCTTTCTCTAGTTGTGGCAAGCGGGGGCCGCTCTTCATCGCGGTGCGCGGGCCTCTCACTATCGCGGCCTCTCTTGTTGCGGAGCACAGGCTCTAGACGCGCAGGCTCAGTAATTGTGGCGCACGGGCCTAGTTGCTCCGCGGCATGTGGGATCCTCCCAGACCAGGGCTCGAACCCGTGTCCCCTGCATTGGCAGGCAGACTCTCAACCACTGCGCCACCAGGGAAGCCCCCATTTCTACATTATTGAGCCTGCACACTGACCCTAGACTTTTCTTGCAAGTGGTTCTAAATAAGAATGTGGATGTATTTATTTTGGAAGCTGCTAGGGACTGCTGTCTAGAATTTTAGCTGATCTCATTTGTGATGCACAATTCTTATTGCAAAACAAAAATGTGCTTTTGGTTGACATTCAAAAAGAAGACAAGGAAAGATATTATTATCTGGAATAATACAGCCACATCAAACCTTCCATTGCATTTGCGTGGTGGGGACATTTGGCTCAGAATTACCAGTTAGACTGGAGGGAAAATGTGGCGGGGACGCTTTCTCTTTGACATCTAGATCTAGATCATATCTGGGTAGGAACAGAGTGATGAAATCAGAAGGAACTCCAAAGCGTCTACTTGGCTCGAATACATTAGTGTTAGGAAATAGAATGGTGTTTCCCTTCGTCTTTTTGGAAGCTGTGAAACATCAGTAGTTTTTCCGTCCTCTTTTTTTTATGGTCTTCTGAAATTCTTCTTTTTTCTTTTTTTTTTTTAATTTTTATTGGAGTATAGTTGCTTTACAGTGTTGTGTTAGTTTCTGTTGTACGGCAAAGTGAATCAGTTATACATACACATATATCCTGTTCTCTGACTGTATTACCAAGGGCTCATTTTGACTCAGGGCAGTTATAAGAAGAGTGAACACGAATGGGACCCGTTGCCATCAAAAAAGCAATGGTGACCTTGGGACAGTGAGACCTTACTTACAGCTAGAAATTGGCACAGTCATTCTACATTTTGCAATCTTGTTTTTAGCCTCTTTCAATGGGCGTTCATACTTAAGCTATATAACAAAATGAACATTCTTTTTAGGGAAAGGTTACACTATGTAGACACTGGTATTAGAGGGATATTTTGCTTTTCCTGTAGAGATTTATTTTCACTTTAAAGATTAAATGTGAAATAAAAGAAAAAAGAAAAAGAAAAAGCCGAATGGTAGATCAGGAGAATTTCACTTTCAACATCTCCTTCTAATGAGCCTACAATTAGACAACGATTGTCAACAGAGCATTTGCCAAAACCCAGACAATTTTTTTTTTTTTTTTTTTTTTTCAGGTAGAGGTAGGGATGTTAGGGGAAGAGAAAGTTAGAAAAGAAATTCTGTGCTGGAAAACCTAGCTGTTTCTGTGTGTTTCTGAACAAACTAAAGTAAACTGATGGTCCTCTGACCACCCAGGTGGGCTCATCTGTGGAAAACCCCTGTCTCCTTTCAGTGTACTTTAAAAAGCTCAACTCACAGAAACAGGGCTGCCGAGGTGATATTTTTCATTCCTAGTAAACTTGTAATGCAGGCTACAACGAAAGTGTTTTCTAACTCTTTTCAACTGTTTATTGCTAGGTAGCATACACCCAACTGCTTCCTCATCTTCCCCCAACCTCCTCTACATAATAGCAACCACATAGGTTGGGAAAAACTTCACAATGAAGAGCACGCCAGTATTATGGAGCCTTCTGTGATTCATAGGCTTTGAAACAACTTCTTGAAGTCACAGTAAAATGGGGAAAGTTAGTGCCTCCAATAAATGAAGTTGTGCCCGTGTCACCTAAGGAGAGAGGTAAAGGAGGAGGGGGTGTGCCATCACAGGAAACGAAAACTCAGGGAGAGAGACACCCTTGATTTCAATCCAGAGCAAGAACAATGGGCTTTGTGCTTCAAAAAAACTTGACCT
This sequence comes from Balaenoptera borealis, assembly GCF_965194805.1. Lineage (NCBI taxonomy): Eukaryota > Metazoa > Chordata > Mammalia > Artiodactyla > Balaenopteridae > Balaenoptera > Balaenoptera borealis. The sequence goes on along the minus strand of NC_138871.1, from coordinate 35,028,178 downwards.
TGACCTGCACATGTTGTAATGAGATGTTCTGAGCATCCTATTCTGAGTCTTTGATCAAAGGGCAGGTCCTGATGGCTGGTTTGGTTTAAAAATACCCTATTAGGGGTGTTCCTTCTACATGTATGTAAACTCTGGGTGGGAGAGACCTTATACCGTCAGCCTTACCCTGAGGGTGTGACTAGAAATTCAGCCTCACAGTGAACCCAGAAAACTGTGCCCGGGGCATTTTGAGGGCTGCTAATGAGAACCATAAAATAACACTAAAGAAAGATCTGAATGAACATGCCAGATGACTACATTTGTACTCCCTGAATTGGGCGGAAGATTTATGCATCAAGTTTGGGGCTGCCTTCGCATCTAGCCTCTCATAAAATTTGGCTGCTGCCCTGTTTAAATAGAACGGAAGATAAAAGTGGTTTCAAGAGTGTGATGAAACGATTGTGTTATTGAAATGCTAATTTAGATGTGGCAACTGCCTAAGAAAAGGTCCTGCTTGTGCAACATGCCCAGTGAAAGCTCCTTTTCTCCAGTGTTGTGCGTGTGTGTATGCACGTACATATTTTACTGTTTGACAAGCCCTTTATGAGTGTCAGTCTTGGTATGTTTCTACCCAGGGGCTTTCTCTGTGGCTGCTTTAACACATATTTTAAATGATCATTTGTTGAACACATGAGCTCTCCTTTTCAAATACCACTGCATGCTTGACAAGATTTGGAACCTTCTAGAAAAGGGTCCCTTGCTCAGTGGCTTTGATCATGGACTAGGTAATTTGCTTGACTAGAGGATTCACCTCAGGCCAGGGGAAGCAAGTGGATTGTCACCAACTCAGGGCCAGTTTAGTGAAGAGGCCATTCCCAGAGGCCTTGGACCTGGAACCCCTCAGGTAAAATTGCTTCATCCAATCTCCTCAGCCTCAGGAGAATGATAGGCTTTTGGAAACTGAGCAGTACCCCAGGCACTGTTGTCACTGTGGATAAACAAATGGACAAATAGCTGAACGATGGGCTCTCCCTGCAGCAATGCAAATCGAAAAGTAAATGCATTTTGAAACAAACGAAGCCATAGGTTTTTAAAAGTCAGCCTGGTGATAAAAATGTCCAGCAAACCTGTCATTTGTCTGTGACATTTGAGGGAGAATTCATCACGTCTTGAGTCTACTTCTAAAGAGGGTAACTATGAAAAATTGTCACTATAACACTAATTGTGGGGAATATTTATTCTATTCAAGTTGCTTTCTCCACTAACGCAATCTCTAAAATGCACCATACAGCCTCTGGAGTATTTATGCTTTCCTTTCCATAATTATAAATGCGGAGGCCGCTGATGCATAATACCTGGGAAGTAGAAAGGATCCAGAGAGAAATGGAAAAAGCCCATGACAGAGATGAAAAATACCATGTTGGAGCTCGCAACCCTTGGCCCAGGGAGGGTTTCAGGTCATCCATCTTGCCTTTGATTTGTCTGCCTTTTCACTTCAAATAGGTTTACAGGTTTTTAGCTGAAACCAATTAAAGAGAGCCAATTGGCAGGGTTAGCACTTGTGGTGTTTATGGTGTGCATTGTATTGATTTATGTTGCTCAGCAGCTACAGTGAAAAGCAAACTATATGGAGAGGAAGGGAAACCTCATCCTGGGGAGACATTACAGTGTGCAGGATTAATGCGAGGACGGTAATGAACAATGCTATAAAGAAACCTGCTGACTAGGCAAGATCCAGTGAGAAGAGATTTCTTTCTTTCTTTTTCTCTTTTCTTCTTTTCTTTTCTTTTCTTTTTTTTTAAGAAAGACATACCAACAGTAACAGTTTAGTGACAAATAATTAGGCAAGATGCTTAGTATCCGTTGACAGTGCAGCACTCTTTCGCTTGAAGTAGCAGAAAAGGATGCAGGGAAGGGGACCACCTTCGTTGGTTGTGTTGTTGGCCTTTAGGTTTAACATGCTGGACAAAGACCTAATATGGAAGCCCTAAGGGAATGCGTTGCAGGAGAATATTGTATGGAAGTTCTTGAGTAATGGGGCAAGATAACTATTTCTTTAGATCTTACAGTATTGGGAACATCTGGTCAATCCCTTAAGCCTGGCAGGGTGAAAATATTGAATGGGATATCCTGGAAAATGGGAAGCCTTGGGGGGAATACCCATAAGTTAAGGGTGGTGGAGAAGGACCCAGAACAACTTCTGAGGTCTCTTTATGCCTTCCAGCTGTGCAGCTCTTAGAATGCTCAGTGATGCTTTTGCTCTTGATAGTTTACACATTTAATTACTCAAAGCTATCCTCATTGGCAGGAACTAGAGGGTGGGCAAAATACTGGCATCTGTGAACATAAGCTTAAACAACTCTACCTTGGGGTGGGGGGTAGGGGGATAACTGTAGCCTTTTGTTTGCAGCCCTTTATTGCACAGGCTTATGAAATTCAGGAGAGGTTACCAGACACTCTTTGGACAATTCTTATAAATGCTTGGAGACAAAGAGCTTTGATTATTGCAGGAAAAAAAAAAACGTTAAAGCAAGTAAATGGTTTGGAAAATAACTCAGGCTGGATCGTCATGTAAGACTTCTATGATTTTGTGTTAAACTTCATAAAGACAGGTGAGTCAGGCTCAGCCTTGAGTATTTGTAATGCTAATAATAATTATTATTATGGTGCTAATATTCTTGCCTTGTCTTTGTTTAATAACTTATCCTCTTTTTTAATAAATATGATAGCATACATTGGCTCTTTGTTTATTAAAACAGTCCTGTGAGTTGGTAAGCTTAGCCATCATTATCCCCATCTGAAAGATGAAGAAGTAACCTCAGAGAAATTAAGTGATTTATTATGGCAACTGATAAGAGGAAAAGGGAAAGGAACTAACAATTATTGAAGACTTATGACTCACCAGATCACTCATTCACTGAACTGAACAAAAATATATATGTGTATATATATATAAGCTCAAAACAACATATCAATATCTCTTTTTTATAGAAGAGGAAGCTGGAGTCAGACAGGTGGAGTAAATTTCCCACAGGTTATAACAAACAAGAGGGGATGTTGGGTTTTGAACTCAGGTCTCAAGCTCTGGCTACTCATACAATACTCTCTCTATTTGACCACGATGGTAATTTTGTTAAAAAGTAAGCTCCCTAGTCTAGTATGTAAGGGGCTTAGAAGTCATTACTCCATCCTAACAACAGGTAAAAAGTTGAACAAACTGAAAAATCAACAACTCTTCTTTTTCTATTTTATTTTATTTATTTATTTATTTTTGGCTATGTTGGGTCTTCCCTGCTGCGTGCAGGCTTTCTCTAGTTGCCACGAGCGGGGGCTACTCTTTGTTGCGGTGCTTGGGCTTCTCATTGCAGTGGCTTCTCTTGTTGCAGAGCACAGGCTCTAGGCGCGTGGGCTTCAGCAGTTGCAGCACAGGGGCTCTAGAGCGCAGGCTCAGTAGTTGTGGCACATGGCTTAGATGCTCCGCGGCATGTGGGATCTTCCCAGACTAGGGCTCCAACACGTGTCCCCTGCATTGGCAGGTGGATTCTTAACCACCGCGCCACCAGGAAGTCCGTCAACAACTCTTCTTAGATCTTTCATAGAAGTGAGGTCACAGGGCCAACTTCTGCCCCTAAAATTGGTGGATACAGAGAACCACAACTTAGAGGAGCAGAAACTTAGGAGCAGAAAATTCTGTGGGAATCAGTACTGGGATAAGAAAACTAAACTGCTGTTGATGAATTGCTGAGGCTAAGTGTGGACAAGTCTAAGAGGTCAAAATTCTAGGGGCCTCAGACATTGAGTGGCCTTCACACTTTGTGAGTTTTACCTTCAGGAGCTCAACCAGGTTCTCACAGAGAAGGTCAGAGAAAAAAAAAAATCCCCTTGGGCTTCTGGCAGAGAGAGAGAGAAAAAAGTAACCATTTTGAAATATATACCAGAGCCCTCTGTTCTTCTTAAGAGAGTCTGCCCTCACTATGGGTATTATCCGAACCTAGCCTGCCTGGGGGAAGGAAAAACCCAACTCCAGCCAGCTCTAGCCATCCTGTACCATGAAGGGGGTTAAAGACAACCAAACAAACAAAAACTAAGAAGCACTTCAGTTTTGAAGTTCACAGCCCAGAGAAATAGGCTTACTAAAAAACTGAGATCCATTTATAGGACTATAGAATGCTTTCCCTCCTACCACACCTTACCACTGAATTATTAAAGACCTATTTATTGCAGTTCTTTTTAACCCATACATCATGTCCACTATTCAAAAAACTACTACAAGGCTCACTAAAAGACAAAAACCCAGTTTGAAGAGATAGAGCAAAGATCAGAACCAGACCCAGATATGGCTGGGATGTTGGAATTATCAGATCATGTATTTAAAACAATTATAATTTAAATGCTAGGGGTCTAATGGAAAAGGTAAACAATATGCAAGAACAGATAGGTAATGTAAGCAGAGAGATGGGAATTCTAAAAGAATAAAAAAAAATCCTGGAGATTAAAACATTGTAATAGAAATGAAAAATGCCTTTGTTGGGCTCATTAGTAGAATGGACATGGGTGAAGAAAAATTTCTGAGCCTGAGGATATGTCAATAAAACTTTCAGAATTGAAAAGCAAAGAGAAAAAAAGACTGGAATATATAGAACAAAATATCCGAGAACTGTAAGACAATTACAGAATGTGTAACATACATACATGTATGTGTGTGTGTGTGTGTATATATATATATATATATATATATATATATATATATATATGTATGTCAGGGATAAAAAGGGGCATATACGTATATACATTATATATATATAATGGGAATGCTGGAAGGAGAAGAAAGAGAGAGATGAACAGAAGCAATATGTGAAATAATAATGACTGAAAATTTCCCCCAAATTGATGTCATTCACCAAACCAGAGATCCCAGAAGCTCAGAGAACACCAAGGCAGGATACATGTCAAAGACAGCAACAACAACAACAATAACACACAAAAAACCTACACATACACATATTATATGCAAAATTGTGAAAATCAAAGGTAAAGAAAAAAATCTTGAAGGAAACCAGAGGTACAAAAACAGCTTATCTATACAGCAGTGAAGATGATAATTATATCCAACTTTTCCTCAGAAACCATGAAGGCGAGAAGAGAGTAGCACTTACAGTGCTGAGAAAAAAAGCTCCACCAACCTAGAATTCTGTAACCTGAAAAATTATTCCTCAGAAGTGAAAGAGAAATAGACTTTCTCAGACAAACAGAAATTGAGGGACTTTGTTGCCAGAAGACCTGTTTTGCAAGAAATGTTAAAAGTTCTTCAGAGAGAAGGAAAATGATTAGGTCAGAAACTCAGATCTACATAAGAAAGGAAGAGAATTAAAGAAAGAATAAGTGAAGGTAGAATAAATTTTTTTCTTACTCTTAATTGGTCTGACAGGTAACAGTTTGTTCAAAATAATAGTAACAACATTGTATTTAATGGTTATAGATTATGTATACATGAAGTGAATGACAGCAATAATACAAGAGACAGGAGGGAAGAATTAGTTATAGTTTTGTTATATTAATGTACTTACACTACCTATGAAGTGTCATAGTGTTGTTTGGAAGTGAACGTGGATTAATTGTAAATGTATATGGCAAACTCTAGGCAACCACTTAAAAAAGTAATAAAACAAAGTAGAACTGATATTTCAAGAAAGGAGAGAAAATGCAATCATATAAGATGCTCAGTTAAAACTACAGGAGACAGAAAAATGGTGGAAGACAAAAATTAGAATCAAGAAGAAAAACAATGAAAACAGTAACAAATATTGTAGGTATTAACCCAACTATATCCATAATCACTTTAAACGTCATGGTCTAAAAGATAAAGCTTTTCAGAATGGATCAAAATATTAAAACTGGAGATTGCCAGAATGAATCAAAAACAAGACCAAACTATATGTTGTCTATCAGAAATCCACTTTAAATATAGAGACACATATAGATAGAAAGTAAATGGATGGAGAAAACCTACCATGCTAATACTGATTGAATTAAAGCTGAGACAGCCATATTAATTTCACATAGAGTAGACTTCACAGCAAGGAAAATTGTCAGGGATAAAAAGGGGCATTACATAATGGTAAAGGAGTCAATTCTCCAAGAAGACATAACTATCCTTAACGTGATTGTGCCTTCCTTATTACAGAAATTCAATCAATAATTAATAACCTTCCAAATTAGAAAACACCAGGCCCACATGGGTTCACTGGTGAATACAACCAAAAATTTAAGAAGAAATGATACCAATTCTTTTTTCATTTTCAAAAGATAGAAGTAGAGGGAATACTTCTTAACTCATTCTATGAGGCCAGCAGTACCCTAATACCAAACCAGACAAAGACATTATAAGAAAAGAAACCTACAGACCAAGATCTCACATGAACACATAGGCAAAGATCCTCAACAAAATATTAACGAATCAACTGTAACAATGCGTAAAATAATTATACACCATAACCAAGTAGGATTTATCTCAGGTATGTGAAGCTAGTTCAACATTTGAAAATCAATTAATGTAATGCATCACATCTACAGGCTAAAGAAGAAAAATCACATAGTCATATCAATGAATGTATAGAAAACATTTGACAAAATTTAATACCCTGTTAAGATAAAAACTCTCACAAATGAGAAATAGATGGGAAATCCCTCAGCTCAATAAAGAACATCTACAAAAAAACCTACAGCTAATATCATACTTAATAGGGAAGAAACTAGAAACGTTCCTGCTAAAATCATGAATAAGGCAAGGATGTTCCTGCTCCCCACTTCTTTTTAACATTGTGCTGCAAGTCCTAGCTAATGCAATACGAAAAAAAGGAAATAAGAGATATACAGATTGGGAAGAAGAAATAAAACTGTCTTTTTTTCAAATGACATGATTGTCTACATACAGTACTTGAAAGAACAGACTAATAAGCAATTATAACAAGGTTGCAGGATACAAGGTTAATATACAAAATTCAATCACTTTCCTATATGTCAGTAGTAACGAGTAGAATTTAAAATTTAAAACACAATACATTTACGTTAGCACCTAAAAATAAATACTTAAGAATAAACATAACAAAACATGTACAAGATGTATATGAGGAAAACTACAAAACTCTAATAAGAGAAATTAAACAAGAACTAAATAAATGGAGAGCTATTCCATGTTTATGAATAGGAAGACTAAATATGGTTTATAATTTACTCTATTGATTCAACACATCCCAATCAAAATCCTAGCAAGTTATTTAGTGGATATTGACAATCTAATTCTAAAGTTTATATACAGAGGCAAAAGACCCAGAATAGCCAATTCAATATTAAAGGCAAAAGAATAAAGTAGAGAACTGACAATACCTGACTTCAAGAATTACTCTTAAGCTACAGTAATCAAGACAGTGTGTGACTGCCATAAAAACTGACAAATAGATCAATAGAATAGAATAGAGAGTCCAGAAAAAATCCACATAAATATATCCACTCCTTTTTGATAAAGGAGCAAAAGTAATACAACAGAGAAAACAGCCTTTTCAATAAAAAGAACTGAACATTCACATGCAAAAACATGAATTTAGACACAGACTTCACATCATTTACAAAAATTAACTCAAAATGAATTATAGACTGAAATGTAAATCTATAAAACTAGAAGATACCATAGGAGAAAACCTAGATGGCCATAAATATAATGATGAGTTTTAAATACAAAGGAAATATCCATGAAAGAAATAATTGATAACCTCCTAGACTTCATTACAGTTAAAATCTTCTGCTCTGCAAAGACACTGTCAAGAGAATGAGAAGATAAGCCACAGACTGGGAGAAGATATTTGCATTAGACATACTGAATGAAGGACTGTTTTTGAATATATAGAAAGAACTCTTAAAACTCACCAGTAAGAAAATGAACAACCTGATTTTAAAAAATGGGCAAAAGACATGAACTGTTACCTCATTAAAGAGATATAAAGATGGCAAATAAGCATATGAAAAGATGCTCAACATCATATGTAATTAGGGAATTATAGATTAAAACGACAGTGAGATACCACTATACACCTATTAGAATGGCCAAAATCCAAAACACTGATACCACCAAATGGTGGTGAGTATGGAGAACAACAAGAGCTCTCATTCATTACTGGTGGGAATGAAAATGGTACAGTCACTTTGGAAGGCGGCGTGGCAGTTTCTTACAAAATTTAATACTCTTACCATATGACCCTTCAATCATGCTCCTGGGTATTTACTAAAATGAGTAATGTCCACACAAATGATTTTATGCCCACACAAAAACTTGCACACAGATGTTTATTGCAGCTTTATGTATAATTGCCAAAACTTGTAAGCAATCAAGATGTCCCTCAGTAGGTGAATGGATAAATAAGCAATGATACATCTAGACATCTAGACTCTGCTAAAAAGAAATGAGCTATCAAGCCACGAAAAGACATGGAAGAACATTAAACGTGTATCACTATGTGAAAGAAGCCAATCTGAAAAGGCTATATACTATGATTCCAACTCTATGACACTCTGGAAAAGGCAAACTATGGAAACAGTAAAAAACTCAATGATTGCTCAATGATTGCCTGGGGTTAGGTGGAACACAGAGGATTTTTAGGGCAGTGAAACTATTCTGTATGATACTATAATGGTGGATACATGTCATTGTACATTTGTCAAAGCCCATAGAATATATAACACCAAGAGTGAACCCTAATGTAAACGAACTAATGTAAATCCTAATGTAAAATATCATTCATTATTTTTATTGGTTAAGTCTGGCAACTCTTCTCAATGTATATTAGCAGAGTAAATGTTTGGAACATCTGCCATGTGCCAGGCAATCCACACCTTCTTATTAAATTATTTGTGCAGTTGCTTGTTTTAATGGTTGTCTCCCACGCTAGACGTTAAACTCTTAAAGGGCAAGGACTAAGCCTGTCCTTGACTGATAATGATGTGCCAGTGTAGGTTCATCATTTGTAACAGATGTACGGCTCTGAGTGGGGGAAGTTGACAGTGGAAGAGGTTGTGCTTGTTGGGGTGGGGGCAGGGGGTATGTGGGATCTCTTTGCACTTGTCTCAATTTTGCTGTGAACCTAAAACTTCTCTTACAAATCAAGCTTATTCTTTTTTTTAAAGAGGAAGTCTACAAAAGTCTCAGTATTTACTCAGGTCAAACTGGAGAAGCACTGTGGTCTGTTTATTGTCCTTGTTTTCATCCAGTTTAGATGAGCTCTTTTTCAGTTCACACATCCCTTCTTCTGAATAACATTTCCCCAAGTTCCCTAATACATAGAATTCATAGCCTTTCTTGGCTCCAAAGATCTATGGCAGTTTCCTTTGTCATAAAACATGGAAGTAATATTGCCACATAATTTATCATCCAAAACAGGACAATTTAGAAGGGAAAGGAGGCACATACTTTTTAAAAAAAATTTTATTGGAGTATAGTTGATTTACAATGTTAGTTTCAGGTGTACAACAAAGTGAATCAGTTATACATATCCATATATCCACTCTTTTTTAGATTCTTTTCCCATATTGGCCATTGCAGAGTACTGAATAGAGTTCTCTGGGCTATACAGCAGGTCCTTATTAGTTATCTATTTTGTACATAGTAGTGTGTATATGTCAATCCCAATCTCCCAATTTATCCCTCCCCCGCTTCCCTCCGGTAACCATAAGTTTGTTTTCTATATCTGAGATTCTATTTCTGTTTTGTAAGTAAGTCCATTTCTACCATATTTTTAGATTCCACATATAAGGGATATCATACGATATTTGTTTTTCTCTGTCTGACTTACTTCACTCAGTATGACAGTCTTCTAGGTCCATCCTTGTTGCTGCAAATGGCATTATTTCATTCTTTTTTATAGCTGAGTCATATTCCATTGTATATATATATATATATATATATATATATATATATATATATATATATATATATACCACATCTTCTTTATCCATTCCTCCATTGATGGACATTTAGGTTGCTTCTATGTCCTGGCAGCTGTAAATAGTGCTGCAATGAACATAGGGGTGAATGTATCTTTTCGAATTATGGTTTTCTCTGGGTATATGCCCAGGAGTGGAATTGCTGGATCATATGGTAGCTCTGTTTTTACTTTTTTAAGGAACCTCCATACTGTAAGTTGGTACAGCCACTATGGAGGACAACAGGCATACACTTGGACTATCCAGGACAAAACAGAAAGAATGTTCACCCTACCCACTGTGCCAAGCCTTCCAAGGAGACCTGAGCCAGGTGGCCATGTGTGCGTATGTGAGTAGTGAACTAAATTCATTTTAGTAGCAACTCTATTTACTTTTCCCCCTTAAGTAGTGATCTTCTTGGGTACAGGCTGTGTTTTTTTTTGTTTTTTTTTTTTTTTCAGGCTGTGTTTTATTCTTCTATGTACCTTCTTTACTTTTCCTGGGCCTGACATGTTTCATTACTTAGCGAGTGTTCAATGAATAAATGAACGGGCTAAAGGTTTAGCTACATTTCTTCTTTTTACCTTCTGTGTCAACTCCCTCAATTAGAATTTCTGATTTCATTTATGAGTTCCTTCAGCATCCTTCATTCTATCTTAGTTGATATCATTTCTCTTTGACACAACAAACTCTAGCATTTATCTCTCACACTGATGTTTCTTTCAGATTTCCTGCTTTGCTGGCTAACGCCACACTAACCAGGTAATTAGGGCAACTTTGTATGTCAGGATTTGGAGGTTGGGTTGGGGAAGTTTTGTAGAAGAAGGCTTACAAAATAGTGCATTTTGGGGCAAAGACCAAAACACTCCTGTCAACTGGGAAGAATGACAGACTGGAAAGTTACAAAAGATTTTGAGATTACTATGGTTATTTCAGTATGCATACTAAAAGAGAAAATAAGAAGTGGCACCGATTTAGAGGCCTATTGCAGAATTGATAGAAAAAAAGGTGTGATGAGGTCTTGATAACGCAAGATATTTTTAACCAACGAACCAAATAAAAAATAAAATACAGCATCCTATTCTTGTTACATGGGTTAGATATAATTTTAAGCCTGGATAAAGCTAAGCATAGGCAAGATATGATAAGACTAACTGAGAATCTGAAGAAAGTACCCTGGGTTGCAAGTTAGGAAACCAAAATTCTAGCCTTGGCTGGGAAGAGTGGCTCTGTGACATAACCTCCAGGGGCCTAATTCGTATTTATCTGTGATGTGAGGGCGTTCAGGCCATGTACACTTTAGGACCCCTTGTAGATTTAGCAGTCTCTTTTCATGTTTTTTTTGGTACGTACTTAGGCTGGAAGCCCCCAGAAGCAGAAGAGGTAGCTCATACTGTACCTTGAATGCTAAGAGTCATTGGCTCCCCAGACCTGTACAACTCTATTCTCACAGTTGGTAACCTTGGAACTTTTATGTCGTTTTTTTTTTTTTTTTTTTTTTTTTTAGTTACTGGAAGGGACCAATTACTCTTAGAAATGGGACTCAGAAAAACAAATACTGTATGCTAACGCATATATATGGAATCTAAAAAAAAAAAAAAAAGGTTCTGAAGAACCTAGGGGCAGGACAGGAATAAAGACGCAGACGTAGAGAATGGATTGGAGACACGGGGAGGGGGAAGGGTAAGCCGGGACAAAGTGAGAGAGTGGCATGGACATATATACACTACCAAATGTAAAATAGATAGCTAGTGGGAAGAAGCCACATAGCACAGGGAGATCAGCTCGGTGCTTTGTGTCCACCTAGAGGGGTGGGATAGGGAGGGTAGGAGGGAGATGCAAGAGGGAGGGGATAAGGTGATATATGTATACATATAGCTGATTCACTTTGTTATACAGCAGAAATTAACACACCATTGTAAAGCAATTATATTCCTATAAAGATGTTAAAAAAAATAAAATACATAAATATTAAATAAATGAGTAAATAAGTTACAGGATATATTGTACAGCACAGGGAATATAGTCAATATTTTACAATAACTATAAACAGATTATAACCTTTAATAATTGTGAATCACTATGTTGTGCACCTGAAACTCACATGATATTGTAAATCAACTATGCCTCAATAAAACAAACAAATTAAAAAAAAAGAAATGGGGCTTAGAATTCCCACCTTGGAAACATTTAGTTCAACCCTGTAATTTCACAGGAGGGAAGCTGATGCTCATATTTAAATCCACGGGTCATGTCATAGAAGAATATTTGTAAAACCTATGTCTCCTGACATGGCTCAAGTCTTCTAACCCCTTCACCTATTCATTCATTCATTCATTCAGTACTTTCTAAGTACCTACTATCCAGTCAACATCTTTTTCACCAGTCAGGAGTCAAAAAGACATAGGGAATATGACCCCTGTTTAGAAACATGGTTTTCCTAGACATATGTGTTGATGAAATCTCATTGTTGGCATTTTAAATTTTGTAGTTGTTTTCATTCAGCACCTGTCTGCCTTAGCTTTCACACTGAAGAATATTATATGCTAGTTTTTCTGGTGTGGGCAGTAGGGCAGAATGTTAGATACTGCTTGTATTGATTAAGACATGCTAACCTTCAAAAACAATGCCTCCTGTCCCACCATCCCCTGCCAAATATAATGGCTTAGAGAATAAGAATTTCATTTATTCTTCATTTAACAGGCGAACAGACCTGTTCCCTATAGTTTTTCAAGGATTCAGACTGATGGAGGCTGTGCCATCTTCAGTACATCCTTACACAGTTATCCTGGGTACCAATACCTGGCCAAATGAAGGGAAAGGGCACAGATGACTACATACAGGTTTTTATGGGCCAGGCCTTGCCACAGCACTGAATACTCTTGCCCACATTCTATTGGCTAGAACTCAGTCACATGACCACTTGTAAAGGAAAGATAGGCTGGAAAATGTAGTCTATCCCCTTGCCAGGAAGAGGAAAAAACTGCCAACAGTCTTTGCCACATGGTTTTATGCTCAACCAAGTGGTGAAAAGTATCCCCAGACCTCACCTTTCATTCAACCATTGTGTGAATTCGAATTCAGATTTAGTTCAACTTTGTGGAGGATGATTTGCTTCAAGTATTAAAGAGTGTATGAGTTCATCCTGGTTGAAAATCAGCTTACTTGCTTTTTTTCTGTGGCCCATACCAGATGCTTTTAGAATTCTGCCAATAAATTAAAGGTTCAATTAAAAAAAAAATCAAACACAGAACACGAATTGTAAACTTTTGTCTCTATGTCTTTCAATTTCTTTTTTACTGTGGACAACACAATTACGTAATATCTCAAACAACCTACATAATACTCTTTATTAGAACAAAAAAATAAACAAAAACAACAACAAAAACCCTGCTTTACCTTAGAGATATTCCCGAGGGATTAAAGAAAGAGAGCCTTAACCACACATATTTTAAAAAATCGAGTACAAGACTACTATAGAAATAACTTCTATTTCACAAGAGGAATACATTTGTATAATCATGGAGATATGATTTTGCCTGCCATTAACAACTCAACATTGGAAAATCCTTCAACCTACCAGAAATATTTTTCTGTAACTTACATGACTAACAATTAAATTTAAAATGTGGAGATCGGATAATGGCATAGGTACGAGGGCTGGCAAGATTACTAAATCACCTCAAAAAGGTGCAAAGGGAAAACTGGACTGAGGTCTTCATGGGGGGGTAACTTAAATATAACTTTAATTTAAAATGTCCCATTAGACAGTTAGTACTATTTCCCTAGATTTCCAGATGGCTCACTCCTATACTTTAGTTTCTGCTCAAATCTTTTTTTTCAGTGAGTCTGTCTCTGACTACTTTATGAAATATAGCATTTCCCATTTACTCTGTCTCCTTTCTTGGCTTTATTTTTATTTTATAGCACTTTTTTTCTATTGCACATCATATTATATATTTACTTGTTTATTTGTCATTGTCTCTATGAATCACTGAAATACAAGCTCAAGGAGGGCAGGAACTTCATCTCTCTTGCTCATGATAGTATTCCCAGTACCTTGAACAAGCAGTACATGAATTAGATTAGGTGCTCAATAAACTTACGTTGAATGAATGACTTGCTGATTTCATATAGAAAAAAGGTTGCCCCGTGCACATAACCTAGACATTGGTCATTGGTTATGACCTACTGTGATATCATACACTTGTGTCAGTTAGCATTTGCTGCTGAAATAACTGCCCCCAAACGTAGTGGCTCAAAACAACAATTATTTATTTAGCTTATGATTTTGTGGGTCTCAGTTTGGGCTGGGCTTTCAGCTGGGTGGTTTTCTTGGTCTTAGCTGTGCTCACTTATGCATCTGTGGCCAGCTTAGAGTCAGCTAGGTGACTCTACTTTGGCAGGGTTGGCTGGCTGTCCACCTGTGGTGATGGGAGTGACGAGGCATGTGTCTCATCATCTAGCAGGACAGCCCGGGCTATCTGCATGACAGATGCTCAGGGTTTCATGAGTGAGAGGAGAAGGTGAAAAGCCTTTTGAGGCATATATTCAAGACCAGTACGAAGAACCTCTGCTACAATCTATTGGTCAAAGCACGTCATCATGGCAGCCCAGATTCAAGGGTTGGAGGAATAAAGTCCACCTCTACCAGGATGGAGCTGCAAAGCCTGCTTTTAAGAACATGTATTTAGGAAAGGGAAGATTTTGTAGCCACTTTAGGAATCTATCACCAAGCCATCAGTGTTTTGGCCTGGAGGACCTACTGATCCCCGAATACGGACAAGTGCCTCTTCTACTAAAGCATCGTCGCATCAAAGCAACCTAATATAGAAAGTTCAAATGCACATCTAGCGATAACATTCTTAATCAGCATATTCAAAAAGCCTTCCCTGTGAGGGAGGACTGATTGTCAGCTATCTAACAGCCATCTCCTTTCTTTTCTCCCCCACAATATTAATTATGTTCCATGCTGCATGCATCTCTGTTCAGCTATGTACGTTACCTCTCAATAAAAAGAGATGTTGTTTCAAAATAAATAGCCTGATACACTGTAAAGAAGCTGCAGATACTTAGAAACAATATTTTCTAAATATTTATAAGCTATATTTCAAACTCTGTTACATTCAGTGAATTGTGTAAATAAATATCAGACCTGCAAGTCACCATCCCACAGCACCAGTGAAGCTCGGCCAATTATTCATCTATAAACAGACAAGTCATCATCTCAAACTCTGTCCTCTGTCTTACAGCTCTGTCTTTGGATTCTATCCAGTAAACAAACCCAAAGTGCGAAATCTGTTTTTACTTACTAAAAGGAAAAAAGAGTACCTTCATTATGAGGAGGAATGGCAAGTGTTGGTGTTACTTATTTTTTAATTGTTATTTTTTAATTGCTATAAGGGAAGCCATCGAGTTAAACTGATCCAAGTCTCAACTGGAACAGAGTAAAGGGACATGGGGGAGGGAACAGAAGGTGGGAAGTGGATAGAAGAAGCAGAGAGTCTTTTTGCTTAATTCCTTTGAAAAGCTCCAGGCTTGCAGTGCTGCAGTCTGGAAGGATAGGTCAACCAGATGTGAATATGTAGGTTACACTTCTGGAACAGTGTTCTGGTTCTCTCGGCTGCAGGTTGAGGATGAGAGGGAAGCAGGAAGAACCACAAGTAATTCATATAGTGTGACTGTACGGAGCGTCTACACTGTGCATTTTCTCTCTGTCCCAGGGATGCTCATATTCCAAGAGACTGGATCCAGATCTAGACACAGAGATGAGAAGTGTGCTATCAAAGCTTGGATATACTGAAACTAATATATGGAGTTTCAACACAAATCTGCAAGGGTTTGAAGAAGGGGTTGGTTTTTCAATGTGGTGTGGAATTATGGGGGTCTTCAATGTAATCTTGAAGAGTAGGTTGCAGATGAATCTAGAAAAAGTATCTCTGGCAAAATGGGAAACATTGAAAAGAGAGGAATGAATTAGGGTATTTATAGACAGTGAGAAGGTGGTACTGAATGGTGAGAAATTTGGTCTGAATGTAGACGGGTTTGTGTTGGAGAGTGATGAGAGCTGCAAAGGCAGAGACTACCAGGTAAGGAAACTGGGACTTATTCCAGTGGTCACTGGAAGCCACTGAAGACTTTGAAACCATTATCCTAAAAGTGAATGTGTGAGACGATGTGGACAGAGATGCTGGGTTACACATCTTAGCAAAATATAGAGTCCAAGAACGAAGATCCTCATCCCCAGTATGAGTGTTAGCAAAGGTAGATGGAATAAAACAAGCCTACTGACCACCTATAACCCACCAGGTTGATCAGAAGTTTCTGTATCAATGATAGATACTCACTAGCAAGGGGAAGAAGTTGAGTCAGTCTCTCTCTGCTCTCGTTCGTATTCTCTTTCTCTCTCTGTCTTACCTGAGAGGTTGTATTTTAAGGCACGGTCAGATGCACTGCATTCCCTAGGAATAACACTTAATTTTAAGGCTTTGTGTCCGTTACTGCAGAGAATGACCCTTCTCTGTACTTCAAGTACTGGAAACTCACAGTACTTGAAAACTTGAAATAATCTCTCTCTCTAGTCTCTCTACTTCCTTCAGTGTTTGATGTTGGTATTGTACTAAAATTATCTATATGTGCACGTTCTTCAAACGAATAAATGAGCAAACAAGCAAACCTCCTGAACTAATGAAAGATCCTTGCCATCATTCCTCACGCTAGCCTTTTTCTGACAGTATGTTCAGATCAATCTTTTTCTAATTATTTATATTGGTTCTCTCTTTTCCAACTTTTTGAAGGCAGATTACTGCCTGGTACAGATCCCTACTGATCTTTTATTTTAATGTTTTAACTTTTACCAGATTACCCCATCTGTTCCCACTGTCTCCAACGCAGACACAAGTTCTCGAAGAAATGTAATACTTTCTATTTTTCAGAGACTGAAAAAAATCCCTTTAACTTAATTTGCAAATTGTCTTAGAAAGTTAGAACCAATATTTGAAAGCATTAATAACTTTATTTATTAGAAAATAAAAATCATTTATCATAAATATTTAAATTCCAAGAAAGCAGGAAATAATAAAATTATTGAGAATTCTAATTTGCAGAGATAAGTGCTATTCATATACGGATCATGATATCTCCTCTCTTGTTCTATATATTTATATGCACAGGCATACCCATATACACACAGATTTTCATCTAGGAATCAGAGAAAGAGAAAAAAATATATAGTTGTTCGTTTTTTTTTTTTATAAAAAAAACCCTGAGTTACAGTCGTCATTACTCCAGATGAGGGGAAAATAGATGGCATGAATATTTATATAGAGCCCATCACGTGTAACTTAAAATATCAGCATTTTCCTGGTTTACTCAAGCTTGGCAAAGCTTAGAACTTCTTTACCAAATTCAATAATACTACATTTACAAAAAATCAAGGTCATGATAAGTGCTACTGCAGAGGGAAAAGAAAACAACAAGCACTCTGGTCATTATAGTGGAGCCAGCCACCAGAAAGGGTTAGGAGTCTCAATAGTCTGTTAGCATTTGTAACACTGTCTACCCCCTTCCTACTCTGAGATTTTACAGCTTCCACATAAATATTTTTAAAGACCCAAATTGGTTCTTCAAGGTGTGACTGATAGAGGTAGTTTCCTTTATTAAAAAAGTAGTCCCATTGTTTAGAAGCAGCTGAATGCTTAGACTTAAAGATGCAGTTTATGCAAAGAAGAGAAACTTTGATCAGTATAACATAATTTTATTGATAGCATTCTCTGCAAACATTTAGGAGTTGGTGGAAGCACCTATCCAGAAAAATAAACTACTTAAAATGCCATAAATCCATCGTCTTATTTCTCAAACGGTTTATTCTGAGTAAAAGATGTCTCTGGAGTGTCAAAGGAAAACACTTTGGAAATTAATATAAACCAGGAAAAAAGCTGGTAGCTGTAATTAGTCTCTACTCTCAACAAAAAGAGCAAAATATCAATATGGGGTGGGATATATTTTTGTCTGAGCTTAGTTCTGATCGAATAAAAGAGTTTTTGTTTTTCGGTTTTTGAGGGTTTTTTTTGTTTTTTTTGGCAACAAGTCACAATAATGTAACTTAAAAAGTTTCTGGAAATATTTATTGTATATAGCCTAGAAGATGAAAAGAATGTAACTGTTACTCTTGGTTGGTTTTGAGGTTATTTACTTAGGGTTAAGCACCTCATTTTTCTTGTGTACAAAAAGTAATTATGCAGTCAAAAGAAATATAGCTCATATACTTCAAAACATATGAAAAATGTAAAACTTTATTACACACATTAATTTCTAACAAAGGCCATCTCTAACATCAGTGTAACTGGGGCAAGCCGGATAACTGATGTATATATATGGATGCTTCTCCCAAATGGGTTTTGTAAAGGCAAACAAACAAATAAACAATTTCTTCTTGTATGTCTGCCTCTCTTTTATAAATTTTTACTTCCCAATATAGGCAATAGTTTTGAGGAGTTTTTTTTTTTTTTTTTTTTGGTGTTTGTGTGTATGTTAGTGTATTCTGTTCAAGCTAGTCTCTCTAGCCCCCTGCTCTACCCCCTCCCCATTTTAAATTTTATTGTTTCAAGCTACTCAAGTTGAACCCATTTCTACGTGTAGCAAAACAAAGACATGAAAACCTACAAATTATAAAGTAAATAGGTTGATGGATTTTCCAACTTGGATTTTGCCCGTTCTGACCTTCTAAAAATGTCAGCATATTCTTGGAAAGCCACTTTTACTGTGAGCCAGGCCTGTTCTGTTTGCCCTCATTTTTTTCATTCCCGGAGAAGCAGCTCCTAGATAATAAGATCTGGATTCTTGTCAACCTAGGCAGGACGATTTATGGGTTGACTTCAATTGTCTTGGGGCCCAAGACAACTTAGATGGCTGATGTACTAGAGGTATCATGCTGGACAATATGGTACACAGCTAATGTAAAGAATGGAGGGGCAGGTGTGGTTCTCACCTTGTATGCACTAACTAGTAACTGGAAAAATCATTTTATCAATGAAAAGAAAAATAACTATAATAAAAGCAAAATAACAAACCTTATCTCACATGGGGTAGAAGAACCTGACATTTTAAACTGTCAAGCCAGAAGGTCAATGGAATCTTCTCATTCTGGTAAAATATGCAAACATTGTCTTGATGTTTGAAGCTACTTTTTAAAACTAATTGAATAGAAATTTGTGAGAGGTCTGGGTGTCTATGTTTGGAGGTTGGTGAAGGATCAGAGAGTGGCTTACAGTCATGAGAAATATCACAAGGAAAAGGAATAAATAGTTCCCTCAGGATAAAATAATCTATGATAATACAGAATTTTTCAGAAATAAAAAGCATAGCACTTATGAGTTCAGTCAAGCAACATGAACATCCAAACAAAATAAAGCCTATAGTTCAGCTTCATGAGTAAGTGATATGATAATGCAATGATTAACTTTAGCAAACCAGAATTTTTGAAGAAAATAACTGATAGAGAAGTCACACATTACTGAACTACAATATATATCCCCATCTTTATTCGTTCTTTGTTTTTTCTCTACAGTAGTGCTTAGAGGGGAAAATCTTCAAAGAGATTATTGGCTATGAATAGTGTTCAGGAATTTTTCAAATGAGACTTTTGAAAATTTCAATTAGACTCTGAACTGGATGTCAGTACCCCAACATTAACTTGCCAGAGAATAATCATCAAAATTTAAGTTTAATGTTCCCCTTTCTATTCTTTTAAGTTCCCCTCACATGATGTCCATTGTGTGTCTGGGAGGTTGGGAAGGGATACAAAGAGATCTCTAAAGAAGTTACCATTTTAATGCAAAAATAGTGTCATCTTGAGATCCAACATTTTAACTTAAGCTATCAAATGGGAATGATTACTCTATAGTCAAGGAAATTATGCTTACAAACCTTCTAAGGGGATTTTTCACATCACAAAGGCATATATCTCTTTAAAGCAGTCAAGAATGAGATCTTTAAAAGATAGCTCCTCAAAAAGGGAACCCCTATACACTGTCGGTGGGAATGTAAATTGGTGCAGCCACTGTGGAAAACAATACGGAGGTTTCTCAAAAAACTAAAAATAGAACTGCCATACGATCCAGCAATTCCACTGCTGGGTATATATCTGAAAAAAACAAAAACACTAATTCGAAAAGATACATGCACCCCAATGTTTATAGTAGCATTATTTACAATTGCCAAAATATGGAAGCAACCTGAGAGTCCATCTAGAGATGACTGGATAAAGAAGATGGAACAGTATTCAGCCATGAAAAAAGAATGAAATTTTGTCATTTGTAGCAACACAGATGGACTTGGAGGGTGCTAAGTGAAGTAAGTCAGACAGAGAAAGACAAATACTGTATGACATTTCTTATATGTGAAATCTAAAACAATAAAACAAACTAGTGAATGTAACAAAAAATATAATGAAAAAGAAACAGATTCACAGATATAGAGAACAGACTAGTTGTTACCAGTGGGGAGAGGGAAGGGGGAAGGGGCAATATTGAGGTAGGGGAATAAGAGTTACAAAGTATTATGTATAAAATAAGCTACAAGGGTATATTGCACAACACAGGGAATATAGCCAATACTTTATAATAACTATAAATGGAGTATAATCTTTAAAAATTGTGAATAACAGTATCAGTTACTGTACACCTGTAACTTATATAATACTGTACATCAACTATACATCAATTAAGAACATTAAAAAATTAAAAAAAAAACAGAGCTCTTCAAGTGTGCATAAGTTTTTATTATCAGGTTATGAGCCATTCATGGGGATGACTCTAAAAAATGTAAGTTTTCCCATGGAGAGAGTCCTAAAGTCATCACCCTCTATTCAAGGCCAACTTACATATTGTGGCCAAGTGCCAAAATACTTTTAGGGGCCCACAAAAATGTCCTAATTTCTTTAAAAATTAGAACAAAAAGGGAACTTCTAGGTAAAAGAAAATGTCTTAATATGTCATATTAGTATATTCTTTGTAGCAGCACAGTCATAAAATGTAATTTAATATTTCTCTTCGTGGGAAGTGGTCCATGAAGGTACAAGTGTCTTTAGTGCCTGTGAGAATCATACTGTGGCCCTGTCTCCATACACTCTCTTTCACCCTAAAATCTGCCTCCCTATTTGAATTTTTTTAATTCATGAGCTTCAATTTCTTTATCTGTCAAATGGAAGTATTATCTCATAGGGCTGTTCTGAGGATTAAATAAAGTAGCAAACTCAAGAGCATTTTGTAAACTGTAAAGAACTTTCTTAAGAGAGATCACATTATTATTTTCTTGGTCATGGCCATTATCATCCATCTAGTCATTGACGCTAGAAATCTGGGATGAAATTTGAATCCTGTTTCTCCATCTCTTCTTCCAAATAGCTGCCAGCATTTTTGATTTCTACCTCTGCCATGGCTCTGAAATCCACACTTCTTTTATGGGCCCATGGCTAAAGCATTCTTCCTCTTTCTTTTTAAAACTTTTATTATGGAGAGTTTAGACAGAAGTACACAGAAGAGTATAACAAATTCCATGTACCCATTTTCTAGGTCCCCAAATCAATCCTGCTCGATATCCATATCCCAAACCACCTTTGAAGCAAATCTCGTGCGTTATGTAATTTTATCTATAAATAGTTCAAAATCTTTCTCTATGAGATAAGGACTGTGTTTAAAAACAAAAACCCATAATACTATACTCACTCCTAAAAATAGCAATAACTTCTTAATTCATCAAATTTCTAGTCAGTGCTCATATTTACGGTCGTATAAATGTCTTAAATGGTTTTTAAAGGTTTTTCCAGTTAGACTCCAAATAAGGTCCTAACATGTTTCATTGATCTGTAGGTTCCCTGCCAACCTCTTTATTTTCCTCCTGTTTATTAACTAATCTTTTAACCACATTATTCCTGTGGCTCGACTTTCTGCTTCCGCACTTTTTTCTCTTTGATTTACTTTCCATGCCGCTACCGACGTTATCTAAAATGGATTCCATCACATGACTCTTCTCATTAAAAAAAGAAACTCCACTGGTTTCAAAATGTTTACAGGGATGAAGCCCATTTATTTATTTGTTTGTTTATTTGTTTAGCTATTTATTCAGGTTACTGAAAGCCTTCAATAACAAGGTCTAAATACACATTTCCAAACTAATTTTCCAATTCCTCTTCTATGCCTTCATTTACAGTCCTCCACACCCATCCCTTACACTCCGACCCAAAATGCCTTATTCTCTTTCAGGAACTTTGCTCAGGCTGTTTTTATTTGTCTTTGCCAGAAAAGCCCTCCACTTTCTTTGCACATCAAAATCCTTCTCATTCTTTAGAGAACTGTGGATTTCTCTTCATTCCTTTGCCAACACTCTAGATCTAAATTAACCACCAACTTCTCTGGTTCCTTATAGTATTTTGATAGTACATCTCTAATACTGATTATAGTAATGACAGCATCAAAAAGCTTTAAATGCCTGAAGCCATCTAATGTGCCCAACCACCTTATAGAGAAGGTACTATTATATTCCTATTTACCGATGAGGAAACAATATTAGCTAATGTTAACTCAGTGTCCATTAGGTCCCGGCTACTGTTCTCTCCGAATATAATTGACTAGGTTCTATTATTATGTCCGTTATATATTTGAGGAAAATAACCAAGGTCTCACAGCTAGTTAGTGACAGAGCAAGGCCTGGAACACAGGTAGTTTGGCTATGGAACCCATAACCTGAACCACTGTGCTAAGCTGCTTTTACGAAGAAATACAGTTTTTATTAAAAAAATGTGTGTGTGTGTGTGTGTGTGTGTGTGTGTGTGACTTTATAGCTTTCCCTCAGGAGCATGTCTTCCCCAAGGCCAGTTCTTGCCTAATTCTCAGCACAGTACTGCATACATATAGTAAAATGTTCAATGAATTAAATATCTTGAATTAATCCTGAAGTATTTGGTAACTGTAACAAAGAAAGACTATTCAGAATAACGAGCTACATACAATTTCTGAAATTCAATACAATTCAATGTAAATTAAGACCAAGTTTACTAAAAAATAAAAAAAGGGAAGGATTTACATATACATTTTAGCAGCATATCTATTATGTAAAGCAATGCACACTACCATAGAGCTAGAATAGTCTAATAACTAAATTGTATGATTTTCCTCCACAGTTCTTCTTAAAGAAATATGCAGCAGAAAATATGGAATATGAAGCTACAAAATGATGCATATTCCCAAGTTTCCCCTGATAGGTGATATTTCACAAGCAGGCCCATTGTCATTATGTAGGTGTCCTGACTGTAATATATGGACTATTTTTTCAGAGGTTGACAAGCCATTTCATTTCCTCATGCAGTAATCAGGGCTGAAACTTGAATAGATCTGGGGAGAGGTTGGGATATAGTGTGAAATTGTTTTCAATACTGCTTGGACTATTCCAATTTAGGAAAGAAGCAAAGCAACCAATGTCTCCTCCCAGATTCTGAGATTGTCATTCATTTGAAATTAAGATGGACAATGAAACTACAGATTCACTGGTCTTAGGATGATTGAGAAGCAAGACAGATGCCATTTACTTCAATTTTGGAGCCATCTTAGAAATTTTTTCCAGTGTGATTCTTGTAGCTTACCAAATTCTTGAGGAATATTATTGCATTTCTAAAGAAAAATAATTTAGGTTTTCTTTTTTCTTTTTTTATTTACAAAAAGAGTTGGGGGAACTTCACAGGTTAGAAATAGGGGCCCAAAGTGATTAAATAGGCTTTTAGCTCTGAAATATCACATTCCCCAATGACATTTAGCTGAATTACATTTGCAGTTCCATCCTCTGAACTCTTTTTAAAGACAAGGACTATGGCAAAGAAAGGCTCTCAAGCCCCAGATACTGTGGGTGGGATCTTCAGCCCCAGTTCCTAATGTCTTGACTTCACTTTGCAGGAAAAATTTTCTACTTTTCCAAATTAGCTGCAGAGAGAGAGAAAGAGAGGACCCTGGTATTTGTAAAGCCCCTCTCCCTAAAAACACTCAGTCCAGGAATAAGACTTCAAATCAGAATAATTTTGGAATTCCTAATGACTAATCTGATATCAGCGCTAAACTCTGCTTTGCTCCCTGTCTTCTGACAGCACCCCCTTGATAATTACCATTAGATGATTTGCACCTGCTGTCAAAGACCCTCCTACATCTTCTTATCCAAGATGCTGCTAACTCCCAAAATTCCTAGGTATGCCACTTCCCTTAAAACACAACCCATGTTGCCCATCAGTCTTTCGTTTGAGTCAAATAAATAGAAGCAAATTAAAAAAAATTTGACCATTTGCTAGGGTTTGAGACCTGACCTGATTCCTGGCTGTATATCTACAACTGTGTGGTCAGGGGAACAGGGTAAAATTTTCAGTTCACATTATCTTAAGAAATAGATAAAAACCATTGGATAGTGGATAAGGATGGTCTCTTGTGGATACCTCACATGATTTCCCACTGATAATTTTTGTTTTCTTTGAGAGAAAATTTTAAGCATTTTTATAAGTACTACTGGGTTCGATATTACAGATAATGTAACAGGGATTTTGTGTTTTCAAGGTTGTTAGTGCCAATTTCATACTTTATTCAGGTTTCCTTAGTTTTCATCTAATGTGCTTTTGCTCTTTTAGGAGCCCATCCAGGATACCATGTTACATTTATTTGTCACGTCATTTTTTTCCCATTTGAATTGATTTTGTAAGAATTGTCATTGTATTCGAGAAGACTGTCTTCAAGAAACTTATAATCTAATTACTCTGGTTAACAATTCTTTATGAAATTTAACAGCTTCCTGCTCTGATATGTGCAGATAGCTATGGAAATCATGAGTGGCCCAGGAGGTGGTGGTATTGTTGCAAAGTAAGATGGAGTGGAAACGATATACCCGAACAGAAAAGATGGCAAAACAGGGCATTCCTCTGCACAAGACTA
Source organism: Balaenoptera borealis (assembly GCF_965194805.1). Taxonomy (NCBI): domain Eukaryota; kingdom Metazoa; phylum Chordata; class Mammalia; order Artiodactyla; family Balaenopteridae; genus Balaenoptera; species Balaenoptera borealis. Next base: position 35,003,264 of record NC_138871.1, on the reverse strand, counting down.
AGCCATTTGTATTTGTGAGAGTAAAGCAAAAAGATGACAGGAACCCAAGATTAATATGACTGAAGGCAGATGCAAAGAGGAAAGTAAAGTTCAGGAAAGTCCTTAGAAGTACAAGCCCCTCATGGAACGTTTTCCCCAGAAACATTCTTCTCAGCAAAGGGGGGAAGATGAAGGTTCACAGTTTCTGGCCTACAGCCTAGAGCTTCATTCCTTGAATTTACACTCCCTTTTCTCCCTTTTGGCTAATCTTCAAACACTACAAAAAGATGGAGGGGTTGAGGTTTTCTTAAATACAGCCTCTCAGAAGTTGATTTTTGCATTTGTTTTTCCTATAGGACTTTGTTAATGGAACACTCCAAAACTGTATTTCCAAATTCCAGACCATCTGTGCTTTCTACTAATTCTGATTTAGGACATTCTTGATTTTCTTGAGTGTGTGTCTTGTTTCAAAGAATGAAAAAATTATTACTCAGCCTTTCTGAAGACTAGGAAGACGAGGTTTCTGTTTTCCTTGGTTTAAGAAAGACTTCTGGTTTAGGAAAATGAAGTGGTTAAGAGAAAGTGGGATACTTTTTATTGAAGTATAGTTGCTGTACAATATTATATAAGTTACAGGTGTACAATATAATGGTTCAAAATCTTTAACGGTTATACTTCATTTATAGTTATTATAAAATATTGGCTATATTCCCTCTGTTGTACAATATATCCTTGTAGTTTATTTTATACATAAAATTTTTACCTCTTAAAGCAGGGGTACTTTTCAAACATTAGGTAAAAACTAAGGAAACCTGAATAAAGTGTGAAACTGGCACTAACAACCTTGGAAACACACAATCCCTGTTACATTATCTGTAATATTGAACCTAGTAAGACTTAAAAAATGCTTAAAAATTTCTGTCAAAGTAAACAACATTTATCAGTGGGAAATCATGTGAAATGTCTACAAAAGACCATTCTTATCCACCAACCAATGTTTTAAAAATCTATTTCTTAGGACAATATGAACTGAAATATTTACCCTTGTTCCCCTGACCATACAGATGTAGATATACAGCCAGGGATCAGGTCAGGTCCCGAACCCTAGCAAAAGGTAAAATAAGTTTGTTTTTTAGATTTGCTTAAATTTGTTAGACTCAAAACCAAGTTGGCATTGAAGAGCGCAAAAGAGATTTAAAAAATGTTTTTTTCCTCTTTCTTGATGAACTCCATGATCAAGTCTTTCCTCCAGCAAATTATCTTCACTATATTCATTTTGCAATGACCAAAAAAGGGAAAACATCAGGAAGGAGTATCAGCTTTAACTTTTAATTTCCTGGTTTTTGTCAGTTTATGTCACAACATTAATTTTATTTCTACAGAAGAGGGAGGGTTGCAGGTAATTAATATGACTCTTCTGTACTCTCAGAGGAAAAATACCCCATTATTAACACTGAGTTGTTAAAGAACAGAACAAAAGAAAAGTGAATCTGAGATGTAGAAAGAACTTTCCCCACGTGTCACTATACACACAGGAGGGGGTTGGTATTTCACTGGCAATGCGCTACTGAACTTGGTTCATTGTCAGGCACTCCTACTTGCTAATTAGATAACATCCCAGCCAGCGCTGTGAAGCTGAGTGTATAACCCTTTTAGAGACCCTGTTACAGTTTGGTGATACTTCTGCAAGTCAGAATTTCTTGCTTTCTATTCCTCATTTCCCCATCCTTTATGGAGCAAATGTTGTACACCTGAAAATTGAATTTGATGGCACTTTACCAAGCTCTTAGAGGCATTTTTCTCCTCCTCTTTCTGAATTCAGAGAGGCTGAGCAAAGCCACGTGTTGATGCAGTGCAGGGTCCTCAAACATTTGTAAAATGCCTTCAAACAAAAGGGGAGTATGCTGGTATCCTGCTAAACCCTGTCTGTAATCTGCAGCCTTTACAATGAGACAAAGAAGCTGTGGCTTGTCCCCTAATATAGTTGCAATGAAGATAGAATGATGGCCCTTGAAGTAAATATAAAATAATTGTATGTGAGGGCTTATGCAAAAAGGCTTTGTTCCTAAATACTGGAAAGGCAGTCACCCTGAAACAATGGGGTAAATTAGCATGCAGCCAACCCCAGGCTCTCAGCTACACACACACACACACACACACACACACACACACGCACACACACGCACTCACACTCACAAGTTCACAGTGACGGATGCTTGGTGCTTGCTGGGAGGTTAACAGTAAGAATCTTTCTTAGGAAGACAGCATGTCAGATTTCAGACACTTTCCCTACAAATGGGCTTTTGCTGCTCAAAGCCGGGGCTTTTCTGATCCAGATAATAAAATCCATTTACATGAAAAGATGCCGCTTTCAGTGACATGATTAATTTCAGAAATACCTGGCATCTGAATGAAGCAGAGACTTCAAGAAATGACTGATGATGAGAAAAGATAATTAGGCAAATGTCAAGAGTTTTGCTTGGGGACTAAGGGGCTGCCCCATCTAGGTTATCCTATACTCATTCCAGATGGAAATGAAAGGCCTTTGTGGGAAGTTGGGGATGATCAACCTATGGTTACAGAGAAAGTCTCTTTAGCTCATGTTTCTCTGCGTTTGGCTCCATCACGACCAGTGGCCAGCTGATGCTTACCTTCAATGACTTGTCAGTGAATCCCAGACAAAGCTGGCCTTGTTTTTCATGAGGCCTGAAAAATGTAAATTTATCTTTCCTTACATGTCATTTGTTCAAAAGTGACCTCTCTGTTCTGAGCCTTTTCAAAAATCTCATTGACTTTTCCTCCCCTCTAAAAGGAGAAAAACAAAAAGGGGAAAAAGCCAAACACCGTTTAGTACTCTGCAGAAAGGACTTTGAAGACGAAGGCTGAAGTGGGAGGTAATGCAAATGTCCCCCCACCCTCTGCCCCCAAACATTGTTTTTGAACCCTTTCTTCATGGTGTTTTTGTTTTTGTTTTTTTTTCCTCAATTGGTGAATTGGAGGACTAGAGATTAGTGACCTCCACAGAGTAGAGCTGACGAAAAGCAAGGCACTCCTAGTAGACTGACAGAGTATTTCTCCAAAGGAACTTTTTAGAATAGAATCTTTAACAGGAGCAAGAGAGAGGGAGGTTCTTTCCTTATTTTTTTCTGTCTGACAGTACATCTTAATTCCTCCAAAAAGATAGTCATTATAGACTAACTGTTTTTAGATATACCGTGGTCCATAAGTGATTCTCAGCAACCCTAACCTCTCCCCTTTACTCTTCCTTCTTCTAGCTGATTGGCATCTAAAGGAGAAAAGTGCCTCCCATCTCCAGGCAATGGAACTTCCTCCAAGAAGAGAGGAAATGATCCAGAGAAAGATCCTAGCTAGCAATTTAGGTCTGAGCCTACCCATTTAGGTTTACATCTGATATTAACCATGGTTGCTATGGGTTGAATTGTGTCTCCACAAAAGATATGCTGAAGTCCTAACCCCCAGTACTTCAGAATGTGACTTTCTTTGGAAATAGGGTTGTTGCAGATGTAATGAATAAAGATGAGGTCATGCTGGAGTAGAGTGGGCTCAATTCAATATGCCTAGTGTCCTTATAAGAAGATGATGTGAAGACACACAGGGGAAATCACCATGTAACTCCAGAGAGAGAGATTGGAGTCGTATTGTTGCAAGTCAAAGAAGACCAAGGATAGATGGCCACCACCAGAGGCTATGAAGACGCCAGGAAGGATTCTACCCTACAGATCGCAGAAGGAGCAAGGCCCTACTGACACTTCAGTTTTGGACTTCTGGCCTCCAGAACTGTGAGACATAGATTTCTCCATGGTACTTTGCTATAGTAGTCCTAGGAAATGAATACAATAGTTGTATAATTTAACATCGCAGGCCTATCTTTATAGGAAAGCTTCTTTTTTCCCCCTAACTTAAACTCTTACAATCTTACCCCATTTCCATCATCATGGGCAGATATGGGTTTACTAAGAGACAGTGTCACCTGTCACAAATGGTGAAAGAGGTATAGCTCCATATTCACCAGAAACAGAGGATCTGTCTCCTAAAAGGCTTGACTGTCTTTAAACATACCCCTAGTCTATGTAAAATTGCTCATCAGTGTCATGGCAGCCCCTCAAAATGAATGCTCAGTATATTTAGTGAAATACCATATGCTAAACACATTGAGTACACTGTAAGGTATTCACTACCTCTATTATAAAATACCAAGACATGAGGGGAGAAAAAAACCTATGTGTCAGCCAGCTTTATTCCTTTGGAGAAAATACATTAAAATATATTCATAGCAAATATGTGAAGTCTTTGGCCACGTCTGTTTCTACTAATGGGATAAAGCTGGAAAGAATTGAAATTACCCATCGTGTGGAAATTTCTACTCAAAAAGGGACAATTCCATCATCTCTGCATAATTTTAAAAAGCTATTTACCCAAAATAGTAAAATACAATTAGCACTATACTAATAAATAATACATATAACTTGGTGTGAGTTAATTTCCTTCAAGGTTTCAAAACTTGCTTTAGAAATCACATCGTTTAGCGGCAGTTTTGTGCAAATGACAAAATATTAGCAAATAAAAACAAAAATGGTTACTCTATTCTTTATTGTTTGTTATATAACAGCATAAACATATTACTGAAGTATGCCATTTCTTTGGGTTTGAGTGTTTGCTACCGTTCAAGCCAACTATCCTGACAGCTAAACAATTTTATAATATAAAGATGCTTTTTCTTCAGGGAGTAGAAATTTGCAGAAATGGGAGAGGGTCCCACAATCCAAATACAATATGACTGCGTTGTCCTATTTGCTTTTAATCATCCATAATTCCTGAGATACTTCACATTTTATGTTTAAATATTATCTCAGTACAAAGCTTTTCCCCTGCTAATGCATAATTTCATTTAGAAATTAATATCTTCCACTTATAATGCATCAAAAACTAGAAACATTTTCCTTCCTTAATGGTGTAGGAATTAGTGTAATTTTAAAGCACTCAAGGATATAATTATTTACATGTACTAGAAATGTTAACTAGAACTATCTGATCAAGGTATGTGGAAAGTTGGAGAAAAGCAAAACATTCCTGAAATTATAAGTAGCTAGCTATTTTTTTTTTTAAATTTATTTATTTATTTAATTTTTTTTTTTGGCTGCGTTGGGTCTTCGTTGCTTTGCGCGGGCTTCCTCTAGTTGCGGTGAGCGGGGGCTACTCTTTGTTGCAGAGCACAGGCTCTAGGCACGCGGGCTGCAGTAGTTGTGGCTCGCGGGCTCTAGAGCACAGGTTCAGTAGTTGTGGCGCAAGGGCTTAGCGGCTCCGCGGCATGTGGGATCTTCCCGGACCAGGGCTCGAGCCCGTGTCCCCTGCACTGGCAGGCGGATTCTTAACCACTGTGCCACCAGGGAAGTCCCAGTAGCTAGCTATTTTAATGTTACTTAAAAAGAAATAATTAGGTTATGTGAACATTCCAGATTATAGAAAAAACGTGTCCCTGGAATCCTTTGAAAATTAAATGTTTCTTTATTTTCAAAGTACTTGAAGATTATTTATTTTCTGTTAAAGTTAATATGTAAGTAGATACGGCTTTGGTATTGTTGGAAGTGATAGAAAGAAATAGATGAAGTGTTAATTTAATAAATGTATTGGTAGTTGTGCTAAAATTGAATGTGATGCATATATGTCAGTTGGATATACATACAGTTGTAGTATTTTTATTTTTTTAATTTTATTTTTATTTTTATTTATGGCTGTGTTAGGTCTTCGTTTCTGTGCGAGGGCTTTCTCTAATGGCAGCAGGTGGGGGCCACTCTTCATCGCGGTGCGCGGGCCTCTCACTGTCGCGGCCTCTCTTGTTGCGGAGCACAGGCTCCAGACGCGCAGGCTCAGTAATTGTGGCTCACGGGCCTCGTTGCTCCGCGGCATGTGGGATCCTCCCAGACCAGGGCTTGAACCCGTGTCCCCTGCATCGGCAGGCAGACTCTCAACCACTGCGCCACCAGGGAAGCCCATGTAGTATTTTTTACCATTATTATGAAGTGTGCTTAGTTTTACAAATGCATCTGCTCATTGTGATGATTCCTGTGCTCAGCTTAAATGGAAGTTATCATTTTTCTTCTTTTGTTTATAAAGGTACAGTTTATATTTCTTGTGTGATTGATTATATTCCTGGAAGGTCTTGTGATTAACAATATAGTATTTTTTTTATTGAGTTATTTCACACACAAATGGCAGGGCCCAAAGGGTATTCTGGGTTTGCAGGATTTTTCTAATATATGTGTTCCCTTCTGTATTAAAGCTGCTAATTAGTGCTTTTAAACAGCTCAGCATTGAATTGTTGGAAGGCACCATATCAGAGGCTAATATAAAACTGTTTATGTGGAAGGATATATAAAATAAGAAGGTGTTAAACCCAACACAAATTGAGTGGCAGAGGGTTCCCACCAGTGTTAATTTTGTTTGTTTTGTCTCATTTAAAGTTAAGATGCCTGTGTTATCATTGTGACGTGGGACATGCTATACATACAGATGGACTGAAATGTGTCGGTTTCTGAGCTGCATTTGTCTGGCAAAGAAGACAATGGGTAGTTTTATCAGGAAATAGCTATTCCTTAACAACACTAGTTTTTATTTTTAACAGAAGGACATATGGCGATATATATATATATATACACACACACACACACACATATATACATGCTTTTATTTTTAACATCTTTATTGGTGTATAATTGCTTTACAATGGTGTGTTAGTTTCTGCTTTATAACAAAGTGAATCAGCTATACATATACATATATCCCCATATCCCCTCCCTCTTGTGTCTCTCTCCCACCCTCCCTATCCCACCCCTCTAGGTGGTCACAAAGCACTGAGCTGATCTCCCTGTGCTACGCGGCTGCTTCCCACTAGCTATCTATTTTACATTTGGTAGTGTATATATGTCCATGCCACTCTCTCACTTCATCCCAGCTTACCCTTCCCCCTCCCCGTGTCCTCAAGTCTATTCTCTACGCCTGTGTCTTTATTCCTGTCCTGCCCCGAGGTTCTTCAGAACCATTTTTTATGCTTTTATATGTTGGTTATATGAGACATGCTAAAAGTTCCTATTCCTGCTAAGCATGTTCATGAGCTTTTAAATAGTATTTTGATATGCTTGTCTAATAGGCAATAACTCATTAACAGATTTTTGAATTTCTCAAGGCAATTTCACAACTGAAGTTCAATGTACATGTGTTGAAATCAATCCAAAAGTCTCAGTATCTTAAGTCAGATTCTATTGTCAGTATTATAAATGAATCAAGCTAGAGGAAAAATTAAGAAGTCATCTATTTCAATCCAGTACTCCCAGCTTCCACATAGATAGACCAGGGAGAAAACTTTCTGTTCTTAAGTCCTTCCAGGGAAATTTACATGTCTCCCTCATCATCCCACCAAAGTTTAATGATTGGTTTCAAGGGATGACTACATCATTTTTTTACTTCCCGGCCAGACTATCTCATCTCAAATGAAGCACAGAGGGACAACTGGTCAACCTGCAGGAAAGCATTTTTATTAGTTGTCATCCTTTATTGCATCAAAGCACACTAGTTTCAAACAGGCATCCTGTCTAGATTTATTCCTTACCATAATGCTTTCTACTATTCTTTATATACGTGCTCAGTGTTAAAAAGGATTTTGATCTGATTTTGTTTCATTTTTAGTGTTTAAAAAAAAAACTCTGTTGTTCTTTTGAATGTGAATACTTGGGAATTCCATGATGCTGGATATGGAAAAGGATATATTTCTTATGGACATTCAACTAGATTTTGGAAATGTCATGTGGCAACCAAGAGCTGTATCTTAAAATTGAAGAAAAACATATGTAGTTGATAAACTCTTAGCAAGTTTGATTAATAAAAAAAGAGGGCAGTCATAAATAATGTTAGGAATTAAAATAAGACATCGTTGCAGGTTCTTCAGCTATCTCAAACATAGAAGACATAGAGATACTTTATGACAGTAAGATTGAGGATCTGGATTACATTCATCACAAAAATTGCAAAACATACTCAACCTGACGAAAGATGAAATAGAAAATATAAATAGTCCTAGATATATTAATACTGAAGAGTCTGCAATTTACATCTTGACACAGGGCAATCTTTTGACCTAGATGGCTTCACTGATCAATTTTTCCATAAACTTAAAGAAGAAATAACACCAATTACAATGCACTTTTTTAGGAAAAGAGGGAACAATTCACAAATTATTTTAAAATGTCACTAATATCTCCATACTAAATCCTGACAAATAATATGAGAGGTAAATTACAGGTGAACCTCTCTCATGAAAGTAGATATAAAAATAGTAAACATCTTTATTGTTTATTAGAATTTATTAAGATAGTACAATGTTCGTTTAACATTTGAAAAATATCACTCAGTGTAAAGGTACCCCCCCAACCCCACTTCTATATTGTACTCTTTGGATGAAAGTCACAATGGGTAGCCCACACTTAAAGAGTGGGAATTTATGGTCCCCCTTGTTGAGGAGTGGGTACCTGCAAAAATTATTTTTCATTCTTCTACACGAGAGATTTGTCTTTTCCCTTTTATTTATCCAATCGTTTATTGACATCAGTATGGACTTAGGAGGAGTTAATTAAACTTAGGTGTTAATCCAATATGGCTTTATTTTATTTTATTGTCAATATTGTCCTAGCTTTTGCTGTTGGAACTCTTTCAGTTGGCTCCTGTAACTCTTTAACAAACTCTCATCAGTGTGGCTTTTTTTTTTTTTTTTAAAGCACTTCTTTACTTTCTGGCACTGGAAGTTGCTCCAGGCTCGTCTTGTATATTTCTCACCCTAGTCCTAGAAGTAGGCTTTTCTCCAAGGATCCCTGGTTTCTTTCATTGTATTTTTTATGTACTATAGCGGTCCTCCCCATCCACGATTTCACTTTCCATGATTTTGGTTATCCACTCTTAACCATGGTCTGAAAATACTAAATGGAAAGTTTCAGAAATAAAAAATTCTCAAGTTTTAAATTGGGCAATGTTCTGAATAGTGTGATGAAATCTCATGCGTCCCTGCCTGGGGTGTGAATCATCCCTTTGTCTAGGGTATTCTGCCCATTAGTCACTTAGTAGCTTTCTTGGATATCAGATTGACTGTCAAGGTATCCAAATGCTTGTGTTCAAGTTACACTTATTTTACCTAATAGTGGCCCCAAAGTACAAGAGTAATTATGCTGGCAATTTGGATATGCTAAAGTGAAACCATAAAGTGTTTCCTTTAAGTGAAAAGGTAAAAGTTCTCAACTTATGGTAGTTCTATATTTAGTTTTTTAAGGAACCTCCATACTGCTCTCCAGAATGATTGTACCAATTTACAATCTCACCAATAGTGTAGGAGGGTTCCCTTTTCTCCACACCCTCTCCAACATTTATTGTTTGTACATTTTTTTTAACATCTTTATTGGAGTATAATTGCTTTACAATGGTGTGTTAGTTTCTGCTGAATAACAAAGTGAATCAGCTATACATATACATATATCCCCATATGTCTTCCCTCTTGCGTCTCCCTCCCTCCCACTCTCCCTATCCCACCCCTCTATGTGGTCACAAAGCACCGAGCTGATCTCCCTGTGCAATATGGCTGCTTCCCACTAGCTATCTGTTTTACACTTGGTAGTGTATATATGTCCATGCCACTCTCTCACTTTGTCCCAGCTTACCCTTCCCCCTCCCTGTGTCCTCAAGTCCATTCTCTAGTAGGTCTGTGTCTTTATTCCCATCCTGCCCCTAGGTTCTTCATGACCATTTTTTTTTTTTTTTTAGATTCCATATATATGTGTTAGCATACGGTATTTGTTTTTCTCTTTCTGACTTACTTCACTCTGGATGACAGACTCTAGGTCCATCTACCTCACTACAAATAACTCAATTTTGTTTCTTTTTATGGCTGGGTAATATTCCATTATATATATATGTGTCACATCTTCTTTATCCATTTATCTGTCAGTGGACACCCAGGCTGCTTCCATGTCCAGGCTATTGTAAATAGAGCTGCAATGAACACTGTGGTACATGACTCTTTTTGAATTATGGTTTTCTCAGGGTATATGCCCAGGAGTGGGATTGCTGGGTCGTATGGTATTTCTATTTTTAGTTTTTTAAGGAACCTCCATACTGTTCTCCACAGTGGCTGTATCAATTTACATTCCCACCAACAGTGCAAGAGGGTTCCCTTTTCTCCACACCCTTTCCAGAATTTATTGTTTGTAGATTTTTTGATGATGGCCATTCTGACTAGTGTGAGGTAATACCTTATTGTAGTTTTGATTTGTATTTATCTAATGATTAGTGATGTTGAGCATCCTCTCTTGTGTTAGTTGGCAATCTGTATATCTTCTTTGGAGAAATGTCTGTTTAGGTCTTCTGCCCATTTTTGGATTGGGTTGTTTGTTTTTTTGATATTGAGCTGCATGAGCTGCTTGTAAATTTTGGTGATTAATCCTTTGTCAGTTGCTTCATTTGCAAATATTTTTTCCCATTCCAAGGGTTGTCTTTATGTCTTGTTTATGGTTTCCTTTGCTGTGCAAAAGCTTTTAAGTTTCATTAGGTCCCATTTGTTTATTTTTGTTTTTATTTCCATTTCTCTGGGAGGTGGGTCAAAAATGATCTTGCTGTGATTTATGTCATAGAGTGTTCTTCCTATGTTTTCCTCTAAGAGTTTTATAGTGTCTGGCCTTACATTAAGGTCTTTAATCCATTTTGGGTTTATTTTTGTGCCTGGTGTTAGGGAGTGTTCTAATTTCATTCTTTTACATGTAGCTGTCCAGTTTTCCCAGCATCACTTATTGAAGAGGTTGTCTTTTCTCCATTGTATAATCTTGCCTCCTTTATCAAAAATAAGGTGACCATATGTGCGTGGGTTTATCTCTGGGCTTTGTATCCTGTTCTATATTTCTGTTTTTGTGCCAGTACCATACTGTCTTGATTACTATAGCTTTGTAGTATAGTCTGAAGTCAGGGAGCCTGATTCCTCTAGCTCCGTTTATCTTTCTCAAGATTGCTTTGGTTAATCAGGGTTTTTAGAAAGGAAAGAAAAAAACTGTATGCTGAGGTTGCTAATATCTATGGTAAGAATTAATTTTTCATTTGTGAAATTGTGAAGAAGAAAAAAGAAATTCATTCTAGTTTTGCTGCTGTTGCACCTCACACTGCAAAAGTTACAGCCACAGTGCATTATACTTGTGCAATAAGATATTCTGAGAAAGAGAGAGGGAGACCACATTTACATAACTTTTATTATAGTATACTGTTATAATTGTTTTATTTTATTATTAGTTATTGTTGTTAATCTCTTACTGTGCCTAATTTACAACTTAAACTTTATTGTAGGTATGTATGTATGGGAAAAAACATGGTATGTGAATGGTTTGGTACTATCTGTGGTTTCAGGCATCCACCAGGGGTCTTGGAACAAATCCTCCTCAGATAAGAGGAGACTACTATACTAACAAAAATGAAATAAAATAACATTTCAACAGAATTAAAAATTTCCCAATACCTAAAAGAAAACAAACCAAAAAGAGATTCAATATTTCTATACTAAAAGCTTCAGAACATTATTGAGAGATATTAAAGAGATAAATAAATAGAGGAACAGAGTATGTTCATAAATTAAAATTAATTTCTCCTAAATTGATCCATATATTCAATTCAATTCAATTCACACCAAAATCTCAGAGAAACTATTGTAGAAATTGACAATCTGATTTTAAATTTATAGTTGAATAAAAGGCCTGAAAATAGTACAGATAATCTTGAAGAAGAAGAATTTAATATAAATCTAGAGTAAGAAAGATAGTGTGGTATTAGCTGAAGATTAAATAAATAACAGAGTAAAAAGTCTTGAAAGAGAACCACACATACACATATACATGGTCATTTTCTCCCCCAACAAAAATTTCAAACATAAAGCAAAGTTGGAAGAAGTTTACAGTAATAATCACCACCTACATTCTACCATAATCATTTAACAATGCTCACTTATCATAGGTTTATTCATCCATTCAGCCATCATATATTTTATTGTGTTTCAAAGTAAATTCCAGGTGTTACACTTCCTTCTAAATACTGCAACATCAATACCATTAACTAGTGTTCAATATTTCTTTACAGTTCTTTACTTCTGATGTAACATTTACATATAATGAAATGAACAACTAAATCTACAATATCTGAAATTTGACAAGTATGTGTACCTATGTAACACAATCCTCTATCGAGTTATAGAATAGTTCCATTATACCAGAACGTTTCATCATGCCCTTTCCCAGCCAATTCCTGTCCCGTTCCCCAGATACAAGAATTCAGATGTTTTTTATGATAGAATTTTTGGGATGTTCTAATATTTCATATAAATAGAATCATACAGCATGTTCTACTCATGTCTAGCTTCTTTAACTCAGCATAACATCTTTAAGATCTATCTATATAGTTGCAAATATTGAGAGTGTATGCATTTTAATTGATGAGTAATATTCCACTCCATGAGTAAATCACAGTTTGTTCATTCTTCTATTAATGGACACATGGGCAGTTTCAAGTTTTTGGTTGTTATGGATAAAACTGCTATGAACACTATTTATAAGTCCCTTGTGACAATATGATTGAATTTCCCTTGCATAAATATGGAAGATTGGAATTGATGTGTCATAGAGTAGGCATGTGTATAGTTTTATAAGAAACTGCCAGAACTTTTTCCAAAGTAGCTGTACCATGTTCCAGGCTTCTCAAGTACCCAGTCTGGGATATAAAGGAGGCAAAAAGAAAATGTAGGGAACATACTGCCATGTTTTGAGCCCCAATTTCCCTAGCCAGTTTGTCTTTTTTTTCCACCTTTCAGTGTCTTCTTATATATAACATTCAAGGGTTTTAACTATACTTAGTGGGAGGAATAAGGAGAAATATGTCAACTTCATCTTGTTTGGAATCAAAAATGTATTGCTATTTTCATTTTATCTTGAACATGCTGATAATGACTGGAGATTGGGATTGTCAATTGAGTCTCTAATACTCTTGACTTTTTGTAGGTGTAGGTGTGATAGAGTTTGACACGAGTTTGAAGACAAGAAGACACAGTGGTCAGAGTTGATGACTATGAGGAATTGTCTGGTCTCTGTCCCATGGGAAGATGCTTTGAAAGAAAAGGGCTCAGATCACTATTGAGGGATGCCAGATGAAAGGAAGGGCACATTGGCAGGTTGTAGCATGGGTAGCTCAGAACAAGGATGGAGGAACATATTGGATGGACGTTTGTAAGTAGCTCCTGAGGTGTTCAAAGCATAAAGAAGTGGCATTTTCTGAAACCAGGAGAAGGTAAAAACAGGAAGACATGGGAAGCTATAAAGTAAATGCCCTTAGTTGTTGAGATGTGATGTAGGAAAAGCAGATGAGTACTCCCCATATCCCCATCTCCACTGGCCTGCCCTTGTCTTCAGTAGTCACAAGTTCAGCTGGAGAGGGGCCTAAGGCCCACAGGAAAAGCCCTTGGGATAGGACTCAGGTATAATCAGGGCAGGTGAAATGCTTGGGGAGAAATCTGACATTGAGAACAGGTCAGCCTTGAGCAAAGCAGTGGAGAGTTGGAGGAAGCATGTAAGACAAGGGAACAAAAGGAATTATATTTTTGGAATTAATAATGAGGGCAGTTTTACAATGGGATGGCAAAAGAAAGGGTGATTTTTTTTTAGTTTGTAAGAGAGAATAAGAAAGAAGAGAACTAAAATGAATTAAAGACAAATAATGGAATTAAAGTTTTCAGTAAACACAGCACAGAAAAAACATTTTCATCTGTATAGAAATATATCTTCCTTTCATAGTTTTTAGTTACTTCCCATCTATCTACTCATAGATTACTTGTCATTTTACCTCTAATGTACTACCTTATTGGTGTTCCCATTGTGACCTTTTATAGTAGTGTGTGCTGGTTCAGGGCAATGCATATCCAATATGAAGTCATTTATCAATTAGGGAAAATACATATTCATATATATATATTTGATGTGCAAATATTTTTGATATTTGATTTGGTGTGTGAAAAATCTCTTTTTCCTATATATTCCATTAAAAATATATTGGAAGTAATGTTTGCTTCACCCAGTGTACGGTTTTTTTAGGGTTAGTTTTATTCCTGTCTCTCTTTGAAAGCCAAATATATTTATAGGATATTGCATAGAAATTTGTTGATTTGCTAATCTGAGATATTTAGTCAGGACTCACTAGGGCATCTTAATGATGTTGTCGAACATGTTTCCAGGCAGCTGCCACTAAAGAATGGTACATTGCTTTTCTTCTCAGGTTGACCCAAGTACCCCTGGAGATTAGGTGGTATGCTGAGTAGAGAGGGCTGGGTGTCATGTAATGTTACAGGATAAATATGGCAATGTGCCCAGGAGCATCAATCTTATGTGAAGATCTGAGAGAAAAGTTTTGGGGAGTAAAAGCAGTTTTGCATTTACAGGTAAATTAGCAGAATTCCATTTTCCATGTCACACAATTTTGAATTCTTCACAAAAGCGCAGAAAATAGAACACTAATGCACAGGGAATAACTGCAAATTTTAGTACTTTGGCCTTATCCACTCATTACATTAGTGCTGTAGATCCATCAAAGAGAACTGAGGATGACTTTGCGGGAGGCCATGGAACTATGACTTAGGTCCAGTGGGCTAGTGTTCTATCTCCTGATATAACCAGCTAGAAGGGTAATTTTTTTTTTTAATTTTTTTAAATTTATTATTTATTTATTATTTTTATTTTTGGCTGTGTTGGGTCTTTGTTTCTGTGTGAGGGCTTTCTCCAGTTGCAGCGAGTGGGGGCCACTCTTCATCGCGGTGCGCGGGCCTCTCACTATCGCGGCCTCTCTTGTTGCGGAGCAGAGGCTCCAGTCGCGCAGGCTCAGTAGTTGTGGCTCACGGGCCCAGTTGCTACGCGGCATGTGGGATCTTCCCAGACCAGGGCTCGAACCCGTGTCCCCTGCATTGGCAGGCAGATTCTCAACCACTGCGCCACCAGGGAAGCCCCTAGAAGGGTAATTTTTTTTTGGTGGGTCCCAGAAGATTTGCATGGCTAGAATTTTGGGAACCTGAGTTTGTCCCCTGAGATGTAGTACATTTAAATTTGATTGAACACATACAAAATGTTTCCCACGTATTTGTTCAACTTTCTGCTATAATTATACTCAAATGTTTGTTTGTAAACATGCTCTTATTTTTAGTTCTATTTCCCTTCACAGTGAGTTCCTTGGTAGTACAAAAGAACTGATAGTTCTAGAATTTACAAGCTATTTTGTATTTACCTTTTAAAGGTTTAATAATATAAACACACTTGGAACATAAACTTCCCCACAACTGTTGAAGATAATTCCTCAATGAGCAAAATAATGAGCCCTTGAAAACCATTGAGGTCACATCAGGTAGTATATTCCTGCCTGATGATCCTAATAATAAACTTGAAGAAACTGATAAAGCTGAGTGAATAACAACTTGAGAACCTGTAGTCAAGATAAGTAGCAGTAAAACTAAAAAGTATGGGATGTATTTAGAAGCTTTTTCATATTTTTATTTTTGTGGAGAGGCAAATTGTTCCACACTTCGGTATTGCCTGAGAAACTTGTGAGCAAAAACTACAAAACATTGAACCTATAGATCAGTTTTGGGGAGAATTGATGCTTGCCTTATCATTATCAAGTCTTCTAACTGTTAACATGATATATCTTTCAATTTATTTAGGTCTTATTTATTTTTTTCATGAGTGTCTTGTAGATTTCAGAATACAGATTCTGAATATATTTTGTTAGATTGATATTTAGAATTTCATTTTTTTAGCTATTGTTGTAGGTACTTTTTTTGAAAATTTGTATTCCAATCTTTCATTGCTAGCATATATAAATACAATTTATTTTTGTTTATTGACCTAATATCTTGCAAATTTGCTAATCTCTTTTATTGTATGTGGGAGCTTTTAAATAGATTCTTTGGCATTTTCCATGTATAGAAGCATGTTTTCTGTGAATAGAGATAGTTTTATTTTTTTCCCTTTAAATCTGTATTAATTTTATTTATTTTTCTTGCTTAATTGCACAGACTAAGAATTTCAGTATAATATTGAACAGCAGTGTTGAGAGGGGCCATTCTTGCCTTTTCTCCAGTCTCATGGTAAAAGCAACTAATCTTTCACCATTCTGAGATTCCAGTTGTACACACATTAGGCTGTTTGATATGGTCCCACAGTTCTTGGATATTCTATTCTTTTATTTTAACACATTTTTTTCTCTTTGTGTTTCAGTTTGAGTAGCTTCTATTGATCTATCTTTAAGGTCACTGATTCTTTCTTCAGCTCTGTCAAGTTTACTTGAAGACACTGTTGAGGCCATTTTCATCTCTCTTACTATGTTCTAATTAACAGCATTTAGTTCTTTTTTATAGTTTCTTTGGTGTTGAAATTATCCATCTGATATTTCATGTTGTTTATTGTTTCCAGTAGAGATTTCAATGTAGTTATCATGGTTATTTTAAATTCTCTGTCTGACATTTCTAACATCTGTTCTATATCTGAATATGGTTCTATTAATTGTATAGTCTCTCAACGGTTGGTTTTTATTTATTTTTTCATAAGTCTCATAATTTTTTGTTGAAAACTGGAAGTCATATGTAGAATACTAGAGACTGAAGTAAATAATTTTTATATATGGAAGTGGACACCTTTTGACTCTAATAAGGCCTAAGTGGCTCCACAACTCTCTTATCAACCTACCCGCCTTCTCCACAAATTTGTTAACATCCCTAGCTGATTCTTCCTTACCTGTGTCTGTGTCTGCCCTAGGTAAGCAGGTGTTCACATCCTATCACTCCCCCCAGCCACCTGTCTCTCTTTAGATTTCAGACTAGTTTGTTCTGTGACTACAGCTCTTAATGGCATCAAGAAAAGTTGTGAACTTGCAGTTTGTCTGGTTTTGCTGTTGTTGTTGCTATGGTGAAAGGGATGCTCTTTTCAGGTCTCTGCATCCCCAAGCAGTGGTTTATATATTTTTTTATTTTTTGAAGAGTCAATATAATTATGTTGTTAAAAAATACATAACACCAGGTTTGAAAGGTCAAAAACTATTTAAATGAGAATCTCACTTTCACTCATTCCTCATCCATCCATCCCTTTTCTCTCCTTCTAACTTTTAATTTCAGTGTTTGTTTTAAAAAACCCCAAACCCAGCAAATTCATAGATATGCTATTTTTCTCTCTCCCTTTCTTGTACCCAAATTTTTGTCCCTTATTTTTTCCCCTGAAGATCTTTTCTAATAGGCACATAGAGACCTTCTTTTATTATTTTCACAGCTGCATGGTATTCTTTGTGGATATTTTGTACTTTGTTCAACAGTTGCCCATTGCTGGACATTTAGATTGTTTCTAATCTTTTGTTATTATAAGTAATATCACAATGGACAATCTTGTAGATATATCATTTTCTGACATGTACAGATTTATCTGTAATACAGATCTCTAGAAATGAGATTTTTTAGAACAATGTATCCACAATTTTACGTGCTATTGTCTGATACTCCACTCTTTCTTTTTCAACAATATCTTTTCTATTAATGCAGTGGAATTTCAGGTGAGAGCTAAATTAGACATGTGTGCTTTGTCTACCATCTTTACCCATTTTTTTCCCATTTATTCTTCAATCATTTCCACCCTAATTTCTGCCCCTCACTACTTCATTGAATCTGCTGTCATTAAGGTCAACAATGACCTCCATGTAGCTAAATCCAATGGTTACCTTTTCAGAAATCATCTTGTTTGACCTGTCAGCAGCAATGGGAAGCTATATCTTTTCTTGGATGTTATGGTCCCACCTTATTTTTATTTGGCTTCCACTTATTTGACAGTCTATTTTCATTTGTCTCTGCCAGCTGCTCCTACGCATCTTAATCTCTCAACATTTAGAATCTCTCGTTTCTACCCACCCACCTGATAATGCTGATGTGTATATGAATAGGAAGTAGATACCTGAAAGAAGTGCCATACACTTTTGTAGGATTTGAGATTAGGGAAGAGTTGCATGTCACCTCCCAACTGGTAGCAAGCCTCAGAAGTCCCTGTATCCACATAACAGAAAAGTAATAGAGACAAGTGTAAAGTTTCTGATCAGATCACCTAAAACAGCATCCCTAGGATTCTTACACATTCAGTGTTGTGCAAGACACAGCCAAGTGTGCCCCATGCTACCAGGAGAGGTGCAGGAGTAGCTGAAAAAGCAAAAAAAAGCAAACAAAATATACTTTAATAACTGATTTGCCAAAGTGACATAGAACTTTTTTTTTTCTTTGGCTGAAAAGGAATATCAAGATCAGAAAGGCTGTATTTTGACCAAGGCAATGTCACTGATGTCACTAGGAATAGAACTTGGTTCTCATGATTCTTGCATACATTTTCCTTCTCCACTTACTACCACATTTACCTCCAGTGGCAGATCAGGGTTTGGGATCATCCCCAAAAGTGAAATTTTGTAGGTCTGTTTTATCCTAAACATTTGTGTGGGATTTTAATTCTGTATTATAAATACTTCATGTCTGTTATAAAAGTGTATTTACTTAATTTAAATAAATTATATTTCTAATATGTTTAAAATGTATTTCAAATCTTAAAAAATTTTTCAGTTTGTTGCATGACTCTGAAGTTAATGTTCCTTTTACATATAATAGTGGTGTGTTTTTTTCTTCTGATATTTGCTTGTTCATGTAATTTACTTATATTTTTATACACATATTTTTATGGCCATTTTCTTATTCATTTGTAGGAGCTCTTTGTCTTTGTATTGAGGACAAACCTCATTCACAAACAATTTTTTGAGAAACATAACTATGTCTTTTTTTTAAAACCACTTTATTGAGTATGATTGATATATAAAAAGTTGTGCATATTTAATGTACACAAACTCCATGAGTTTGGGGATAAGAATACAACCATGAAATTATTACCACCGTCAAGGCCATAAACATATCTATCACCTCCCAAAGTTTCCTCCTGTCACCTTTATTATTTATTATTATTATTATTATATGATAACAACATTTAACATAAAATTTACCTCTTAGCGAATTTTAAGTATACAATACAGTATCGTTAGCTATAGGCATTATGGTGTGTAGTAGGTCTCCAGAACTTATTTACCTTGCATAACTGAAATTTTGTTCCCTTTACCATTACCTATCTTTTTCCTCCTCTTTCAAGTTGCTGGCAACCACCATTCTACTCTCTGCTTCTATGAGTTTGACTGTATTAGGTTCCACATATACCTGTGATGATACAGTATTTGTCTTTCTTTGTCTGGCTTATTTCACTTAGCATAGTGTATTCCAGGTCTGTCCATGTTGTTACAAATGACAGAATTTCTGTTTTTTTTTAAGGCTGAATAATATTCCATTGTATGTACATATTACATTCTCTTTATCTATTCATCTACTGATGGACATTTTGGTTGTTTCCACATCTTGGCTATTGTGAATACAGTTTTCCCCAGATATCCGAAAACAGAGTGTTCCTGTGAAACCTTTCCTAAACTGAAATGGCATGAAGTGAAGATGAAATAACCTTAGGATACATCTTGCTAACGGATGCACAAAATAAATTGAGATAAAGCACAGATGCTCACAGACACAGGTCTAACCTATGGTGGCCTGATACTGAGATGTTACGTATGGTTCTTGGGGAAGGATCTTGACCGGCCCACTCTCACTGCTCTGGGTGCCCACTGTCTCTATAACGTCTCTGCAAAACCAACACTGAATGCTATTTTGACTTTTTGTCTTTTTTCATAAAAATGAAAATCCTCTTTGGATTTCTTTTAGTTAGTGAAAATAGGTACTAATGTAGGCCTTTTGTAAAAGCAAAGTGGTATAAAGGGAACTTTCAAAAATCGGGAGATACTTGTAATGTTTCAATGAACATGGGAGTGCAGGTATTTTCCTTTGAAATTCTGATTTCAATTCCTTTGGATAAAAACCCAGTAGTGGAAATGCTGGATCATATGGTAGTTTTATTTTTAATTTTTTGAGAAACCTCCATACTGATTTTCATAATGGCTGGGACCAATTTACACTCCCAACGGTGTATCAGGGACCTCTTTCTCCACATCCTTGCCAACAGTTTTTTTTTTTTGTTTTTTTTTTAAGAGCTCCTGACTTATTTATTTATTTGGCTGTGTTGGGTCTTCCTTTCTATGTGAGGGCTTTCTCTAGTTGCGGCAAGTGGGGGCCACTCTTCATCGCGGTGCGCGGGCCTTTTCACTGTCGCGGCCCCTCTTGTTGTGGGGCACGGGCTCCAGACGCGCAGGCTCAGTAGTTGTGGCTCACGGGCCTAGTTGCTCCGCGGTATGTGAGATCTTCCCAGACCAGGGCTCGAACCCGTGTACCCTGCATTGGCAGGCGGACTCTCAACCACTGCGCCACCAGGGAAGCCCCCCTTTTTTTTAAATAATAGATGTCCTAATAGGTGTGAGGTGATATCTCATTGTAGTTTTGGTTTGCATTTCCCTGATAATTCATGATGCTGAGCACCTTTTCATGTCTGTTGGCCATCTCTGTGTCTTTTTTGGTGAAATGTCTATTCAGGTCCTTTGTCCATTTTTTAATTGGGTCTTTTATTTTTTGTTATTGAGTTGCATGATTCTTTATATATTTTGGTTACTAATCCTTATCCGATATATGGTTAGCAAATATTTTCTCCCATTCTGCAAATTGTCTTTTCATTTTGTTGATGAAACATAACTATTTCTAAATAGTGAATTTAATTTACATTATAAATATTTATGAGTGCTGGGAACTAAATCACTGAAGTGCTTTTGATTGACAGGTATAGTATTTTTAAAAAATTGGAGCCAATATTTAAAAATTAAAAGCTTTCACATTTAAAAAATTCAAATTTGCAGTTCCTGTTGGGAGGTCAGAATATCTGTCCACTGGGCCTTCATTCTCTCATGGACATAGTTACCTAGTACTGAGGAGTAGCCAACCTCTTCAAAGGGGCATGTGTGTTTTCCACTGCAACAGAGTTCACCCATGTTGATTTTACAAATTATGGCATGTATATGTATGTGTGAGTGTGTGTATGCATTTAATTACCATGCATTTACTTCTAAACTTATCTATGCATGTATAAACATATGTTGATATGTTTAAAGAAAGAATTTCTGTTAGGATACACATCACAGCAAACTATTGTTATGATGCACTCCTCCCTGTTACCATACACCTGCATGTGTCATTCATTAATGATGACTAGTTAGTCCCTGTTATCATTTAAGTTTTCAATCTCTTTTCTAGTATTATGGAAACTCTGTGAATGATAAGTAACCTCTTTAAAAGTTGTTGCTTTTAAATTAATTAATTAATTTTAAATCTTTATTGGAGTATAATTGCTTTACAATGGTGTGTTACTTTCTGCTGTATAACAAAGTGAATCAGCTATATGTACACACATATCCCCATATCTCCTCCCTTTTGCGTCTCCCTCCCACCCTCCCTATCCCACCCCTCTAGGTGGTCACAAAGCACCGAGCTGATCTCCCTGTGCTATGCGGCTGCTTCCTACCAGCTGTGTATTTTACATTTAGTAGTGTATATACATCAAGATGCTTTAAAATTTGATCATCTGGAAACTGTTAATACAAGACTCTTACATTAAACATACATTATCTAGACTACATTCACAGGGCTCTTTTCCTGTTGCCTCGTATTGTATATAATTGGCTGCCTTATTGTATCCATTTATATCTTATGGAATGTTCACTTGAATACAAGTTTCTACTCATACCGTTGGCCTGTGCACAATGATCTTTATCCTACCCCATCTGACAAATTCTTGTGAACTGAGGTACATATATTTAGGATAGATTTTTTTAAAAAATTTATTTATTTTTGGCTGTGTTGGGTCTTCATTGCTGCGTGTGCGCTTTTCTAGTTGCGGTGAGTGGGGGCTACTCTTCATTGCAGTGTGGGCTTCTCATTGCGGTGGCTTCTCTTGTTGTGGAGCACAGGTTCTAGGCACTCGGGCTTCAGTAGTTGTGGCTCGCAGGCTCAGTAGCTGTGGTGCATGGGCTTAGTTGCTCCGCGGCATGTGGGATCTTCCCAGACTAGGGATCGAACCCGTGTCCCCTGCATTGGCAGGCAGATTCTTAACCACTGTGCCACCAGGGAAGTCCCTATATAGGATAGATTTTTAATCTATGTTTATGTTTTGTAATCTATAGTGACATATTATTTGATAAATGAACTGTCTGAAGCTCAGAGTTTTTTCTTGGGTATGTAATATTTATTCCTTAGAAGTCTTTTGTGCCACACAAGCAAAGAAATCACAAATAAAGATGGCAAATAAAGAGAAAGTGGGCATTGTATGATCAGAGAGACCGGGGTTGGGGGGGAAGATACATATAAATAAGTTTTACAAATATTTAAAGCTAGGAGGAATGTTAATGGTGTAGAAGGCACAATGAACAGTCCTCTACACCTCTGAGTTCTGACCTTTTGAGAAATAAACCTAAAGAGCTAGATATACAAATAGTATGACAATTATGAAAATCCAAATAGAGATTGCATAGGAATCCTAATAATTCTTATCATCAGAACACTGAATTAGTAAAGTGAAAGTAGTGATGAGGTTTTGGCCAATTTCACTTACAACTAATTTAAGTAACAGTGTTTATAATTATCATGAAAATTCGTTTTTGTGGATCCAGGGTGAGACAAAAGAAAACAAATTCTTGTCATATATGCAGAGCCTCTTTGTCTGCCAGGGGTGGACAGATTGTAGTTACTGTTTAACATAGTATGTAGTTAACATTCTTGGACTGCTTTGTTGTTGTTATTTTTGTACCGTCTTTTATCTTGGTGCGGACTTCGTGTATGGCATGTTGGAACTGTTTTCTACAGAGAAAAAAGCTAACATAGTCTTGTTTTATAAAGAGTTCGTAACAATATGTGTTTACAAATTGCTTACTTTGAGATGGACAGGCGAAAGGTACTATATAAGTGGCAAGTATTATTATCTGTCTAAATCTAGCTGAGTGAACAAATCTTTTTAATGCCCATTTTAATGACACTGTTGTTCCATATGGTAGACCTCGAATGCATAAAACAATCCGAGTTAGTACATTCCCTGGAGAGAAACAGATTGTCCAGGTGTGCCATATTTTAAAGTCAGGGTGAAATTAAGAGACACAGCTTTTCAAAATTCAGGCTCAAACAGCCACCCAGACCAAGTTAATTTCTCTCTTTATTGTTTCGATCAACACAGGGCTATTTCATTAATGAAGTAAAACCATGTATTATCTACTGAAAAGCAGGTCTTAATCATGTTATGGAATCTGGGCCCATATGGATTTTGGTAAGCGGAAGTTCCCTGGCACTAAGCTACCGAGATTGGGTTATTTGCATAACTTTGATTAAGTTTGGTAAAGACTTGGGTTGAGCTTTTTTCTGGGCAAGGCTGATTGCATGAAGATGGTGTTTGGTGGTATCTTTTAGGTCTTGAGGCATTTTGTTCATTATGGTTCAAAGCTCCTCATGGGCTTTAACTTGGCAGATAGAATAACTAGACACAGGTAATAAGGTCTGTTAACCTTTGAAAATCATGGTACATTCATAAAATAGAACTGATTTTTGAGACAGCTTTTTCTTCTTTTGCTTTGTACTTATTGTTGAAGTGGATCCTTCTTTTCCTGATTGATGTAACACTCCTCTTGCAAAATAACTCAGGTGTCCTATGTGGCATCTTGGGGAAGCCAATTAGTAGCATGACCATAAAGGACAGGAAGAAAAAAATCTGAGTGAGAGAGTGAAACCAAGGTGCTTGCTTCTTGGGGTGCTGGTGGAAAGGTCTGATTAGCTTGGTGGGGTTTATGTCTTGACTGCTCCAATAGTTAAGGCATAGTCATAATTCAGTTGAAGTGGACCACACTGATCCCAGATCACATGCACAGACCATATTCTTCACCCTAGTCAGAAAATGAGTGCTTGAATGCAGAGAAGACCAAGGAAGAGATGTGAGGCCTTGAAACATGATTCAGTGGACCTAATTCTTTGTCCTTGTTCCACAGCTGGAAAAAATGGTCCTTGAGTTCCTTTGTAATAACTATTTATTTGTACAGTTTACAAAGGGTCAGGTGTCTTAAATCCAATCTAATGCTTAGCCACCATACCATGTTACAAGTCTTTCTAAAGAGATCTTAAATAATATGTGGTCCCAAATTCAGAGAACTAGGGTGTCTCAAATACAAAGGATAATGGTAATTTTTATGATGGTGATGACGATGATTACAATGATTGCTAAAATTTCCTGAGCACTTATGACGCAAAAGGCATTAGCTTAATTAGCTTGCCCTTTTGTGAATTGTTTGTACAACACCCCCAATGAAACTTACACTATTGATACATTATCCTCATTTCACAGATGGGTACCCTGAGCACAGAAAGTTTAAGTCATATTGTCCAGCTCATATGTGTTGGGTTCAGAGTTCAAATCAAGGAGTCTAATTCCATGTCATGGACCCCTAAACAACTTCTTATAATGGAGTTGCCAAAGAGAGATGGATTCCTTGAATCGATGGACTTATTGGCAGAGGAAGTTTTTCTAACTTAGCTTTGAAATAAAATAAGGGTCATGGGGCAGGGGAAATTGACAAAAGTGCTGACACAAGTTCTATTAACTAGTTTGTTACAGAAGGGGAGGAGAGGACTTGTTAGGCCTGAGAGCTCCACCTGAACAATGCTGCCTTCAGTCTAAATTATTGCTGAATGAGGGGGAGGGACAGAGTGACTAGGTGATCAAAGGCCTTTCAGGGAAGGATGTGAAATGCCAGCCACGGGCTCTTCCCTGTCTCCAGAAGTTCGCTGCAGTGCATTTAATAATTGCTTCCCATTATTGCCTGACTGTCCTTCCCAAATAAATCCACCTGATTGGGATGGATTTGGTGTGGGAATATCTGTTCCAGCCTATTAGCCTGCATCTTTCTTGATATTTCCCTGTCCACATTTATTAAGGAGGTTGGGTGATAATTCAGCCTGGGTTCTGGTTCTCCTCCTGGTTTCAGAATGACAATAATGAGTGCTGATCTTAGGCCTGGAAGTCAGTATTTTGTTTTCACGTTATCCCTGTCCCTTCTTAGCAGCAGAGGCAGAAGCACTTTGCTTTGGGTGTGAAAACAGGTTGTCAGACATCAGGGCTCTTGGTGCATTTCCAAGAGTGGGAGATTTTAGGTACAAGTTTTCTTCTTTTTGCTTTTATCTTACTCTCTGAAAGGGACTGTATTTCTAGCTGTACTGGCAGCTTCAGTCATTCTCAAGCACACCCTTTAGAAGTAAACCACTAGAGCCAAAGGAGGGGGCATCAGTGACTGTCCTTGGAATAATATAGAAAATGCCTTATCTTGCATCTAGGGAACTGAATCATCACAGTACCCAGTATTCTGCTAGTTGCAGAGACGTTTCTGGGTCTCCTCATCACCAATGCACGACCTAGCTTCCAGAAGAGCAGTGATTTTTTTCTAGGAATCTCCATCCCCATTACTATTGATAGTATTATTATTAAGCTCTTAATATGAGCCAGACATGATTCAAAGCACTTTTTGCAGTAATTATTCACTATTCACACTAACCCTGTAAGTAGGTATTATGATTGGTCATCCCCATCTGGCAGGGATGGAAATCAAGACTTAAAAAGACTCAGCACTTAACCAAGGCCATGAAGCAAGTAAACTGGGACTCAAACACAGACCCCCCTGGACCAGAGCGTCTGTGCTCTACTCAATCTCCTCTTCCACCTATTTTAGCCCTAAATGGTCATGGGACAACTTAGGTGTCAGTAAAATGACACCAGCACAGAAGACAAAGTAGAAAAAGATGGAGATGAAGAGAGAAGAGAGCAATAAGATGGGTTCACGGTCTTGGCAATCTAGGAAAGAGTTTTAGAATGTAGAAAATAATTCAGCCACACTGGCCATGAGATTATGCTTGAAGAGAAGAAGTAATAAAACATAACATATTCTGGGATAGCAGCAAAGACACCAAGTTCTGAGGGGTAGAAATTAGAGACGAGGTTTTTTTCTAACCATTTCACTTAATCCTCACCACCTCTCATTCCTGTTTTACTGATAGAGACACTGGGCTGAAGTAGTTATTTGCCAAAATTTGCAAAGTTAGGAAGTGTCAGGGCAGTTACATCAGCCCAGGTCAAGGTGGTTCTGGAAGAGTCCAGATAGGAGAAAGTGGAGTCTGACCAGCCAATATTTCCAGAAATCATTTTGGGAAATATTTCTATATAAATGGAGATAATTCAAAGAACCAGGATGAGATCCGTTTTTGTCTTTCTTTCTCTGTCTCTGTGTCTCTCTCTCTCCCCTACACACACACACACACACACACACACAGCCCTAGTGCAGTTCAAAAGGAAAAGCTGAACAATGAGACCTTTTAAGGAGGAAAACATTGCAGTGTTACTATATTACTTTTCAACTTCTGTAATTCCTGAGAGCATATTTAGAAAAGTGAGGGAGCTTCAGTGAGAGAAGTTAGTATGCTTTATCTAGAATGACCTTTGGTGATTTGACTGTAACTTTGATAGTGGGATTCAACTTTTTGATTCTTTAAATATGTTAGAATTATCAGTGTATATACCTAATCCTACATCATGTAAAAGTCATACTTAATTAAATTAATGTAACTGGAATAGTTCAGTTGGCTTAACTTGTTCATTTTCTCTAACTAAATATCAGCTTACACTAAAAATTTTATTAATCACACTAATGAGAATTTTTATATTAAATATATATATTACATTTAGCTTAAACGTTAATAGTCTACATTATTTTAATAAATTGCACTGAGGGAGTATATATGAAATAAGTCTCTCATGCAGATTTTATTGGTTGCTGCATAGTTAATAGACACTAATGTGATCAGAGCCTAGATGTGATCATAAGATCAGTAGTTAAAATGATTGAAATATAAATTAGGAGCTGGAATAATTGTTTGTTAGGAGCTCAGATAATAACTGTTTGGTAATGCTCGGAGGGTCGAAGAAATAAAACATTCAAATGTGCAGCAGGAGCAGGCAAGAGAAACACTTTGAGGCAGACAAAGGCACTGGATGCTTTTCTACTAATTGCTCTTTTCATTCTCTCTCTTTCTCCAAGGATGTCTGACATGCCCCTCCTCCTCCCGTATCTTGTCCCATCTTGGTTCCTTAGTGAGCCTTCTCCCCAGCAACCAGATCTCCTGCATCCTTTCTCTCTTTTGCTTTTCTACTCACCGTCCATAAGTCATTACTGATAATGACAAACTACCTTGCCACCATTTTGCTGTTAACATGCAAATTCTTTGAGAACTGGTAGAAAAACCACACTTGTTTTCTGTGGACTGAGATTCCCTTTCTTCTATGGCAGGGATCAACAGACTCTTTCTGAAAAGGGCTAGATGAGAAATATTTTAAACTTTTTGGACCACATGATCCTTATTGCAGCTACTCAACTCTGCCCATATAGGCACCAGAAGCAGCCATCAGATAATAGTCAGCAAATGCACGTGACTGTATCCCGATAAAACTTTATAAAAACAGACATCAAGTTGAATTTGGCCCACTGGCCATAATTTGGCCATCTCCTGTTCTATGTTGTCAAATGTTCTCCTGACCCAAAGACACATTAAAACTTTTTCTCTCAAAAGGAGATTCTCAGTTGAAATATCTTTCTCAACAATAGAGCTGTAATGAATTTCTTATACCTGTTTGTGTGCTGTGCAGTCCTGACAAGGTAAAATTGGTGACCGCTAATAAAATAGAAGCAATCTACACTCTATGACCCTGGAGGCCCAGAGGTTAATTAAAAAAGAGTGTGAACCTATTTAAGAGACTTAATCAACTTTTCTGTCTCACGTAGCTATGAGAACTTCCTCCAGATAGGATTTGATGGTGACCAGATCTAATCCTGCAAACAGACTTCTTGGGTAATTTTGATAGTAAATTTCTCTTTCTTATCTGAACTTTTCCCCCCAAATTCTTGATAGAGTTATTGGAAAACCGTTTTTCTTTTTTAGTTTGTTTGTTTCAGAGTCTTTGCCTTTTCTCTATCCTCTCCACTCCAATTAATTCACCTGCCTCCTTCACCTTTTGAAATATTTTTCTTTAGTTATTTATCTTGATGGTTGACTCGGAATGTTCAGCCTTCTTTTCCATGGGGGGTTTTTGGTGGTTTTGAGCAATGTGCCCTTTCAATCTCTTTAATAAATTCCTTAAGGAAGTTGGGGATTTCTGACAACGATTTTTGAATAAAGAGCCTCTGACTTCCTTTCCTTCCACTCCTCCAGAAATCTTATAAGTCTAACAAATTTTTCCTCTTAATAATCTCTTCTACAGGTCAACTATTTCAACTTTCGACTTCAATTATTCATGTTCAATGTTTGTGTGTGTTAAATTCATTAATTTCTATGAAATCCCCTGAATTTACTCACTATGGGCAAAGCTACTGTGAAAGACAATATGGTTGGAGACAAAGACATTGAAAATAGTCTCTGCCCTTAAGGCGCCAATCATTCACCTAAAATACCAGGTTGATAAACACTTTACGAGTGACACACAAAAATGTTAGTAAACATGTAAAGAATGTAAAGCCATTGTTCTCTGGGGCTTGGACGTAGCAGTGGACATTGGTTGATTTCTCTGTGCAGTATCCACACAACTTTTGTGTAAAGACCATACCCCAACTTGCTTTGGGGTTACCAGTCCTCTTCACTCTCAGCCCATGTGCCAACTGTGGTAATGAGTTTAATCCCAGAGGATCACATGCCCCAAGGAAGCTAATGCTCCCAGTTCACTCATCTGGAGCTGAGTTTACCAGTAAATACGAAACTCCAATCTGGACCCATGTGTTCACTTTGTGCCATCCTGGAAGCAGTTTCTTTCTGCTGTTGGACTGGATTTTTTGACAAAGGGAGCCGGAAGGTGCTGTGAGCCACCATGCAGATCCTCAGATGCAGCCAACACAGAGAAGCCCAGCAGAGAGCTGGATCCTGCTGATGTCATTTGAAGTCCACATCAATCTGGAACTGGAAGCTGAACTGGACTCCTTGGTCACCTGGACCATGTTTTTCAGCTTAAACCAACTTAAACTGGGTTTTCTGCCACTTGGAACAGAGCACATGATCATGGAGTTTGGACTTGAAAGATGATAGGATCTTTATAGGTAAAATGTTGGAAGTTCTTTCTGTGTTGTATCACCTTGCCCACAGATGCTTAAACCATTCTAGGAATCCAAAATCATCAAACCTTGAAAGGGCATTTCTGAGCACTTTAATATGTTTCCTTCTGTGACCCACTCACTTTCCCTGGTGACATCGCCACTGGCGATCTACGTCATGCTTCAAGTTCTCTGTAGATTGCTTACTTCTCACCTGGCATTTCTGGGCTTCCAACGCCATGAGCTTTTTTTTTTTTTAGCAGAAAATAGCTGTTTGCACCTTCCGTGATATACCGGGGAGGGAAGAAAATGAACATTTTTAGAAATCTACCATGTGTCACAATTTATATTTTATCTCATTTAATATTTTTGCCCTAACTCTAACAGGAAATGACTATTATTGTCATTAAAGGTTACAAAGGGAGACTTGAAAGTCTTATTTAACTCATCAAGACTGCATAGCTAGTACACGGAAGCAACAGGATTTGATCCCAGGTCCCTCTGAATCCAAAGCCCCTGCTAATTTCTACATCATGCGGATAGGATGTCATTTTCAACACTATCCCTGGATGACAAGCAGACCATAACTCACCTTCACCTTCTACCCACCGACCAAAGTCCAGGAGTTGGTGAGATACCAAGGAAGAGTTTCTCTGCTTAGGCCCGTCTGATACTTCTCATGGGGTGAGGCTGTGTCCGGGCTCTTTTCACATCACTCAGGGACATCTTTGTACCTTGAGCAGCTCTTTTGTGTCTGTCATGATTGGTGAGGGTAACTTCAGGCTCCTGACAAGGCGTAAGGCTGCGAGTGCCATGGTTGTGGCTTTTGGCTGCAGGGAGTCTCTGTAGCTTCTGCTGTTCGTGGCCACAACCGCTGGGGAGGGCCAAGGGAGTACTCCAGTGCTTGTCACCTCTTCAAGCACTTCCGGGCCCCTCACAGCTGGATAGTCCCCATTCTATCAACACCCTTCAGAGTGCTGTTCACAGCTGGATCCCTGCTCAGCCCTGACACTGTGCAGCTTTTTCAATTAACAGCACTTTCAAAGACCATGTTCAATGTCAGCACTCTCAGCCTCCCCTTTGACACCAGCCTTATACTGATGTGCTGTCCCTTTACTAGCAAACCTGGAGAGACCAGTGGCTCCTACTCAGCACAACAGAGGCATCTAGGGAAGTTTGCAATTGTTCCTTATCCCTCCGACTTTATTAATAACGCAAATCAAACTCCAGAATCAGTCTTGAATGTCTAACCATCTGCCAGGATAGACACAAACTGAATTTTGGTGATTAACAGCCTGGACTTGGAAAGGTCTGGATTTGAATGCAGGGCCCAGCACTTAACAAACATGTTATGACTAGAGGTCTCTGAGGTACTCATGTGCAAAATAGGCATAGATCTTACTTCACAGGGTCTTTGTGAAGATTAAATGAAACAAATATATAAAGGAGCTTGGCACATAGTATGTACTTAGCACACAGTAACTATTTTTACTGAGCATCCTTTGTTGTTATCTTTCTGCCTTCTGTCTTCTTGATATCTATTTCTTTGGTGAATGAAAATGCAAATTGTCTTACAACTTCCATGATAGATCTTAATATTTTGCACCTGAACTTTCCAGATGCAAGGAAGAAGGTACTTCTAATACTCTTAGGATGTATCCTGAAGATCTCCCTGATTTTGTTGTTGAAATCAAACAATTTTTTCCTAAGTGACAACTGTTGTCATATTGCAGCATATTCTTGGATTATGGCTTTTCTCTCTTGATTTGCAAAGTTCATGGTCTTTGAAGGGTTATCAAGACCTCTACCCCAAGCCTTATTTGCTTGATTCTTTTAAGATGATACATTAAACAAAAAATTTGGGTCCAGTCCTCTTGAGATTTTTGAAGGATTTTCTGCTGTGCACTATTTGTTCAACCAGAAGACAGGCAGCATGTCATATGTGTTGCTGAGTAGAAGGAATCTTAGGTCGTTGCTCTCAGCTTTGATAGAAGCGGAGCAGGCACAGCATAAGTGGAAGGGAAGGGGCTGACAGGATTCCCTGGGATCTTGGGATGATTTCCATCATCTTCCATCTCTCTTGGGCCTGATTTTACACTGACCTTGGACTGATAGAAAGCTATCACCTGAAGAATGCTATTAAAATCAAACCCCTCCCTGGAAGGCAGGAGGCATCTCTGCTCATCTTCTTCACCTTGGCACCATGCTTATCTTGGCAGTCAAATGCTAGGCTCAGCAGAACAATGTGGTACCGAAGACCCCTTTGGGTGGTTTGCAGTTACGTAACAGATGAACTGTGGGATTGCTGGTACTTTTAGGGCACCGGAATTGGGGCAGAGCAAGAACACATTGTTTGATCCTTTGCTGAAAATGTGATGAATAAGCTGAATGAAAGGGAGAACCACTTAATGGGCTCCACTCCATTGTGGATACTCTAAGGCTGGAAGGAAATACAAAGCTCAGCTTCTGTCCTTAAGGAACTTGTGTTTGTGTTGGCCAGGCCAGAGTAAGGCACATGAAGCAACAGGCTGGATAAAGGAGTGTGTGATTAAGTGACAACCAAATAGTACAGACAGAAAGTGCTCTGGAGGCCTGGCCTTGGGAGACATGGCGGAGACGGCCAAGTGTTGACAGGTTTGCAATGATCTGATGTTTCTGTGAGATGCTTGCCCAGGGTTAGAGACACAGTTGTGACTGTGAACATTGCAATTCCAAAAATCACATCTCAGTGATTGTTTCATTTTCTCAAGTCCCGGATTCCTGTTGATTGAGGAAAACACAATTGAAGCTTTTCAGGGTCACAGGATAGTATTTTGTGCTTTCTAAGAAGCCAGTTAGCTAAGAGTTTCAACAGTTCTCAAGCTCTGGTAGACTTGTAAATTTCTAAATGTATGAGATCAGGGTTACCTTACTGCCACTCACTGACTGCATGACCTTAAGCTTGTAAGCCTGTTAAGCTTCACTTTCTCTGCTGAAGGAGAATGATAATACTATCCTTACATAGTTGTTATGAGGATCACAGGAAGATAATATATACAAAGTGTTTGGTACATGGAAGGACTTAGTACAAACAGGTTTATCATGGTCACTGGTGGGGCTGTGAAGAAACACCTTTAAATGAATATAAAGTCAGAGAATGTGGGAGCTGCAAGGGATCAGAGTGGTTACTTGGGCCAACTCCTCATTTTATAGATGAGGAATGGAGGCTGAGATAAACTAAATTATTTATTCAACAACACGCACCACACAGCAGTAGAGGTGGGTGAGCCGCCATGTTTCCTAACTGACCTTCCATTGCGTTTCTTTAACATATGGCCTTCTATGGTGGGTAGGTATAATCAGTCACTAAGTTCAGCAATTCCCTCTTCTCATCTGCCTCTTTATTTCACTGTCTCCCTCCAATATTATCAATAACTACTTTGTGTGTGGCACTGTGGGGGATTTAAAAGTAAACAAGACATTGTTCTTGCTGTCAAGGACTTGGCACTGTAGGTGACTCAGCTGCCATTAAGGTTCTCAGATTCAGGAGGGATCAATGGGGAAATGGATGGACTTGGGCTTAAGGATAAATCAGGCACCCAGAGGGAGGCAAGCCAGTGGAGTGGTTCAAGCTGGAGTCTAGAAGCAGGCAGATTAGGCTCACATCCTTGCCTTAACCTTGAGGAAATTACTGAAACTTGCTATCTGGGTATAAAATGGGGATGATAAGAATATCTGCCTTCTAGGGTTGTTGTGCAGATAAATGAGAATGTAGTACAGGGCTTGGCATGTAACAAGCATTCAGTCAATGAGACACTGGTGGCATTGTGTACAGGAGAGAACAGAATAGTAAAATAGAACCACAGAATCATAATAAAGTATGTCTGATGTTAAGTAGTAATTCTATTCCAACCTCGGGAGGAAAGTCCTTGCATAACGGTTACTGCTTTTCAGAAGTGGGTCCAAAGATATTACACTACTCAGAAAACTCAAAAAGTTACTAAAGCTTTTTCCAAAGAATGAACGTGGTCCCCCTCTACCATGCTTAACAAATACGAGACCACTTGAATTTTCTTGGGAAGTCAACCGCGGTGAATCTGGACTCTAAAAAATTAAAAATTTTTTTTTTTGCCAAACTGTTCTTTCTCAAGCCAGTTTCTGATTAACAGATTCATCTGGGCAAATGAGCTCCCCTTATTCCTTACAATTCTATTTCAGATATGTTTTTCATCAGCTCTATTATTACACATTCTTTTCAGACTCTCTCTCAATGTAATAATAATACCTACCATTTCCTTTACAATGATTTATGACTTTATTAAAGCTCTTAGATTTCTGTTCATATTTCTAATCTTTTGACTTGCATCACTTTGTATAATTTAATTATCATCAGAGGTTTTGCTATAGGTAGGGACACCTGAATTTAATTAATGTGCTGTTTGCATATTTCACATCATAAATAATGTCCAATAAATTATATCTTAATACTAATCCTGTAGTAGCTCTCATAACAACTCCCTGAATTTAAATCCCAGCCATGGATCAAATCCTCGTCGATGGCACTTGACATCTACATTTTTCCCCAGGACCTTTCTGACCACTCTGGTGCCTCTTTTCTTTTACCCATTTATGTAATAGTTATATCCAGAGCTTTTAGGAGTTGACCAGTAAAGACAGAGAGCAATGCAATTTGATTTTCTTCTCTGAGATTTCCTTTTCAGGATATACAAGTATCAAGAATCTAGGAGATTATATAGTAGGTCCCTGTTGGTTATCTATTTTATATATAGTAGTGTGTATATGTTAATCCCAAACTCCTAATTTATCCCTCCCCTCCTCTTTCCCCTTTGGTACTGTATAGAACACGGACCTATAGTCAGTATTTTGTAATAACCTATAAGGGGAAAGAATCTGAAGATATATACATACATATATATGTACATATATATATATATATAAAACTGAATCACTTTTGCTGTACACCTGTGACTAACACAACATTGTAAATCAACTATATTTCATTAAAAAAATAAAATAAAATAAAAAATAAATAGGAACAAAAAGAATCTGGGGTGGAAGTAGGTGCCAGCTCGTCTCTTTCTGGTTCTTAATTACAAATCTACATAAAGATTGCTGTGGGTTACGGCGGAGTTGATGAACTGCTGTCCAGAACACAGTTCCTTCAGACTGTACAAATCAAAGTGACCACTTAAAGGAAGTATTTCAATTCTACTCTCATCAAAGAGTTAAAAAGCCAAAGGCTTTCAGTGTCTCATTTCACTTACACACATAGCCCATTATAACCTGCATAAACAAGGATGACAAGTTGAGATTAATGAGAGTCCCCAAGTGACAGAACAATTTAATTGTCAGAAATCATAGGAGCTGAACTTTACCAGTGTATTTATATAAGACAGCCATAGTCTAAAAACTTCCCTAATTGATTATGACCAATAAGTAGTAACTTGGAAAGCAGTTTTCTGGTATACAAATAACAAATGACTCATAACAGTTAACTGAGGTATTAAGATGCATAAGGGAAGAATATTAGATTGACTAGATAAATAATTCATAATGTAAGGGAAATAATTGCAGAGTTCATACTCCTAAGTAGGATATAGCTCATAAGCAATGCTGAAAGTACATCAAATAAAGGGAACCGTGTTTGCTAAATGAACTCCCAGCTAATTGGGTATCATAGTTATGTTGCCTCTAGGCTCCATTGGATCCTTGCTTTCTTTCAAGCCCAGAAGCCTTCTTATGGAGTCTTCTAAGCCACAATTCTCATCCTGGATCTTGCAGCCCTTGCAGCAAAAGGGTATGGGGTCTGAGGATGGGGGTGGTGTAGAGCAGACAGACACATGCAGAAAGCGGACCGAGTTATGGCTGAGCGCATAGCATGGTGCCTGATCCTGCCTTTCAAGGCTAGGGCTCTGACTGGCCATGGGCCCAGCTTTGGGGACCCAGGGATACTGGGTGTAATGTCACCCTCAGCAACCTCCATGCTGAATGTACTAGCAACTGGAGGCAGCTTCTTACGTAATACAACTTTGGGGATTCTCTGCACCCAAATATCTCTGTAACTCAATCCGTGCTAGACTGTTCTCCATCTCAAGTCCCAGCAGGTTCATTCTTTGATCAAAGTCACAGCAGAAGTAAATGGCTACACCTAAGCTTTCCAACACCAGGTTGTATTTTCCGTAGTCTCCGTCAGATATAATTAAGAAGAGTTTCTTGAAAATGTAATTTAAGAGCGGAGATCTTTTTGGCCATTGTCTATTTTGTCTTTATTGCACTCTGATTGACTTTAAGTTCTGGCTGCACAAAGGTTCCATATTCTCCAAGCCCATCTTAAACTTCTTTCTGAATGTCTTTTAAAATGCTACTCTGCTGATGGTACACTTAAATTCTCCACTAGCACACTGGGTACCTCCTTGGTTTCATCTCAGTTTAATTTTAAAATAATAACATCTTCTTTCATTGATTCAGGTGAGAGATAAGTAGCGTTTGTTAAGTGACGAACTGTAGTAGGTGTGTCCAACACTATTCTAGGTGTTTGACACGTTATTCCATTGAATCCTCACCAAATCTTTGAGAAATAGAAGATCTTTTGTTTTGGAAATGAAAAGCCTGAAAGAGAGCAAGGTCAAGTGATAAAATTGTGTGTTTTACGCCCTTCTGTTCTGCCCTCGGTATTCTTTATTCCCAACTGTGCCTGGTACATTTTCTAGCCCAGGAGTGGGCACTTAACAAACACCAGTAGAATTCAATTCTGCAAATGCTTGAGTTAGGCTTTAGGATTAATGGGTGAACAAGTTTAGATGGAGCAACCCTGTTCTGTTCTTCCAACTAGAAAACCAGGGTTCAGTGCCCGATGGATGGCGGTTTGGTAGCCTTAATAAGAATAGGAGACTGTGCTTACATATGTATATATTTTAACTGTCCAGAGACATCTTTATGGATGTTAATACAGTTTTTAAATTTAGAAACATAGGTCATCACTCTAGGCAAATCCCTGCAAGGCTTCTCTTGCTTCTTGGGGCAGAAAGCCACCATCTTTATAGTTATCTGCTGTTCCTTGAACCCCAGGCCAGCTCTTTCCCACATATCTGCATAGCTCACTTCCTCACCACCTAGAAGACTCTGCTCAAATATCAGTCACTTTTCTATGAGGCCTCTGCTGACCACTGTATTTGAGAGGGCAGCCTACCTTATCACCAAACCTCAACTCCCAAATTCCCCATCCTTTAGGCTCTTGAACTTTCTGTTTCTTCCCTGGCACTAAACATGCTTTAACTTATAGGAGAATTTTCTAATTTATTATCTTTATTGTTTATTGGGTTTCTCCCACCATGAAACTGTAAGCTCCAGGAGGGCACCGATCCACTTGTCATTCACTGATGCATCCCAAATGTCTAGAGGAATATCTGGTCAATAGGGACTTAATGAACAAGTGGATCATGGTAAATACTGGTTAAATGCATAGAGTGTGACCTATTATTTTCCTTAGATAATTCAGCGTTTGAAATAAAGTTTAAGAAACACTTTTGTTACTAACTTGGAGTTAGTAACAATGAGCCCTGGATTTGTGTAGAG
Organism: Balaenoptera borealis; assembly: GCF_965194805.1. NCBI lineage: Eukaryota > Metazoa > Chordata > Mammalia > Artiodactyla > Balaenopteridae > Balaenoptera > Balaenoptera borealis. The sequence goes on along the minus strand of NC_138871.1, from coordinate 34,966,439 downwards.
TTTCAAAACTTCTTCACATTATGAGGCATCCTGCCTTTCAAATTTCAACTAAAGATGTAAAACGATATATACACTATTTAGTTACTTTTTGAGTACAGGAAAAGAAGTATGAAAAAGTTGACTTTTAATGCTTAGTAGTTGCCAGATTTGGAGAGAACATGCCGCCATGTTGGTCTGTCCCGCCCGTTTCACAGATGAAATGACCAAAGCACTAAGGCAGTTGAGTGGTTGGGATTTGAGGAGACACTTGAATGCTGGTGGTTGGCCTCTCAGCATATCCGCATTGGACTCTATCATAACCTAGCAACCTGGCTTGGCTGTTTATAGGGAAGTTCACTCCTTAAATCTCATGAACTCCTTTCCTCTCTCCTCTTCTTATATCAGTCCAAGGCAAAATCTGCAGTTCAAGTGAATGATAACAGTGGGGAAAGCTCAAGTCTGGCCCTTTTGCTTGAGGAGCCCAGAGCAGTTCTTTTCGACTGCTTCTTCTGGGCATGCTTGAAAAAACCCCAGCTAGCATGCTCCTAGCCCCCATCTATGATTTCATTGGGAAACTATGCATAAGATACTTTGGAAATAAATATACACAAGAAATTACAACTCTGTTTGAATGACCCTCTACCTTGGAATGTCTAGAACTGTGAGAATTATAAGGCCAAGAAATATGTCCAGGCCTACGGGCTTGAAAAGTTACTATTCCTTATATGGAATCTGAACAGACAGGAAAGCTAAAGTTGTATAAACTAAACAGAGATTTTTTTTTTTCCCAGCCACTTACGTGCTTCATCCTTGACCTATTTCATTTATAGGGTCCTGTAAGATACTAAGCCTTGAAAGTTCATTGCCTTCTTCATGGTCTTCCAACAGTGAATTTTGGAGCAGCCCGTGCTTTTCATGGACTTCGTATGAGAAAGGTCCAAGGATGGATGGACCCAGAAAGAGTCAGGCCATGAGTGTGCACTGGTGCAGTTTTATCAGAATAAAATGCTGATAAAATAAATGCTAACCATCTGGGGGGCTGGTTAGAGCGCCCCAGGTACAGTTTATTCATTACTGTTGGAAATTTTAAAATGTAGACATTCGAAATGTTTAGTCTGGTTTTCAGTAAGGAAGGAGGACAAATGGATTCAGCCAAAGACCTGCAGAACAATATTTCTTTTACTCGATTTCCTTGATAATGGAGAAGACAGGGCAACAAGCTGCGATCGTAAAGCTAAAAACAGAAATTCTATTTTTTTAAATAGGGGTAATTATTTTCTATTATACAGTGTAGAATGGGGACATTTTGCAATTTTGGTTTGCACAGAATATTTTAACGTAAGGAATTCAGAAAACTAACGGTGTATGTTTGAAAAGGTTATGCTTTCACTGATCGTCACCAGCAGTTCTGAAGTTTGGCTAGGTTCAGATCCCAACGTGACTATTAACCAGGATAAATTTCTTTTCCTCTCTAAGCTTCAGTTTTCTCATTGAAAAGATGCAGATTAAAAATAGTATCTGCCTTATAGGATTGTTCTAAGTGATTAGTAAGTTAAAGCAACACTATACAGATCTTGATATGTACATAGTATTTGGTAAATAGATACAATTATTACTCTTACCAGCCATATTATTAATTGCCAGGCTTAAGGATATAGGAGTTTCTAAAAAGTGGAAGGTAGCTCATAAAATGATTCCACACATATTGAAAATGGCCCCCTTAGTATGAACTCATTTGTTACTCAAGGTTCTTTTTTTTCTAGGTGTACGTCTACATTTTCAGTGAAAGTAGGGGAGAGAGATAGTTATCCGTATCATCCAAAGGAAGTGCTGATTCTGGACTTTGTCACTGCAGTTTTTCAGATGAAACTTGCATTTCATAGATGCTTCACTTAGCTGCATAGATACATAGCGTTTAATCTGCAGATTGACCTAGAGATAATGTAACAGATAAAATACCGCTTCTTCTTCCTAAAACCTAGATGTTAATATTCGCTCACACTACTTTCACTTCAAGGCCTTTTCTCTCATGTGCTGGGTGACCCAACAGCAGACTTCACGTAGGGTACCGGGAAAGCAAGTGGAGGCTTCCTCACTCCTGCAAAAGAGAAAAGCTCATATTAGAGCTTTTCTAAACAAACATATTAGAATTTTGAAATGAGTAAACCTAGATAGAAGATCTTTTGGCTTTACATACCTAAGAAGTCTGGGGTTTAAGCGTAGTGTTTTATTTTAAGTGTATGGCAGGAGACAGAAATAGTGTCTAAAGTTTTCCTGTATTACTGCCTCTGCAGGTCTGAATCTAACCCTGGTCTTAGAGAGGATTGGAATACTTTTATAGACATTTAGATATTTTGTCACCAAAACAAATACCTATTTTACATTTAGGGAAGGCTAAAGGAAGGAATCTCAAATTGGTTTATAAACTCAGTGATGGAAATAGAATGAGTATTACATATTTCTATTTCATTTGAAAACACCGTTCGTTGTTAGGGGCTTTAATATAACTCAGGCTCTGGGTAACTGACTTTGGTAAACCTGATTTTCCAGTTTTTAAATCTCCAATCACTAAGCATCTGGGTTTTGCTCTTTAAAGAAACTAATACTATGATAATACTTAATATTTGCCATTTTCAGCAAAGCCAGCTTTAAATATTTCCTAGGGCTAATGCATGGTTTGTCGAAGCATTTTAGCTAAATCTAATCTTTCATTACTGTTGCTGCCCATCTCTATTTCAGATGGCTAATTTGCTGACTTTCTTCAAAGTTCAGTTTTTGTTACATGTCTGATCAAGCTTAACAATAATTTCCTATATTATATTCGCCAAAGTAATGTTTGTTTATGAGCTTAGAGTCATATTTATTAACATCCGTGATTAACTGAAAATTGCCCCATGTGGTATTTCAATCCACAAATGTGTTTTGATTAGAGAAGGGACAATCATTCCATTTGCATTTGATGCTAACACAAATGGTATAATTTTCAGCTCTCCTAGTGAAACAGATAGTAGCAGAGAAAAGAAAAGGTAAGGCCTTAGAAAGACTGCCCATGAGGCTGCTGCTTTCTGATCATTTAGACCCTAATGTAATTTTGTTTCTTTGTAGCACATTTCCATAAAATAGTTTTTGGTATGGATAATTACCTTAATTGTTCATATACTCTCTAAAGTATCACTGGGGCATTATCTATTATGCTGCTTGAAATTGATCATTGTGTTCTTTCTAACATATTTCATCCTCTTTAGGATTGGATGTCTGACTCTTTAGACTTAAAACTTGACAAATATTATGCCTGCAGAAATCTGGTAAATAAGAAAAAAATATATATTTTGAAAAGATGATTTATGTTCTCTTTAATTCTGACTACTTTTCTCCGAAGCTTTCGTGACCCGATATAAATCTACAAGTCTGCTTTTTTTTTTTTTTTTTTTAAATCCAGTAGAATAGAATTTAGCTTTGCACAGATTACTTGGACACACAGGGAGGGATTCTGTTTGAGCATCTGATGCTGCTGGAATCTGGAATCTGATTTTTCGATCAGAGGCTCGGGGTGGTCTTTGGAAGCTCTAGTTCCAGCAGAGGGTATAATGGATGCCCAAGGCATGACTGGCTTGGGGGGTGGTATTGGCCAACCCTGACCTGCTGACATGGGAGTCATCTCATAGGAACTCCCAGCAGGCTCTTTCACTTTCACTGGAGATAAGAACCACCCTTTGGAGCCAAAAATCTTTGTCCTTTCTATCAAAAAGGGTGGTCACTTTCATTTGCAGTTCAGAATGGTAACTTACACAAGATGATCTGACTTTTGTTCTCTTCCGTGGGTTGAGAGCTATATAGACGCCTAAGTTTTGTCTTATAATCTTTAAAGCTGGACCAAACAGAGGACAGAAAGTCACCAGCGCCTAGCACAATTCCCAGCGTTCTCTGTGGTGATGGTTGAATGAGTGAACGAATAAAGGAATGAACTGTTCCAAACACCTTACGTGACCACCGGCCTGATGCTCCCATTTCAAGCTTTTGTGCTTCGGATGTTCCTTTACCTCGTTTGCACAGTTAACTGTATCCAAAAGTTTTACTCTTAATTCCTAAAAGAAAAACTTCATATGAATTGGGAGCACCTCTTAAATGTGTTTGGATCAGCTTTAATCTGCATGGAACCCCCTTTTCGTGCCAGAATGCCAGCTTTCATAAATCAGCCAGATCGAACTGAATAAATCTATTTAAATACTTATAAAATATTAAGGCTGCATTTGGGAAAAGCCTCTAAGGTTATTGTGGCACCCATGTACCTCACAGTAACTAATTTATTAAGCAGTTTGCAAACCTGGGAAGAAAGGAAAAAGAAAAATGGTTTCATAAACCAAGAGCAGAAGCCAATTTTTCAGCTCAGATGATGAAAGGAAGCATGCATTTCTAATCAAAAAGACAGATAAGCCTTCTCTCTCCCACCATTCCCTCCCCGGCAAAGTGCCTTTTCATCATCAACAACACTCCATTCCTAATGGCTGCCTGGGCCTTTCTGCACCTTCTGAATACGCTGGTAATGTACACACAGCATCCCTTTGAAACAAGAGCCCATTAGCTGTGGCAGTCTACCTTTCCACATGACGTTCTTCTGTAGCAAGTCGTCAACGCAGTGTTAAATCATTCCTACTGCGCATGCTCAGAACCCTGTTGCAGGAAGAAAACGATACTTAGAGACATAACATGAAAATTGCTTTTCAGCCTCCTTGAAGGACAGTTAAAAAAAAAAAAAAAAGGGAAAGGGAAAAGGTCATCAACTAGACAGGTAACAACACTAAGCTCATTCTTCTACTGGGGAGCTTTCCTTCTTTGGATGTCTTGAGGTGATCCTTTGTGACCCTCAGTCTGATGTATGTGTTGGCTGTCCCTTTGTGCCCAGGGTAGGGTCAGAGCCCACAGAGTGCTCTTGTTCAGTATTCCAGGTCAGCCTGACCCTCCAACACCTATTACTAGCCTCCCATAACAGTGCGATAAACATTTGTATTAATGACAGCTGTCATCTTCAACGAGTTTGGCTTGTCTTGGAAGGTTCAGAAATCTTACCTTTCCATTATTCTCTCTGCTAGTTTGCACAGGTGTTGCTGATTGTAGCAGCCTTGCAGGCCTCCCGAGAACCCCGTACATAGATCCTTCCTCTTAATGCTTTAATTGTCCCGTGTCCCACTGGCCACCCTGGAAGGGTGTTCACTTGTTCCTCCTGCCCCTCCTCACAGGGGTTTCTTGACATATACTGACGTGTAATAATAATGGTATTATGTTTAATACAGCAGACGTAAAGCATATGGAGATGGTTGGGGACAGGGAAGAAAGAGTTTGTAGGAGTCACTTTGTTATTTATTTTTAAGGGCCAGTATCAATAAACTGCGTGCTAAACTTAGCTCTGGCTTATCTTAGCATCGTCCGCGAAGTTTGTGCAGGAAATAATCAACGTGGCGCCCAGTGAGGCCACCGAGTTCAGTGATGGTTTGTACAGACCCACTGCCTGGACAAAGAAAAGGTTTTTTAAGGGTAGCCCATATCTCCTTTTACCCAGGGTAAAGGGGGGAGGGAGACTTGATTTCTGACAAGCTGCCCACATATTTGGAGTCAAGTCATTTGTTATTTTAGGCCTGGATTCCTAAGCACAGTTCCTCAAGGTGTTTATATGCAGCTCGTTTCCATATTTTTGTCACTCCTGGAAGCAGGTCAGAACATGCTAAAAAACAGGACTTTGGTGAATTACTTTCCTGCCAGTGAGTGTGGTAGAAGGACGTAAAGACACATCTTTACCAGCAGGTAGGGTGACATTTCCCAACACCTCTGCGTAATGCAGGAGAGATTGAGACCACGTTGAGGGTTACCATTCCTGAGCGTAATTCGTTTCCTTGCCATCGTCAATGCCTTCGGACATTTCTCACCACATCATGGCCTCTCTGGAGGCACAGCCCTCGTTGGCTGCAGTGGCTCTGATCCGGTTCATTTCTGTTCCTGGAAACCATCCACATGTCTGAGAATCTGGGTCCCTGTGATTTTGCCTTTGATGGATTTTGTCCCTTTCATGGATCACCATTTGAATCAGAGTTTGTCGGAAGGTTTCAGCCAAGTAGGGGACAGAGCTTAAAGATCAGAGCATGAGAGGCAACTTTCTCCACCTCAAGCCACAGCTTCCTGCAAGGGAAGTGGTACAAGAAAGCACAGCCATCTCTCTGGGCTTTCTGTATGATAAGACTCACTGGGTCTCCCCAGAGAGCACCATCTCCCAGGGAAATTCTGATTCAGTAAATCTCCTTTGAGGTCTGAGAATCTGTTTTTAATAGGACTTCCACATGATTTTCCTCAACAGGAAATGTTCTTTGTAAGGATTTTGGGAAAATTGTCATTGCTAAACACATGCCGAAAATTCCTGCTTTGACAGCAAGCTGATGAACATTTTGGTGCATTGAATGAATGAATGAGTGAGTGAATGAAGCCTTTTATTCTGAGTCCAGCCACACAGACTGGACTGGATAAAATGGTCCCAAAGACAAGTTCGTGTATGGGGAGCAGTAGAGGAAAGGAAGAAGGACGTGATTAGATGGAAAAAGTTCTGGAAAACTCAAGGCAGTGTCAGGGATTGGAGGTGGAAATGGGGGGAACTCAAGGAGACTTGAGCCCCAGGATGCTTATCTCTGCCTTTCACCAGGGCTGGTTTTAATCACTCCCTTGTACCTTTTGCTGGTGTCATTTGTCAAACCTTCGCATAAAAGTTGCAAAGTGAGGTTATTCAGCGGGTACCATCATCCATCTCTCATTATTGACTGAGTGGGAGGTGGGATACCATTCCTCTGTATCCAGCCTGCTGCCTGCTTTTGTTCTATCCCGCAACCCTGGCCCCATGCTGGAATGGAGTGCAGCCCCCATGCCTTTCCAACAAAGCCCTTTGCAGCCCGCTGCGTGTGTCTTCTGGGTGTGCTCTCCTGGCGTCTGCTTTAGAGACTTCCTCTTCTGGGGATTTACCGATTTGAAACAAATCCCTCGGCTTTGGCCCTGAATCCCATAATTTTAAACTGTGTGATGATCAGAGTTGTTCATCAAACTCTAATAACAATGTGGTAAGAGCAGCTTTCCTCTTGCTGCGGTTCCATCCCTGGTGCACTGCCCGCTCTCTGCCATCACACTGAGCTCCCCAATGGTTGAGAGAGAGAATCAGCACAGGTACATGGGTAGATGGGAAAAGGAGTTTCCTCACATACATGATTTGGCCCCCTTTTAACCCAAAGACAACTGAAAATGCCAGCAGCTGAATTTAGGAAGCACTTAGCACGCTCCAGGTAGTATTTTGCAGGTGGTACTTGCCTTCATTTATTAATCCTCACGACAACTCTATGAAGTTGGTACTATTTATCAAGACCATTTTGCTGGTCCCCCAGTCTACCAGTTTACCTGCTGAGCCCGTGGCCTGGCCTTGCAGAAGAGGTGGGATTGTGATGGAAGATGATATTTCCAGATGAGGGAAGAGGCACAAGGGACCGTATGGGTTGAACAGGTAACAAGAAAGCACCCAGAGACTCATTCTGAGCGACAAATCTGTGTAAGATTTAAAAAAAAAAAAAAAAAAAAAAAAATTCGCCAGTGACTGGAGCTATAAGATGATTGGAAAATTGCCTTTGCCCTGGACCAGCTGAAATGCGCAAAGTTGAGGCTAGTGGAGTGATCATGAAGAAGAAAATGAGGGCGTGCTTAAGCTGACCCAGCAGCAGGTCCACCTGGGGCTGATTGTGGGATCAAATAATCAGCATTTGATATCCACGAAGAGAAAAACTGGGCTGACATATGAACTTGATAATAGATACTTTGAAACTCTTTTTTCCCCCCATTTGACCCTTTACCAAATTTACAGATAACTTTATTTCTAAAAAGATTTCTTTGGTTTTCCTTGTATTTATTTTTAGTTTGATCACAAAAGGGGACGATACTTGTTCCCTTGCTCTGGGTATCTACCTCCTGGCCCACAGCACATAATTTTCCTTTTCAGCCTTTCTTAAAACTGATGCCAGGGGAGATAATATTGTTTAGCACAGCACTGTTTAATAGAAATTTAATGCAAGCCACATCCGCATTTTAAAATTTCTAGTAGCCACATTAAAAAAAAATTTTTTTAAAGGTACAATTGATTTTAATAATGTATTTCGTTTAATCCAACAGAGTCAAAATATCATTTCAACAGATCTCTGAAATTTGGAGTGTTGTTTTACACTTAGAGCACATCTCATTTTGGACTAGTCACCCTCCGGGTGTTCAATGGCCTCATGTGGCTCATGCTATCATGTGGGACAGTATAGGTCTAGCAGTTCAGTCAACCAAACTGGTCAAATCGTGGTCTTCTTGCTTTTTAGCTGGTCATCCTTACAGAAGTTAGTTAACCTCTCTAAGCTTCATTTTTGTCACTGGTAAAATAGGGATAACGGTAAGTACCAAATGAGTTCACGTATGCAACTATACTAAACCTGGGCAGAAGTGCTAGGTAAACATCAACGACACCAGAACTGTCACAGCCCAGCTCCCACCCTGGCTTCCTTCTTTGTGAACCTGAACAGGCTAAAGTTAAGGCTGAATTTTTAAAAACATTAGACTCCTTATTTCTGTCTATAACTTTTGATCATTGTATATCTACATACTATCTATCGATGTAGCATCTTCATTTAAATGTAGTAATTCGCAAGTAGGGGCATCTAGTGGGTAGAAGCCAGGGATGGTGCTAAACATCTTATAATGCACAGGACACCTGACCCCCCATCATAATGAAGAGTTATCTGACCCCAAATTTTAATAGTGCCACAGCTGAGTGTCATGGTTATGTGTGTGTGCGTGTGTGTGTGTGTATGTGTGTATATATATATCACCTTATTATTCTTTAATCTCTTTTAAAACAATTTAGAATATGAATTATAAATAAATGCTAATAGAAAACACCATCCTTGATCCTTGGAATATCTCTCACTTAGTGGTATAGAGGGATTCTGCATCCCAAATTTCAGCAATAGGTTTCCTTGGGCTTTCCAGAGGGGAAGGATTATGACTTGTACAGTCAGATGTAAGAGGCCATGTGTTCCCACAGTCCTGTGACCTGAGACCAGTCCGCAGAAGCTCCGCCATCCTGGGGCTGATGGGCTCCTGACGAGGCTTTGGCTTCCACTGGACCTGCTCCCTTGCCAGAATTGAGTGCCATGTGAAAACTGACAGCTGCCTTCCTGCCCTGCCAGCGTCTGCTGGGTCACAGGACCCAAGGAGAAGGAGCAGCCGTCCCACAGTGCCAGTTCTGGGCCAGGTGGCCTCATGAGAAGGCCCCTTCCCACCCCCTCCCAACCCCTTTCTCCCGTTTATGTTATGACAAATGTACTCCATTTATTCTGAGCTCTTGGAGGGGACTTAAGAAAGATGGTTCCGCGCCCCCCCAACATTGAAGATAGTTTCAGAGTGCCAAGTTTGTTCACAGGGGGTCTTCGGGAATTTGCAGGCTTGCTTTCTCTCCTCCCTGTTCTCTTGGGAAGTCCTCGTGGGAGATTCTTCTGGTCTTTTAGTTTTATACACTTGTGTGTTTTCCTTCGTATCATTGTGCTAGTTTCCCTAAGGGTCTTCCAATTAGTCTTTTGGGTTTCCCGGGTTCACCTTGGAAATGGCATTGTACCTTGTGTCGGCACGGGAGCTCAGGTCATTGAAACCCCCAGGAGACAGGGGTAACCGGTCCCCTCCGCTCCTGATTGTATGAAACATCATTTGTGAATCTTCTTGCTGCAAAAAAGCTGCTTGAATGTTTCCTTGATTTCTGCCTTCCAAGGAGCAGCTGTTTCATTTGTTTGTCTTTGTTTGTGGTTTCCCGGCTAGGGTATCTGTGGATGTCATTCCAGTGACCAGAAAGCGTCCCTTTCACTGCCCTCCGCTCATGAAGGTGGACGCGGCAGCGCTGGGGAGAAACACACCATGCAGCTCCTTCAGTTTCTTACACCACTCCTGGTAGCCTGGGCCGATGGAGCAGAGATGTTCTGACTGGAAACGCCAGCTGCCACTAATCCTGGTGACCTAGTTAAGTCCCCCAGACCAAAAGACCACGGTTGCCAAAAGAGTGCGAACTGACAGCAGAATCCCCTTTCTCTCCGTTAAAATCCAAAGGAAGTACGAACCCCAGGAGGACCTGTTCTGGCTTTAGGACCATGTCTGGTGAACAGATGGGTGAAAGCCAAGTGGCTGGCTCTGCCCTCTTGCCGGCGCAGGGAACCATCCCTCTCCCGCATGGCCTCCTCTTTCCCCAAGTGATCAGCTTCCTCTGGCCACCTGGAAAACGCAGGGTCAAACACCTGTCTAAGTAGATATGCTGAGCGCTGGGCCTGGTCCATCTGGAGCGCAAGACACAACATTCACCAGCTGCTTTCCCGAGCGTGAGGTGGGAGCATAGGCTTTGATGACAGCATCGCTGCCGCGCTTGAACCGCCGCTGAGCTGATGCTTTCCACGTTGTGGGGAGGGGCAGGCTTGCAAGCTGGGGCCCGCCAGGGTTTGCCCAGACGTGGGGAAGGGAGGGGAGGCTGCAAGAGCACAGGGTGAGCCCAAGTCAGCCTGGGCCCACGGCTGGCCTCCTGAGCTCTGGGGCTGGGGCAATCCTTCTTCAGGAGCAGACGGTGGTTTGGCTAAGCCAGCATTCTGATTCTGGAAAAATCAGGCGGTCCTGTTGGAAGTAGCCATGGAGACCATAGTTTTACAAGGAGCAGTTCTTTCCTTTGTCTTGGTAGAGCTCAGTTTATGGAGAAAGCCCAGGAAAACAGAAGAGAGGAAAGATTGTTTTGCCTCCGCATTTAGGTGTGAGTGTGTGGGGGGCGCTTGAATTTTCCTTTTTTGGCTCGTTGTTGTTGAGTCTGTGCTCCTTTAATTTTATTGTCACCACTCTCATCCTAATAAAAATGGTTGTTAAACACTATTAATTGTGTGGTACAGGGCAAGCAGCATGTTCTGTCCCACCAAACAAGTGTCTTATATTCTCTGAAGCAGGATGCAGTTTGTGAGAACATCACCTTATTTTGGAGGGTGGTGCCAGAAGAAATACCAGAGCCTGGTTCTTGGAGCTATTTCTGAATGACTGAGTGGTATGATTGCTGTCTTTTATCTGGCCTAAGACTTAAATAACAAATGGACCCAAACATTCTAGTGAGCCCTTAATATGTGTCAGGCACTGTTCTAAGTACTCTATTCTAATGAGCTAATTTAAATCCTTATAACCTTGTAATGGAGACATGAGAGTTTTTACAGGTGGAGAATCTGACGCCCCGAGAGGCTCGGTAACTCCCCAAAGCCCATGTTGTTAACAAATGCTGGGGGCAAACCAGACAGCGTCCCAGCCTGCTGGAAGCCCATGGTTGCACAGGGCTGGCAAACAATTATGAATTACATTCATTTACCTCCTAGACTATTTAGAAGCACGTTCATTTTAAAACACGTTACAACAAGGCAATTCTAAAATGCCTGTTTCCAGCAGTAAAAAGAAAACACCTATTTCAGGCAACCCTTTCCCAGGTTGCCTATGTCATTTTCCCACAGGTCTCGCTCAGACCTCTTGGAGATGGAGGCTTTGGGTTGCCAACTCTTGAGTCCTAGCAAACTTCAGTGGCTCTCCTAGCCTCCTGGGCGATTTCCGGTCCTATCGACTTCTAACTGCTCAGACCTCTGAGAGCAAAATAATTTGGTGATTTGGGATGTGAAGGGAATGTGGACCCCGCAGAGTGCAGAAAGCTCCAGAATGGGTTGAGGGGGAGAGGGGAGGCCCTCCCCATCTGCCTGCTCCCTTCCCCTGGTGACCCCTGTCTCCTGATGTGTCCCAGGCATCTGTTTGCTTTATTAGCATTGGGGAGCAATTATCTTCAGCTTGTGAAGTGTGAGTGTTTGACCCAGGACCCAAATCAAAGTCTGTATTCATCACACTTGACAAACAGATTCATCACCCATACGAAGACAAGTCAATCTACTGGACCTTCAATTTGTATTTCTCTGGGAGTCATATTGTCTCAGGAGGTCACACTATAGTGTTAAAAGACCAAGGTCTTCCAAGACCAATTCTCTCCATTCTGGCTTCCCCATAGCCAAGAAATATCCCTTGTTGACTAATATCGTAAGCAGTAGAAGAATGAAGGCGTTGGGGAAGCAATCTTTGCAGTGAACTAATCTTTTACAAGTGTTGGCTGACTCTCAGGCCCGTAGGACTGGAGGCCAGGATGGGCGATGTCTTGGTGGGTATGCCTATGTGCTCAATGGGCCATAGCAAAAAACTTTGATTTTAACTGTATGACTATCTCCCATATTTTATTTAATTCCATTCCAAAGGCAGGAAAGAAGGCAGGAAACACAAATTCAGAAGGCATGGAAACTAACCTCAGCTCTTCACTTATTAATTGTGTGACCTTGAAAAAGTCACCTAAAGCACCTGGGCTGTTTCCTCCCTCACCAGGTAAGTGGTTTGGGCCAGACAATACATCACCCCCTACTTAGTTATAATAGTAATGGGTATCATTTCAAGGTGTATGGGTGGGGTTAAATTTCCATTTTGCTTTGGGATTCTAAAGAAAGTTAAAGACTCTTCAAACCGTGAAAAATTTAAAAAGCAAGCAAGTTTATCATTTTCACTGCATCCTGTATGTAGATAGATATATACATATACAGTGATCAGCTGGAACAGTATGTAAAAAATGTTTTGAGTCATTTCAAAGCCTATGCCATGTGCTGAATGGAGATTTCTGAGACTTCTACAGTCACTAACTTCAGCACTCACCTCTAATATATTCCGACTTAAAGTGTGCAACCTTGTTTAACATGCACTGCTAAAGCATATATTTTCATGTATTGCTATGTCTGAAAGCATGATAACCAGGTTGAAAATCAAATTATCTGTGTTAGGGTGAATATTATAGTGTGAATACTGCCTGCTGGGCTGTGAATGAATCTTGTAAACACAATCAAATGCATCTTTCCCTTTCTCTCGCGTTCAGCGCCCCTACCCCACTCGGAGAGGCAATTCTTCCCCTCCCTTCCCACTGTCACAGCAGTTCATGGTTATCGTGGGTGACATCTTCAGCTTCAACGCAGCATGAGCTCTGCCATGAGATTAAAGCCGCTTCAGGAATAAGGAAAAATAAAGAAATAAATGTCACCCTTTTTCCAGAGGAATGTGACATGCTTTGTTAAACTACAAGTGTCTAATGAAAAGTTTTGGGTCTCCCAAATTGTTTTTTGAGGGCAAAGGGGAGATGTGCAAAAGAAGCTGTTTTTGTTCCTTTGCTAATTTACTAAAGTATCCAAACAGGAGGGGAGGGGTATCAGCGTGTGACACTGGGAACAGACCCTGAAATTCAAGCCCAGGGCTTTCGTGGGGGGAGTGAGTGAGTCCTGCGCTGTCCCAAGGCTTCAGTCCCTTCTCTATTGCTGTCTAAACACTCGGCGGAGCAGCTATGATAGTCATTTATGGAGTGCCTGGCTTTAGATACAGACAAGGGATTAAGGGAGGACATGATCTTTTGGAAGGAAAGCCATGGCTCCAACGCCATACAAGGCAAGGTTGCCGTAAGATCTGAGCAAGCGATAGCCCATGCAGGACTGTACTAGATCTTTCCTCCCGCTGGCAGCATCCTTGCCTACTGTTGCCAGATCTCCAAAGTTCACAATTGCAACTTCCAGAAAGGGAAAATAAACTCCATGAATTATGGGGTTACCCTGACCTTTATGTAACAAGGCAGTTAGTTGCTCCCTTAGCAAAACAGTGGAGGGGATGGCCTTAGAGATGAATTTCTCTCTCCTTCCCAGACCCTTTCTTTCCTTTTTTTTGTACCTGTCCTTACCTGACCCCCAGCATTTAAGGTCCCATAAAGGCCCTATCATTCTCAAACAGGCCTCCCTCACCCCTACCCACTGCAGAGAGCCCACCTTGAGCAGCCCTCCATTGCTTTCCTGGATCCCTCACCCTGGTTCATTCCCATATCCAAGTCCCCCTCTCTGTGGGCCTCTGAAGAGGGAGTACTGATAGGGTCTCATAGCTCAATTCCCTGGCAGGTTTCCCGTTTTATCTGAGGTCTTCAATGCTATGATCCAAAGGAAGGAGCAATGGTGATATTGTAGACATGGGGGATGTAAACCATGATATAAACAGCCTAGGATCCTTTTAGCTCTGGAAACATTGTTTACACGCAGCCACCTAGCCACAGTCAGCCTGGCTATTTCTAGGGCATAGCTCTGTTGATTTGTCATGGATTTTGAGGGTTGGATACTCACAAGTTCTCCCGAGAGCAGTGAGGATCTGGAGTCATCTTTCAGGAAGGTACATCCTTCTCCAGCTCCCAATTCTTTGCATGCATTGAAAAAATAAGATCAAAATGAGCATCAAATTGAGTCTTAAAGAGGAGGAAAACATCACGAAAAAGATCCTTTAAGCCAAGTGTGGAAAAGAGAAGGGGTCCTCATGGCTGATTCTGCTGCTGTGTTATCAGCAGCCTATACAAGGAGGCGAGGACCACTATTTTAATAACTACTTGGCAGAACGACCTCCACTTTCCCTGTAGATTTCTCCTTAGGCATTGACTGATGTTAGCAAAAAGCAGCTCAGGAAAATACTGGGGAAATGCAGGGATTGATCAGCTTTGAATACAGACTAGGAGGTGGTAAGGCTTCTCCATTTTCACCATGTACCCTTCCCTGCACCCCTACTCTCCCCTACACCTTCTAATGTGTAAGTTGTTTCTCCCCATTTCCCCTCCCTCCCCTAAGGAAGACCCACTTTCTGAGGCAGATTAGATCAGGATCCTTCTTCTTCGAAACAATCCAAAAAACTCAGAGTCTGGTACTGCTGAGTATTCTCTCTGGGGGATTTCAAGATGGACAGTTGTTCAGAAGTCCCAGAGGAACATGATAAACAGGAGAAGGGATCGTCCACGGCCTCTCACGTGCATGACCCACAACTCAGCTAAGAACTGAGCCTTAGGAGGAAAGCAGGTTTTCTCTGCTCTAATAATAAAAACAATAATAGCTACCATTTATGTACCGCTTACAGAGTGCCAGGTACTGCGCTGAGTGCTTTACCCTCATTATTTCACTTCGTCCTTAAACATTTCCATTATTAGTCCCCTTTTACAGATAAGCTAACAGAGGCTTAAAGAAGTTAAGCAACTTTCTTAGAGTTTACACAGGTGGTCAGTAGCAGAGCTGGGATTCAAACTGAGGCAGACTGACTCTAGAGAGAACAGAAAGAATGAGTGTGTGTGTGTGTGTGTGTGTGTGTGTGTGTGTGTGCGTGTGTTTGCGCATGTGCCCACAAATCGGAAAGTAAACTCTCCAAGGGTAGGCCATTGTTTTGTTCTCTACAATAAGCTGCAGCCTGAAAAATAGTCCTTGGCACTATTTATAGGCACTCTGTAAATATTGGTTGAATGCATTATGAGAGATTGGATTTAACCTAAATCTTAACCAAATCCATGATTTAAAAAAATAAGATAAAAACTAATATGCGTCCATTTTTTTTAGCATTTCAAATTGATCGTGCGTATCAGCTCATTTTATTCTCATAAAAGCCTGTGCAGTTGAGATGGCACATATCACATAAAGAAACTGGAGAGAGTGAACCGAACTTAGATATTTATTGTAGCATTTCATCACTGCTGTGCACCAAGATCTGTGCTATTACTTTCTATTTATTAAATTATTTCATCCTCATAACCCCAAACGGTAGTTTCTCTTACTATCTCCTTTTTATAGAAGAAAAAGCCGAGGCACAGAGAGGCTAAGAACTAGCATTTACATAGATTTTCCACATGCTACATGCAAGTATGAAATCTGTATGGAGCTGAGACTAGCGCTTGTGTCTTAACTGTTATTCTTGTATTCTGATTCACACGATATTTTACCTGAAAGAGATACCTGGGAGATGATTTAATCTATTTTCCTCTGCTAGACTTTGAGGCTCAGAGAAGGTAACAGATTTTCCCGGAGTCACACAGCTAATGGCATAACCAATGGCCAAGCTGAGACTGGAATTGTGCTGTCCAGTAGGGTAGTCACCAGCTGCAGGTGGCTATTTAAATTTAAAACAAGTCAATAGTTAAAAATTCAGTTCCTTAACTAGCCACATTCCATGGATTCAAATGTAACATGTATTTAAAGGTGACCATAAGAGGTAACACAGATTATAGATTTCACTGCCTGGTTGGTTTGCTCTCCTAATATACTCATGTTCTTCTTGGTAGCTCTACGTGCATGTCTTTCTCCACTAGCTATGACTGTGCTATGGTACCAGTGCTCTGCATTTCCCCATTCATTCTCATCTTCTCGTGTTGTCATAAGCCCACCATTGCCGTAGGCAATATGGAACCCGGTCTTCGAAGAGTTTTGTGCTTTATTTGAAGAGCTAAAACTTTCCTTTCTGAAACAACCAAGGTACAATTCCGAGCCATCTTAGGAGTAAATAAAATAATTTCTTACATTTATGTTATTAAGAGTCTACAAAAAGCTTTCATAGGCCAGTCTCTCATTTAAGCTTCAAAATAACCACTGTAAGTAGGAAAGCAGCTATCATTAGACCCATTTTATAGATGAGAAAGCTGAACTTCTGCATGTATAAATAACCAACTCGAACTGGCGTGTCAAAGTCTAGATTAGACAACTCATGTAAGTATAGACATATTGGAGGAATGCAAAGCAAAGGAAATCACGAATGGAGGAAAATTTCTGGTTTTCCTTGTCAATGTCTATTCCATGCCTGGTCTAAGAAAAGTAAAGGTGAATAAAGCATGAATGAAGCATGGTCTCTGCCCTCTCAGAGCTTAAAATTGAAAGTTGGGAAAGTATAAGTCCTGTGGATAAATAAAGTATAAGTTAGCAAGCAGCACCCGTCGTGGTGATTTGCAGATTTGCCCCTTGGTGCAGCCTCATGGCCCAGCCCAGTGCCCAGTACATAGTAGGCACTCAATTAAGATTTGTTGAATAAGTTTTTGTGGGAATTTAATCCATGCTTAGGTCCAAGCAAGAGAACAAGGCAATGTACATAGCAGTTCAGGACCCTGAAATGTGACTCCATCTCCATCTATTTATGGAGTTGTCAGTTAAAATGTACACTGACTTCTCTCAATTCTTGAACTGTTTTCCTGATAGCAATTTTTGTATAAACACATCTTTACCTCAGTAAATTGGCTGGGGCATTAGATTACCAAGAAAGGCTAAAACCATTGTAGGAAACAGCAAAAAGAGTTGGCGTTTAAAGTAAAAATAGGAATGGAGGAATGATATAGGAGAACTAGTCACAGACAGCTAGCTGTTGGACCCCAAATGGGAGAGTCTTTTGGAAAACGTTTGGGAAGATAAGGTTGCCATTTGATTTGGGTATTTATGTCACTTGACCCAATTGCTAGGAGAAGGAAAAATTTGATTTTCTTAGTGTGTATCAAAAAGCTTCTTGAATGACTCCCAATATCTTAAAAATATTTTTGAATTGGGTACAAAGTTTATCTAATACAAACTTTGTAAGACACAAGTAATAATAATCATGTCAGTGTTTCGTTGGGAGGATCAATTCTGCTTTTTAAATTCCAAGGAAAAAATTAATAATTTAGAAGGTCTATGTTTTATTCATTTTCACCATGCTAGTAGAAAATGAATGAATAAGCAAATATATGAATTATGTTGGGGACTATTCGTAATCTAATTCCACTCAGGAATAAAGACATAATTGTAAGTGGGCACTGTCATTGTCTAACACATGTCTTTTCAAACTAAGATGTTTGTGGTTGGTATAGAAGGAAGCCTAGACAAGGAGAGAACTGACAGCTCCCCCAGGATTTACCAGTCTCCTTAACCACTTGAGTGACGCTACCCCAAGCTGAAATAGCGCGAAGCCTTGAATTCAATGTTGCTTAACTCTTATACCCACAGGTTCCTCTTCCTCTTGCCCAGGTTCCGTCTTAAAAAGCAACATAATTATGATATCGTCACAGGAGCATCCACAGCTTAAGTTAGGGCAGAGAGGGAGACTCTAGGGTGTAATTCGCTAGCAGCCTATTTGTGGATTCTGCCTCTTCCGTGAATTTCTATAACAGTCTCCTAAAACAGGTCTCCCTGCCACCAGCCCTTGCTCTCTGCAACCCATCTATCTTGCCCTTCTGCAAACTATCTCCTCATGGCTTATAGAAGAAAGTACAAACTCTTTAGCCAAGCAGACCATGCCTGGAACCATCTGACACCAGCCTCCTTCTAAAACTTAATTTCTCACTTCTCCCTTCCAGATAAACCTCTTTGCTCATTACTTTATAAATATATTTATATTTAGGACTTTCCAAGGTTTTCCCGTGCCATCTCCCCTCGCTGAAATCGAATCTCCAGGTCTGTGCATTTCCTTGGCTTGTAGTAAGATGAAATACTTATTGAACGAATGGATGGATGGATGGATGGATGGATGGATCAAATTCATCCCTGTGTTTCTTTGAATCCCAACTGTTCTATAGATCCTTTATCTTACTAACATATTTTGTGTTTTCTCAGCCCTCCTTTGAATCCTAAACCACATGTCTTTGCCCATTATTTGGCACTCAGCAAATGCTGACTTGTGTTAATTATTAATTAGCTAACTTATTAATTAAATCGAGGCATTTGTTGGGTGCCTGTCATGTAGCCAACACTGCACATAGTAGGAGCAAGTAAGGAGCTTTCAATCCAATAGGGGAAAAGATGAGAAAATCACCAATCATTGCTATAAAAGATAACACATAAGAAGTGCTGTGCAAGTTCATCGGGAAAATACAGGTGAGGGTGATTCAATAAAGTCCGAGGGATTCAAGAAATGTTCCCAAGAAGTGATAGTGTTTGATCTGAGGAATGTTTATTTGGTGCATCTTTCCTCTTCAAATCCACCTGAATGGGGATTTTGTTTTGACCAGAGCCTCCTACTTAGTGGTAATATTTATCCTTTGAATTTTGAGCTGCCTTACCATGATTAAAGAGATTTCAGACCCTTATCTCAATTAATTCTCATAAATCCTAGCTGACATAGTTGGTCAGGCAGGGAAGACTATGGGACCCAAGAGCAATACTTATTCAATCGCATGGTCAGCATGCATTTACAAGGAAGGTTTTCTGATCCCTACTAGAGACTTGAAATCCCATTGGGCAACTTGAAGAGTTGGCATTATTTAGGAGGGGTTTGGATTTTCTGGTCTGTCTTTAATGGCACTGAGCTGGATCAGCTCTCCCTTCCATTATGGCTAACGCAGGTCTTGTTTTTGGAGGAGTAACAACCAATCACTAGGGGCAGATGGAAAGGCACTGGGAGAATCCAACTTCAAGGGACATCTGGGGACATGGGGGTGGATAAATGATGAAAGCAAGAGACATCCTTTTTCAAGTACATTCTAAGAAAGTTACGTGGCAGGGATGTACTCACCTACAGAGTAGAACTGAGGTCATCCCATGAGTAAGGAAAGAGGAGACATTTATACTGACAAAAAGCAACCAATATCAAAGACTCTTCAGTTTAAAAATGAAAGTGAAATTATGATGAGTTTTAATGCGAGCTCTGCTGCCAAAAGAGCTTTGCCCTCTAAATGCCAGGTGACTTCTCCCTCATCTCTGCTAGCAGTTTTCCTTGTCTTCAGTAAAGTGCTATATAAATATGGCAGAAATATGTTCCTGGATTGTAAAAGAAAGAAAAGACCAGCTCTCAGTTGCAACATATTGAAAGTTTGTAATCCAAGCATTTTTCCTGAGCTCTCAGTATCTAATCCTTGAAGCCACTTGGTAAAACTCAAAGATTACATGGTAACTTGACTAATTTAAGAGCTGCCAAAAGAAAAAATATAGTCCACCCTTTTTCTAAGGAAAAAAATCCATGAGTCATAAGCCTAAAAGCTCTGGTCCTTAAGGTGCAAATGTAGAAGGACTAGGCAGAAACTACCCAAACTCCTTTGAAACAAATAAACCTGGTATGTCAAAGGAACAAAGATTTGTAGCCATCTCTCTCTCATGTAAGGTCCCAGGATAGTCATGAATCTGGGATGGTCCAGTCCAGTGTTTTTAGTTTTGAGTGGGACAACTTTCTTGAACAGAGGGCCATGAAAATGTTGGAAACCTTTCTTTTCTTAACATTGCTGTTGATTTGTTTTTACCCGAGAGACTATTAAAAACGCACAAAGCTTTTGGCTCTTAAAATATGAGACCTATTTATCCTAGTAGCTTTGTTTTCTTGCAAAGTATGTTCTGGTCTTAGGTTGCAAAGGAGCGAGACCTCCTGCCAAGATATGTGCATGCATGTTAAGATGGATGCATTAACTAATTCATTGTAGTTTGTTACTCTTTTGCAAAATGTGCCATTTTATCCATGTTTTGAAGAGGATGGGTTAGAGCACACTGAGGGGATTAAGAGCCTGTGTTTTGAGGTTAGGCAGATCTGGGTTTGGGTCTGGCCAATCTGATCACTAGCTTCATGACCTTCGTCAAGTTTTTTAACCTAGCTAGGAATTGGTTTCTTCATCTGTAAAAATGATGATAACACAACCTACCACGTGGGATTTCTGGGAGGATTAAATAAGATAATGCATATAAATACCTTAGGAAGGTATCTGCCATATCATCAACACTCAGTACACAGTAGATGTTATTTTTGCAATTACTGCTATTTCTACCATCATCTAAATACCACGAAGGCTTGCTGAGTCCACACTCTGATTTAAGACAGCAAACTCTTTTCATGCTTCTGTGATGGTTTATTGGTACTTCGTGCTTTGAACACATATGGTGCTGTGATCATGGGGATTAAGAGTCCCTTGGATCTATGAATGATCTAGAGGATAGCGTGCCCTTCCGGTTGAGGCAGTTAATGAGGACACACTGAAGCATGTCCAACAGAGTCCCCACAGGATGGAGAAACTGAGTCATACGTAGGATGATGAGAAACCTGAAGGTATTAGCAGAAAGAAGACTTAGAAGGAATAGCATAGCTCCTTTCAAATATGTGAAGGGCTTTGTATCAAATAGGGTTTGGACTAGATCGGAGTTTCTTTATCTCGGTACTATTGGAGTTTGGGATTAGATAATTCTTTGTTGGGGGGGTTGTTCGGTGCATTATACCATATTTAGTATTTCTGTCAGTAGCATTTTTAGTAGTCAGGACAACCAAAAGTCTCTCTACCCTTTGCCAAATGTCTTCTGGGGGGGACACAATGGCACCTCTCTTCGTATGGAAACAGCTGGACTAGGTTAATCTTGTAGAACAAAGTAAAACTGTGACCAGCTTGTGGAAATGCCCATGAGGAAGGTGTTTATTCTTTATTACTAATCAACGAGGTCCCACAACAGAACAGACGAGCTGCTGGTCACTGGAGACATCCAAGCAAAGGCTGAGACTGTTGGGATTTTTCTAAATAAAGCATCTATTCTGAATAGATTGTTGGTATTCATAATTTCCATATTCCTAATTTTCCCATACTCTATGTTCTTTTTGAAGCCAATTTCATCTCAAATGGGATTCTTTAGCCCATCCTCAGCACACAGTTATAGGGAAAGGGCCAATGTGCCGGGGAGGATACAAAAACTCATTACTCTGATCTACTGTTTGTGAGTTACTAAACCTCTCTGGGTCTCAGGATTTCAGATGCTTTCTTTTACTCAAATCCAACATTTTATGGTTCTGGAATGTTGCTTCCTAACTGTGATGTCAAGCCATTAACTTTCTCTGTCCCTGTTTGTCTTTTGTAATTAATGGTGTAACTGATAATGTTGAGAAACTCTCACCCACTCAGATCTAGATCTTCTGCTTGCTGAGGTGATTAACGCTTAAAACCTAAAGGAGAAGAATAAGATAAAATTTCATGAGTTTTGGATGAGATGTAAGTGGATATTGCCTTTCACTAGCAAATAAGGAACATGTGTGAACCTCAAAACTGTTTCCTGCAAAAAACATAATGATGTGCCCATAGAAGGTAATCAATGTATACTAATTGGATTAAATGAGATAAAAGTACCCTGCTATGCAGTGGATTTTATGCCTAGAAATACAGCATTTACTCTCATTCTTGAAACATTCCTGATTCCCAACCATTTTAAGATTGGGATCTTTTTTCTATATAGAGTCTCTAAAAAGATTATGTTATATTATCATAGGTCTTTCTTGTCATATAGTTCTCTGACCACATCTTTCTAATATTAAGAGATAGCATCTATATACTTTTGTATAAAACTGGCTAAATGTGTCCACTGCAAAGATAATAAACCGATTTTCAAAGAGAATAATATGTTCTATGATTGTCAGATCCACAGTTGTTTCTTCCAGTGGAATTAGCCGTATTATCATCAGCCTAACGTGTGTTCAGTTCTGAGGTCCAGAGAGTTGCCCAGCCTGATACCCAGCTTGAGGAAGATCAGATGAATAAACCAAGGTTAGAACTAATCCAGACACAAATGGGCTAGAGGTAAGAAAGAGATCATGACAAGAGGAAGGAAATGTGTGACATTCGCAAGCAAAGATGTCACCCACTCTTAGATATATTATAGGTAGTCCTTTCTTAAATTGACTCAGAATTAGCTAAGCTATGATGCTGCAGTAACAAAAGACCCCCAAATTTCAGTGGTGCACAGCAATAAAGGTTATTTCCTGCTTATACTCGTCTTGGGTCCACGTTAGTACTGCTACACGTTGTCTTCACTCCAGGGTCCAGGCTGACAGAGCAATTCCGCTTTTGGACGTTGCTGGTCATTAAGCAGGAGGAAAAAGAGAGCCTGGAGACCACATACTGGCCCTAAAACTTCTACACATCAGTGAAACACATCACTTTCCATGCAGTTCACTGGCTAGGGTAGGTTGCATGGCCAAGCCCCGTCCATAGGGGATTCTCCTGCCGGGAGAGGGCCATGAGTATCTGGGAACAAAAATTTAAGCTGCCATAGTTCTTTTCCTGCAGAATTCATCACGGCTCAGAAACAAGCTGAACAATGTAAGCCTGAAAAATGGAGACACACCTGTGTGTGTCCATTCATGGATGGAGAATTTGGAAGGGCGTTTCTCAGTCTGATCACCCCCCTTTTCCTCCTGCTCAGTGGGTGGGGAATCTGAAGCTCTGTCATCTTTCCCACAGCCTCCTGTTAACTTGGGGAGAGAAGACACCGGCTGTGTCCCCTGATGGAGTGGAGATGGCAGCTGCAAACGGAAACACGTGTTTTCTCCTGTAGTTCCCCTGTCAGCGCATCTGTGGGTGTGTGGCCACCTTGCTAACTAGCCACTTGTAGAGACGTTTAGAAATCCATGTGTCTAGCCTTATTATGGCCGGATCATTCCACTGGAGCTGAGCACTCACAGGTGCCACAGATGAGCTCTTGTCTGTCTAGTTAGTTTGCCTTTGTGGGCTTCTTTCTTTCCAGCCCCCATTGCTTATGACGTGTGTTGAAATTGTGTCAGAGTAAAATATCTCTCATTGACGGAGAGGAAAACAGGCACATGTGGCATGGAACATGTCTCCATAAATTGCCTTCATCCCTTGCGTTCCAGGAAAACAGCTCATATAGAAGTCCTGTTTACTGTAATCGCAATGCAAATTAGGTTTTTAGGTTTTTGTCCCCCTGTGTCATAAAACAGCAACTCCTCCGGAGTGTTTGGTAAGCTGCAACTCTGCAAAATCTCCCAAGTAACCCCTAATAAGAAACTTGGAGCTCTAAGGGTTGATGATGTCAAACGCTAAGTGACCCCTTGTTTGGGCAGCCAGAGGACATATTTAGGTTTGAAGGTATCATCTATAATCTACTAAATTCATGATTTTATGATATGATTAGGCAGGCTCTTCTCTGCCGTGGCCTAAAAATAATACAATGGAAACTGAATTCATTGGATGTATAAACAGCCCTCGCTCTGAGATGGTGCTTTCTCTGGGTCAGATTTCTAGTGATTGGCAGGGGGCTCTGACAGCTCATATTGTACATTCTTAAGAGGATCCTGGGTAGAAATGGTCAATTAGAACTGCCACTCAGCCTCTCCTCACGTTGGCTGCTAGTGGACTGCCACTTGGGCTCTGAACTAGCTGTTAAGATGGAGAAATCCTGCTTCCCCGTTGTCATTGGGTTAAGTGGGGGTGACGCCAGGAAAATCTTAATTGCATGCGCACATACCTAACGTTACAACCCAGCAGAAATGAGGCAACCCACACTGTGGGCTAGAATTAGCCATCCTCCAGTGTAGGTGCAGGAGAATTCTTTTGAGTGGACTATTTCTCCTGATTTTTGTCACACCCGCTAAGGCAGGTCTGCCTCTGGTCCCACTGCATAGCTTTCTCCTCTTGGCACAAAAATCTTCCCTCACTCCCACTACACACAGACACGTTCTCTCCCAGAGGATGTAGCGATGCAGCCATGCGTATGGTTTTCCTCTCCCCTTTCTGCTTCCAGTGACCTGATTTCAAGGTGAATGAGGTCAGTCCAGAGAACAGCTGGTTGGAGCTGACCCTTTGCTGATTTCCTCCTTGATTTTTGAGGGATGTTGCCAAGTCATTCATCTCACCCTGCGTGTCTTGTAATGTGGCGAAAGCAAACGGAAGGAGAGTTCAGTCCAATGTGGGAAACTTGACAAACAGGTGGGAAAGACGTACAAAAGTTTTGTCAACGCCATCAGGACGAAAATCATTGTACTGAAGGTGAGCTAGAGAGAATGCTGAGTTTGGACCCAGAAAGTAAGATTTCCTCTAAGTGGGAAAGATTAAGGGAGGGAGAAGAGAAGAGAAAAGGGAAGGGGAGAGGGGAAAGAAGACAAAAGAGGGGAAAAGGGAGGGTAGAGGAGGAGGGAGGGTACAAAGCATTCTAATCATGTGCTAGGGTTTCACATCCTCAACATGATAAAAGACCCAGGCTTTGGATTAAGTGCTTGGGACTATGTCAACCCTTGAATATATTAAAAAACTAAGGACAATGCCTGGAACACAATAGTTCCTCAATACCTAGGTTTGGGTATGATTGAATTATCTTTGAAACCGTGGGGAATTTTCTTTTCTTGGTAGTGGAGGAAAGATTACCAAGGTATGTTGGAGCAAGAGTTATCTCTCACCATTGCTTGGGATGAATTGGAAGATGGTGGTGTATGACCAGAGCTCTAGGCTCCTACATTTATCTGCTTCTGGAGAAGTTGAATTTAGTTTTCTAAAACCATCTTGAAATCAAAATGTTCAAAACAGAATTTATCCCCTTTTCCTTCAAAACATAATCTCCCTCCCAATCTGTATAGACTTTCTGATATAATGACATCCCTTTCAGTCACCCAGATTCCAAACATCAGTCATGAGAGAGAGAGAGAAGGAGAGAGACTTGAGAACTGAAA
Organism: Balaenoptera borealis; assembly: GCF_965194805.1. NCBI lineage: Eukaryota > Metazoa > Chordata > Mammalia > Artiodactyla > Balaenopteridae > Balaenoptera > Balaenoptera borealis. The sequence continues at coordinate 34,941,116 of NC_138871.1, read as the reverse complement.
TATAGAGAATATATTTTCTATTTATAAGAAATAAATATCAGGTAAGTAGCATTGTCGCTAAAGATGAAACCGGAGTCATTTGCAGATGATGGATTAATGTTTTATACCAAACACGCATCAGGACATTCAGAAAAAAGGAAATAATGAAGTTGGGAAGGGATCTTAGGGTCTCCTAATACATCATGAAAACCATGGCAGACAGTAAAAGAGGTATTTTCTCATGACACCTGGCTTCCTAAAGGTCAAGAAGAATTAACGATGGCTCAAAGATTATGCTGCAATTGACTTAAATACACTTCTGAGACATGGTCCCAGATGAGAATGCCAGCTTCATTTCACTTAGAGAGGAAAGGATTAGGGATTCCTGATTTTGAACATTCTTGTCTATGAAGCGGTTCATGGGCTAACAAGGAGAAGTTGCTTTCTCTCTGGCGATAACATCAGGAAGGACTTAGATTTGGAGACATTTGTGACAGGGTGGATCACAGATGCTGAAATATGACATCTCTAAAAGATTTCAAGAGTTCTCTTTTGGAACTCTCTTTGCCTTCTCTTCTGCCTCACTGTCTATCAAATCAGCATCCCCTTACCATTTAATTAGCTTCTGAAATGTCCCTTGGGAGGTAAGAAGCTTTGACCTATCAAGTTTGTTAGGGAACATTCCATGGCAATTGTTCATGCTCTGCACCATAACTCACTCCTGTATGCTAAGTATGTTCTGAGCCCCTGCAGTGTAACTGGCAATGCTGTAAACATTGGAAAGTCGGGGAGGAGTCTCGCTTATTCATTTATGCTTACTTAGTAGAGGCTGGTAAAAGCCCTGGGGCTTAGCACCGAAGAAAGCAGACACAGGCCTGCCCTCATGGGGTTTGCGTTTCAGTGGACATGGCAGACAGATAGATACACACCCAGGTGTGTCATATAATGACATATAATTGTCCGTGCTGAGTAGAAAGAAGGGTGAAGGGAGTGATGGTGGCTGCAATTCTCTATGTTTTATGTAAGTGGTCAGGGAAGGTTTCTCTGAGGAGCTGACATTTGGCAGAGATCTGAATGAAGCGAGGGGAGTGTCCAGGTAGACCTCTGAGCAAAGAGCCTTCCAGGCAGAGGGAATGGTCAGCCCCAGAGTTCTGAGTAGGTGTGTCCTTGGCTTGGTCAAGAAATGGCTCAGAGGCCATGTGGCTGAACTTGGACAAAGAGAGGGAAGGCGGGGGTGAGTTCAGACAGACTTCAGGCTTTATGGACCTTGTTGAGGGTTTCTGACTTTATTCTAAATATAATAGGAAATTGTTTGCTGGAGGGTTTTGAATAGAGGAATGATATGACCTGACATATGTGGAGAATAAGGTGGGGCAGGGTGGAAGCAGGAAGGATAGAAAACCAATGAAGCCTAGACTTTTGAAGAAGTCACAGCCTAATGGGGAAACAGACGTGCCCACAAGTACTCAGAGTACAGTGCGAGGAGGACTCAGTAGAGGAATGTCAAAGGGTGATGGGTACCCCAGGGAGTTGAATAAGCACTAGGCCAGGGGATCCAGGGATGATCCCAGAGAGAAATCACATCTTAGATGCATCTTGAAGACAAGGATTTTTCCAATGGAGGAAAACAGAACAAGCACTGCTGACTGAAGGAGCAGTGGATGCAAAGGAATGAGAACGTCACTAATTTGAAGGACACCAAGCAGTTAGGGATGGCTGGATGTCTGGGTCTCAGGTGACCATGGCAGACTCTGGAAAGCCTCACTTGGTTGTGACTTTATCGTACAGGCAATGGTTTAGGAATCACTAGAATTTTGAGCAGAGAAATAAATAATGACATTTGTAACATGTGACTATTTCTACCTCCTTTAAAACATAGAATTTGGAGCATACAGAGGTGAATTCAAATCTTGGCTAGAATAGGTAGTATCTGGGAGATCATAGGTAAGTTTTTAATATCTCTTAGCCTTGGTTTCCTTGTCTATAAAGTGAGAAAAGTAGTATCGACTTCAGGAGAGCTGTGAAGATTAGATTTTTAAGAGTGCTTAGCATAATGTCTGGCCCATCGTAAGGGATCAATTACTTAAAGAGTTACTTTTATTATTGCAAAGAGCTGGGGTGGGGAGAGACAGGAGGCAGGCATACTGCTGAGGAGACCATCGCGTTAGTGTAGGGACCAACACCAAGGGCCCTCACTCTGGTAGGAGGGAGAGATGGGGATATAAAGGAGATTCAAGAAATATTTACAGACTGTGATCAACAGAGCCTGATGGCTATGGGAGTTGAGATGTCGGGAAATGAAAATGTCTCTAAAATTTCTAGCTTATACTCAAGGAGATTGCTGTGTGATGTGATCATTATTAAGACCTGAGAGAATGAAAGAGGAAAGAATATCCAAGGACTTCTTCAACTGTCTAGCAGAATGTTGCTTTACCATCCCACTAAAACTACTTACAATGGAAAAGAGACAATTCTCCCAAAGAAAATCCAAGAGCTACCCAAGAAGAGGAAATGGGCATTAAGTTAAAAAACCCCACAAATATCCACGATAATGTCTTAGGCTGGGCTTTTCTAATGAACAAGGGTGAAGTTTCATACATTTTATTTATTTATGTTTTAAATAAGAGGGTGATCCTGGTACTATTGACAAGCAGACTTTTTGTGAATGGTCTTTGACGTTGGCACTGAAAATGGCGATGAGGTTGATAATGCTGACACAGATCTTTTTGAAGATGATAGACCACTGTCTACACTTACGGAGTCTTCCAGGGGGCACTGATAGACTTAGAGAAATGTCCGTCAGCCTCCCCACTGCTGTGACTCTATGATGCTGCTCTGAGTTCTAACACTACCAAGTTATGAAAGGAACGATCACCGATGGTGCCTCATGCAATGGCACCGTCTCCAAATATGACTCTCAACTCAGTTCCAGAGCTGGTAGAAATTGCCATATAAAAAATGACATTTCTCTTGACTCAGGGATTGCCGTGTAAATAATAGCAGCTCAGGTAACATTCTAGAGTTCTCTGAATGGGCTTCAGGAGAGGTACATGGACAGGGGAGATGGCAAAGCGGTAGTTATAGACAGCAGCCTAGAGAACGGTCTCCGTTCTGCCCATTTTCCTGGGTCAACCCTAGCTGAAAGCTTACCCTGCGGAGTTGCACCACACACATAATTTTGCCATGGACAATTTCTTTGATTTCAAAGAATCAAGTTTATACAAGCCTAAGCCACATTGCAAACAACAGTTCTTCCTGGACTGAGTATGAGTAATTAGCTGTGAGAGTCATGACCATTTGGCCTCCAACCCATACTGACATTTAAGATACATTGTAGAAATCCACATAGCGTTCATCATAACATAGCCCCTTAATGAACATCTTTATCTGGGAAGCCCAGCTACAATATATTTCTAGAACCTCATAATGATCACATTTACTTTATGTTTCGGTGCTCTTGAGCTAAAAAGAGGGGAAAAAAAAAAACCGATGGAGAAAAATGTTAATTTAAGTTCTGTGGTTAAGACCAAAGCAAAAACTGCATGATGTTGCCAGGTTACAATGGACTGCAAAACAAATACATGCAATTATTTCTCATAAATATTCGGCAACGTCTTTGCATTTTCCTTGAAATGGCAGCAAATCCAGGAATGGGAGTTCTTGTGTTCCACAACTGCTTAGGAGCATTGTTATGCTTGGGCATAAATTACAGAAGCCACGATTTCAACCACAGTGGAAAAGACTCTAAAGATTTCTGCCCCTTATTAACTACCGTGTGACCACTAGGTTTATGAATGGAGTTAAAAGTTCTGAATAGGAACAAAACTGTGGTAAATGCTCTCAAAAGCACTACGAGGAAATCTTTTCACAGTACTGGTGCCAAGGCAGAGAGAGACACAGAGAGAGAGAGAGGGAGAGAGAGAGAGAGAGAGGAGGAATAAAAACTCTGCAGGTCTCCCCAGGGCTGGCAGTGGGCACCCGCCAGTCATGGCAAACAGAAGTACACTTTCTGTGCTAAGCAAATAAACTTAATTGTAAGTTTGTAAGGCCACAAAAAGTATAAACCAAATGTTTTGTGCCAAGATCTGAAATGTCTCCATTGAAAGTTCATGGAAAAAAGAGCTATCTTTTTAAAAATCAGAATTGAACTGCTTGGAACTTGTAAATGCCCAGAACAGAGCCCCAGGGGCCAGTGGTTAAAAATATGATTTTTATAAACAAACCTGACATTGCAAACTTAATGCAAAATCCTATGCCTGTAGCATCACTTATGTGTGCAACTTGTTTAAGTAAGAGCTGCAAGAAAAAGGAAGTAAAATTGACCATTAACCTTTTGTTTAACATTTTCAACTATCTATATTTTGAAGTAGATGGTGGTGTACACTTAGCCTTCCAAGAATTAAGAATCTGTTGGCATTATCTTCCGAATTTTTCTACGCATATTTTAAGAAAATTCAGCTCTTAGTATATGCTGTACAAATAAAATATCCTGGGTGCAAAATTTTACCTTGCTGCAGAATTGCTTGGGGTGTCACCAAATTCATTATGCTGAATTGAACTTAGAGAAACATTATAAACAATACTTAACTGACATCATTCCTTGCCCTCATACTTACAGATTGAAAATAGAGGTGGTTTGTTTTTTCCTCTGGATATTTATTAGCCAATATTCTCCTCACTCCAATTCAATCTCCTTTGGTATTTGAAGAGAAACCACAAAACACTCGTTGTTAATATTGTTTTAAGCCTCACCCTCTTGCTTCATTGTCTCTTTGGTTAGATCCGCTTCTAATATGCCACTTTGCAAGTTTAATTAAAATCATAACAGCTCAATCCTATGAGTTTGGATAACACTGGATAGCAACACAGATTTCAGGAATTACAGCAGAGACATAAAATCTCTCTTAGAGTTGGATGGATGGTTTACCAGTAATTTAGATGGAAAAGTCTGTTTCTTAAACACATAAATACTTAACACGATTACAGATCATTTGTTCTTAGTCCCATTATTCCAGAAGATCATGTGTTGCTCCTGAGAATGTTGTTCTGAACTGCCTGGTTCTGATTTGAGTTTGGATCATCTTCCTTGTGCATGAGGTCAGTTTCTGTGTGTTCTTAGTATGACCCAAAATGCCATTGTCTCACTCCATCCCCTTTGAAAATCCAACTTGGTAGTTTGCCACCCTTTCCCCTCTTCATTCGTAAGCTTACAGACATTTTTCAGTCTTTTAGGAGAACAAGAGGATTTTGTTGTTGTTTACTTGCATGTAGCTTTCATTGCCGAAGCAGTGGAAGTAAAACTAGCTTTATGTGCCTGAAGGGTCAAGGACAGTTAAGGATGGCCTGGTGCAATTTGAGCTTTGGAAGACATTTACCAGATGGGATGATTTTGAAGAGGTTTGGTCATTATCTTGGATGTGGTACATGTAGTACTTTCTGCATGATTTCTCTGAAGTGATTAACCATTGTATTGCTTTTTTTCCACAGTGCATTCTGTGATCTTCTTGGAGGCATGTGTGGTATGCTTAGTTCTACTCTATTAATTATATGGGGTATCCTCAAATCTTTCCTCTATTGTTTTGCTATTAAGGATTAACAAAACATTTTCTTCGGCCGGCTATTCATTTGTAAGACTGTGTCCTTCCCCTTCTCAGAGCCTCTGCTCCATGCCCAGAGAGGAATATTTTGGACTCTATAACTTTATACCTCTAAAATATTAAGAAGAAACTCTCTAAATAAAAAATACAACATGATTTCAACCACAAAGGAGATGATGTTAAATTCCATTTTGACATCAATTGGAATGGAATGGATGTAAAATGGAATTTAACATCATGAGGTTCACTTACACCCACGTAAGTATGATATTGAGAGGTGAACTAAGGACAGAGAACCATTTTAGTTCTAAATATTGTTGGGTTTTGTGGGATTCAACCAGACCCTAAATGCTAGAAGAGCATCTCTTCAGATTAAATTGCAGTGGATAAATATTCAACTCTGGTCCCGTTTACACTCAGATATTTTGTTTTCATTCTTCCAAGTTCCAAGCAGTTATAGAGATTCTGGCAAAGGGAAAAAGACTTCATGTGAATGTATCCTATTCAGAAATATCCCTGAATGATCACTGCCAAGGTTTTAAAATTTGTTGTCCTGAAAAATTCAGGCCTGTATTTTGGTCAAGGTTGGGACAAGAATTATTAACTTTCTTTTCCCTCTGTACCAAGTGAAATCATGCCTGGCTAGTAATTTACTTGCATTAGGAAACCAAGTAGGGAACTTGTCCTACTTACACCCAATCTTCTCATTGGATAGTCTAGCACGTCTATAAATTCATTTTGATGAGTTCAAACAGAATTTCATATGTGTGGGAGAATAAAATATCATCGCCTGATTGTTGCCTATCTGACCTTGAATGTAAAATTGGCATTGAGCCATAATCTTTGGGCCTCTCATTTGTGCAACATAATGAAGAGTCAGAAAGGATTTATTTTTAAAGACATTTCCCAAGTACCATTTAGAACCACTTGAAATTATTTCCTATTTTTTGTGCTTACTACCTTGCAAACCCTGCTGATACTTTGGAGAATATTTTTTCACTTTCCAGGGCCAACAGAAAATTGGATCTTGCACAGGTATCCATGCTGATAGCTCATGTTGGATCCAGACTTAAATGTTTTCAGAAAACATTAGTAGTCATGTTAAATTACTATACTTCATGTAACTCTCACTCACACCAGCTGATGAAGCTCAGCTTGATTAAAAAATAACCTACATTATATGGTTGCTGCTACTTATATTCCAGGGAAATATGTGCTTCTGTAGGATCTATCTCTGGGCAGCTATCTTCTTGTTTTCTTATTTTGTCCTAAAGTGTCAATAACAGTAATTAAATTTGGACACTTACTATCAGTCTGATCTTTGGTATTAAGAACACATAAAATTCTGAGATAAAAACTTCATCTGGGGGCTTCCCTAGTGGCGCAGTGGTTGAGAATCTGCCTGCCAATGCAGGGGACACGGGTTCGAGCCCTGGTCTGGGAAGATCCCACATGCCGCGGAGCAACTAGGCCCGTGAGCCACAACTACTGAGCCTGCGCGTCTGGAGCCTGTGCCCCGCAACAAGAGAGGCCGCGACAGTGAGAGGCCCGCGCACCGCGATGAAGAGTGGCCCCCGCTTGCCGCAACTGGAGAAAGCCCTCGCACAGAAACGAGGACCCAACACAGCCAAAAATTAAATAAATAAATAAATAAATTTTAAAAAAACAACAAAAAACTTCATCTGTCTTATTGTCAGAGCTTAGGCTGGTATTCCTTCTTTTACTTTTTCTTCCTTTTTTTCTGCTTTAAACAGTATATCAGGATTAGAAAATTCATCTGTCTGTTTTTCAGCTGAAGAATAACAAAGAAAATTTACCTCTATTAATCAAGGTTATGGTTAGGTTTAAAATTTTATGGCACTTATCTTTATCATTTATGTATATATTTTCTCTGATTGCAAAAAACATCTTTTTATTTCGTTTTTGATGTAGACAAAATTGGACAGTATAGCAAAAAAACCACAAAGACAAATGTATTATTCATTTTTATTTCTATTACTCAGGGGAAACAATGTTTTTTAATATTTTGGTGTATATGCTCTAGTCTTTTTAAAAATGAATATTAATTTTTCCAAAAATGATGTCAAGTTACAAAGATATCAGGCAACATATTTTGTTCATGACACAGTAATTGTCTCTATTTCCACTGATGTTTTCTTATACAACATATGATTATAATTGAAGCAGAGTAGTTTGTGATACAGTCATATCATGATTTGTTTAGACAATTACATATTTCTATTCATTTAGGCCATTTTCAATGTCTTGCTGGTTACAGATATTGTCATTTTTATTTGAAACATTATCAATTTGATTTGTGTGGTTAAAACAGGAATTCATTAATTAAATTTACTAGCAACAAATTTTAGCTACTTTTATTTTTTATTTTTCATTTTCCTATTCATGTCATTTGCCTATTTTTCATATTGTCTTTTGCTTATAATTTACAGCAATTACAAACAAATGCTCTTTATATATTTGTGATAAAAAACCCTTAGAAAATTTTGACTTTTTAAAAGAGATTTTCCCAAATTTTGTTTATTTTCTTTTTAAGGCTTTTGCCATAGGTTTAAGCTTACAATGTTTTCAACCACCATAAAATTATGTATATTTTAACCTATAATTATTTTTAGTGGCTTTGTGGTTGTTTGCTTTTAATTTAAAATGTAATTTATTTCTAATTTATTTGCAGTATGCTATGAAATTTATCTTTTTTAAATGTTAGGAAATTATACCAAGCTACTTATTAAGTAATCCATCCTTTTTACACTTATGAGAAAATTATTAGTTGTTCCATATTTTCACATTTTTAAAGCTTGTACTCCTTTGTCTTTCTTGTATTATTACAAAAGAACTTCCAGAATAGAAATAAATAATTATTGAAATATTAGGCTTATTTTGTTTCTGAATTTAATGGAAATGATTCCAGTATTCCACATTATTATGATATTGAGGATGGGTGTGCTGTGATAGACTTTTTAATGTTTAAGGAATTGCCTTATTATCCCCATCTAGCTATTTTTTAAAATCAAGAATGAATGTTAATTCCTATCAAGTTCTTTTAAACACTTATCAAATGATAGTGTTTTTTAATACTTTGGTTTTGATGTTATACTCATTTTCCATAAATAAAGGTAATTTGCTCATAATTTATAATTCTTTTAGCATAATGTTAGATTCAGTTTGGTAGAGGTTGTGTGTGTGTGTGTGTTTCATCCACAATACTAGGTTTTATAATCAGAGATACAGGAACTTTGGAAAATAAATGAGAGAGATTTCCATATTTTTGATGCTCTGAAATTACTTAAATAACATAGAAATAAAATTCTTAAAGTTTTGAAAACACTGTTGTTGTTCTTTCTATTGAGGTATGATCTTCAGAGAGTGGAATGCACTGAATGGAATGCATTTGAATTTTTGTGTACAGTTCAATTAGTTTTGTCAAATCCATACACTCATGTAACTCACATCCAAATCCAGACCTAAAACATTTCCACCATCCCAGGAGGTTTTATCATGTGACTTTCCAGACAGGTCCACCTCCAGAGGCGTGTGCCTTGATTTTCATCACCTGCCTGTTCTTATACTCTATATAAATTAAATCATACATTTGAGAGTCATGTTGTTACATATGTTCATGATTCATTTCTTTGCATTGCCAAGTCATAATCCATTGTATGAATGCCTCAATTTGTTTATCTAGCTTCCTGTTGATGAAATATTAGTTCTTTCCAGTTCTAGGCCCTTGTAAGTAGAGTTGCTTTAAACATTCTTGTACAAGTTTTCCTATGGCAATCTGTAAATACTTAATAGTAGAAATGGGTGTCATAGGGCAGGTAATGAGTTTAACTTAATCAGAAAGTGCCACTTTTTCAGAGGATGTAACTTTTACACTACTGCCAGCAATGTATGTGAATTCCATTTGATCCACATCCTCATTAATATTTGATATTGTCAATCTTTTTAATTTTACCATTCTAGTAGGAGTGAGACAGTATGTCATTGTGATTTCAATTCGCATGTTTTTGGTGACTAATGATATTAAGCATCATTTTATGTGCACTTTTGCCATTTATATATCTTCTTTTGTGAAATGTCTGTTTAAATCTTTTGCCCATTTTTAAATTGGGTTGTTTGTCTTTTTACTATTGAGTTGTAGGAGCTCTTTACATATTGTGGATAGAAATCCTTTGTCAAACATATGTACTGCAAATATTTCTTCCCTGTCTTCAGCTTGTTCATTAATTTTCTTAACACTATGAGGTAATACGTTTTAAATAAAACATTTAAGAAAATATATCTTATTTTGCATATATGTAGTCACATCTTTTATATTTTGATATGTAGTTACTCTTTTTCATTATTAATTAATGTGAAGTAATTGCAATTTTGGTTTTCTCTTTGAACAAATCTATTTAGAAACAAGATTTTAATACTCTAGTTTTAGGAGTTAATTTATATTTTTATTTTTAACCTGTAGCTTTATTCCTTTTCTATTGGAAAATATGACCATTATTATTTCTCATTTTTTAAGCTTTCCGTGATGGACATTGTGATGCACAGTTCAGACTCTCTTTCAGCAATGGAAAAATATATTTATTCTTCCTGGGATTGCAGCAGGTAAATAGCCCTCAGCTATCACAATCCTTGGGGATTGTCTCCACTGAAAAGCTGCCGCACCCAATGTCACACTCCCTTCCCTGGGAAGCCAAATTCAATGACTGATCTTGTTCTCCAACTCACAGCTCTGCTACTCCTTCGTCCAAACTTGCCTCCTTTCCTTCCCTTCCCTTCCATAGAGGTTGAACCTTCTAAATGCTAATCTCCATCTTAGAATGTGCCTCTCTGGGAGGTATATCTGCAATAATTGCTGAGATTTGTGTGTGTGTGTGTGTGTGTGTGTGTGTGTGTGTGTATGGGTGTAGCCAATTAAATGATTGAATTTGTAAACACTGCAGGGATATTGCAAAAATAATACAAAACCAAACATAAACAACAACACCAAAAGCAAGTTATACTTGTATTCTTTCACTGGAGGATACAAAGCCTGATAGAGTTATTAAGCTAAGTATCTATATTATTATATCTTTTTTATATTTATGTTTTGCTGCTTGATTCATCAAAGATTGTCTTAATTCTCTTCTATTGACTTTTAAAAATTTTATTTGTGAATATTTTATATACTTGTTTTATATTTTATATATAATTATATTTCGATATAATAAAATTACCTATATGGAAAATTATAACAATATATATTATTAGTGAGTTGTACCCTGTATTGGCATGAATTAACTGTCTCTCTTTCTGTATTTTTGCCTTAATGTTTTGTATGATGTAACTGTTGCAACCCTTTCATTTCTTTTTATTTATATAATTTGCTTTGTTCAACTTTTTACTGTTAACTTATTTGTATTTTTTTTAGATATATTCTTGTTATTTGAAGTAGTTAGATTTTTTCTTCAAACTGAGTGTTTTTAAAAAGGGAATATTTAACTCTTTTATACTTGTTATAACTGTTATATTTGGCCTTACTTCTGTCACTTTCTATAATTCTTTTAGTCATGCTTTCTTATTATTTTATTATTTTCTGAAATTCAGAATATAAGCCATACTTTCTTTGCTATATTAATTTCTAGTGTATTAGGAAGAGTATATTTTGTTTTAATTCAACTATTGATTACTTTTCAATTTTTCAAAAGCATTCTTTAATCTATTTTGTATTAATTAGAGTAAAAAAATATAGTTTTTAAAGTCTTTCTATATAAGAGGGGACATAAGTCAAGCTTTTATTTCTTCTCAAGTCTCCTCAATTTTCAGATTTTAGTTTCTGTTCATGTACTCTGGAATTTCCAATCAATATTATTATTGAAGTTTTACTAACTACATTACATATATTTTCTTAAAAATAATTTAACTTCTTAAATTTGTCCACCATTTCATAAATTTCCTTTTTTCTTCTTTATAATTCTGTATTTTTAATCTCCAAAATTTTTTCCTGCTATAATATTTTTAATTTCCTTATATACCATTCTTATTTTTTTTAATCATTGTTCTGCCTTTTCATTTTATTCTGTTGTATTCATATGACTTTTCCTCTCCTGTTCCATAGAATTCATGTCTTCTTGTACTTGAGCATAAAAATTTACTGACATAACCAGAGATATTTTCTTTCTTTTGATATTCCAGGGTAATTTTTTCTAATTCTCAAAGGCAAGTGATTTGTTTTTCAACTCTCTGTGTCCTGGAGCAACTACTATGGTGCTTCAGACATCCTAAGGGTTTCATAATTTTGATTTCTTGAACTATAACCTCAAACTAAGACTCAGAATAAACTCTTACCTGGTACCTTCAACTTTAACCTTTGTGTTTTAAATCCAACTGGTACCTCATACGCTAATTAAATATATGTATTTATAGATATTTTCCTGCTCAAAAATCTTCCCTGACTTTTAATGCCTAGAAAGTCCAAACTACTTAATCTGCATTAAAGACTCTCATCTTCTCTGCCTCTATTAGCAAACTCGTCTACCATAACTCTCCACTCAAATCATACATTACTCACATCTGCTCATTTACCCCAGCTGTTTCCCTTATCAACATTGCACCCCTTACCTCTCTATTTATTTTCTTTACCTCTCTATTTACATTCTTAGCCAGTCTTCAGAGCACACTTTCAATCCTTCCTCTTATTTAAAGAGTTTCTTGATCAGTCCTTCCTAAAGTGACCTATCCCTTACCTGAACTCCTCCACCAGTTATGTAGCTGTTCCATTGGGTGCTTAACATTTTATTACCTTGTACTTGTGGGTTATGTTGGTAGGTGTCGGTATCTGACTCCCCCAGCTAGAGGATGGACTCTGAAGGCCAAGGTCACACCACAATTTTTGTTGCTATCGCTGTTGTCTCATGTGATTAAAAAATCCTTTGATTCTTAGCAGAGCACCTTGCCTTTATTGAGTCTGTAGTAAATATTGGCTGATTGATAAACATGAAACTCACCCGAGAGCTTTGAGCATATCTATTTCTGATACCGGTAACCTATTGCTTAAAGCTGAGAAAAGTACAAAACAATATCAAAATCAGTCCATAAACTATACGCACCTTATAAGAGGGATTACTTCCAAGTATATAATGAATTTAACGCTTCAACAACACTTTAAACAATTATTCTGTTTTCTGTTTTAAGTTGTGACTCTTCAAAAGAGCAGAGGCACGCTCCGTCTTCTGACTCCAATCTCTTGTGGCTTCACTGTTCTTTGGCAAAGATTGCTTGAATTTGTCAGTCTCTTAACCCTGCTTGGAGAACCAGAATTTCAATTGTGGTTCCCACACCTTGATCACTTATTAGGTCCAGAGGCTTTTAAGGCTAAGTCAGGCATAGTAATGGTTTACATGACTACATTACTTCGCAAGGCAAATGACGTCTGCAGAAAGATGAAAATTCTTTTTTAATCTTTTTTTTTTTTTTAATGAATTACTGCAGAAGGAGCTGGTGATTTTCCCTGGCATTGGATTTTATGTCACACAAAGACCTGTGCTCTTCTAAAAACATTGCCACAGCTTAATGACTCTTTGTCAAAAGTTTTGACAGTTTGTTGGCACATGATACATCCCTGCACCTGTCTGGGTAAACTTAAAAATGTGTGTATTTAAAAGAAATATTTATAAATACTTCAGCATTTAACGTGGATTGGCGCATACTGAGTGATTATTTAAAGCACCTAAATTTTGAACTCCAATCCCAAGTCTTTCTGGGGAGGTGGTTAACTCAGTTTCCTTGGCTGTCCTAATAAGGAACAAGAAGATACATTCAAATAGCCCAGTGGATTTTTCCAGGGAGTCTTTAGTCTCATTAACTTTCTTTCTCTTAATGAGCATGTACAAGCCCTCGAGTTGTTCACCATTTTTAAAATGAGGTATTTTAATATGCCCTTTAAAAGTTCAAGGATTGAAACCCTTCCCATTCTTTTTAAATCCGCAATTACAACACTGAATACTCTTTCCCGTTCTGGCCGTTTACACGTGGTTGAGTGAGAAATGTGCTTTTTAAAAAAAAATCAGGGTGCAACAGCATTGGATGATCTGCAAGTGCTGGCTCCAATATCCTGCAAGATTTTTTCTTTTTCAAAGAGTTATCTATAACATCCCCTTAGCTGGGGATAAAGGACAACCATGTTGAAGGAATCATTAAATGCTGAATAAAAAGAATTTCACACCTGGACCATAACTGACCATATTGTTTTTGCCATTCCTACTATCATATTTCTGGTATTTAAAAATAATTTAAATATTTTATAAAGCAAAAGTTCTTAAGCATGATCAATCTTTTTACCTCATCCATCACAGGATTTCTTGAGATACAACATGGCATAATAAAATTGGACTGGAATCCAATTCTGACTGCTGCTTGATACCTATGTCCCTTTAGACAAGTCACTTGTTTTCTCTGAATCATCTAATTTTCACGGAGTCGATGTGAGGATCAAGTGAAATGATACATGTGTAAGGAATAAATTGTTTTTCTTGTTGGCTGGGAAGAAGGGCCATATGGAAACTACTGGCTATTTCAAAATACAGTTGTTTAACGCATCATTATGGCTGACAGATGGTGATGAATGGAAATGAGGCAGTTTTAGAAAAAGGGAGTCCAAGGAATTGGAACTGAGCTCAGCTATGAAGAGTAAATATCCTGCAACAGTCTTCCCATCACCATTTTCATCACTATTTTCCTGCTATAATTAAAAGAAAAATATATTCAGGGAAGAGTTCATGGAGATAGTGACCCACACGCGCTCTGGATAACTACATTTCTGGCAGTGCTGAAAGCTGCTGTACACCTAGAGACAGACCATTAGAAAGACTGACTTCCTTGAAATTGATCTCCAAGAGGATTTTGTGTGGCCAGAAATTTCCATTGAATAGACATGGAAGAGAAGTGAAAAATCAGAGAAAGTATGTATTCCTATTTTAAACATAGCTGAGAATCTAGGAATGAGAAATGAAGATTGGCTCTCGAGGAAACCAACCAGGTAATCTTTTCTGACTCTCAATTTTATAGATAATGAAACTGAAGTTCCCAGAGAAGTTAACTTGCCTAGTTTGCAGGTGAGCTTGTATCCTGGTTGGCTTAGTGTATACTTGTTGCTCTAGCTTAATTTTTCTTAGCACTTTCATTTCACACTCAAAAGTGTCCTGTTGGAACAATAAATTGTATAGCTGCTATCAATGGTGGCCTCAGAACATCAGGGCAAAGATTGCTCTCCAAATCTCCAGATCTCAATTCCTAGCCCACTGTCCCTGCATCTACCCTACTACTGCCTTGACTTGAGTGAGCTGGAACGCACTATATTTTTCAAATAGGAATCCTATTATTTTGCTCACGTGGGTCCAGAGCCATTCAGAGATTAGAACTCTAAGAGGAACATGAAAGATGTTATGAACACTAAGAGAGTTAAGGTTAGAAATTCACTGGAAGAGAATTTATGACAAGCTTGGTCAAATATCACACAGGGTATTCATTCAGTCAGGAAATAGTTAGGGCCCTATGTGTCTCACAAACTAAGTGAGAGCTCACCTGTCGGTGTTTCATGCATTCTTTTCTCCATCTCTTTTTGTCAAGTAAACAATTACTGAGCACTTTCTAAATGCAAGGCACTGTGAAAGAATCAAAGAAGTGGCAATGGTTGAGAGGCTACCAACAGCTTTAAGAGGTATGATCAGCATTCTCTAACTTGTGAATTTTCATTTAATTGGATAGCATCATGTTAATGTAATGGTCAACATTTCCAGTGTGGATTCCACTTGTACTCTTGACAGTTCAAGATGACTTGGTGACCAGGTATCAGTGATCTGGGAGATAGTCTAAATATTTGGTAAAGTGATGGCTGGGTGGTAGGAAAAGGAGGCGGGAGGAGAGAATTTCCCAGCACTCCTCAAATCACACCATCTAATTTGTTTCCTGCATGAGCCCAGACCACAAGGTCAGCCACGGGGCTGAGGTGCCAGTGACTTATCCCTGAGAGGTCAGAAGTACGTCAGAAAACCTCCTACCACAGAGGGTGAATAAGAGGGCTATAAAACATGAGAACACAAAACGTAATGGCTTAATGGTTTTGGCTCTGCCCTGGTTTGCAGGGACCTATCTTCTTACATAGTCAATGAGCTGTTTCCAACCTACACTTGATTTCGTTAGTGGAGAGAGAAAACAGATGCGCTGTTGGCAGCATGAGAGTCTAATCCAAACATCTAACTAAATAACACTGCTTGGAGGAATTCAGAATGGGGTCCAAGAGTAGGAAGAGAAATATATTAGAGAACAGGGACTCTGAAAGTTTACTCTTCCCCCCTTGTCTACTGTCTTTGGTGTAGTGTACCCATCAGTAGCAGTCATCAGTGGCTAATGACCTGGAAGAAGCAGGAAATCACGTGGAGGTAGGGTCACACATGACGATCTATGGCAACTTACAAGCAGGCTTTCTTAAGTTGCTTCCCCCGTTGCATGAGCTGGGTTCTTTTATGAGTTTGAGTCAAATCCATTCAAATAAGGTTTCCTAACCTGGCACTGTGCAAACTCCTCAAAGCTAGAAACCTATAGGAATTAGATGTCTTTCAATTTCCAGAGCCTTACTGTGTGGTATAGGGATTCCTTTTCTTTAAAAAGGTACTTTCTCTCAAAGATATCTTGGGAAATTTTATCCCACAATTACTACAAAATCTTTGGCTTCTTATAAATTGAACCAAGAGTTAATTTGTATGTCAAAGATACAAGTTGAAATCATTAAGGAAAAACGTATGATACCATAAAAGCTCCTTATATTTGTAATATCTGAAATTCTTTTAAAAAGTTAATGTTGTGTGCGTGTGTGTGTGTGTGTGTATACATTCACTCTCTTTATGCCCTCAGATACAAATAGAGAGTCTAGAAGCCAGGAAGAATTCTGAATTAAATGGGAATCCTTGTTAGTAACTTCCCTGTTCCAGCAGTCATGTGATATGTGTAAGTCTCACCTTGGTATCCATCCATACCTACAAATAAAAATATTTATCATTGATCATGCATATAATTGAAAAGATGAACATCAAGGATTCCTCCTTTCTTATCCATATGTAGCTAACCTGAGATATAGTCCCATAAATTATAGAAAACAAACAATAACAGAATAGCTTGCCATCTTAGAAATCTGGAAAACAGATGAGCTATCTAGACTGAGCAAAACATGCCAGTATATAGCCATGTGTCTTTCCATCAGAACTGTTGGTAAAATAAACTAGCACATTTATACAAAGCAGATTAATGTTGGCCTGAGGATGGGATTGGAGGTGGGAAGTGTGGATGGGAAGGATTTTGCAAAGACACAAGAAAATGCATAGGGGTGATGGATATATTTACTATCTTGATTGTGACGATGGTTTCATGGGTGTATGCACGTTTCAAACCTTATCAAATTATGGCCTTAAAAAATGTGCAGCTTATTGTATCAATCCTACCTCAATGAACCTGAAAACAACTGTAGATTGTTAAAAAATAAAACTAACACGAAAGAAACTCAGAATTTTAAGGCATTTTTTTAGTGTGGCCCTATCATCTCCATTAAGGGTATTATGTTGCCTATTAGAATGATTGGAATTAGAGATATTTCCATGAAAGAAAGGCGCATGTCTTATTTATTTCTGTTACTAAAACCTTAAGTCTCAGTACAGGTCCTGGTACATAATAAAGGTACATGGTATACTTTGACTGAATAGAAAAATACAAACAATATAATCCCAAAGTATATGGAAAAGAAGGATATACTGGTTAGGATAGGATGATATACCATTTATATTTGGCTGCTAGTAACAGAGTCTCAATTCTAGAGGATAAATCAAACAAATATTTATTCTTTCCTGCAATAATGGTTCAGAGATAGGCAATCCAGGGCTGTTGGGTGGCTCTCCAAAAGCACTAGGAACTCAAGATTTTTCTGTTTCATAACACATGGCTTTCATCTTCAAGGATAACGAATTTTCCCAGATCGCAGAGGAAATTCTAGCCATTATCACTGACTTTTAGAAACAGGAAGGAAGATGGAAGCTCTTCTTTGCTTAGACTATTCCTTTTAAGTGACCTTCTCTGAAAACCCACCCCACATTTTTATATTTCGTTAGCCATATTTAATATCGAGGGAGGCTGGGGAAAGTAAGCTGTATGTCAGTTGTTAATGGATACAGGTAAAATCAGGGTTTGGATAACAAGGAAGAGGGAGAAAATGGACATTGGGTGGGAACCAGCTCTCCCTATCATATGGGGCCTCAATGTTCCTTTTAAGATTATCATTCCTCTTGTTCTTGGCACCAAAGTTGAATAGTAATTAGGATTTATGGAGCACACTTCTAGGTGTGGCTTTTTAACCACTCAGGTCTTTTATTTCACTATAAACATTTGGCAGACACCAAACAGATAGAAAAGGAAATGGTTATACCTAGAGGAAACTAACAACACTGAATTCCAACTGACAGATTCACTCTTCCACCAAGCAAAGAATACAGGTCAAAGGCCATTGTAATAAAAAGATTGTCCAGATTCTTTTATTTTGTTGTATTGCATATTTCTTAAGAAGAATGTGTTATTGCCTAGGGCTCAGAAATCTTTTGCTATATAGAGATTCTGTCACAATAATATTTATTGTGATGAAATTTGACCTATATTATATTTCTTTACGTCTGCTGCCTAATTTCCCTTAAGGCTGTGGTTTTCAAATTTTTTTAGATGGAGAAATGCTTTGTTGGAACAAAATCTTTTGGAAACATACAAATAAAATAGATAAAATTGATGTGGCTCTAGATGAAGGATTATGAGTAGAAATAACCTACAAACCCCACGAGCTCATCCACTTTCCCATCCCTACCCTCTACTTTAAAACACACATACATGTTTGGATCATGGTTTAAGATGTTGTCAATGATTTATTTTTAGTAAAATTTAAATCCATCTAGTCAAGAATAAGTAAAAGACCTGGGAAATATTCTCTTCTCTTCCACCAGCTCATTTCATTAGATTCTATGAGATGACCACTTAAATCTTCCAATTTGTACATAAGTTAAGAATTTGAGAATCAGTAGTAATTTGGTGTTTTTAAATAGTATCTTGGCTTGAAGAACAGAAGTTAATCAACTGCTGAGGTTTCACTGTTGTAAAATCTTATTATGGCTTGGAAATAGAGCTCTTCACTGCACCATCAGAACCCGCACACATCCATTCTAATGGGAGAGAAATTACTACGTTTATGACTCATTTAAGAAGTAGTTTTTCAGAAAATGGATGGTTTTGTTGTTGCTATCTATTTTGCTTATCATATCCATAACTAAGCATTGTGAATTCATCAAAAATAAAATCTGAAGTTCTTTCATTAAAAAGAAACATTTTTTGAGAAAAAATATACATATTTGGAAATAAGATCGTCAGAGAAACCACCATTTTTTATTATTGTGAAATAGGTGTTACGTGATTTTCTTTTTAAAGAAAAAAAAAAAGAATATGGGCACAGGAAGTTTTAGGAGTCAATCTGACTTTTTGTTAAAACCAAAGAAGGGCCTACCAAGGAAAGAGTAAAGTTACTCTTTAGGAAGCTGCTTTATATCCAAGTCAATTATTAAATTTTCTTATGATATATATACATTTACATTATTGTCCAAATTGGTGGTGCTTAAAAGGGGAAGTGTTTGCTTTCTCAGAAGGAATTTTAGAAATGTGTGTGGGTGGGTTTAGATTGTTAAAATATTTGGCATGTGTTGCTGGCAGTTATCGGATGGGGGTCAGGGATGTTACATGCCCTGTGATGTGCTAGAGAGTCCTGTAGAATAAGCACTTGCCCATGATCTGCAGGACTTCTGGACATCCCACTAGACACCTACTCTGTTTTACATATAAGCACAAAGTATCTTTTCATGGTTTTAACATATACTGACACGAAAATTAGTGAGAGATTTTATTTTATCATATTTTGTTCAAAGCTTTATTAAAATTTATTCACCATTTCAGAAAGTCATGTCATTAGCAGCAAAATCATTTGTGGTACGTGCACCAGCAACCCTCCATAGGTAGCATCCTTAGTGATGATTCAATGAATAGGTACAAGCACCTTCCAGTGTACTTGTCTCTGAGTTTTACAAACTGAACTATAGATAATTTTCTTATAAACTATTTTACTTTTATTTCTCCTTTATATTTAGTCGAGGCTGCAGATATTTCCTATGGATTTCATTTCAGGATAGTAAAGGTGGTTATAAGAAGTAGATGTTGGTTCTGATAAAGTTGAGGACTATTAGCCCAGGGGTTCTCAACCTTGTTACCATGGACATTTTGGGCGGATTATTATTTGTTGCGGGGATCGATCCTGCTCACTGTAGGATCTTTAAGAGCGTCCTTGGTTTCCACTCACTAGATGCTAGGAGCATTCCCCCGACGTGCATCCAAATTGTGACAACCAAAAATTTCTCAAGACAATGACAAATATCCCCTAGGGGACAAAATCATCCCTAACTGTGAACCACTGTATTAGTGTAAGATATAGTAAGAATTCTAGAATTGTCATATGTGCTCCTTTTCTTTGGCTCACCATTACTTTAAAAAAAATATTTTCCCAACTTTAATCTTACGGATTTTAAAATTTATTGGTTTTTTTAAATTGAAGTATAGTTGATTTACAATGTAGTATTAGTTTCTGGTGTACAGCAAAGTGATTCAGACATATATATATATATATATATATATATATATATATATATATACACACACACATATTCTTTTTCAGATTCTTTTCATTATAGTTTGTTATAAGATATTGGATATAGTTCCCTGTGCTATGCAGTAGGACCCTTATTGTTTATCTATTTTATATATAGTAGTTTGTACTGCTAATCCCGAACTCCTAATTTATCTCCCACACCCTTTCCACTTTGGTAGCCATAAGTTTGATTTTCATGTCTGTGAGTCTGTTTCTGTTTTATAAATAAGTTAATTTGTATCACTTTTTAGATTCCACATATAAGTGATATCACATGACATTTGTCTTCTCTGTGTGACTTACTTCACTTAGTATGATAATCTCTAGGTCCATCCACGTTGCTGCAAATGACATTATTTCATCCTTCTTATGGCTGAATAATATTCCATTGTATACATACAACACATCTTCTTTAGCCATTCATCTGTCGATGGACATTTAAATTGCTTCCATGTCTTGGCTATTGTGAATAGTGCTTCTCTGAACACTGAGGTGCATGTACCATTACTTATTAATGAACAACTTCCCTATATTCTTTGAAACTGCTGTCAACAGTTCCTTGGTGCAGCCCATGTCCCAGTTTCCTTCAGTAGCTTGTCATGACTGTGCTAGCTACTGCTTCTTTCAAACTTTTCAGAGTTTTGATTCTTTTTTAGGAAGAAGGAAACTGAACTGGAAAGGCTGAGTTTTATCCCAGTTTTGTCATATTTTATTTGTGTGACCTTGGGCAAATCATTACACCCCTTCCGTGTCTCAACTTCATCTGTAAAATGAAGGATTGGGCTAGAAAACCTGAGGTTCCTTCATCTCTCAAAATCTTTGATTAATTTTTCTCTGACTCATCTCTTAAAAAAACCTGTTTAACTGTTGGCAATTCTACATGTGATTTGACAGGAGGCATCTCAAAAGTGCTGTGAAAGTATAAGATGAGTTTAAAAACAGTGATATTCATGAAAAATATCATCACTCAGAGAATTTTAAAATAGTCCAACTGAAGTTGGCAAAATAGATTAATTGCAGCTTAACAAAATCTAAATTTATTTAAAACCTTCTTGTTAAAGAACCTTGCTCTGAAATAGAACAAAAAGACTCATTAAGGTATTAACAAACACATATGCTTGTACTTCCTGAGGGAGAAAGAGGGAGTTAATAATTTGGCCCATGATCTAGATTGATGAGAAAACCTGAAGACTCAAAATGACATAGGTATCTATGCTGATTACTCTTCCTCTAAATGGCCAAGCCATATGGATGACAAATGAAAAAGTCATCAAGTCATATACTGTTTCTCCCACATGGCTAAATACCTGGATATTTGGAGATAGAGGGAACTTACAACTAATTGGCTGAATTTTCACCTTTTTTTTCCCCTATGGCTTGGACATGAGAAAGATGGAACTCACTTTATAGTGTTGGCAACAGGCGCCTCTAAATCAAAGAGGTTTCAATTATGGATATTCCCTGTTTCTCCTCTCCTGTTATATAAAAAGGCTCTAAAAGCATTCTATTGGCCAAAGGTGATGATAACTCAGAATTAAATGCCAAACTGAAAAGACATTGCAATCCTGTTGAAGGGGAAGGAAACTTACTAAACACCCACTATTTTTCAGGCATATGTTACTTCTAATCCTCAGAATGGCTTACGACATAAGCACTGCAATTCCTATTTATGGACAAAGAAACTGAGCCTTTGAGATGACCTGTCCAAGATCACCTAACTACAAAAGGGAGCCTGAATCTTTCTGATTCAAATGTCTCCACTCTTTCCACTGAGTTACTAAGATACCCTTATGTTAGCTGAAGGTAGTTATGGTTACCAGGGTTAACATGGCTGTGTTTCCCAAATGCCACCTCTGGTTGAGGCATAGTTAGAGGGAAAATCTGTAAAGTTTGTGTAGCTTGTGTTTGATTCTCCTCTCCTTTCTTCTTTTTTTTCTTCACCTTTCAAGGTCTGACTCTACTCCAGACATCAGTATCCCCAGACTGCTCACTAGATGCTCATGGGCTTTAACAGCACCACACTTGGTCAGGGCAATCATCCCAGCATTCTCCCAGAATCCTCCCCCTGTCAAATCTTACCCAACCCAATTCCATTTCCTTAGACTCCGCTCTCGGCCAGAGGGTGTTATGAGGTCGTGGCTTTGTAGACACTGCCAGCTACTGGATTAATTGTCTAGCCTTCAAAGGGTCTTAATCGAGATACAAATCTATCTAAGATCATTCAAGAGAGGTTAGAGTGTTGTTGCCAATGTCCAGGTCTTGGTGACCAAGCAGACTAAGAACCTCTCTGCCACGGGCCATCAACATTTTTATGGAGATCAAAGCCCTAAACTCAAATGGTAAAACACTCATTAGACATTTAAAGCCAGTGAGTTTAAGAGGGTCAATAAAGGGATAACTGTGCCTTTTCCTGGGGTCTTTTAAAATATACACTGCACTAGACCAAAGTCTTCCTTATGATGAACCAATTTTTGATCAAGACGGTAAATGCCCAAGGAGCCTATGTCTAAGTTGGCTTAACTGAAAAAAAAAAAAAAAAAAAAGAATTTTAGTGTTTCAGTAATCAAGAATTCCAACATGATACAAACAGCAGCAACATGGGGTACTAGTCTAGGCATGGTCTCTGGTTTTGCATAACAAAGATGTCAGTTATTCCATTGGGCACAAAGAGCTTCTATTCATTAGTCAATTGTTTAATACTGATTGAGCACTTGCTATGTCTAAGGCTTTGTGCTGGGGTGAAGATAAGGGATCTTGTTAATGTGTAAAGGGTTTAAAATAATTTAATATACTTAAGAAGTCATGCAAATTAATGCAAGGTTTGCAGCAGGACATGGAATCGATATACTTATTATATTTATTTATTTGTGCTCGTTTATTCAACAAATATTTATACGAGGGATGAATATTCCAGGCACCATGTTAGATTCTGGGAGATATAACTGAGATTCAGATACATCTGAAGGGCCAATTGTGTGGTCAGGGACACAAGTACAAGTATGGTGATTCCACGACAGTGTGATAAGTACTGTGGAAAAATCAGTCATCCTGGCAAGCTTTGACATGACAGCACACAGACGGGGCAGCTAGCCCTTGTCTTAAGGTGATGAGGAAAGCATCCTGGGAGAGATGATGCCCAAGTTGAGACCTAGAGGATGAGGAGTGAGCCAGACAAAATATGAGGAAGCTGCAGCAAGAAGGATGGAAGGAGCAGCCCGTGCAAGGCTTAGAGACAAGGGAGAGGCTGACAAAGTATGAAACAGTCGATAGTTCATTACGGCAAGAATTTAGAATTTAGGGCATGGAAATAATGGAGGATACAGGTAGAGAGGTAAAGAAAGACTAGTTCATGAAGATATTTGAATCCATGCCCAGGAGCTTAGATGTTATCTTGAGGACAATGGGGCTCCAATGATGAATTTCAATCATGGCAGCCATTTCAGTGATTAGAATGTAGGATACATGGGAAAACTGGGTAATTTTGTTTTTCTGGAAAATATAAAAAGTCAACAGAAATACCTGAAGCCAATAACCAAATTATCTTGAAGATTTTGATTCACCTGTGATGGTGAATGAGGCATAAATTGTTCATATATGTTCTTTCTTCTCTCCATGGTGGCAAGATTCCTTAGAAAATCAATAAAAGACATCTTTGAATAAGAAGTTAGTAAAACTCATAAAAAGGCTTGAGCTAGAAGAGACATTTTGCAGCTGTTTCTGGCTGAAACCAGAAAGTGGAAATGAAGCTGCTGACGCATCTCTCCTTATAACTTTTATTAAGCAGACAACCTTCCTTCACCCTCACCAGCCCTGTCTAACTCTAAGTACTTTTTTTTAATGTGAAAAGGGTTTTAAAAAATGTTTTAAAGTTAACAAAATATACAACTTGACCTGGTTAATCTGAACCAGTTTGCAAACTCCCTTTACGTTTGGATAAAAAAATAAACCCTTAGATTAACAAACTCTTGGCAAATTCCCTGCCTCTCCTGTTGGTGAATTCTTTGCTAGTTACATTTCCGGCTCCCCAGACATGGAGATGAATAAGCCTGGATGAACCAGGCCTGGCTGTAATTACACTAAGCATTTTTTTTTTTTTTGCAATAAGAAAAAGTGTGTCATAGTGTACAGATATCCTTAAGGTGACATTTGCTCTGATCTGTCAAGTTTGGGGCTATGCCCTAGGTCATTGGATCCGATAATAACATTTGGCCAAAGGCACTTTCTACATTTCTGATCATTGCAGATTTTGCCATTTGTGAAAGTGATAATGCTGCTGTGTAGACAAATTGAAGGGTGGAGGTGGGCTATGCAGAGGAGGCTGAAAGGACCTGAGTCAATCCAAGTTCGCAGACCCCAGATTTAATATCCCTTTAGTTCTTAAGAAACCAGGCTCTAGGAAGCAAGTGGGGTCAAGTGTAGAGATGCCAATTCCAATGGCTGGCTGTACATCGCCATTTTATGTAGGGGACTTGAGCATCCACGGATTTGGGTATCTGCAGGGGTCCTGGAACCAATCCACCGCAGATGCCGAGGAATGACTGTATTCTGGAAAGAACTGTTATCCTAGAGTTGGGGACAATCAGACATCCCTCTCGTCTCTTCCCCAGCGTCCGTCCTTCCAACTTTGCCCCATGACTCATCTTTTCCAGCAGCCTTTCCTGATGAATCTTCTTCCATCTCAGTCATTTCCAAGGGGTTATTATAATTCAAGTGATACAATATTTCTTCTTAGCTGGTTTTAATTCCCTTCTTTCTTTCTTTCTCTGCAGTGGCTCCACCTCTTCTGCCTTTCTCTTGGCACCATGCTCAATGCTCTTCATGCAGTATGTGCTTAATACTTTGACAAGGACATTATGAAAGAACTTAATGCTCAGAAAGAAAATGTGTAATGCCAGCACCCAGCTACCGCACAAGCAGATTTTCCCTGCATAATCACATTTATTATTCTCATAAAATATAACACTATCCTTATTACTTTTGGCAGTAAAAGAAAGCCTCTAACGTATACCTTTCCTACCACACCTCTCACACTTTACTATTAAAGGAGTTCTAAATAGAGGGGTGGAAAGGCATGGAAAAGGCTAGATTTCTTCAGTGGGAGCCAAATGACCTGACGTGTGGAAGTTTGATTCTGAACTTAAAGTGGTATGGGAAAACATAAACCTTTATATCTTAAGTGTGACCCACTGGCCCCTACAGTGTTTTGAAATGGAGTCCTCCTTTCAAAGTTTTCCCCTAATTTTTCTTTGAGGAGAAGTAGTGTGAAACTTACTTTCAAAGCCCTTAAGTGTAAAAATAAACAAGTATTCAGTCAGTCGGGTCCCCGATGCCTTGCCACACTACAACACATTTTTGAGTCATAAATCACGGCTCTGACAGGTCTATGATGATGCATTGTGTTAATACATCATAATGACAATGTTGATGATGTATTAGTGCAATATATCCTGAAAGCCTATCACTTTAGAATTCTGTGTTTATGGCTAGCAAAGGAAAGATTTGGGGGGGAGGTGAAATTGAGAAAAAGGGAGGCACAGGGGAGGGTTCAAGATGATGAACATATTTTTCTGACAGACCAACAACCAAAAAGGGAAATCAAAGTTTCTACCTCCCAGGCTCTAATGCCTTCCCTCTCCCAATAGTTGTGCCACGGGTGCAACTCCTGGAGATGTAGACGCTATCAAACCAGGAGTCACACAGCTAGCTATTAGCAGGGCCAGACTGGACGCAGATCTTCTGGGTCTCAGCCCCATACTCTTTCCAAACTTTGAAGTGAATGAAATGTACTCTATGTACATGAAATAGGAGCTCTGTTTTAGGTGAACTCATTGGCCAAGATGTTTTGGTCACATGTACACATGCATGTTTGCTAAAAGTTTGTGATCTTTAACAGTCAGTGGTCTTTTCTCCCTTGGCTTCTGGTAGGTATGGAGTTCAATGAACAGTCTAAGAGTAATAATGCGACCATTTCATTTGTTGGGCATTCACTACTACAGGAGACTGGGTCCCAGCATTTACTACACTGGCCATCAGACCAGACCAAGCCCTAATTCCCTATTAATCTCTCCTTCAAACCAATTCGGTAGGGCTATTTCCCTCTTTTCAGGGGAATATATGTGGTGACTTGACAATGATGAAAGCAGTTAGTCCTTTGGTTCAGTTCATCACCTCTCCTATAAAATAAGTCAATTATATAAAAGTTGTGCCATCTTCATAATGAGAACAATTGGAAAAAATGTATGCACTTTGTGAGGGAGAAGTCCTATTATATCATAGCTATCAAATCTTCAGTTGTCATTTCCAGTCAATCCATAATTGGCTTTGACATTCTTCATTTAAATCATCTCAGTTCAATTTTAAGATGTTCCTCAAAAAATACAACAAACAAAGGAAAAAAAGGAAAGAAAGAAACAAGTAAGTCAAGTAGAAAGATGAAAAGCATTTAGAAATGCAGTGAAAACAGGGAAACAGTAGAAATCTCAGTGGAACTGATATATCTTTGGTTAAGAAATAGACTGAGACCTATATTTTATATCACTGAGAAGAAAATTAAG
This sequence comes from Balaenoptera borealis, assembly GCF_965194805.1. Classification (NCBI taxonomy): domain Eukaryota; kingdom Metazoa; phylum Chordata; class Mammalia; order Artiodactyla; family Balaenopteridae; genus Balaenoptera; species Balaenoptera borealis. The sequence continues at coordinate 34,914,219 of NC_138871.1, read as the reverse complement.
AATTTAAATTAGATTATAAAATGGCTGGAATAACCTCAAGTAAATCCATATATAAGGATGAGCAACTTATTTTTAAATTTAGATTACAATGGTATAAAACCACAAATCAACTACATGAAGAAAGTTTGAAAAATCACAAATACGTGGAGACTATAAGAATGTGCTACTGAACAACCACTGGGTCAATGAAGAAATAAAAGGAAAAATTTTAAAAAGTCCTGGACAGCTACAGGCAAAAGGATGATGCTGGGCCACTGTCTTATACAATATACAAAACTGAACACAAAACGGATTAAAGACTTAAAGGTAAGAACCGAAACCACAAGAATCCTAGAAGTAAATACAGTCAGTACACTCTTTGACATAAGTCATAGCAATATCTTGCTGGATATGTCTCCTCAGGCAAGGGAAGCAAGCGAAAATAAACAAATGGGGCTACATCAAACTAAAAAGTTTCTGCACAACAAAGAACACCCTCAATAAAACAAAAGGACAACCCACCAAATGGGAGAAGATATTTGCAAGGCACATATCCAGAAAGGGGTTATTGTCTAAAATGTATCAAAAACTCATACAACTCAACAACAAAAGACGAATAACCCAATTAAAAATGGGCAGAGGATCTGAATAGACGTTTTTCCAAAGAAGACATGCAGATAGCCAACAGGCACATGAGAAGATGTTCAACATTACTGATTATTTGGGAAACGCAAATCAAAACCACAATGAGATATAACCTCACGCCCATTAGAATGGCTATTATCAAAAAGACAAGAAATGATAAATTTTGGGGAGGATGTGGAGGGAAGGGAACCCTCACACAATGTTGGTAAGAATGAAAATTGGTACAGCCACTGTGGAAAACAGTATGGAGTTTCCTCAAAGAAACAAAGACTAGAACTACCATATGATCCAGTTATTTCACTTCTGGGTATTTATCCAAGTAATACAAAAGCACTAATTTGAAAAGATATATATGCACCCGTATGTTCATTGCTGCATTATTTACTGCAGCCAAGATATGGAAACAGTCTATATCTTGCCCATCCCTGTATAAATGGATAAAGAAGAAGTGGTATATATATGTATATGTATATATGTGTATATGTGTGTGTGTGTTTGTGTAATGTAATGGAATATATAATGGAATATTATTCAGCCATAAAAAAAGGATAACATCTTGCCATTTGTGACAACATGATAGACCTTGAGGGTATTATGCTAAATGAAATAAGTCAGATGAGAAAGACAAATATCATATGATTTCACTCATATGTAGAATCTAAAAAAAATAAATGAACAAACTGAACCAAACAAAAACAAATACATAGATACAGAGAACAGAGTAGTGGTTGCCAGAGGGGAAGGGGGTTAGGGGGTTAGGCAAAATGGTTAAAGGGCTCCACTGTATGGTGATGGATGGAAACTAAACTATTGGTGAGCACACTATAGTGTATACAGAAGTCAAAATATAATGTTGTCCACATGAAATATACATAATGATATAAACCAGTGTTACCTCAATTTAAAAAAAATTCAAAATATGAATGAGTTTACTGAAATACACAGATAAGTACATTCTTAAAACTAGTGAAACAGCATTTCGTTTCCAACAAACTCTGGAATTCAGATTTTTCCAGATTAAGGCAAGTACCAACATACCGTAAGTGAGGGTGTGATGCATATGAAAGTCAGGCAAGAAAGAGAGCAATTATCTGTTGACATTTTCTGACACTAGAATGACATGTTTTCTGAGTGCGTATTTTGCTGCACATAGAGGTTATTTCTTACCGACTTGCATATAGACTGTTTCCCCACACACTTGCTATACAGATGTGGGTAGGAACTGTCTATGCTTTCCAAGCTATATTTCCAATATGGACCTTCGTACATATCAACTACTGAGGTTGATATTATATTTGCCCATATAATAAATTTCTGATGTCTTGGCTTACTCACCACCCACCCCCCCTCACTTCCAAACTTGAGATTTCCAAGTGTGCTTTTGAAAAGATTCAATAAAATTTAATATTAGATGGCTTTATGGAGATAACTACTTATCAGGACCAGATTGTGTACTTAAAAATACTCCCAGATATTTTCTATTCAGCCAGTTTCTGCCAGTAAGTGTGGCAGCCTGGGGCAGGAGGAACTTTATTACCTCCCACTGAGTGGTAGGGAACCATTAGGTAAATGGCTAACCTCGCTCAATGCCTGTCTTGGAGCCTGATGGAGTGAGTGTCTGGAGAGGGGCATTAACTACCAGAGCTCAGCAGCCATGGCTCACTCCTGCCTGCGCAAGCTCTATCAACCATCAGCTTTGATGGCTATTGCTGTCAAAAGAATTTTAAGGTTGCTGTTGAGACTGATGACAAAAACCCAAGGGTCTCGTGGCAAGCCTCCAAACTTTTGAAGATCCTCAGCTCTCTGACCAGTGGGATTGTGGTAATGTTTGTTGCTTTTGGCCTTGAAGCCAATCTGTCCCACACCCAAATTGAGCATCTGGAGAAAGTACAATTTCCAAGAAGTGTTCCCAGAGGCCATATCTATCTCTCCATTACCAGAATAAAAATATCCCAGCTACTCCAAAGTACCCAGCTAATGAAAAGCTGTCTTATTTGGCTCAGCTGGATCATCCCAATGATCTATAGGTCAACTTTCCCGTGCTCTCTTACATCTCCCATCAAATCAAGGGCACAGAATATTTAAACATATGTTTAAAAAATTCTCCTCGTTGTCATTCCCCAGGATTCATAAATCATTTTTTGCTCTTATAAATCTACATGGCTTTAATGCATGAGAACCAGGGGATGGTAACATGGGAGGACAAGGAGAAAAGCTCCCATTTCCTGCCCTAGGTCCACCAGCCTCTTAGGGCCTCAGTTTCCTTACCTGTAAAATGATGGCTTGAATTAGATGAGAATGAAGGTATTTTAAGCAGTATCTTCTGCTTAAAGGGTACATTGCTATAATATTTAATAGGAAAGTGAAAAACTATGTACTTACCACAGTTACCTTTCTGGAAACAACTTTGATGCCTATAGATTTTTCCAGCAGCCGGTGATGATAAACTTGCATTCTCTATTGAAGTTACACATCTTTCCCCCGCCCCCATCAGAAACACATTCCAAGGCACTCAACCCTAAGTAGTCCCTCTCAAACCAAATGTCCCCAAACTGTCTTTATTAAAGGTTTGGTTCATCAATTTGGAATTATTGTAGGACCACTCATGTCTATGTCTAATAACATGGCCACAGCCCGTCCCTGCTCAGTATTCCATGTAATTCTTCATCAAGGTGCCAAAATTCTAGTTATGCCTTCTACTTGGGGGAACTCAATCTGCCAATGTATTTGAATGGTACTACATTTCCATGTTTTTTTTTATATCCTGAGAAATGAGCTGAACTGGGAAGTTCCTTTTCTCGAGCTATTTTTTTGTTGTTGTTTTAATTTATTTTATTGAAGCATAGTTGATTTACGATGTTGTGTTAGTTTCTGCTGTACAGCAAAGTGATTCAGTTCTACATATATATGTTCTTTTTCATATTCCTTTCCATTATGGTTTATCACAGGATATTGAATATAGTTTCCTGTGCTATACAGTAGGACCTTGTTATGTATCCATTCTATATGTAATAGTTTGCATCTGCTAATCCCCAAATCCCAAAATCCCAATCCACCCCTCCACCACCCCCTCTCCCCCTTGACAACCACAAGTCTGTTCTCTATATTTATGAGTCTGTTTCTGTTTCATGGATAAGTTCATTTATATCATATTTTAGATTCCACACATAAGCCATATCATATGATATTTGTCTTTGTCAGACTTACTTCACTTAGTATGATAATCTCTGGGTCCATCCATGTTGCTGCAAATGACATTATTTCATTCTTTTTATGACTGAGTTATATTCCATTTTATATATGTACCACATCTTCTTTATCCATTCATCTGTCGATGGATATTTAGGTTGCTTTCATGTCTTGACTATTGTAAATAGTGCTCCTATGAACATAGGGGTGCGTGTATCTTTTTGAATTAGAGTTTTGTCTCTCGGGCTACTGTTGAAATAGTTCTTTGGTGTATTTCTGTAGTGGGGAGGAAAAAAAAAGTATTTCTTAAAACCTAGACTGCCTCCTCTAGAGGGTGGATTCCTGACCTGGAAGCCCTTTTGCCTTGCCAAGATGCTCAAAAAGGCGGTCCCAGAGACTTTGGAAGTGAGAATTGCAAAGGAAATAAGAATGTGGGGTTTCTGGGGCACTCAAGAAGGTCAAGGGGAAAAGAGAGGGGCAGTTGGACAGTCACAAGCTGAGTGAAGGGGGCAGGAGAATGTCCCTGTGGTGGGGTGTTCTGAGACTTTTAAAATCAGGGACTGCCCCCATTTGTGGTCTGTGTTGCTGTGACAGAAATGGCCTCCACCCTTCCACACCCCACATCCCATTTTGACTGAAGTCTCTGTGCATTTTAATACAGTGATCGTGGAGATGGAGGAAGCAGCTGAGTTTCTCATTTAGATCTTCTCAGACAGAGAGGGCCCCAAATGGTCAGATAACCTATCCACTGAATGTATTTAGGAAAAGCAGGAATTTCAATACAGAGGTAACCATTAGCGCACAACCTCTGAGAATTTGCAGGAATCTTGGGGACTTTTTAGACTCCTACAAAGTGTGGAATGTGCAGTTTGAGACAGTCTTATCTGGATCATAAATGACTGGGAGATCCCAGCTGACATATGGGTTCCATTATGGGAGAGGGTTTTTGTTACACTGGCACCAGGAATTAAGCTAATCTCCTTATATCAGACTTTATCCGTCTGTGGTAATATTCTGTGGAATAAGATAAGCCCTGGGACATATTCAAACATGAGTGGTAACAAGTGATATCATGACTCAGTTTTGCTCATCTTGTTCTGCCCTCTAATGAAGTTTTGACTTCTAATGCAAATCTCCTCTTCGCTTGCCACTCCCTCCCCAAACAAAGAACAAACTCTTAATCACCATTTTCACTTCTATCTCAATTCTAAAGTGAAACAGTTAACTGCCTCCTATGAGAGTTGAAACATGATTCCCGCCCCCCCCTCTCTGTGTGTCTCCCCATCTTGAATCATTTCCCCCATCCTAATTTCCCTGTAGTGGCCCTTGGCTATCCGCAGGGCCAGCCCCTCCCCTCCAAAGAGGGGCTTTGCTTCCTCTTACATCTTCAGTGAACCACAGTGACCTTGAGAGGTTGATGCAGGTGCTTTGAGAGACCAGTTCATCAAGTTCTGCAGACAGTAAGGGCTGGGGTGAGCCCTCAGCTCCTCAAAACTATGGTCTAGAACTGCCCTGGACCAGATTGGTAATGGTGACCTGGAGGTGAAAGGCTCTGTATTCCATTACCAGTCTCCTGAGTAATCTACCTAATTCAGTATCCCTTCATTTAATTGAAACATTATTTTCTCTCTGTTAGCCAGGGCACTCAAGCTGGTATAGCAGTGTTAATCTTTCAGCTGATTTCCATCTTTGCAGAATTATCTTTCTAGCAATTAGACCCACTGGTATAAATTTGCCTTGCTCCTTCCTGGGGTTCAGTGTTCAAATGGAAATCTCCAAGCTCAACACGTTTCCCTCCAGGCTGACCCAGGGCAGATATTAATTAACTGGGGTATCGTGAAAAGGTTGAGCTTGAAAAAAGCCAAGTAGGAGAATGTTTCTCTTGGGATGTCATTGCAGCCAGTAGACAGACTAAAAAGGGTAAGACCTGGATGAAGAAGAATCACATTTAAAGTCAAGTGGAATGACTGCATTATTAGTGAACCAGGGAGCAAAACAATGGTTGTTCTGGAAATACATTAGAAGTTACACGTTACCATCACCCGCATCCTTTGTTGAAATCTGAATATAACTTATTTGTGCACATTCTCTAAGACATTCTGGGTCATGGTCACCAGCCATCTCAGCTTGCCTGGAACTAAGTGGTTCCTGGAACCAGGAGCTTTCCAAGCTAAACCTGCAAAAGTTCTAGACAAATGGGAACAGGTTGGTCACCCCATTAGAGTCCAATTTCTGAGAAAGGTGTATAAGTCAGTTGACTTCTCACACTTTCTGCTAAACTGCAACGATGAGTTGAAGTTTACGATGAGTTTATACCCACAATCTTATATGCTGAAATTGATTCTTTTCTGAAATCTGGCACCTGCTCCTGCAATAGTTGAGAAACTAACACTAGATTTTCAAGGTCAGTAGGACCGCTGATCATCAAATCCAGTGGCCTTCTCTTAGACCTTGCTCTCTCTCTAGCAGTGGACACCTTTGAATGCCTGCCTTTTCAAATTCTCTCTTCATTGAACTTCTGGGGTACTTAATTTTTCTGATTCACTTCTTTCTAACTATGTTTCTTTCTTCATTGCTTCCATTTCACCTTCATCCCTGTTCTCTCTCTCTGCAGTGACTCCTGTAGACGCTGTGCTGGTTATTTACCTGTCCCCTCTCAGTCCTGCACTTTTACGTTCTGCTCTGTGCTGCCCGGGCTGGGGGTCAGCAAACTCTTATTTCCCTGGGCTTGTTCACTAGCTGGCTTGCTGTTAATTCAGGCAGTAGAGGCACCGGGGGAGGTCAGAAAGCAGGAGAAAAGTAGAAGCTCCTTCTCCCGGTCCCCTCAGTGCAGCGCTCACTCACAGGTGCCGGTGGTCTCTATGGCAGCAGTAGAATGTGGTGATTCTGGTCTCTAGCAGCCCCAGCAGTGAAGCACCTTCCCAGGGACTCCAGCCCTGGTCAATGCTGGGTATGGAACTGAAATTTGATAGCCATTGCTGCAACACAGAAGCTGGTGAGCCTTGCAGCCAGGGAGGCTTCCAATTATTAATAACATATACTAGACTCAACTTCAGACTTGCATCAAAAAACCACTTTTAGGATCTATCTGTGTGGATGTATACTAGTCTATACTATCCTTGACCCTCCCCCCTGATTACTAGAAAAACTTCTAGTGATGGAGCTATCATTCTTTTAGTGATTGATTCTTGCTTCCCATGCTTCTAAAAACTAACTAGTCACCACATCTTGTCTTTTTATATAAAATCCAAGATATTTCACTGCTTTCACTTTGTCTCCCTTCCCCAGTTTTGGCCTCTATAACCTCATGTCTGACCAACAAAAATATATTTCTTACCTATTAACAAATACAGTTGATACCTGCTCTCCTGTTAAGGGGTGACTGCTTTGCACCAGATACTTTGTGTCCGTGATTTCTAAACATCGTGATGACTCTCAGATACATGCTTTCTTCTTCTACAGATGAAGTAACTGAGCTCAGAGAAGTTAGTCAACTTTCCTAAGGTCACACAGGCATTAAGTGGAAGATCCTGGATCTGAGCCTATGTCCTTCTAACTCCAGAGTCTATGCTTTTTCCTTTAGTTACTCCTTTTCTGGTTTCTTCAACTTCAAATTTTATCTGCATATAACCAATCTAGAAAATTTTTCTAAACTTCCTTTTTTAAAAAACTTGATCTATAGTTAGAATCCAATCAGTTTTCACTGAATGACTTGAACATACTACTCCTCTAATTAAACACCTTTTTAAAAATTTTAACAGCTTTATTGGGGTATAAATGACAAAATAAACTGCATATATTCAAAGTGTACAATATAATGATTTTTGACATATATACACCTGTGAAATCATTACCATAATCAAGATAATGAACATATCCATCACTTCCAAAAGTTTCCTTGTGTTCCTTCCTGATTTCTCATTCTCATCCCTCTCCAGCTCTACCCCCTATCCTATCCCCCATCAATTCCCAGAAAGCCACTGATATACTCCTGTCAGTATAGATTAGTTTGTATTTTCTAGAATTTTATATAAATGGAATCATACAGTGTGTACTTTTTTTTTCTCTAGCTTCTCTCACTCAGCATAATTATTTTCACATTCATCCATTTTGTTGCATGGATCATTACTCTTTATTGCTGAGTACTGTTCCACAATTTGTTGATTCTTTCACCTGATGATAGACACTTAAGTTTCCAGTTTTTCAGTTATTACAAATACAGCTGCTGTGAACACTTATGTGTAAGTCTTTGTCTAGTCATATGCTTTCATTTCTCTTGATACATGCCTAGGAACGGCAAGGCTGAGTCAGGTGGTAGGTGTATCTTTAACTTTTTAAGAAACTGGCAAACTGTTTTCTAAAGTGGTTATGTAAGTTTACATTTCCACCATCAGTGTATGAAAATTCCAGTTGCTCCAGATATTTTCCAACATTTGGCAAGATCTGTCTTTTTAATATTAGCCATCTTACAAGGTAAATTAGTATCTGATTGTGGCTTGAATTTGCATTTCTCTAATGACTAATGATATTGAGCATTTTCATGTGTTTTGTCATCCATATATCTTCTTTGCTAAAGTGTCTGTTCAAATCTGTTGCTCATTTTTTTACTGAGGATTTATTTGATTTCTTTTTTAGCGTAGAATTTGAGAGTTCTTTTTATATTGCTGATACAAGTTCTTTATCAGATATGTGACTTGCAAATATTTTATCCTAGTCTGTGTCTTATCTTTTCATTTACAGTGTCTTCCAAAAAGCAGAATTTCTTAATTTAATGAAGCCCAATTCATCAAATTTTTGTTAAGAGTATTATATTTTGGTGTTCTATCTAGGAAATCTTGGCCAACTGAGTTTACAAAGATTTTCTTCTACTTTCCTTTCTTTAGAAGTTTTAGTTTTTACATTTAGGTCTATGATCCATTTTAAGTTAATATTTGTTTGCAATAAATGATATTGATCAGGGATGTTTTAAAAAATGGATATACAATCGTTCTGACACCATTTGTTGAAAACATTATCATTTGACTATATATGCATAGATCTATTTCTTGTTTCTCAGCTATTTTCCAATGACTTATTTGTATATGTTGATGTCAATGCCACAATCACCGTAGCTTTTGAATAAATCTTGAATTTAGGTACAGTAAATTCTTCAACTTTATCTTTTCCAGGTTATCTCGCCTATTTTAGATACTTTGCATTTCTATATGATTTTGAGAATCAGTTCACCAATTTTTACAAAATTTTGCTGGAATTTGATTTGGATTGTATTGAAACTATAGGTAAGTGTGGGGAGAATTTTCACCTTGATGATATTGAGTCTTTTAGTTTATGAACATGGTATATCTTTCCATTTACTTAGGTATTATTTAATTTCTCTCAGCAATGTATTGTAAATTTTAGTATAAAGTTTTTGCATATATTTTGTCATATATTTTTCATAAATTTTTCACACTTTGATGCTAATGTAAATGATTTAATTTTTAAATTCAGTTTCTGATTGTTCATGGTTAATGTATATAAATGCAATTGATTTTTGTTTTATAATCTGTAATATTGTTAAACTCATTTATTGATTTTATTGACTTTTTAGGAGATTTCAAGGGATTTTGTATAGGGACTATTATGACATCTGCTAATAGAGTTTTATATCTTCTTTTCTAATTTGGATGCTTTTTGTTTCTTTTTCTTGCTGTATTCAACTGGCTAGACACCCCTATAATATGTTGAGTAGAAGTGGTGAGAGTGGACGTCCTTGTTTTGTTCCTGATCTTAAGGGAAAAAACCTGTAGTGTTTCAGAATTCAATGTTGTTCATTATAGGGTTTTTTTTTTAAACTTTTTAATTTAATTTAATTAATTTATTTTTTATACAGCAGGTTCTTATTAGTTATCTATTTTATACATATTAGTATATATATGTCAATCTCAATCTCTCAATTCCTCTCACCACCACCACCACTCCCTCCGCCACTTTCCCCCCTTGGTGTCCATACGTTTGTTCTCTACATCTGTGTCTCTATTTCTGCCTTGCAAACTGGTTCATCTGTACTGTTTTTCTAGATTCCACACATATGCGTTAACATACGATATTTGTTTTTCTCTTTCTGACTTACTTTGCTCTGAATGACAGTCTCTAGATCCATCCACGTCTCTACAAATTACCCAATTTCGTTACTTTTTATGGCTGAGTAATATTCCATTGAATATATGTAGCATATCTTCTTTATCCATTCGTCTGTTGATGGGCATTTAGGTTGCTTCCATGACCTGGCTATTGTAAATAGTGCTGCAATGAACATTGCGGTGCATGTGTCTTTTTGAATTATGTTTTTCTGAGGGTATATGCTCAGTAGTGGGACTGACGGGTCATATGTTAATTCTATTTTTAGTCTTTTAAGGAACCTCCATACTGTTCTCCATAGTAGCTGTATCAATTTACATTCCCACCAACAGTGCAAGAGGGTTCCCTTTTCTCCACACCCTCTCCAGCATTTGCTGTTTGTAGATTTTCTGATGATGCCCATTCTAACTGGTGTTAGGTGATACCTCACTGTAGTTTTGATTTGCATTTCTCTAATAATTAGTGATGTCGAGCAGCTTTTCATGTGCCTCTTGGCCATCTGTATGTCTTCTTTGGAGAAATGTCTATTTAGGTCTTCTGCCCATTTTATGATTGGGTTGTTTGTTTTTTCAATATTGAGCTGCATGAGCTGTTTATATATTTTGGAAATTAATCTTTTGTCCGTCAATTTGTTTGCAAATATTTTCTCCCATTCTGAAGATTGTCTTTTCGTCTTGTTTGTAGTTTCTTTCGCTATGCAAGAGCTTTTAAGTTTCATCAGGTCCCATTTGTCTATTTTTGTTTTTATTTGCATTACTCTAGGAGGTGGATCAAAAAAGATCTTGCTGTGATTTATGTCAAAGAGTGTTCTTCCTACGTTTTCCTCTAAGAGTTTTATAATGTCTGGTCTTACATTTAGGTCTTTAATCCATTTTGACTTTATTTTTGTGTATGGTGTTAAGGAGTGTTCTAATTTCATTCTTTTACATGTAGCAGTCCAGTTTTCCCAGCACCACTTATTGAAGAGACTGTCTTTTCTCCATTGTATATCCTTGTTTCCTTTGTCATAGATTAGTTAACCATAGGTTTGTGGGTTTACCTCTGGGCTTTCCATCCTGTTCCATTGATCTATATTTCTGTTTTTGTGCCAGTACCATATTGTCTTGATTACTGTAGCTTTGTAATATAGTCTGAGGTCAGGGAGTCTGATTCCTCCAGCTCCATTTTTTCCCCTCAAGGCTGCTTTGGCTATTTGGAGTCATTTCCATCTCCATACAAATTTTAATATTTTTTTGTTCTAATTCTGTAAAAAATGCCACTGGTAATTTGATAAGGATTGTATTGAATCTGTAGATTGCTTTGGGTGGTACAGGCATTTTCACAATATTGATTCTTCCAATCCAAGAACATGGCATATCTCTCCATCTGTTTCTGTCATCTTTGATTTCTTTCATTGGTGTCTTATAGTTTTCTGAGCACAGGTCTTTTACCTCTTTAGGTAGGTTTATTCCTGGGTATTTTATTCTTTTTGTTGCAATGATGAATGGGATTGTTTCCTTAATTTCTCTTTCTGATTTTTCATTGTTAGTGTATAGGAATGCAAGAGATTTCTGTGCATTAATTTTGTATCCTGCAACTTTACCAAATTCATTTATTAGTGCTAGTAGTTTTCTGGTGACATCTTTAGGATTCTCAATGTATAGTATAAGTCATCTGCAAACAGTGACAGTTTTACTTCTTTTCCTATTTGTATTCCTTTTATATCTTTTTCTTCTCTGATTGCTTTGGCTAGGACTTCCAAAACTATGTTGAAGGTGGCGAGAGTGGACATTCTTCTCTTGTTCCTGATCTTAGAGGAAATGCTTTCAGTTTTCCACCATTGAGAATGATGTTTGCTGTGGGTTTGTCGTATATGGCCTTTATTATGTTGAGGTAGGTTCCCTCAATGCCCACTTTCTGGAGAGTTTTTATCATAAATGGGAGTTGAATTTTGTCAAAAGCTTTTTCTGCATCTATTGAGATGATCATATGGTTTTTAATTCTTCAATTTGTTAATATGGTGCATCACATTGATTGATTTGCACATATTGAAGAATCTTTGCATCCCTGGGAAAAATCCACTTGATCATGGTGTATGATCCTTTTAATGTGTTTTTGGATTCTGTTTACTAGTATTTTGTTGAGGATTTTTGCATCTATATTCATCAGTGCTACTGGTCTGTAATTTTCTTTTTTTTTAGTATCTCTGTCTGGTTTTGGTATCAGGGTGTTGGTGGCCTCGTAGAATGAGTTTGGGAGTGTTCCTTCCTCTGCAATTATTTGGAAGAGTTTGAGAAGGATGGGTGTTAGCTCTTTTCTAAATGTTTTATAGAATTCACCTGTGAAGCCATCTGGTACTGGACTTTTGTTTGTTGGAAGATTTTAAATCACAGTTTCAATATCATTACTGGTTCACTGATTTCTTCCTGGTTCAGTCTTGGAAGTTTATACTTTTCTAAGAACTTGTCCATTTCTTCCAGGTTGTCCATTTTATTGGCATAGAGTTGCTTGTAGTAGTCTCTTATGATGCTTTGTATTTCTGCCGTGTCCACTGTATCTTCTCCTTTTTCATTTCTAATTTTATTGATTTGAGTCCTCTCCCTCCTTTTCTTGATGACTCTGGCTAAAGTTTATCAATTTTGTTTATCTTCTCAAAGAACCAGCTTTTAGTTTCATTGATCTTTGCTATTGTTTTCTTTGTTTCTATTTCATTTATGTCTGCTCTGATCTTTATGATTTCTTTCCTTCTACTAACTTTGGGTTTTGTTTGTTGTTCTTTCTCTAGTTCCTTTAGGTGTAAGGTTAGATTGTTTGAGATTTTTCTTGTTTCTTGAGGTAAGATTGTATTGCTATAAACTTCCCTCTTAGATCTATAAACCCTTAGGTTTTGGATAGTTGTGTTTTCATTGTTATTTGTTTCTTGGTATTTTTTGATTTCCTCTTTGATTTCTTCAGTGATCTCTTGGTTATTTAGTAACGTATTGTTTAGCCTCCATATGTTTGTGTTTTTTACGTTTATTCCCCTGTAATTTATTTCTAATAGCCTTGTGGTCGGAAAAGATGCTTGATATGATTTCATTATTCTTAAATTTACTGAGGCTTGACTTGTAACCCAAGATTTGATCTATCCTGGAGAATGTTCCATGTGCAATTGAGAAGAAAGTGTAATCTGCTGTTTTTGGATGGAATGTCCTATAAATATCAATTAAATCTATCTGGTTTATTGTGTCATTTAAAGCTTGTGTTTCCTTATTAATTTTCTGTCTGGATGATCTGTCCATTGGTGTAAGTGAGGTGTTAAAGTCCCGCACTATTACTGTGTTACTGTCAGTTTCTTCCTTTATAGCTGTTAGCAGTTGCCTTATGTATTGAGGTGCTCCTATGTTGGGTGCATATATATTTATAATTGTTATATCTTCTTCTTGGATTGATCCCTTTATCATTATGTAGTGTCCTTCCTTGTCTCTTGTAACATTCTTTATTTTAAAGTCTATTTTATCTGACATAAGTATTGCTACTCCAGCTTTCTTTTGATTTCCATTTGCATGGATTATCTTTTTCCATCCCCTCACTTTCAGTCTGTATGTGTCCCTAGGTCTGAAGTGGGTCTCAGGTAGACAGCATATATATGGGTCTTCTTGTTGTATCCATTCAGCAAGCCTGTGTCTTTTGGTTGGAGCATTTAATCCATTCACATTTAAGGTAATTATCCATATGTATGTTCTTTTTATCATTTTCTCAATTGGTATGGGTTTGTTTTTGTAGGTCCTTTTTTTCTTTTTTGTTTCCCACTTAAAGAAGTTCCTTTAGCATTTGTTGTAGAACTGGTTTGGTGGTGCTGAACTCTCTTAGCTTTTGCTTGTCTGTAAACCTTTTGATTTCTCCATCGAATCTGAATGAGATCCTTGCAGGGTAGAGTAATCTTGGTTGTAGGTTCTTCCCTCTCATTATTTTAAATATATTGTGCCACTCCCTTCTGGCTTGTAGAGTTTCTGCTGAGAAATCAGCTGTTAACCTTATGGGAGTTCCCTTGTATGTTATTTGTCATTTTTCCCTTACTGCTTTCAATAATTTTTCTTTGTCTTTAATTTTTGTCAATTTGATTACTGTGTGTCTCAGTGTGTTTCTCCTTGTGTTTATCCTGCCTGGGACTCTCTGCACTTCCTGGACTTGGGCGGCTATTTCCTTTCCCATGTTAGGGAAGTTTTCGACTATAATCTCTTCAAATATTTTCTCAGTTCCTTTCTCTCTCTCTTTTCCTTCTGGGACCCCTTTAAAGCAATTGTTGTTGCATTTAAGGTTGTCCCAGAGGTCTCTTAGGATGTCTTCATTTCTTTTCATTCTTTTTTCCTTATTCTGTTCCATGGCAATTAATTCCACCATTCTGTCTTCCAGGTCACTTTTCCGTTCTTCTGCCGTAGTTATTCTTGTATTGATTCCTTCTAGTGTATTTTTCATTTCAGTTATTGTATTGTTCATCTCTGTTTGTTTTTTCTTTAATTCTTCTAGGTGTTTGTTGTTGAATTCTTCTACGTCTTTGTTTAACATTTCTTGCATCTTCTCAATCTTTGCCTCCATTCTTTTTCCGAGGTCCTGGATCATCTTCACTATCATTATTCTGAATTATTTTTCTGGAAGGTTACCTATGTCCACTTCATTTAGTTGTTTTCCTGGGGTTTTATTTTGTACCTTCATCTGGTACATAGTCCTCTGCTTTTTCATTTTGTCTATCTTTCTGTGAATGTGGTTTTCGTTCCACAGGCTGCAGAACTGTAGTTCTTCTTGCTTCTGTTGTCTGCCCTCTGGTGGATGAGGTTACCTAAGAGGCTTGTGGAAGCTTCCTGTTGGGAGGGACACAGAAATATCTGCTAAGATTTCTTTCTACGTCTTTGGTAGCTTTAGCTTCCAATTCTCTCATGTGTGTAAAGTGCACGAGCAAGTGGGGCATGGCAAGTGAGGCTCATGAGCCTCAAGCCCTCTGTAGCACCATGGGGAGAAGCCTGAGGTGCTGCACCAGAGCCATTTTCTACCCGCTGCCACCACCGCCGCTGCTGCTGGCTCCAGACCAGAAGTCCACTATAGGTTTTTAATAGTTCCTTCTGAAGTTGAGGGACTTCCCTTCTATTCCTAGTTTATTGAGAGGTTTATCAAATATGTATGTATTCTCATAAATATTACTGAGCTTTGTTAAATGTTTTTTTCTCTTTCAATTTCTGGCTTTTGAATTTAAAAAGCCTAGGTCTCATGGTCATGAGAGGAATTCATATACATAAAAAATAGGTTGTGCAGAAGTGTTCACTGCACCCTCATCCATCCTGGCCTTTCCTGATTTGCTAAGGAAGAGAAAAGATAGACAGGACAGGAAAAGGAAACCAGTACTGCAAACTTTCTGCGCATGGGTCACTACTCTCTCTAGCCTCCAATCCAATATCTAGGAGATTTCTGGAACCATGAGCTGGCCAATATTCTATTTTTTAATTAATTAATCATTTAATTAGTTTATCATTTTATGCCATTGTTACTTGCTATTGACTTTATCATCTTATTGGTCATGAGGAAATTTTGCTTTTATTTTTATTTAATGTCACCTAGTTTTCCATTATTTACTTTAAACTTGAAAAGAAAAACTTTTCATTTAAGAGAATCTTTGTCATGTTTGTTCAATCTTGAATATAATGATTTTATTATTTGTGTTTATACTTAGCTTATTTTAAAATTGTAAGAAAGAATCATCAATTGGTGGGTAGCATCTGGGAGAACTTGTTATAGATTCCAGGGTGGCTGGAAGACTTTCCCCCCTCTAGTTCTCTCTAGTTAACTCTTCATACCCACCCTAGTATTCCTCGGGGCAACCATTCTTCAAGAGGCACCATTCAAAATTGTGTTCTATGTAAATGTCAGAAGGCAACTGCTCCAGGAATTCCATTCACACACAAGAATAAATGTGAGTAATGCTCCCTGAAGTTGGGCAACAGTGATACTGCTCACCTTACAAAGATGGTACACTAAGTTCTAAAGTTTTTAGAATGAATAAAACAATAGCTGCATTGGCCAGTCTCCCTTTTCAAAGATCACATTAATCCCACATGCAGTCACTGTACAGCTGAACCATTGAAACAGCATTTTCTTTTTATATCACAAATCATCCAACCCCTTTCTAAGGATATGAATTATTTAAATTGATGATCTCCATTCAGTACAACCACTGAGCATGAGGTAAATATATAGTTGCATAACAAAGGAAGAAATTGGTTAGGAAGTTTCCAGCCAAATAGGAGTCAAATAATTCCTTTATTACTTAAAATTTGTATGCTGTTTATAATTTCTAAAAAATGTAATATTTTTATTTTTGAAAAATGCATAAAATGCAGAATAGCAAGATAAAATATAGAACTAAGAGTGAACAATAAAAATTAAATAACGGGGGCTTCCCTGGTGGCGCAGTGGTTGAGAATCCATCTGCCAATGCAGGGGACACGGGTTCGAGCCCTGGTCTGGGAAGATCCCACATGCTGCGGAGCGACGGGGCCCGTGAGCCACAACTACTGAGCCTGCACGTCTGGAGCCCGTGCTCCGCAACAAGAGAGGCCGTGATAGTGAGAGGCCCGCGCACCGCGATGAAGAGTGGCCCCCACTTGCCACAACTAGAGAAAGCCCTCGCACAGAAGCGAAGATCCAACACAGCCAAAAATAAATAAATTAATTAATTAATTTTTTTAAAAAAAGTACTTAAAAAAATTTTTTTAAAAAATTAAATAACGTATGTCACTTAAGTTTCATTTTGATAATGGCTCATATTACCTTAAAGTAAGCAGCTGCCAATAGATGCTTCTTCCAAGAAGGATTTTAGGAAATTTCTCTAAGTGTATATCCTGAAGCCAAAAAAGAAGTTCTCTAGAGCTAGAATTATGGTTGATAGTATTGTCCAAATGAAGATGGCTCTACCTATAATGAACAATCAGCTATACACAGCACCCCCAAAATAGAGTTTCATTGAATACCTACACAACTTTATTCCATAACTATAGATTACTGCCTCCTACAGAGTACCTCTAAGTGTAAGTGTGCCGAAGGTAGGTCCCTCCACCCTTGCTCAACACCCTCAAATGGGAGACAAATGTGGACAGACTTAACTCTTCACAAGTAATTTGATTCACATTCACAACTTCTTCCATAGAGCTGATGGCCTCCAATCAATGAGATTCTTGGCAAGCAAACTTTCCAAATACCCTGTCCAAGGCTTATCCGTGTGAAGAACCTATCTCCTCTGCAAGACCTGGCTTACTGACCCTCTCATTAACTACTAAAATGCTTCATTTTTCCCTGAAACTTTCTTCCTTTCCAAATGGATATAACTCTGTTCTAGGAGTGGTGGAAGATACTCTATATATGGGTGATGAAGTTCTTGCTCTTCAGAAATGTACAGTATGGTGGAGAGAAAGATTTGCATGTAGAGAAGTAATAGAATCAGGTGGGCAGTATTCTGTAGCCTGTGGGAATCCATAAAAAGAGAAAGATGTGAGCTAGGAGGACCAAGAAAGTTTTCCTAGAAAAGCTGATACTTGGCATGTCCTGGTGTGCTGATAGGTTTCTGATCACCATGAACACTCTGAATGCTGACACCCCATCACCCTTTCATTCTGAACATAATGCCAGAAATCCAGTATACCCAGAAATAGTAGCATTCATTTCTGTTTTTCCCCTATGCTCTTCTCCTTAGAGTCTTAATAACAATCAGTAGCAGGGAAGAGCAGGTGGAGGTGCATTTGTTTTTATGGTCATCTCATTTATTCCTCCAATGCTAGTTCTGTGGCATGGTTGAAGTTTGAACAAAATTTATCCAAGGAAATATACCTAGTGTCTCTTACCATACTCATCAGGTTCTATGGCAATTTAGTTAGTTAGTTCACTATATTTAACTCATTTTCATTACTTTAAAAAAAGTAAAAAATATTTACTAGGTATTGTCTATGTGCAAGTCAGTGTTATGGGCATGGAGAACAAAAACAGACAATGTCTAGGTCCTCTTGGAGCTTATTCTATGATGAGAGGAGACAAGGCAGACATAAATGTCTATCTATCTATCTATCTATATATATCTATCTATCATCTATCTATCTATCCATCTATCTATCTATCAGTGTTTAAATGTGCTTTATATTTATACATATAAATATATTGTATAAACATATAAATAAATATGTATGTGTGTATATAAACATTTATTTAAAGATCTATGGTAATAAGTCCTTTAGAGAAAAAAAAAAAAGCAAGGAAACAGAGTATGTTTGGGAGAGGAATTTTTAATCAGATGGTCAGGAAAGGCCTTGCTGACGAGGCAACACTTGAGCAGTGACGTAAAAGAGGGCCCAGCAAGTAAAGACCTTGAGTGAGAATTATGTTTGGTGTGTTCAGGAAACTGAATTCACATTGTGAAAGAATCACGTGGACTGCTATAAGGAGAATTGATTGTAGAAGGGCAAGTATAGAACTAATTAGGAGGCTGTGAGAAGCTGGCAGGCATGAGATGATGGCGGCTAGGACCAGGGAGATAGTGGTAGAGAATATACATATTTTGGTCTGAAGTTTCCCCAGCCTTTTTTACATGTTAATGCCTCTGAAAATGATATATCTTCTAATTGATGGCCTCTGACCATCACTACAGACCGGGAGGCATAGGGATGTAGTTGCCATTTATCTGCACATGAACACACTTGGTTTAGTGCTTTTTTACCTTCTTATTTGAGTCACAGGTTACTAGCAGTTTGGCAGATTCTATTTTAAATCTGTAGGAAGTAGAGCATTGCATCACTACTCTTAGTGGCACCATGGATGATGTGTTGTGGAAAAACATGTATTTGTATGGCTCTGAGGCAAAGCAATTAAGAAAGTGGGTTCTGAAGTTGATAATATTTTTTGAAACCTTAACCAAATTATTTCACATACATTTTTCTTTTCTAGCGTCTTAACCAACTTATTTCACATACATTTTCCTTTCCCAGCATTAACAAAAATTAAACATGGTAAAAAGTCTACGTAAGTTTGGAAGTCTTTAGGTATAAAATAAAAATTCTAAACGATGCCACTGAATCATATTGTTGCCAGATTATTTTTCTTTCTTATGGATGAATACTATAATCATGTATCTCACAACTGATGGCATCTTAGGTTCTAAAAAATACCTGTATTTTAAGGGTAGAGTTCATGAGGAGAATGAGATTCTTGTCCGGATCACGATGGTGGAGTTGGAAGATCCTGAGCTCACCTCCTAACATGGAGACACCAAAACTACAACTGAATGTAGAACAACTGTATCTGAGAATGACATGAAAACTAGCAGAGCAGATTTTCCACAACTAAGGATATAAAGAAAAGGATGTATTAAGAAGGGTAGGAGGGGCAGAGATGTGGTCTAATCAGAACCCACACCCCCAGTGCAGTGACCTATAAGTGAGAAGTATCACAACCAGAGAGGTCCTTCCTGAGGAGTAAGGGGTTCAAGCCCCATACTGGGCTCCCCAGCCTGGAGACCTGTACTGGGAAGACAAACCCCCATGATGTCTGGCTTTGAAAGTCAATGGGAGAACCAGAAGGCTATGGGAAACCGAGACTCCTCTCTTGAAGGGCTCATACACAAACTCACTTGCTCTGAGTTTCAGCAGAGAGGCAGCAGCTTGAAAAGTGCCTGGGTCATACCAGAGAAGATTCATTGACTAATTTTAGGGCATGTGTTGAAGAGTCAGAGATCTGGTGAAACTTCCTCCATGGATGGAAGCACCGGTGGGCATCATTTTTTTTTTTTTAACTCTCCTTCCACCTAGCTGGCCCTGTGCTCACAGGCACCATTTCTGTCACTCTCCACAACTAGCTAACACCTTGTTTCCTGTCCTGGCAACTCTCCAGAGTGGCTCCTGCTCCACCCCACCCAGCAAGTGGCCTTGGCTTGACCTGGCACCCCTCCAAAGCATCTCCTGCTCCAGGGGCTAGCCCAGGATACCTGCACACCTACAACATTCATGGATGGGCCTCACAAGTACTCTTGCTGGGGGCCATCCCTACACATCAGTACACCTGCAGTAGTTGTGGCTGAGCCTCATAGCCAGCTGGCCTGGGGACCAACCCCACTCACCACTGTGCCTGCAGCAGTCACAGCTGAACCACAGCAGGAGGGTACACATAGCGCACAAGAGGATACCTCTGAAGCACCTGGAATTGGTGACTGGGGAGATTGTGCCACTGGGCCCCACAAGACACCTACATAAAGCCACTCTTTCAAGATCTGGAAATGTTGCTGATATACTGAATACACAGAAACAATAGAGTGAGTTAGGCAAAATGAAGAGACAAAGGAATACCTCTCAAAGAACAAGACAAAACCTCAGAGAAAGAACTAAACACAATAGAGATAAACAATTTACCAGATAAGGAATTCAAAGAAATATTTATAAACAAAGTCATTGAACTCAGGAGAAGAATGGATGAACTCAGTGAAAACATCAACAAAGAGATAGAAATGTAAAAAACAACCTATCAGAACTGGAGAATACAATAACTGAAATGAAAAATACACTGGAAGGAATTAACAGCAGATTAGAGGATGTGGAAGAACAGATCAGTGATCTGGAAGACAGGATAGTGGAAATCACTTAATTGGAATAGTGAAAAGAAAAAAGAATTTAAAAAATGAGGATAGTTTAAAGGACCTCTAAGATAACATAGAACATACTAACATTCACATTATAGGGGTACCAGAAGGAGGAAAGAGAGAAAAAGGGACAGACACATAGGTCAATGGAACAGAATAGAGAGCCCAGAAATAAACCCACACTTATATGGTTAATTAATTTGTGACAAAGGAGCCAAGAATATACAGTGGGGAAGAGATAGTCTCCTCAACAAATGGTCTGGGGAAAAGAAAACAACTATATGGAAAAGAATGAAACTAGACCACTCTCTTATATCACATACAGAAATAAACGCAAAATGGATTAAAGACTTAAATGTAAGACCTGAAACCATAAAACTCCTAAAAGAAAATATAGGCAATGCACTGTTTGACACTGCTAAGTCAAAATATTGACTTAGCAATATTTTTTTGGTTTTGTCTCCTCAGGAAAGGGAAATGAAAGCAAAAATAAAGAAATTATTCTACATCAAACTAAAAAAGCTTTTGCACAGTGAAGAAACCATCAATAAAGCAAAAAGTCAATGTCCTGAATGGGAGAAGATATTTGCAAATGATATATTTCATAAGGAGTTAATATCCAAAATATATAGAGAACTCACACAACTCAATATAAAAATAACCACTCCAGTTAAAAAATGGGCAGAGGACTGAAACAGACATTTTTTCAAGGATGACATACAGATAGCCAACAGACATGTGAAAAGATGCTCAAAATCACTAATCTTCAAGGAACTGCAAATCAAAGCCACAGTAAGATATTATCTTACACCTATCAGAATGGCTATGATCTAGAAGAATACAAATAACAAGTGCTGGTGAAGATGTGGAGAAAAGGAGACTCTTGTGTACTGTTGGTGGGAATGTAAATTGGTGCAGCCACTATCAAAAACAGTATGGAGGTTTCTTAAAAATTTAAAAACAGAACTACCATATGATCTAGCAATTTTACTTCTGGTATTTATCCAAAGAAAACAAAAACCCTAACTGGAAAAGATATACACACCCTGTGTTTATTGCAGTATTATTTACAATAGCCAAGTTATGGATGCAACCTAAGTGTTCATCAAAAGAGGAATGGATAAAGAATATGTGGCCTATCTATCTATCTATCTATCCACAATGGAATAGTATTCAGCCATGGAAAATAATGAAATATTGCAACTTGCAACAACAGGGACATAGGCCTAGAGATTATTATACTAAGTGCAATAATTCAGGCAGAGAAAGACAAATGCTGTATGATTTCACTTATATGTTGAATCTAAAAAACAAAACAAACGAGCAAGCAAAACAAAATAGATACATAGATACAGAGAACAATAGACTCATAGATACAGAAAACACTCTGGAGGTCACCAGAGGGGAGGGATATTGGGCAAAATAGGTGAAAGTAGTACATACTTCCAGTTATGAAATAAACAAGTCACAGGGATGTAATGTATGACATAGGGAATATAGTCAATAGTATTGCAATAACTTTGTGTATGTGACAGATGGTAACTAGGCTTACTGTGGTGATTTTTTTTTAATGTATCTAAATGTTGATTTACTAAACTGTACACCTGAAACTAACATAACATCATATGTCAACTATACCTTAATAAAAATAATAATAAAAAAGGATGACTCCAAAGAGTTTTGAGCAACCAGTAAAATAGAGCTCCCATTGACAGAGAAGAGGAGAAATGGCAGGAGAGGGGGACAGGGCAGGAGCTCTGTTTGGAGCATTTTAGGTTTGAGATGATTATTGGGCAATTGTATTAGTTTTCAAAGGCTGCTGTAAAAAATACCAAAAACTGGGTGGCTTAAAACAATGGAAATTTATTTTCTCACACATATGAGGCTAGGAATCTGAAATCAAGGTGTTGGCATACTCTCTGCGATGGCTCTAGGAAAGAATCCTTTATTTCCTCTTTGAGCTTCTGGTGTTTGCCAGCAATCTTTGGCGTTCCTTGGCTTGTAGAAACATCATGCCAGTCACATGACTGTCTTCTCCCTATGTGTCTTTACATCATCCTCTCTGTGTGTGTGTGCCTGTTTCTGTGTCTAAATTTCCTTTTTCAAGAGGGAACCAGTTATATTGGATTAGAGTCCACCATAATGACCTCATTTTAACTTGATGACCTTCTGTAAAGACCTTCATTCCAAATAAGGTCACATCCGGAGGTACTGGGGTTTAGTACATTAACATATCATTTTGGGGGTATGATTCAACCCATAACAGCTTCCAAGTAAAGAAGTCTAGTAAACAGTTAGATGTCAGTGAAGTAGTCTAAAGTTAGGAGAGAGGTTTGGTCTAGAAACAAAAATATGGGAGTCATCAGCATTATAAATGGTATAAATAAGATGGGGTGAGATCACCAAAAAGTGAGCATAAACAAAATAAAATCTAAAGTCACTTAGAAGTTGGGAACAGTGGAAGAAATGTCAACATCTCATATTGGGAAGATGTGTTCTAGTTTCTCATGTAGGTGGAACTCATAATATAAACATAATGAGCCTGCCAACCCCAGAAAAGTCTTGCATTTATATTTTCCAAAATGATTGTTTCAGAAGAGAATAGTGCTGAGTAGATATTCCTAATTCAGTTTGTCTAAATAAAAACCATTCTGAAAAACACATTTAGAGAGCTGGTGCTGAATTTAAGTAGTGCATCTCATTAAAACTCATTAAAGAATAAAAAATAATAGGCATGGCCTCTGAATAATGATAATGAGTTGACCCTTAAGGGATTAGGCTTTCGGTTATCATTTATGAACATATTTTGGATTATATAGTCACACAGTACATTTTCCAAAAGTAAAATTTTCTAGTGGTAATGGAATTTAGAGTCAAATGAGATTTTCTAGATCATTCTGTTGACAGATCAGCAAAGGGAAGCCTGGAGCCATGAAGAAAATAACCTAACCAGGATGGCACACCTAAAAGGGAATGAATCAAGGCTAACAGAGTCCTTTCACTTCAAGTTCAGCATACTTTCTACCTCACTGCCTTGCTACACAATTAAAAAAATAAAGGGAATTTGTGAGAAAAGTCATAACTTAAACATCAGCCAAAGTCTTATTCTAACAAAAAGTAAAAAAGTATAAAGATTGCAGTTGCATATTGATATACCATTGATCTGAGAGGTTGCATTGGACAGTAGCTTAGCCTCAGAAATCCCATTTCAATTTTGTCAGAAACAAAAATAAGGTAGTAAAGTTGCACCCTCCACTTATGGCAGATTTGTGTGAAAGCAAAGCTGGAAATTGAAAAGGCTTCCATAAGACTAATGCTGAGTTGTATTCAGTTAGTCTTGATAATTAATAAGTTAATCTTAATAGATTAATTGAGCATATAAATGTAACCTTTTTTTTTTGCCCCAAAGAATATGATCATCCCCTTCTCCTTATGAATAACCCTTAACCTATATCAATATCTTCCAGTCTCTATTTAGTACTGGCTTAAACTTATAGCACCCCTGTGATGAATGTTAACAGAACCCTCTCTCTTTCTGCCAGTATTCCTCAGAAGAAAGTTGATCAATCAGTAAAAGAGTGAAAAGAAGTTGTAACTTTGGAATGGAACCTAGGTTTATTCTATAGCCCTACGATGGTTTGGTTGTATGGCATTTCCAAGTTTCTTGATTTCTCTGAGGCTTAGACATCTCATCTGGGAATCAAAATGATTTTATAAAGATGGTTGTGTAAAATAAACGGCTTAGTTATGATATGTAAAATCTTAACACAGTACTTGGTACTTAGCAAATGTCAATAAATGCCATTCCTAGTGAATAATCCTGTCTAGACATTTTTCTTCCCTACCCTGGCTTACTTTGTAGTATATCCAGGTTGTTTTATTCACTACGTTGTTATAGATAGGAAAAACAAGAAAAAATGTATTTTATAATGTTATGTTCCTTTTTATTCAACAACTATAATCATCTACCATCCTTCAAACACCTTTTTGGGTGATCTCTTTTTGTATGACTTGATTTAAGTGGCAGAATAAGCTGCCCTTGTATATGTATCAGCATGTATCTGTTTACTACTTAAGACAAATACTGTTTCCTTTCTACAGAGTAAAAGAAGCAGTTGCTCTTATGAAATATAAATCTTATTTCATTCAGTACATTCCCTTTACCCTAACTCTACACAGATACTACCTTCAGGCTCTATAATATGTAATCAATTTAGAAAAAAATAATTTTGAAAAATACCCCATATCATTGTGATTTCTCACCTGCTTCTAAATTATTTAACTATTTAAAGAAATAACTGCTTAAAAGCATCTTTAAAGGAAACATCAGCCTTCCTTTAAACTGCAGCCACAGGAACCAGCCTACCTATGACTAACCCATCCTTGCGGTTTAGACAGTAGCTTAGCCTAAGAAATACCTTCTAAGTTTGGTCAAAAACATCAACAAGGTGAAATAAACCTGCCCCTTCTACTTGAGGCAGTTTTGTCAAAATGCAAAGAGGAAATGGAAATGACTTCTAAAAATGTACACTTTGGCAGTGTGTTCAAACTTGAGTTCCTTTTGCCTAAAGTTCCATTTTAAAAAGAACCAGCTGTGGGAGATTGAGAGCCAAAAGTCTGGGACCTTCAGCCTGCACACTTGAGGACTGAAATGAGAATGGACTTCCCTGTTGGCTGCACATCTGATGGTTCAGGAAACCTGGCTAGTGAATGCTTCATCACCAAGGAGACACTCCCATCACATCAAGTCTAGCACCTTCGCACTTACAACTCAGTTGAAAAGCACCAGCTGTAAATAAGTTTACACTCAGGAGTAGGAATCCATGGACTTTCTCACTAGCACCTACCATAAGAATTATAAATTGCCCAATTTGGGGACAGAGTGAGATGCTTTAACAAAATTTCAGAACAATGGCAGGTCTGGCACTGAATCTACTGAGCACTAATTGTTTCACTGAGATAATTCTGGAATAATTACACTCCACCAACATGCAAGTAACCTCGCTTGGGCTGTACTTAATCCAGTGTAACTTCTTATTTCTAAAAGGTCAGGAAATCTCTTTCCTCACCTCTAACTGCTCACCTTTCTTGGGTGAACTATGGGAATGCATAATTCCAACAGAGTGGAAATTCAGTCAGTAAATGAAGTCTGGGCATAAATATTCATAGCCAAAACGTTTCCAAAAAAAAAAAAAAAGTCAAGGAATGAGACTAAGTAAATCACAGCCCACTACAGAGATGACTAAGATATGCTACGACAATTTACATGGATTTGCTTAAAATTCTCCTCTGTTATTTAAGAACTCTTCATGGCAACTGACACACCTCTGTGCCAGTATTTGGATGCCTCATTCATGCTTTGCTCATTGGAGAAGAAAGCAAGTGCACTTGGAGCCTTTCAAGCTCTTCTTACTCCTTGTGACACAGCCTTCCTTCTCCAAAACTTCGGTCCTTAAAAAAAATTCAAAGATTTATTCATGTTCCAATGCAGCCAAACATGCCTCAACTTATACACAATTACTTGGAAACGGGATTTGTTCTATACTCTGAAGTCTGCTATTGAATTCATTCATTATCAAAACTGGCTAAACAGGGCTTCCCTGGTGGCGCAGTGGTTGAGAGTCTGCCTGCCAATGCAGGGGACACAGGTTCGAGCCTTGGTCTGGGAAGATCCCACATGCCGCGGAGCAACTAGGCCCGTGAGCCACAACTACTGAGCCTGCGCGTCTGGAGCTTGTGTTCCACAACAAGAGAGGCCGAGATAGTGAGGGGCCCGTGCACAGCGATGAAGAGTGGCCCCCACTTGCCGTAACTAGAGAAAGCCCTCACAGAGAAACGAAGACCCAACACAGCCATAAATAAATAAAATAAATTAATTAATTAAAAAATGGATCATCATGTTTAAAAAGCAAAAAACAAAACAACTGGCTAAACAGCTCTCAAACTTTGATTCCCATGTATTCTAAAAAATATAAATTCTATAAAGTCAATAACCCTGCCCTCCCACCCAAAATATATGTGTATATATGAAGAGTTTTGGTATTTTTTATTATAAAGGGAACCACTAATTAGCAGTAAGAGCAATTTACCTTTTTATCACAAACATCAGACTTAATTTTTATCTCATTTAACCCAAAGATGCTGTCAAAAGGTTACCTTTCCTTCAAGAATCAACACACAGAAATCTCATGATGCGACTACAATTGCAGAAGCAATAAATAAAGGACGACCTTATATAGTCTTGTACTTTATCTTCTTAAGCTTTGAGAAATCTACTAAAAATTTTCCTTGTCAGGGTAAGTCATCCATCAAGAATCATCACAAGATGAATGAGAACTTTTGGTACTTCTTGGTATTCGATCACCAAACAGTGCCAGAAGCCATACCTTGTGGCTTGGTATCATGGGACTTTGCCCAATGACTGTCAAGGCCTGAACTTGCCTATCACAGTTAATCAATTTCAGGATAAGGCAGAATCTGTTAATTCTATGCAAAGCAGTTAAACTATTCAAATACAAAGAACTTTTTTTGTTTTGCCTTAATTTTTGTTTACTTGTTTCTTTGTTTTACCATTAGCTGATGTGGGAAACCCCATTGATCCAAGGAATTTAAAGGCAGAACTGAAGAACTAAAAACTCAAATACCAGATAGATAGAACTTTGAGAGTTCTAATATGATCTGGCTCGTGGCACTTTTTTGAGTAGCCCTCCTTTTTTATTTTAAGCACAGGTTAGCCAGGAAGGAGATGTATGACTCTAGCATGCCCCCAAACCAATGCTGATGGAAGTTAAGAATGTCTACAGTTTACCCTGCTCAGCAGCAAGGTATAAAAAGAAAAAATATCTTTTCATAAATTCTTGTGATATTCATATACATAATTATATAAATGACTTTAAAGTAATCTATTTGATTACTTTCTTGAAAATTATGGATTAAGACATTGAAAACTCACCTTTATCCCTCTACTACCAAATTGTAAACTAAAGAGGAAGGCAACAGACTCTTGTTTATTAGCTCTTATAAATGAAGTACCATGCCTGGCATTTTTCATGTTTGATAATGGGAAGACCACAGAAGTGAAGGAGAGAGGTATTTCTCCCCCTCCTCTTGGATTTGTTTCCTTACTCATGTAATTATTGGCCTAACAGGTGCTCAATAAATAGTTTGGGAAATGTCTCTTTTCTGCCATAAAATCCAGTATTTTATTTTATTTTAACATCTTTATTGGAGTATAATTGCTTTACAGTGCTGTGTTAGTTTCTGCTTTATAACAAAGTGAATCAGATATACATATACATATATCAACATATCTCCTCCCTCTTGCGTCTCCCTCCCACCCTCCCTATCCCACCCCTCTAGGTGGTCACAAAGCACAGAGCTGATCTCCCTGTGCTATGCAGCTGCTTCCCCCCAGCTATCTATTTTATATTTGGTATTATTTATAAGCCCATGCCACTCTCTCACTTCGTCCCAGCTTACCCTTCCCCCTCCCTGTCCATTCTCTACATTTGCATCTTTATTCCTGCCCTGCCTCTAGGTTCTTCAGACCAATTTTTTTCTTTTCTTCTTTTTTTTTTTTAGATTCATATATATGTGTTCGCAAATGGTATTTGTTTTTCTCTTTCTGACTTACTTCACTCTGTATGACAGACTCTAGGTCCATCCACCTCACTACAAATAACTCAATTTCATTTCTTTTTATGGCTGAGTAATATTCCATTGTATATATTTGTCACACCTTCTTTATCCATTCATCTGTTGATGGACACTTAGGTTGCTTCCATGTCCTGGCTATTGTAAATAGACCTGCAATGAACATTGTGGTACATGACTCTTTTTGAATTATGGTTTTCTCAGGGTATATGCCCAGTAGTGGGATTGCTGGGTCGTATGGTAGTTCTATTTTTAGTTTTTTAAGGAACCTCCATACTGTTCTCCATAGTGGCTGTATCAATATGCATTCCCACCAACAGTGCAAAAGGGTTCCCTTTTCTCCACACCCTCTCCAGCATTTATTTTTTGTAGATTTTTTGATGATGGCCATTCTGACCAGTGTGAGGTGATACTCATTGTAGTTTTGACTTGCATTTCTCTAATGATTAATGATGTTGAGCATCCTTTCATGTGTTTGTTGGCAATCTGTATATCTTCTTTGGAGAAATGTCCATTTAGGTCTTCTGCCCATTTTTGGATTGGGTTGTTTGTTTTTTTGATATTGAGTTGCATGAGCTGCTTATAAATTTTGGAGGTTAATCCTTTGTCAGTTGCTTCATTTGCAAATATTTTCTCCCACTCTGAGGGTTGTCTTTTTGTCTTGTTTATGGGTTCCTTTGCTGTGCAAAAGCTTTTAAGTTTCACTGGGTCCCATTTGTTTATTTTTGTTTTTATTTCCATTTATCTAGGAGGTGGGTCAAAAGGATCTTGCTGTGATTTATGTCATAGAGTGTTCTGCCTATGTTTTCCTCTAAGAGTTTGATAGTGTCTGGCCTTACATTTAGGTCTTTAATCCATTTTGAGTTTATTTTAGTGTATGGTGTTAAGGAGTGTTCTAATTTCATCCTGTTACATGTAGCTGTCCAGTTTTCCCAGCACCAGTTATCGAAGAGGCAGTCTTTTCTCCATTGAATATTCTTGCTTCCTTTATCAAAAATAAGGTGACCATATGTGCGTGGGTTTATCTCTGGGCTTTCTATCCTGTTCCATTGATCTATATTTCTGTTTTCGTGTCAGTACCATACTGTCTTGATTACTGTACCTTTGTAGTATAGTCTGAAGTCTGGGAGCCTGATTCCTCCACCTCCGTTTTTCTTTCTCAAGAGTGCTGTGGCTATTTGGGGTCTTTTGTGTTTCCATACAAACTGTGAAATATTTTGTTGTAGTTCTGTGAAAAATGCCATTGGTAGTTTGATAGAGATTACACTGAATCTGTAGATTGCTTTGGGTAATATAATCATTTTCACAATGTTGATTCTTCCAATCCAAGAACATGATATATCTCTCCATTTGTTTTTATCACCTTTAATTTCTTTCATCAGTATCTTATAGTTTTCTGCATACAGGTTTTTTTGTCTCCTTAGGTAGGTTTATTCCTAGGTATTTTACTCTTTTTGTTGCAATGGTAAATGGGAGTGTTTCCTTAATTTCTCTTTCAGATATTTCATCATTAGTGTATAGGAATGCAAGAGATTTCTGTGCATTAATTTTGTACCCTGCTACTTTACCAAATTTGTTGATTAGCTCTAGTAGTTTTCTTGTATCATCTTTACGATTCTCTATGTATAGTATCATGTCATTTGTAAACAGTGACAGCTTTACTTCTTTTCCAATCTAGATTCCTTTTATTTCCTTTTCTTCTCTGATTGCTGTGGCTAAGACTTCCAAAACTATGTTAAATAATAGTGGTGAGAGTGGACAACCTTGTCTTTTTCCTGATCTTAGAGTAAATGTTTTCAGTTTTTCACCATTGAGAATGGGGTTGGCTGTGGGTTTCTCATGTATGGCCTTTATTATGTTGAGGTAAGTTCCCTCTATGCCTACTTTCTGGAGGGTTTTTATCATAAATGGGTGTTGAATTTTGTTGAAAGCTTTTCCTGCATCTATTGAGATGATCATATGGTTTTTCTCCTTCTATTTGTTAATATGGTTTATCACATTGATGGATTTGCGTATATTAAAGAATCCTTGCATTCCTGGGATAAACCCCACTTGATCATGGTGTATGATCCTTTTAATGTGCTGTTGGATTCTGTTTGCTAGTATTTTGTTGAGGATTTTTGCATCTTTGTTCATCAGTGATATTGGCCGTAGTTTTCTTTCTTTGTGACAACTTTGTCTGGTTTTGGTATCAGGGTGATGGAGGCCTCGTAGAATGAGTTTGGGAGTCTGCCTCGCTCTGCTATATTTTGGAGGAGTTTGAGGAGGATAGGTGTTAGCTCTTCTCTAAATGTTTCATAGAATTCGCCTGTGAAGCCATTTGGTCCTGGACTTTTGTTTGTTGGAAGATTTTTAATCACAGCCTCAATTTCAGTGCTTGTGATTGGTCTGTTTATATTTTCTATTTCTTCCTGGTTCAGTCTCATAAGGTTGTGCTTTTCTAAGAATTTGTCCATTTCTTCCAGGTTGTCCATTTTATGGACATATAGTTGCTTGTAGTAATCTCTCATGAACCTTTGTATTTCTGCAGTGTCAGTTGTTACTTCTCCTTTTTCATTTCTGAATCTGTTGATTTGAGTCTTCTCCGTTTTTTTCTTGATGAGTCTTGCTAGTGGTATATCAATTTTGTTTATCTTCTCAAAGAACCAGCTTTTAGTTTTATTGATCTTTGCCATTGTTTCCTTAATTTCTTTTTCATTTATTTCTGATCTGATCTTTATGATTTCTTTCCTTCTGCTACCATTGGGGTTTTTTTGTTCTTCTTTCTCTAATTGCTTTAAGTGTAAGGTTAGGCTGTTTATTTGAGATGTTTCTTGTTTCTTGAGGTAGGATTGTATTGCTATAAACTTCCCACTTTGAACTGCTTTTGCTGCATCCCATAGGTTTTGGGTCGTCGTGTTTTCATTGTCATTTGTTTCTAGGTATTTTTTGATTTCCTCTTTGATGTCTTCAGTCATCTCTTCGTTATTTAGTAGTGTATTGTTTAGCCTCCATGTGTTTATATTTTTTACAGATTCTTTTTCCTGTAATTGATGTCTAGTCTCATAGCATTGTGGTAGGAAAAGATACTTGATATGATTTCAATTTTCTTAAACCTACAAAGGCTTGATTTGTGACCCAAGATATGATCTATCCTGGAGAATGTTCCATGAGCACTTGAGAAGAAAGCGTATTCTGTTGTTTTTGGATGGAATGACCTATAAATATGAATTAATTCCATCTTGTTTAATGTACCATTTAAAGCTTATGTTTCCTTATTTATTTTCATTTTGGATGATCTTTCCATTGTTGAAAGTGGGGTGTTACAGTCCCATACTATGATTGTGTTTCTGTCAATTTCCCCTCTTATGGCTGTTAACATTTGCCTTATGTATTGAGGTGCTCCTATGTTGGGTGCATAAATATTTACAATTGTCATATCTTCTTCTTGGATTGATCCCTTGATCATTATTTAGTGTCTTTCTTTGTCTCTTGTAATAGTCTTTATTTTAAAGTCTATTTTGTCTGATATGAGAATTGCTACTCCAGCTTTCTTTTGATTTCCATTTGCATGGAATATCTTTTTCCATCCCCTCACTTTCAGTCTGTATGTGTCCCTAGGTCTGAAGTGGGTCTCTTGTAGACAGCATATATATGGGTCTTGATTTTGTATCCATTCAGCCAGTCTATGTCTTTTGGTTGGAGCATTCAATCCATTTACATTTAAGGTAGTTATCAATATGTGTGTTCCTATTACCATTTTCCTAACTGTTTTGGGTTTGTTATTGTAGGTGTTTTTCTTCTCTTGTGTTTCCTTCCTAGAGAAGTTCCTTTAGCATTTGTTGTAAAGCTGGTTTGGTGGTGGTGAATTCTTTTATGTTTTGTTTGTCTGTAAAGTTTTTAATTTCTCCATTGAATCTGAATGAGATCCTTGCTGGATAGAGTAATCTTAGTTGTAGGGTTTCCCCTTTCATCTCTTTAAATATGTCCTGTGACTCTTTTGTGGCTTGCAGAGTTTCTGCTGAAAGATCAACTGTTATCCTTATGGGGATTCCCTTGTATGTTATTTGTTGTTTTTCACTTGCTGCTTTTAATATTTTTTCTTTGTATTTAATTCTTGATAGTTTGATTAATATGTGTCTTGGCATGTTTCTCCTTGGATTTATCCTGTATGTGTCTCTCTGCACTTCCTGGACTTGATTGAGTATTTCCTTTCCCATATTAGGGAAGTTTTCAACTATAATCTCTTCAAATATTTTCTCAATCCCTTTCTTTTTCTCTTCTTCTTCTGGGACCCCTATAATTTGAATGTTGGTGCATTCAATATTTTCCCAGAGGTCTCTAAGACTGTCCTCAGTTCTTTTCATTCTTTTTTCTTTATGTCACTCTGTGGTAGTTATTTCCACTATTTTATCCTCCAGGTCACTTATCCATTCTTCTGCCTCATTTTTTCTGCTATTGATTCCTTCTAGAGAATTTTTAATTTCATTTATTGTGTTGTTCATCATTGTTTGTTTGATATTTAGTTCTTCTAGGTCCTTGTTAAACGTTTCTTGTTTTTTCTCCATTCTATTTCCAAGATTTTGTATCATCTTTACTCTCATTATTCTGAATTCTTTTTCAGGTAGACTGCCTATTTCCTCTTCATTTATTTGGTCTGGTAGGTATTTACCTTGCTCCATCATCTGCTGTGTGTTTCTCTGTTTTCTCATCAGCTCCCTCCCAGAGGTGCAGGTACCACTTCTATTATTTTGTCTCTGTTTTTTCTTTTTTCTTTTGCCCTACCCAGGTATGTGGGGAGTGTCTTGCCTTTTGGGAAGTCTGAGGTCTTCTGCCAGCGTTCAGTAGGTGTTCTGTAGGAGTTGTTCCACATGTAGATGTATTTCTGTTGTATTTGTGGGGAGGAAGGTTATCTCCACATCTTACTCCTCCACCATCTTGAAGTCTCCCCAAATCCAGTATTTCAGATACACAAAAATGAATGTTACTTTTTGGGATTAAGGTCTTCCATCTTAGAAGACCTATTTCCTGTCATATTTTCTATAGCACATACTTATAAGCTTCAGGTGAAAAACAAGTAGTTAGTTTTTGGAAATCCTATAGGTAATATGCAAACTTCCTGACATATAAATTGTTTTTAAATGGGTTTGGTCAGACATGAATATACTCCTCCATATTCAAACCAAAAGTTAAAATTTTCTTTCCTGTTTCCTATTTTCCAGGGATTTCCAAGAATAGCCATTTCACAGTTCAGTTGTGAAATAAAATCCTGTTATCACCATCCAGGGATGTGAAACCATAACTAAGGGGAGCTAGAAAATGTATTATTTGTTTTTGGCTTCCAGTATAATTTCATGAGATTTCTCTCTCTCTCTTTCTCTCTTTCTTTCTTTCTTTCTTCCTTTCTTTCTTCCTTCCTTCCTTCCTTTCTTTCTTTCTTTCTTTCTTTCTTCCTTCCTTCCTTCCTTCCTTCCTTCCTTCCTTCCTTCCTTTCTTTCCTTTTTTCTTTCTTTCTTTTCTAATATATTCACTTACTAATAAGCATTCTGGCAACATGATTAGAACATCAAAGATTCTGAAAATACAAATCAAAGACGAATGCTGGTTTTCAATAGGAATGTCTTCCCAGTCTCTTTTCTTCAATCTTCTAGTTTCGTAAAAGAGGTGATGTCATAATTTATGATGTTAAGCTGACTGGTGGAATGTCATTACACAAGTGATGTTTTGATCGATGATGTTAGGCTGGTTAGCAGGAAAGTGTCAAATGTCACTTTTGTGACATAAACTGGCAGTTACGATTATATAATATCAATTATTCTTCAGAAAACTGCATTAGATCAGTTAGAGCTGAACCAATTTAGTTTGAGCAGGTTCATTTTTTTTTTTTCCTAGCTTTCATCCAGTTCTAATTATTAGGAGTAAAATACACTTTGGATGTAGTTTAGATTTTCATAATGTCCTCCCTGGAAGTGTAATGTGTGTCATACATGCCCTTTCTGTTGCACAAAGAGGTGCAAGAAAAATCTGTACTGACCTTCCAGAAAGGAGAGTGTACCTTGAATCCTCTTGCTCCTTAATTGAAACTCTTGGAATTATTTTAATTGTTAGTTGAGGTTTAATTGTGAGGGAATATATTTTAAAGAGTCTTAGCTTATTTGATTTTCTATGAATGTCAGCTGCTAAGTTAGTTTAAATTTAACCCAAAACTTCTAAGAATACTTACCTCTCTCCTTTTCTTTATAAATTAAAATAAAGTTAGAATAAGAAACAAAAGAAGTGAAGAAACATTTTCTTATTGTCCTTTGCTATAGACACCATTTTGAAAATGTGATGGGTTCGCTGGAAGGAAAATGGGGACTCAAACTCAAAAACCTAATGATAAAAACTTCAATAATAAATACCATGATAGCAATAGCTATCATTTATTGTAATTACCATGTGCAGGCACTAAGCTAATCCATTGCACACATTGTCTTACCTATTCCTCGTAACAAATTTGTGAGCTAGATATGATTAGTATCATTTCACGTACTAGAAAAGTGAGGTTTACAAAGACTGACATGCAGCAGAAAATAAACAGTTGGTAAATGTTAAATATTTCCAGAAATATTGGAGTAATTTGGTGTAAGGCATACGTGGGGGAAATGCATCAGTGGAGTGAGTCACTCTTTGAAGCCTCTGCCATCATTACAACAAAGGAGAGACTCAGAAGCTGAGCCCCAGGGTGAGAGCTAAATGCTAACAGAATGAAGAGCAGGGAGCAGTTGTTGAAGTTGGGGCACAGTGAGTGTAGCTATTTGTGTGCAAGAGCACGTGTGTGCACATATGTTCAAAGAGTAGAAACAAGGATGGGAAGGAATTGTAGAATGGCACAGTCAGGAGCAGTATTAGCCATCTTTAACACAGATAGAGGGCAGCCTGAACAACTGGTGCAAGTTCAAAAGCAGATCTTTCCACTAAGGCATGGTCCAGGAGGTGCTATGCTGAGCCAGGCATTAACCACCCAATTGTTGGATTGTGGGGCTGTTCAACAGAGTGGACTTTTGGGGGAGTGGCCAGAGTGTCCAGGGCAGGAGGTGGACCCTCAGGTGGTAGCATGTTCTTACCAAGCAGAACAGCTATATTTCAATAATTGAGCAGCTGATATAATCCTACCATTCAAAGCTGAGCATCTCTGAGGACACGGACTCATGAGATTGCTAGCTGGCCCCCATCTCCTATTCCCAATTCTATTCCCACTTACTCCAAAATGAACTGCCTTCTTCCTACTGCTGTTCAAGAGATTCCCTCCAAGACATTGCGCTGATAGCTCTCTTCAAGCCCTTCAGTTCTACAGGCCTGCTTTCTGGAAAGAGATTGGGTTTACCAGAGCTGAGTGAATCCATGGGAACCAAAGAGGAATGTGAAGTCCTAAGCCAATACCGGACATTCTAGAACTTGAGTGGAAAGGTTCTCATGTTCTCTTTCAGGCTCCATCAAACCACATCAAAAAGAAATCAATCAATAAATGTGTCACATGAGGAAGTATCACATTCTTGTTCTTGGCAACATCTTAAGTCTTCATGTTAAGTCCTCATGGCAAGTTATATTTGCTTCCATCCGAGTTTCTTTCCCTTTGTTCTCACCTCCATTTCTATGTCGGTTTCACCTTGACTTCTAACTTGCATTTCACCAAATGAAAAGCCAAACTATTTCATTTGGAAGATAGGGAAAAGAGAGAAATGGTTTCTGGGACTTTGGAATTTTTCCTATGGCTCTAACTCAATCGAGAGGGATGGCACCTTGTAGGTAAGTACCCAAGGAGGCAGGACAAATAGCAACAAATATTTGCTCAGTGCTTTGCAAATTTGCAAAAGCTTTTGTGTACAAACAATCGTTCTCCTAACTACTAACAACTTTGAGAACTTGTTAAGAGTTCTCCTAACTCTTCCCTTTAACAGAAAGAAAAGAAAAGAAAACAAAACAGGAAAGCTCAAAGGAGTTTAGCCAAAGAGCTAGTAGGTTTTCTGAGTATTCATCCCACCATCTTTCCAGTGTAATGTGGGGATTTGTAACCTCTTCTCATTCTGGTTGTTAGGAAAAGTCCTGATTACTCATGCCACCACTCGAAAATCAATCAGGCTTGATCCTTCCTTGATTTAAATACTGGCCACCACTCTCTTCCTCCCTCCCTCTTCATCCAATTGTATTCATTCAACAAATGCTGATTGAGCATCTCTTATGTGCCAAACACTATCCCGTGTCTCGTGATAGGATTGTTGGCCAAATTGTGCCTTCCTGGAGCTTACATTCTCATAGGGTCAGGCCTAAAGAAATTTGTAAATAAAATAATTTTTACACTCAGTGTTCTATGACTTTTGTTTTGCATTAGAAGCAAATCACTAGGTCCAGCCCATAAACAAGGAGAGAAGATTACACAAGGGCATGAATACCACGAGGTGGGAGTTTGGGGGAGCTATTTTAAAGGCACCTTACCACAGAAACTGAGGTATATCAGGGGCCAAAATATTTCTCCACTCCAATGAGACCATATTATGACACCTAGTGAAACCTACAAGCTGAACTCTCCATTCGAAGATGGAAATTGTGTCTCATAGCTTCAGTACTATCTCTGAATTTCCACTAGGAAACTAGCTATTATGCACTTGAGGTGTTAGCCCTCTGAGGGTTGTTGGTGTCTCCACAAGAATTTTCCATCTGAAAGTCTTTTTAATAGCTAACGCTTAAGCACCACTTCTGATTTTCTAAGCCACCCCCCAAATCCTAGGTCAGCCACTATTGCAAACAATAGTTCTGTTTAGGCTCCAGCCAGTTTCCAGTAGGTACAGCCTTGCTTCAGGCCAGGGCTATACACCTCTTGCCTCTGGCAGACATGAAGCTTCTTTATTGGTACTACTGCATGGGATGCTTTAGGAACTCACTTTATGCCCAAGACTGTGCAACCTCGAAGTAGGAAGAATTAAATCCAGGATTTGAGAAAGGTTCACCAATGAGGAATGGAAGTCAATGAGAAAATGCTTCTTCCTTTGTCCCCTTTTCTGCCCCAGGAACATTTGGAGGTGCATTTCATTCTGCTTCTCAGATGATCCCTCAGGAGTGAGCAACCCATTGCCATGGTGATGTCCTAGCTCAGCCTATCTCTCCTCCCGTTTCACTCTGGTTCCCTGGGATCATGTTCCCAAATAAACTCCTCACACATGACCATTTTCTTAGATTTTGCTTCTTGTGGAATCTGGGCTAAGACAACCTTCAAGCTTTAATGACTCAAAAAAGAACTAAATCAATAAATGACCGATGATAAAATTTCAGTGTTATACACAAAACACACAGACTTCAATAAGCCTGGTTAAGATTGCATTTCATGAAATATGTGACTTACCAGATGTTGTCGATTCTGAGCACTGAAACATTCATTCTCATAGTTAGTTTCCACACTGGAGACATGGATTTCTCTATTATGATTCTTAGCTGTTTCCAGACTCACTCTATAACAAAAATAATATGATATTTTCTAAAGGTATTGATACACATACACTTACTTGGGGCAAAGTTCTCAGGGGGACACTAGCAACATCGCTTGGTGCAGATGGACCTTAGGGGCAGAAGGGTCAGCAGACGTGGATGTCTTCAGTTCTCTGCTCATCCTGCAGGACAGTGTGCTTGGGCAGTACACCACGGGGTGTACTATGAGGCTGTTCCTCCTTTGAAGGAACCTCAGCCCTGCTAGTATTCATTTTTGTAAGGCAATTGTGAGAGCAGACTTGAGGGGAAATAAGCACATTGGGCTTGCTTTGTTCAAAGAAGTCTTGGCTTAGAACCAAAATTGTTAAGGGTGTTCTGAAGAAATACAGATGCCCAGCATCTGGAAATCTTAGAATTTCTGTTCACTTGGGAAGTGATTCTGAGTAGTACATCATGAACCCATGGGAAGTTGCAGCCTCATACCTTTCCCTAAAGAAGGAAGCCATCAGTCCCAGTTAGGGCATTGTCAAGCAAGCCAGAGAAAGCTCAAAGGTCATCCATCAGAAAATCCTACCCATCTCTTCACAAAATATAACAAACACACAGTGGATGTTGGTGACAATCTTCCAGTTCCTCACCATTGAAGATTAGTGATAACTTTTTATCAGCGTGGCCAAAGGAATGTTCCTGATCTGCTCTATATTCTCCTTTATTCCCTAAACATGGCTGCTATCACACATCATTTGTGTTTCTTGCTTGGGCAAGGTCTGCTTCTGGTTTTAGTGGCTTTATTGTTAAATGTTATTCTTGCTTAGGCCCTTGACAAGAGTAGAGTCGTCAGCTCAGAGTGTTCATCAAGTGATCTTCATCAAAGGCTTTGCTTCCATCCACTATGTTCTGTGCAACACTGGTTGTGGCTGGCTCCAGGGTGCTGCAGCTCCCTAGCTCTCTCAGCTGTGCTGCTATGTCTGCCATCTCCATTGCTGGATTAAGGGTCTCCTCTGGACTTGGAAGAGGCTTTGCGTGTATTGGAGACATGAAGGAAAAGCACATTAACACCTATTTTTTCCAGAAAGAATATTTTTTTGCTTATATTTGGAATTGAAAATAAGTTCATTTTTTGCACTATGCCATGCACTTCCTGTGAATAACATCACTAAATTTCCTGCCAGTCACCATGATGTAGGAAGAGATCCAAAGTGCTTCCATTTCATTTTGTTGGCTTGTAGGTTTCACTAGGTGCCATAATAAGTATGTCATAATAATAGGGGAACAATATTTTGGGTACCTAAGAAACCTCAGTTCTTTTGGTAGGAAGACTTGTAAAATAGCTTCCAGTGATCCCTGCCTCCTGGTATTCACACACTTGTATGTTCCTGACCCCTTGCCTGTGGGCTGAGCCTAGTGACTCACTTCTAACACAAATGATAGGATCCTTCCCCTGTTGAGCCTTGAGATGACCACAGTCTTGGCTGACCCCTTGATTGCAGCCTGTGAGAGACGCTAACGTCGAGGAACCCACTGAGCCAGCCCAGATTCCCAGCACACAGATAAACAGTTTCAAGATAAAGAAATAGTTTGGGAGTAATTCATAACACAGTAACAGATAACAAATACAGCCCCCTTCCAATTACAGGCAGTAGGAGGCTGTCTCTCTTTTTGGGAGCCATTGTAACAGCATCCTTTTGTTGCAATACCCAGGAAACGTCTGTAATCTATGATCTCCTTTGGATGCAGGCCGCCAGTTTCCACTCCTGGATCACTAAGCAACATTCAACCTGTCAGAAACTAGGGCATACAAATTCTATTATAGCCACTATATTTAACACAGGAGCCTGGCTAATAAGGTCAGAAATGTATTTTACAGCCTTAGCCTGGCATCACATCTTTTCTGGACTAAGGGCCCTTTCTATAAGTTCTGATTGAAAACAGCAGTTATTTTTTTCTTTCCCCTCATCAGTTATCTTTCCTGAAAATGTACAGTGCTGTTGCTCCTGACAAGGAGGACATGTATTAGACACCACGGGCTTGCACTTGAATACCCAAGTGATGCATTACATGAATATAATTTACATAATGAGCCAGGGAAAAAGTGCATCTTAAGAGTGTGCATGCTTGTCAACATTTAAAAATGTTGAAATCTTGACAGAGAGCTGCCTCTTAGGGTGAAGAAAAGAATGAGGCTTACCCCACCTCCCTCTTCAAGCTCTGAACTGGTGCCAGCCCCAAATACTACTTATGAAGGGAGTTCACACCAAGAAATAAACCTGTTGTATGTTCAAATGTTAATAAAACTAGCACAATGGACTCACCTGGCTGCTTTGGAGCAGATTCCTTTTAGTTTTGCAATGAATATGAAAAGATTAAATTCAAGCAGCTAGTGGGTTTTATGGTTAAGTCTCTATTTATCAGTGGGCATTAATTAACATCAGATAAAAAATGTGATTCCCAAGGAATTACATATTTCCTTGTCATTAGTGTCAGGATTATAATTATAAACCCTGCTGGATTGAATAATTAAGAAATTGTAATGAATGGCTATACTATAGGAAAGCCCTTGCATAATGAAAACAGCGGTCTTTGACAGAAATTGTAGTAATTAACTCTTAGACCTGGGTCAAATGCATTCCCCATGGCGGCTTTCATAACCTCACAAAGACTGATGAATTAGTCTCTAACAGTTATACTTGAATTTAAGAATTATTTTAACTTCTTATTAGACTTGAGCTTCCTGAACTCAGGTAAAATGAGCTCTAGAAATCCAGGCAGAATTTTTAGATTGTAGCTAGTTTTGGATAAACTTGCTTATGGACCTGAATTGAACACATTGCCTATATCAACCATGAAGTTAAAGATTTTCTAGTTTGCTTTTGTCCATATTTTGAGATTTAAGACTGTACTTATATGATACCAAAATGTGTCTTCTTGGTAGAAGGCAAAAACCTACCAAAATAGCTCTTTGGCTCCTGAGAAACACCACCCAACCCCATCCCCCCAAATTCACCTTGTTTTATTAATTCCACCTTTTAAAAAGATAATACATTTAATTATGCTTATTTGAAAATAGACAGGAGGGAGAAAACTTTTAGAGGTTATGGTTAAGTTTATGGAGGTGTAGACGGTGACAGTTTCATGGGTGGATAATTATCTTCAAACTCATCATTCATTAAATATGTACAGCCTTTTTTGTATGTCAATAATCAATAAAAGAAGGACAAGAACAAAAAAGTCAATAGAGTTTATAAAATAAATACAGCTTTTTTTGTACTTTTTTCCATTTCTGAGTAAATTAAGTGTTTGGAGGAAATTTTTGATGTTTTAAATAGCTGCTATTACCTTGATCCAGTTTCTAAGTATTACTAAGTGCCTATATGTGCAGCACTGGGCTAGGGGTTACACCATCCACTTCCCAGCCTGGCTCTAGTACCTGAAACAAGAAGGCCAGAGGAATGCAAAAAGAATAAGAAATTCTGACATATCATGGCATTTATTTGCCCTATAACCTACTGATCTTGGCAAATTTCCTGGGATGGGAAAGCATAAGTCACACATTGACCTGAATGGAATCTATCAATCCTGCTCAAATGTTAGCCAGCTAGTAATTGCCTGAAACACTAACGATTGAAATGCCAAAAGAATCAAAGGTCCTTTTCTTTTGGAATGAAAAGTGGTCACCTCACATTTCTAGAAGATGTGGCCATTACCGATCTCTGGTGCTAGAGTGCAATTGGACAACAATGTCCTTGATAAATGGGGCTTGCTCCAGCCCAGCTGGATTCTCCATTTATTCAATACCTTCACTTCCAGCCTCTTCCTACCTCAGGTCCTTGCATTGGGAGTTTCCTTTGCTTAGAATGTTCTATCCCCAGATCTTCACATGGATGGCCTCCTTCATTTAAGGACTTGACCCACTGCCACCCTCTGTGATGGTTCATTCAAACTTTTCAATTACTTTTGGTTTTTGGGTGGATGTATTTCTTTGGTTTCAAATCCCAGATCTACTACTTACTAGTGTATTTACTAATGTATTTAGCTGTGTATACTTGGGCAACTAACTTATTGAACCTCTCTGTATGTTTACAAGTATGGATAGATGGATTTGCGTTTACCCTTCATTATTCCAAAAAGGATTTAAGGCATCCAAGTCTATTTATATTATTCAGGTGTTTTCCATTTGTAATACCTTGATATTTCCCTTTTTGTCTACTCAATTGTCCTAATTTAATTCTAGGGACAATCTAACTTCTACTTTTTTTTCTTTTTTCCCCAAACGTTTTATTATTAGGCCACAACCATTTTTCTCTCCTCTTGGTAAATTGATAGTGAGAATTTATACATTAGTCAGCAAAGGTTATCTCAATAGGCTAAATGAATTGAGACGCTGAAACCAAAATTTAGACAATCTAGGCAAATAACTGTAACTAAAAGTAAAGGGAGGTGGGATATGAAAACATGGCCTGCCTTTCCAAGACTAGATGGTCTGTGTTGCTGTATTATTTAAAGAATTGCTCAGCATTTCATTTTATCTCAGCAGTATGGTTACTTGGGTATTTATAAGAATTGGGAATATTTGATCAACTTCATTTGAAAATCCTATGTGTAACTGGAAATGAGTGACTTCTAAATTGTTTTTCAATGGAAAAAGATATGTTGATCATTGGTTGGTGACATTATTTGGTGTCATTGGTTGGTGATGTTGAGAACATTACATTTTTAGCTGTGACCTGATATGTGAACCAGACAAATTTGAAAAACTATGTTTTTCTCTATGAGTTGTTGCAACCCAACCATGCTGCTGAAAACTGTTACCATTGCCTCATGATATGACTGTTAAAACCAGTTGATATTGTTTATTTTGTCTTGTTTTCGCTGATTTTTGATGCAATTATGTAGCACTTTTTGGAACAAGTAGGGAAAGACAAGTTGTACTATGCCCCATCTTTATGTAGTTTGGTTGACTCCTAAGAGAAGAACTAACTAATAATTAAATATCTGCTATGTGAAAAAATAATTAGCTGATTAAATTTGTAATATAATACAGGGGGGTTGTGATAATGAATCACTTAACTGAAGACTCTTGAGATGTGTGATTTGGAAGAAAAAGTTTAGTGAGACATGAGATATAATGGTCTTAAGACAGGAAAAGGGTACTCACAAGTGGGGAGGAAGAGACTTGAAACACAGCCTCCACAGATCAGGTAACAAAGGATGCTCTTCCACCTGACTTGTTTGGGTAATTTAATTCTGCTTGGCCCATCAGCATGTTTTGCTTAGCAAGTGCAATTAAAGAGTAGTAGAATCAGCAGAGACATAGTTCCAAGAAATGGAGTCGGAAACGAGCACCTTTTTCTCTCTCTCTCTCTCTCTCTCATCTGTCTTCCTATGGCCAAAAGTTATCGATTCCCAGACAGCTTGTGTCAATCATTGAAGTCTGCGGCTGATTTTTCTGTGAAGTAAGTGCTGGACCAATGGACATAAAGGTATTGCTTTTTTACATTGTTCAAATACTTCAGAACATCATCATCAACAAGTACTTTATCTTTTAAAGAATCCTACTAAAGTATCTTCACTAATTTGGGGAAGAGAGGAAGATAAAGACAAATCCTTTCAAATAGTGAAGTGTATGTCTGTGGTGGGGGGTTTGGGGGTGGTAGAGGAAACATAATGAAAATACTGAATGCTCAGTGGTTATAGTTAGTTTTTCTCTCCTGTTATTTAATCAGGGTGTTTATGGACAAATTTTATTCATGTGCCATTTTCATGAATTTTGCCATCCGTACTAGATATATCTTTCCTAAGTTGTTTTAAATAAAGTCAAATTTTCCTTAGTCCCACTCTAAGAAATATTTTCCATTGAAGCACAGGTTTGAAGCGCTACTTATATTTCTTCAACTGAACATTCGAATAAAAACAAAAAAGCTAAAGATTTTAAGAATCTTTCATGTACCGCTAATTGCATATGTAAAATTTGGAAATACTGATAGAGTCATAGCCTCCATTCTCTCTTTGAACTCTGAAAATATTCATTTGCCTCAGATACTACACCCTTTTTTCAATGAAGCAGCCCAACAAATGCACAAAATTCCAGGACAAAAAACAAACACAAACAATCAAACAGAGTCAAGATGTTTCTGAGTATTGAAAGAAATGTACAACTTATTTTAGGATTTGGCTTTTTTTTTTTTCTTCCCAGAAGTGCCTTTTGGTTATAATGTTCAAACTCCTTGACTTGCAGAAGATGAGGTAGGTTATATTATTTAACATGTTTTTTTTAGGCAAAGAAAATAGTAGCAACAACTTAAGGCCTTTTATTACTTAGGTTTTAAAATCACGTGAAATGATGTGGTTTTACTTGATAGTTACTGCTGCCTACCTGGCCAGCTGCAATCATTTCTCTGTTCTCTGGGAGTAGATACGTTTTCCCCTTCACCTTTGTTCCATCCAAGAAATCCCCATCCATGAGAATGGTTCTATGATACCGTGACCTACTGAACCCAGGTATCCCACTGCAGGCCATCAACCTTTTTCCAGGACTGTCCTCATGTGGACTGCACATTAAAATCACCAGCAGGGAGCTTTTAAAAGATGCCCATACCTGATTCCTAAACACAGAAATCTTAATTTCATCGTTCCTTGGTGGAACCCAGCCTATGGAATTTTTAAGCACCTCACCAAGGGTTTCTTTCGTGGAGCCAGGTGGTTTGTTTGATTGATTGATTGATTGCTTTTTTTTTTCTCTCTTTCCATCGTGGCAATTGTTGAGCACCTTTAAAGGACCGGGTAGCCACATCCACGTTCAAGTTCAGGTATAGGGCTTATGCAACAGGGAGACCACCTACAACCCCAAGTTCTTCCAGTGACGACCTCTCACTTGTCATGGACAGGAGAGCTGGAGACTGAAGAGTGTTTCCTTTTAACAGGCTTGGCTTATC
Organism: Balaenoptera borealis; assembly: GCF_965194805.1. NCBI lineage: Eukaryota > Metazoa > Chordata > Mammalia > Artiodactyla > Balaenopteridae > Balaenoptera > Balaenoptera borealis. The sequence continues at coordinate 34,869,636 of NC_138871.1, read as the reverse complement.
TGTGTTGGCAAGGTGCCCTGGGAGAACTGGCTTTCCGGCATGAGCGCAACGGAATGCAATACGGACCTTGACATTAATCAGACTGGGTCTTCTCCTTGTCTCTGCAAAAGAACAGCCTCGCCATAAAGTGAAGAGACAGGGCTGTTTTATCCTGGCTAGATTCCTTTCCCTCTGTTGTTGGGGAACATGGGGCCCTGAACTTGGAACATTTATAATAATGTTTAGCAACAAGTAAAGAGCCCTGGTCAGATTTCTGGAGGGAAAAGCAGTAGGGGGTTGGAAGTCACCATTTTATTCTCATTTAGGAAATGAAGCTTTTTTCTTTTTTTTTTTTTCCCCCTAGCTCTGTTGTCTCTCCTGAGTTTTATGTCAGGAAATGTGAAGCTGCTGATAGCCTGTTGCTGAAATCAAGTTCAGGCTTTTTCCCCTCTCTTCTTCTTTCTGGTTTCCCTTCCTGAAACTTGGGTTCGTGACAGCTTGTTGTTGGACAGGGCATTAGCCTTTTGTAATTTATTGCTTTTAGATTAAATCTGGGAAAACTCAATATTGCAGTTGAATGATTAGAGCAATACCCCTTGGAGTAATAAATTTTCTTTGGTGCTATGCATCTCCAGATCATGTTTCCCTTCTAATTACATTTACATAAATGATATTCTGTAAAATTAAATTAACATTCAAACGGTTAGACTGGCAGAGAGAGACAAAAATTAGTTACCGAGTTGCATCTCCTAAAAAAAAAAAAATCTAGTTCTTTTCATAATATGAATCACAACCCTCTCTCAAGTGTCTAAGCAATCAACAAAACCTCAGTTCCAGAACTGCACAAGGATGTTTGTCACCAGCTAATGGAGATGTTTTGTTTCTTTCTTGGAGATTTAGACCGTAAAGCCTCATTAGACAGTGACTATGGTGACTTCTCAAACTTGCCACTAATGAATTGCTAATCTTACTTCAAGCTCCTCGCCTTGAAATTCTGCAGTGATCATGGGGAATGTCCAAACTGAATATGCACACAGGACATTGTTCCGGTCTCTGCCTTCCTCATCACCTGCCCCCACTCTTCTGTGAGCCTTGGTTTTCCAGTCTAGGAGTTAACAGAAAGCCAGCCACAGGTGACATCCAGAATCTCCCTACCTTTCTATGATCTCTTACATCACTTCGGTGGGTTTCCATTTTTAAGAGTTTGGGTCTCTTTAGAAGTTGCATTATTTGAAGGGCTTGAATCCAAATCATTAGAAAATCTACCACTTCCTTGTCTTAGTTAAGAATGTTACCTCAGCTATCGTTACACCTATGACGTCATGACAACGTCATGGTCAACAACCATTGGTCAACAACCATTTCCCTTGTGAGCATGATGAGTGGATGTAAAATGTGATTTAATTTATGTAATAAAAAATGCATATATCCCTAGGGAGGAAGTTTAACCAAGGTATTACCAGTAGTATCCCTGAGCAGTGTGATTTTTTCCTATGTATTATGGTTTCTATTGTTTGAATTTCGTAGAGTCAACATTTATCATTTTTATATAAAGTAGCAAGCTGCTGCTAAAGAAGTGTCTTTTCTGGTTCTTGGGGCTCAGGTGAAGAAAGAGTTAAATGAATGTTAGCAGCTTATGCCTTGACTGCTTTTATTCTCCCTGTTAAGTACCAGGACCCATGACTCCTCACCACCTGAGTTTAGCAACACCCTGGACACAATCAGACCCATGGATCATAATTACATGTATTGAGATGTCTGATAAAACATCTCTGTCAGGAGTCCATTCTTAAAATAACCTCTCACGGTGAGGTGTCCTCCAGAACACTTTGTGTAAGATGCCCTGTCCAAAAAACCATTGTTGTCTCTGTTGCTGTCTCCAGGCTCTTTCTTCAGTCTCGAGGCTGGGCAACTACAAGGCTTGCAGGCCTGCAGGGTGCAGCCCACCAAGGAGGGAGCCTGGCATGTTTGATACCAAGGAGGGCCCACTGTGGTTGAATTATAAGAGGCTTGGGAGAAAGATAGGGGTAATGAGATTAGAGAGGCAGGTTAAATTAGATAAAGCAAGACCCTTGACATAAGCTACCTATTTTGGTTTTCTTCTCAGAGCAATGGGAAACAATGGAAATATCATCACCTGGGGGGTGACATAGTCATATTTCATTTTGCAAAGATGACTCTGAGAGCAGGGTGGGAAATCGATTATAGAGTAGTCAGAATGGCTGTGGGGGACCAGCTAGGAGGCAACTACAGTAGTTCAGCCTTCCTAGACCAGAGGGGTGGCCACAGAGGTGTAAAAAAATGGATGCAATCAAAAGATAATTCAGAGGTAAATTTACATCATTTGGTAATAGTTTGGCCATGGGGAAGGAGGAGAAGGCAGTGGCCAGAATGCCTCTTGGGTTTCTCACTATATGACTAGGTAAGTAGTGGATGATGGAACAATTAATGAACACAAGAGAGCAGGTTTAGATGGATGGAAGGTGACACTAGTCTTGGGAATATTGAAATAGATATCCAGGGGGGAGGGTTGAGCAGGCAGATATATAAACCTAGGTCTCAGAGGAAGTCAGGGTAGGCTATATAAAGATGGTAACTGAAGTCATGAGCATGTACGGGGTGATGTGAGTAAGCCCTAGACTGAATTTGACTGACCGTGTCCTAGGTTCTCTGAACCTCAGCACTGATGGTCCTCCCACATGGTGGTCTGGTTCTTCAGTGTTCCTCCCATCTTCCTGCGTGACATTATAGAAAAATTCCACATACTCCTTTGACCCTGCCTGTGGTAATGACTCACTGGATTTTGACCTTGAAGTCTCAGCTCTCTCTTCCAGTGTCAGCTGCCACAATCCTGTTGTCTTGGATCTTGAGGAGAGCTATGAAGCCATTAAAGATGATGCTGAACTTGAAGCCTGGGTCTTAGTTCTGCCATCTCAGCTTCATCTGAAAAACAATCTTCCTCCTCCTAATTGATCCATTCGTTATTTCTGTGTGAATCGAGAGTTGATTTATGGTATATCCAAATGCATGTACTAATGAACCATGTCATAATGGAGTTCTATTACACTGTGCAAATGTCTATAATTCATTTTACACCTCTTATGCAGCACTTATATTATGCCATAAATTATGGTTATTTTCATACCTGTCTTGTCTTCCTTACAAGAATTCAAACTCCTTGAAGACAGGGTTATTGCTTTATGGAGTTTTAGACCTTGTATGGCATCCAAAAGAGTGCCTCTCACTTAAGTACACATCAACACGTGCTTACAAATCAGTGTTGAATGACCAGGGGCTGTGATCTAATGCAGAAAAGTAGTTGCAGTTCTACAGGTGTGAGGTAACCAGAAATTGGGATAAGAAACAAGGGAAGGGCAGTGTCTGGTGTAAAATAATGCCCAATACATATTTGTTGACTGATTGAATTTTAGGAAGAAATGATGGATGAAGAGGAAAAATATCAAAGTGGAGGATGGGAGGAAACAAACAGTTCATCAAACATGTCATGTTCTTTCATGCCCACCTCCTATTTATGTTGTTCCTTCACCTGTAACTCTATTTCGTGCCCCTTCTCCAACCTGCAAGATTCAGCCTAACAGCCACTCCCTTGTGATGCCTTTTCCCCATTGGTCAGTCAGAGCTGGAGGCATCTTCCTTCATGGCCTCACTGATGGCCCAGACTATTCTAGCATGTAATACGTTTATTTGTTTATTTATTTATTTATTATTTTATTTTATTTTTTCATGGTTTACATTAGAGTTTACTTTGGTGGTGTACATTCTATTGGTTTTGACAGTGAACCCACTATTATAGTATTGTATCCTACAGGGTTGTTTCACTTGCCTAAACATTCTCTGTGCTCTGCCTGTTCATCCCTTCCTTCCCTCTAATCCCTGGAAACCACGATTTTTTTTTTTTTTTACTGTCGCTGTAGTTTTGCCTTTTCCAGAATGTCATATACAATAGTTGGAAACATAGAGTATGTAGCTTTTTCACATTGGCTTCTTTCACTTAGTATTTGCATTTAAGTTTCCTCCATGTGTTTTTCATGGCTTGATAGCTCATTTCTATTTAGGTCTGAATAATATTCCATTGTTTGGATTTCTTTTTTTGTTTTTTGACTCTATAACGTTTATTTATCCATACATATGTATCAGTCAATACTTTAATGCTTTATATATGTTAACTCATTTTATCCTTACTTTTTATAAATAAGGACACTGAAGAACAGAGAGGTGAGGTAATTTGCCCATATCTCACAGATAGTAAATGACAGAACTGGATTCAAACTCAGATAATCTAGTTGTAGTTTCTGTACTCTTTTTTTTTTTTTTTTCACACACACACACACTGTATTTTATTTTTACAAGAGATAAATAAACTGACACCAAGCATTGTAAATGGATGACCACAACAAAAGCAACAATGATTGCAATTACCAAACACGAAACACACTCATACTATGTCATAATATTGACATTCAGTCCAGTAATCCTCCACTGTAACAGCTCCTTTACTTTGCAGTGAAAATTGATTTGTATATTTTTTGCCTCTGAGTCCTTGTGGGATTTTTTTTTTTTATTCAAACAGAAAGTCACAAAAATTATACTCATCCTCATCAGTTCACTCAGTCCCATGTAATTAATTTTTTTTCATCTTGATCTTTTGTTAGCACTTTTATGAATTCATCAGTTTTCCATTAGAGTTCTGAAAATGCTTATTCATTCAGTTCAGCAGTACAGTCAGTTACCAGAAACCTGTACTTGTCAAGAGTCTTTTCCATGAATTCCTTGAAGATGAAACCCTTTTATAGGAACATTGTTGCAAAAGCATCAGAGTTACACCTAGAACTGTCTGTAAATGACAAAAGACTTAAAAATGACCACGGTTAAAGATTTGATGAAAGTTCATAATAATGCAATTGACAAGGAAATATAGTTATTTCTGGGATATACATTTTAAAGTAATAACTAGAATTACGACTTATTATACCAGAACATATAACATTTTTAGAAACTTCATGTAATGTGTGACACGTTTATTATGTTTATGTGTATACTTCCAGCTCTCTATCATTAACCAAGCTCCTGTGGGATGGCACAAGTTCAGCTTCTAGAACAGAGAGGCACTCAACAGTATGGCTGAGTGTCAGGATAGAGGGTTAGATAGGGCTCCACACTCACCATTGAGCAACATTTCCAGAGCACTTCTAATACTACCCCAGTACCGTCAATGTGACTGCTTACCTGCCTGAATTCCTATGTAAAGAAAAAGCAGCTGTCTTATTCTAGAATTAAAGTTCAGGTTAACTCTAGCTAAAACTGGGCTGTAAGTCAGGAAACATGAATTTTATCCTTCTTTTATATTTCAAATCTCTACGGCTTTTGACAAATCATTGAAACAACAGTTTCAGTGTTATTTTCTGTATAATAGGCAAATTAGGCAATGCACATGAAAGCAGATTATCCACTGTGACTGTACAAACACAATGGGGGGTAACATCAGTGTTAGTTGCTGCTACTGATGTGAGAAAGGTCAGTGGTGGTGGCCTTCCATCTGTCATTTAGTCCATACTTGATTACGAGCACATAGAATGTGCTCAGGTTTGTGATTTAGAAGAGAGGGGAAGTTTTAGGACACGTGGTTTGTGTTCTCAGATTGTTTGCAATATGGATCGGGAGACATGACTGAAGCAAATCAACTACAAGCAAGATGTGTGCAAATGCAGGGTCATAGGTGATCAGACCGTTTGTGTCATTGCAGACCATTTGTGCCAGAAGGAAAAGGGTTAATGAGTGTACACTGTGATGTTTATGTCGGGAGAGGCCTCTCTTCCTTTGACCTTTATAGACACCTCTGGGTGTTCTGTGATCTAATCAGTTGGCACTTGCATCAGGATCTACTAATAAGTAGCTCCATTTTCTGCCATTCATCCCCTTTCTTCAGGGCAACTCAGCTCAGAGTTCCCCATGCAGCTGAAGCCCTTGGCTCAGTCCCTCCAGTGGCTGCCAGCGGGCTGCAAAAGACCACAAGCTCCCCAGTCCTGACTTTCCCAGGTGGAATGTTGGGTGCGGCTCTCAGAGCCTGATCAAGGCTGCCGGCCTCTTGCTGCCTCCATCTGGGTCTGCTGTCAGTGGATGGATGCCCACGGCGCTAGCTCACCCACCTGAGGTGAACAAATGAGACCAGAGCTCCCAAGCTCCTCAGGGAAAGCTAAGAAGGCCGGTCACTGGAACCCATCATTGCCTGTGATTTGTCCACCAGGGAAAGGTTAGAGAAATTTATGAGTGGGCACCATATGCCAGCCCAACATCTGCTTCCTCGTAAGGGGCATGAATATAGGACAGTGCTAAGTGCATTAAAGGAGAGATTCAGGCATGAGAAAAGTACAATTTAACTGCTTAGGGGGGGTGAAGACTCCAAAGGCCTATTAGGAGTTTGCAACATTCATTTTTTTATTCACAGATTTTATTTTTCAGAGCAGTTTTAGGTTCACAGCAAAATTGAGGGGAAAATACAGGTATTTCTTGTATATATCCTACCCCTACACACACATAACCTTCTCCATTATCAACATCCCCAACAAGAGTGTTTCAGTTGATGAATCTACATTGTTACCTACAATGGCACATCATTATCACCCAAAGTCCATGGTTTAATTAGAGTTCACTCTGGGTGCTGTGTATTCCATGTGGTTGGACAGATGAGTAATGACATATATCCACCATCACGGTGTCATACAGAGTAGTTTCACCTCCCTAAAATAATCTGTGCTCTGCCTAGTCATCCCTCCTTCTTCCCATATTCATTTTTCAAAGGAAACTTCTTTAGAGGTGCTGGGAGACCTAGAGTCCTTCCCTTAGTCCCCTCCCAGTGGTCGTTGAGCTACAGCCATCAGTGCTGGGGACCTAAAAGAAACAGTTTCAGAACGACTGTCCTAGTTGAATGCAAGAAGGGGAATTGATTTTCTTTTTCAGTATTTTCTGCACTTAACACCGGGGAAAGGCTTATCCCATTCTGACATAAGAAGATGTTTGGACAAGTGTTCCTTACAGATCAGGATGTTATTGATCAGTGTCCTTAGTGAAGCTGATTATGAAATTTACTTGAAATACACAATGCATTTAGCCTTCTTTTAATATGCCAAATGCTTGTAGAAAGTAAGGGAGTACAGTCTAGGTAACTTGATGCTGTTCTTTAATCTTTCTGAATCTACTAGGCATCAAAGATCATGCTTATACTATGCTATTGCCCAGATCCAGGCTGTGATATCCAAGTCTTGATTGACAGTGTCACATAGGCAGATGTGACAGTGGGAGGAGACATGGTGGAATTTCAGTGGTAGTGCCACCCTCAGATTTTGCAACTTCTGTTTCAAAAGTGGTGATTATGGATGACATCCTAGAGCCTTGAGTCATTTCCTCAGTACTGTACACACCAAGATTCTTCAGATACGTGTCTTCCTCACTGCTTGCAGTTCCAGGCGATGCTGTAGCCAGACACAGTGAATGACCACCATCAGCAGGGTCATCATTAGCTATGAAAGTGACAGTGGCGCTTTAAAATATTTTTAAAATATTTAAAAATTCTTGGTATTTTGAGGAAGATACGTAAAACATATATAAGTGCTTTAGACAATCCTGCTCAAAAACAGAGGCTGAATCTATTGGATAATCATAATAAAATAAAATGAAGTATTGATAAATTCCATTTAACTCATTAAAGATATGATCTAGAAGGAAAAATATGCCCCAAATTGATGTCTAATGGGAAAACCAAAAAGATACCCCTCAGAAACAGTATGTATAGCAGACAGAGTATGGACTGTTGAGTTGAAGGGAACACTCAAAGTTCAAATTCCCCCCACCTCTACTACTCATTGGATGTACAGTGAACTTGAACAGGTACTTAATCTCTCTGGGACTCAGTATCCTCAACAGTAAAAGAAAACTTTTAATTCCTTTTCATAGGTCTTGAGATATCCATGAATGGAAGGTCCTTTTTCACTCACTCGTCTTCATCTTACCCAAAGCCACACATGCTAGTTATATGGAAGGTCAGTTTTATGGAAGGCAGCCTGATAACATGGAAGGGTGCTGGTTTCAGAGTCTGGAGACAGGCAAGTCTCTCAATCTTCATGAGTTCTCATTTCCCCAACATAAGATGAATGGTTTGGCATAATCATTAAAGCCTTAATCAATACTCAGATTTTTTGGTCTCCCTTTGAGTGGCTTTGGGGGAAAACAAGAGCAACCATTACACACACCCAACAACTTCAGAAATAGCCACCTACTGGAGCTACCAAGTTTTGTTAGGTGCTCTGCAGTGCTGCTCTGCTGCTACGGACAGCTTCTAGTGTTCTGACCTCCACTGTCCTCCCCTCCCTGGGATACAGATGTCTTTCATTGCGTTAAAACTCCAGTCAGTCCTGAGCGTAGAGGGCCGTGAGAGTCTTTGGTGCCTTGTTTTCTCTGCTCAACATACTTCTCTTTCCACTTTCTTCTCCCTCTGGGTTCCCAGGGACCAAGAGAAAGTTAACATCCTCTTGTGAAATATTTTCACACTTCTTAAATTCAAATTAAGGAATACTTGAATAGTTGATAAGAGAACCTTCAACCCTCACCTCACCTCAGATATTTATATCAAGCTTTGAGGTTAATAGGGGAAAACTAAGGATAGAATTTTTGGCACTGATCCATGAGTAGAAGATTTTTTTTTGGATATAAGATAATCCCAAATCCTTGACAGGAGTAGTTCAGAGGCAATACTCTTCCCACAAGAGAAAACCCTGCTTCCATTTTTTTCTTCAGAGGGACCTGGTATGGTGGTCTGTCTGAATATCTCTGGTGATACCAATATTTTACCTGTGCCTGCTTCGCACCAGCATAGCTTCTCCTGTACAATGAGGAAGAGGTAAAGGGAGAAGGCTTTCAGGTCTTACTGTCACCTGATGGTATCGTCTTGCTCTGGACTCCTAGTTCAATGGAAGAGGGCCAGAGCAGCGCACATGGCATTCCACCACAGTCTGGGCTTGCTCTGGCCTAGCTCAGCTTGGTCGCACTTGTTGTGATCATGTCCTTCTCAGCCTTTGCCAGCAAAGGAAGCCTCCCTCTGAACACAGCCTGCATGAATTCTCCACTCTGAGTCCCCAGCTCCTGGCACAGTTGCAAGCACACAAAAGTCCCTATGAAAAGCTTGCTGAATAAGTGGAGAATGAGATTATTCTGTCAGAAAGGAATAAAAGTAACTTGGCAGTATCTTAGCCAATGAAAATAACTATTCTAACACCTTGTTTTTATTTAATTTTGACTTGGGTATAATTTGGAAATCTTCCTTTCTTTTTCTCAGAATGAAGCGATGAGATAAGTAGTAAATATCCAGGCTCTGTCACTTGTCATGTGATATTTGCCAAGTTACTTAAGCTCCCCATGCCTAAGTTTCTTCATCTCTACAAGAGGGAATAATACTATAACCTAATTTGACAGATGTGTTAATTAACTCGATGATGGGAATCCTTTCACAATGTATATCTATATCAAATCATCATGTACACTTTAAATATCTTATAATTCTATTTGTCAATTACACCTCAATAAAGCTGATAAATAAACAAATAAATAATCACTGCCATGGAAAAAGTAAAATAATAGAACCTAACTAATAGAGCTGCTGGGATAATGAAACTGAAACTTGTGAAGCACTTGGAAAAGTGCCTGGCACAGAAAAAATTTGTAGTTAGGCAATTTTTTTTAATCAAGTCCCTGTTTAGGCAGCATGGCACAGTGAATTAAAATAAGAATCAGGCATGTGAGTTATAATCCTAGTTCTACCACTAGGTGTGTCCATGAACTGCTTGGGAATTTGGTCCCGCGATCTGTAGAAAGGGGGTATTGGACCAGGTGACTTTGAAGGTGATTCTAGTTCTAACAAATTTAAGGAGTTCTGAACTATTTGGGTAATGGACCCCTGAGAGGTTTACCTTTGGAAATGATTGATAGTTGGCAGCCCTCTGACCTATGATGGTGTGCCAATTTCCTCTTTTTTTGACATCTTACTTCCTCTGTGTATTCCTGTTGTCTGTGCATTCCACCACGCTTGAAGGAAGATTAAAAACTAATTTGAGGGGCTTCCCTGGTGGTCCAGTGGTTGAGAATCTGCCTGCCAGTGCAGGGGACACGGTTTCGAGCCCTGGTCTGGGAAGATCCCACATGCCGCGGAGCAACCAGGCCCATGAGCCACAACTACTGAGCCTGTGCTTCTGGAGCCTGTGCTCCGCAACAAGAGAGGCCGCGATAGTGAGAGGCCCGCACACTGCGATGAAGAGTGGCCCCTGCTCGCCGCAACTAGAGAAAGCCCTCGCACAAGAAACGAAGACCCAACACAGCCAAAAATAAATAAATAATAAATAAATTTAAAAAAAAAAAACTAATTTGATTTATACTTGAAAAATACTGAATTAAAAAAAAGTTTTGCTTTTTTTTTTGCTTTTCTGTTTCATAAAAAAATCAGTGACTTAAAGAGAGGAACAAACTAGAGTGAAATAGAGAAAATTTGTCATTTTCCAAGTTCTTCCTAAATTAAGATTTCTCAATATTATTTTATTGTTTCGTTTGAGGAAAATTTCTAGAATTCGAGGCATCCTCATAATGTAAGTGCTAGCTTTAAAATAGCCCCAAACAAAATATAACATGTTTAGTCAATTTGATAGTTTAGATTTCTTACGCGTTTCTCTTCCATTGATTTGGAAATTCCAAAAGTGAATTTTGAGGCTCAACCGTTGGTGTGACGTTCCCATCTATTTAAAGCAATTAATATATTGGCTCCAATATTAGAACATCTATTTATATATTTAAAAAGTTCCATTCCACTTTCATTACTCTGCATATGCTTTATAAAAAACATGACATATTGTGTCCAGTTGTACATATAGTGCTGTATGCTCAAACATGTATGGGTTAGGAATCCAATCAAAAAAGTTTGGTGACCACTTCTTTGGACAAATATAGCATGTAACTTTGGGCTGAAATTTTGGTCAAATATTTTGACATTCATAAATTTATTAATTGAGTATCGAGCACCTACTGTATGCTAGGTTCCATGTTAAGCACTAGCTGTTCATATGCTTTTGTTTATAAACTGTGTTTTTTACCCTGGAAGTGGTAAGTCCGCATGGCACATCGTTGGGAAAAACCAAACATATGGCCATATGTTAGTTATCTATGTCAGTTCAGCCTCTCTTTACTTGAGTATCTTTGATCTTCTTACCTCTACTATTCATTGCAAACACATGTATGTTTGGCAAACTGATAAATGTGAGATAATCAAGTACAGAATTATGTCTGAAAACAAATGACAAAGGACTCTCTCACAGGACCAATAGGAGAAATTTCATGCCTGGGAGAAGGAAGATTAGAGGAGACCAGTAAAGAAATGGCTAGAATCAGAAATAATGGACTAAATTTTGGAGGGAAGATTGGGGAGGCTCAGGGTTCCAGATATTTAGCTGCTCTCCAAAGATGGTGTAATTTGTTTTTGCTAAGGCTTAGAGGTCATCAGTGAAGGAGGTTAAGTTTAGGGTATCATAGGACCCCAAGTTAGTTGTATAATGCTCATGTAAGGCAGAATGTGTGTGCCTTTACCCAAGACAGCATCCGGGTTCTTGCACTTATGTACATAAATCTTTGATATACATCCATCTTTGGGAAGATTGTATCCCATTGGAAACATGGTGCTCAAAGACTGCTGATGAATATTAACAAGTGCAGTCTTGAATCTGGAATTTCAACCATCTTAAACATTCACAACAAGGTTGATGGAATTTGTAGGAAAGGTTAGGTAGAGGGAAAGAGGGAGGCTAATGAGAAGTAGCTTATTTGATGCCGAGATCAAGAATGCAAGTCATCACAGATATAATGACTAAGTTACCAATGCGATTTAGACCAGTATCAAATAAGAGATTTTAAAAGGTTTTTTTCAGGTAGTTCTTGGAAATAGCAGAGACAATTGGGTCTGGTTTATGGCACTGTTCAGAGTAAGATGCAAGGCCAATCCTAGGCTTTAGTTTGGGGGTCTCAGTACTGGCACTTCTGTAGGGCGAATCATTCAAGTGCAGGAAAAAAGAGAAAGCAACTCTGGCAGAAGTTGTTTACTGCCTCCCTCTTTAATCAGTCAATAAAGTCAGATCCAGGCATCCCAGTCTGTCAGGGGACTTTGAAGTCTCAACCGTCAGTGAGCTGTGAACCTGTGACTCTTGAACTTGCCACTTTGCAAGGTTGCCTGTTGAACTTTTCTGTTGATTTTCAGTAATTACAGAGATGAAAAGCACCCACTAAAAACAAGCGATGGAACAACGCAGACTGTCCACTAGGAAACCTGTGGGGTTTTGCCCCACAAAAATATGAGCTTTGGAAATGCAAAACAGAGCACTTCTGGCAGAGTAGAAACTGACTTAGATATATACATCCAAAAAAGGTGAGGGAGAGTCAGTACTGAACTTGAGATTGGAACTGGCCAGGAGGACATAGGACAGAAAGCCCAGCGGTCTGGCTGATGTACCACACCACAACCCCCCTGAGTGTCCCTGAAGGGTCATAGAGAAATGCTTTGAATCCATGAGGCCTGGGCACAAGGACATGTGAAGACAAGCAGCCTGGTCTTCAATCAGGGTGATTCTGTGCAATGCAGTGGGGTTTCTCCCAATTTTCACCTTGTTGGTGCCTCTATAATCTCCAGGGAGTAGTAATTGCAGGTATTTTCCAACTCATCTGGTTGCAAAAGCTATCGAGACATAACTGTCTGGCTAAGCTCACATTATTTCTAGGCAGGGTAAAGCCAGCCTATGTGTAGTTGGGTGATGAGAGAGAACAGCTATCCCAGAGCTTAGGCCAGAACAGGATTTCATTCACTACATCCATTTAACAAATATTTACTGAGCATCTACAGAGTGTGGGGCACTGTCCTCAGGAGTTGGGATGTGTCAGTAAACAAAAAGATCAATGGATAGATCAATCAATCAATCCTTGCCCTTTTGGAGCTTACATTTAGTGAGGAGTCAAAGAAGCTGACAACATATTCACAGCATTTCAGGAGTCAGAATAAACATGAATCAGGCGAATTCCCTGGCAGTCCAGTGGCTGGGACTCTGTGCTTCCACTGCAGGGGGCCTGAGTTCGATCCCTGGTTGGGGAACTAAGATCCTGCAAGCTCATGGCATGACCAAAAAAATTAAAAACAAAAAAAAAAGGGCTTCCCTGGTGGCGCAGTGGTTAAGAATCCACCTGCCAATGTAGGGGACACAGGTTCGAGCCCTGGTCTGGGAAGATCCCACATACCATGGAGCAACTAAGCCCGTGCACCACAACTACTGAGCCCGCACACCAAACTACTGAAGACCGCACTCCTAGAGCCCGTGCTCTGCAATAAGAGAAGCCACCGCAATTAGAAGGCCGCACACTGCAACGAAGAGTAGCCCCCACTCGCCACAACTAGAGAAAGCCCACGTGCAGCAATGAAGACTCAACGCAGCCAAAAATAAATAGAAATAAAATACATTTTAGGGCTTCCCTGGTGGCGCAGTGGTTGAGAATCTGCCTGCCAATGCAGGGGACATGGGTTCGAGCCCTGGTCTGGGAAGATCCCACATGCCACGGAGCAACTAGGCCCGTGAGCCACAACTACTGAGCCCGCGCGTCTGGAGCCTGTGCTCCACAACAAGAGAGGCCGCGATAGTGAGAGGCCCATGCACCGCGATGAAGAGTGGCCCCTGCTTGCCGCAACTAGAGAAAGCCCTCGCACAGAAATGGAGACCCAACACAGCCAAAACTAAAATAGATTAAAAAAAAAAAAAAAAGAGTAAGGGTCACTGACTTTAAAATAAATAAATAAATAAATAAAATAAATTTTAAAAAGGCATAAAAAAAAACAAAAAAAACAAACCATGAATCATAGATGAGAGTCAGCAACAGAATCTGGGCCACTCCATCTACTCCTCATGGTATATCCGTGATGTGGCCATAACAATTTTATTCTGGACCACCTCTGATGAGAGGTAGAGCAGGTGTAGATGGAGAAATGGAATCAGGCAAATTGGGTTTAAACTCTAGCTCTACCGGCTATTAGCTGTGTAACCTCTGTCAAAAGTTTAAACTCTCTTTGCTTTAGATTCTTTATCTGTAAAATGTGGATGAGAATACCCATCTCACCTGTTTGTGGTGCAGATTAAGAAAGTATATACAAATTCCTCTACAAGGGCCTGACTTATAACAAAAATTCAATAATTTATATTTTTCTTCTTTTATTTTTGACAAAGTTGTGTATGGTAATTTTGTAACCTTTTCTCATACTTTTTGGGCAGACAGTATAGGCCATTATCTTTTTATATTTGAGGTAAACTGAGGTAGAGAGTTGGGTGAATTCTTCCATCATAATTAATTCTGATCCCTGCTCATTAGCAGCCTTCTGGAATAATCTTGATTAATCTGGACTCTTCTTTCCATTTTGCTCACCCATTTGAGGTTTCTGCCATTGGCAAACTTTCTGTACTTTTCTATTCATTTTGATGAAGGTGTTTCTCAGTGCAATGGTTGAAATAAAACAATGACAAAAGAAGTGTATACCCAAATGTAAAATAGATAGCTAGTGGGAAGCAGCCGCATAGCACAGGGAGATCGACTCGGTGCTTTGTGACCACCTAGAGGGGTGGGATAGGGAGGGTGGGAGGGAGACACAAGAGGGAGGAGATATGGAGATATATGTATATGTATAGCTGATTCACTTTGTTATAAAGCAGAAACTAACACACCATTGTAAAGCAATTATACTCCAATAAAGATGTTAAAAAAAAAAAAAGTGTATGTTTGTAAGGCAGAAAAAAGCAGTGGATGTCTGAGGTTCTTAAATATGTCCTTGAATCTCTGTGGGCCAGGAGGGAGCTCTGGGGCAGGAGACCTCTCTGGGTTAAAAGTTGAAGCTCAAGGTGAGTAAACAAGCAACTTCATGGAGCTGCCAGGACAATACAGGGAAGTAATGTCTCCAGAGCCCTGAGCATTTTGCTTGGCACATAGCAGGTACTTGATTTTCCTTCCTCTATTCCTGGCAATACCATAAAACAAAGAGACAACTTTGAATATGCATTATTCTATATCAGGGTGGGCAAATCATGTCAGTTCAGAAGAAAACAAGGAATTTGGGGGACAGAAGAGCTAGTTCTGGAGTAACACTTGTATCCTTGCGGCCAGAAAGACATATTTTTCTAAAGTGGCTGGAGCTTGTTGCTTGGCTAGATACATTCTATTTGTGGTGACTTTCTCTAAAGCCATGATTAATGTGGGCTTTTAAAAATTGTTTTTCTTTGTGTTATGTAAATAGGGTTTCTCTCCAGTATGGCGGAATGCTGGTTTTAATTAAATTTAGGAAGGAAGGGGAGGGGGTTTGGGTAGCCTGACCAAGTTGAAGAGCATCAGTGAAAAATCACTTTTATGTTTGGAACGTGGCATTTGGAAACAGAATAAATAATATGAAGAGAGGACTTCTCCAAATAGGAAAATAATGAGTATGCTTAAACTCTCTTATATTGTTCTCATTTTGGCTTAAGACAGGATTCTTGCTTTGGAAAGGAGATTTTTCCTTTTTTAATTACTAACTCTTCGTATTGTATACATCCCATGCCTTGAACCACCTTTCTTTTTGTTTTATTTTCCTCCAGAAAAAAGTCACTATTTTATGAAAATGAATTTTGCTGTTCAACGAATCATATGTTTATTTGTGTTATTTTGGCCATAACGTAACTGAAATTTTGATCAAGGCTAATCTGTACTGGACCAAAGTTAATTATGATGCAGAGAGGAAACTACATTACTTTTGGCTAAAATTTACCTTTATTCAGCATACTCTTTTCTTACAAGAAATATTTACAAATTAGTGGTATGAACATGTTACTTAGAAAAAAATTATCTTCGAGCACTTGAATAATCTACATTTATTTATAATAGTTATGTTAATTAGAAACTAGTCTTGTTTATTCCTGAGAGCAACCTTAAGAGCCTCTTAGTCAGCAGAAGGGTGAATGGATAAACTCGGAGACAACTTAAATTACGGTGGGTGGGAGTCGTAAAACAATATTTCTTCAAAAATATTTCCTTATCTAGATTTTTTTCATGGTTTTGGCCTGACCTTCCCCTCTGTTAGTTCAAATTAGTAAAAGTGGTCTGCATTCCTAAATCATTCTTGAAAGCTCTACCTCCTGACTTCCAATCAATGGTGTGCCCCTGGCAGTTTATGTACTTGTAGGCGGTTCCTCACCTGGGGCAGTGAGCAAGCTCACTAAGAGTCTGATCGACTCTATCTCTGAAATATGATTAGGGTGAAACACGTGCATTGTTTAATGGAAAGGGAAACTCTAAATTTAAGGCAGTCATGCTTCTTGTGGGGAGGTCAAAGAGTGAGTAAGTTATGGGTTGGGGGGGAGAAAGGAGGGAGGAGAAATGTTTATGTGTTCCATGGTATTTGGAACCAACTTACAACTGGCCCCTAGAATTCAGAGATTTACATGTTGTGTCATAGGAGAAAATGGATTGGAAATTGTAGAGTAACACTTAAAAGTGCCTCGCAGGAGCTTCCCTGGTCAATATACCCCCTGATTAACTTTAAAAAGAAGAGGAAAAAATTAATATTGAAAAAAAGTCTCTGCTTGAAAGAAAGAACCATTTGGAAGGCAGCCATTGGGTAGTGCTTAAAGGCAGTAATTCAATGACTTACAAAGCTTTGTGAATTTGGGCAAGTTCCTTAACTTCTCTAAGCCTCATCATTACAAAGAGGGTATCATAGGAGGGAAGTATTTCGTACATACTCAATGGACAAGAATGCAGCATAATGCATTTGTTTGAAAAGTAAGGGCAGAGGAGGAAAATCATTTGAATCGCAAGAATGATCCCATCTGCTATTCTACTCAATGAATTTCCCCAGGTAAATGTGAAATGGAAGGAATGAACTTGTTCTTCCTTCATTTGGTCTTAATTCCTGAGGTCCGCATATGAAATGAGCATCTCAACAAACCTAGCGTTTACACTGTTTAAAGAAACAGTATGTTCTTTTGTACAATAATATCCTAATGTATACGTTGCCACTTCCTCTGGGACTCAGCTGAACATTGAAGGAGGTAAGACTGGCTGGGTCACACTTATTGAGAGATGGTATTCCTGTCACTACTACAATGCCTTTCTGCCTCAGGTATTTCCAGTGAGAATGCAGACTATGTTTTTTTGCCTTATGCGTTAACTTTAGAATTTCACCCTGCGGTAAGATGTAACTCCACTCTTATGGCTACTCTTAAAAGGTGATTGGGTCCTAGAGACAGAAAGTAGAAGAGTGGTGACTAGGGGTTGGAGGGAAGGAGAAATGGGAGTTATTGTTTAATAGGTACAGAATTTCTGTTTGGGATGATGAAAAAGTTTTGGAAATGAATTGTGGTGATGGTTGCACAACATTATAAATGTGCTTAATGCCACTACTTACAAATGATTAAAATGGTAAGTTTTATGTTATGCGTATTTTACTATAATGACAACAAAAAAGGTAGTTTGTCAGGTTCCATGAGAAAATATGCATGTCGAGCAGTTAGCACAAAGTCATGAATGGCTAATACAAGTAACTATAATGATTAGAGGGATTTTTTGGCTACTGTCCGTATATCAGCCTACCTATCTGATTTGATGACTTTTGACTCAGTCTAATTAATGCACTGGCTGGGAGGGGATGTGATGGTTCTCCTGACCCATGGGTACATTTCAGGGCATAAATCACAGAGCTCCCCTCTGGATCCCATTAAATCCTTGTACCTTTCCTTCCTACTGCCTACGTCTCGTTTGTTCCTGTGTGTCCAGTCCAACCCAGGCATGGTTTTGTGGTGTTTGCGTCCATGTCTGTCTCTGTGATCACCATCTAGACTTGTCTGCATTTTCTGAGTTTCCTCCTTTGTTCTCTTTGAAATCATTTTGTGTTCTTCTTCCTGTTCCCTATATGATGAGCCTCAGTCCGCAGTTCCTGTTGGAAACCTACCCTCAGGCTCTATCTTCCTCTTTCAAGGGGATCAGACATAACCTGCATAACAGGGAACCAGGGGGCTCAGGATTTACCTCCTAAAACCATTCAAAGCTGGTGTTCTGATTGGGGCACTGCTCCTGTGTGTGGTTGGGAAAAGTAAAAGAACAGAAGTTGAGGGTTTGGTGTGGGCTGCCACCTGGAGAAGAAGACCAGGAGTTGGAGAAAATGGGAAAAGAGCCAAGGTCAGAAACAGAGAGTGGAATAAGTGTGGCAGAAGATATTGAGAACACAGAGAAATCAGGACCAGGGAAAGAAACAATATTCAGAATAGACAACTCTGATCTGAGACCCAGAGACTATTTATTTCACTGGATGTAACCACCTGCTTAAAGTTCCAGATCAGTTTTCTCCTCTGCTGGTCTTCCTCCCACTTGAAATGCCTGTAGCTGAGTCTGGAAAAGGACTTGACATTACAGTGTGACATGATCTTAGAGATAATGCAACTCATTTGTCTTATTTTCAGATGAGGCATGGCACAAAGAAGGAAGATGCAGTACTCCAGCTCACCCGGCTATTCAGTGGTGAGGTCTGGACTTGAATTCACATTTCACCATTTTCAATAATCCCATTGTACTTTTTGACCTCCCATAGGTGACGGCCATGATGGTGGAGTTTGTAGAACCATACTGAATATAACACCATATGCATTGCAGCAGGTAATAAATGCTTCTTGATTGTAGTGGTGATGAAGATGATGATGATTATGGCCATAGAGAAAACTCCATTTAGATGAAATTAAATGATACCGCATGGGTGAGAGAGGAAAATGCCTTGCTATTTAATGGCTGACATATAAGATGAATTTGGTAATGAAGCTCGGGGACTTATCAGGCCAGAAAACTGCATTCTCTCATTAGACAGCCCTTAATGACCGACTTATTACTAATATAAAGGAAAAGATATACATATAAACACATGTTACTGAATGTTTGGCTGCAAGAAAGGAAACCAGTACACCAGCTTGAGGGATTAGCAACAGACGCTGTTTCTGTTTGAATGATCAAATGTGCTGTTTTCCAGCTGGAAAGTGACAACTGAAGTTAAAGGGTAAAGGATGATTTGACTATAATTATAAAAAAGACAGGGCAGAGTAATGTAAAGGAAGCAGGTGGAGATTGCTAGCTCTAAGGATCCCTGCAGGGGACTAGAAGAGGGGATAGATTTATTTGGAAGTCTGACTTATGCCTTCTTTTGGGATGTGTATCACTAAAAGTATTCAACTCCTCACTCATTTGGCATTCATTTCTCTGGTAAACTCAATTATCTAAGATACAGTTGACAGTCATCAGGGAAGCCAACATGGAGGTTGCATATATTCACAAAATCTTATGCAGTTCACCCATAAGAGTTCTTCTTAAGTCCCTGCTCAGAATTTATTGGACACCCAATCTTAGAGAGTTACCCGGTTGCCTAGCTTGTAGCAAATTATAAGCAGTGCAGCTCAAGGTGTGAAAGAGGTGTTTAATGAAAGGCACTTTGTTTATAACCAGGGAAAGTGATGCCTGACAACTTGAAAGTAAGGAAAAAGAAAGAAAACCATGAAACAAACAAAATATAAAGATACTTAGTATGAAGTAGACCACAGTGATGTGTTATCATTTGGTGTAGGGAAGCTTCTACATATCACTATAGCCCTCGGCGTAACTGTTGATGTATATCATAACCAAAGGAGCTTTGTGTCAGTCATGTGATTTGAAAATTTAGACAGTCTAGATAATTTCCAAGGCTTCTCCACCAGAAAAGGAGGGAAAAAAGGAAAATTTTGTTGCTGTCTTCATAGCAGAGACCATATTCAGAAATGGTAGGAAAAAGTGGAGTTTTCTCCCCAAAATAAATTTGGCACTTGAAGCATTTATCTCAGTTATCTGGAAAACTATATTCCTGGGAACACCGTATTGCATGCTGCTGCCCCAGTGATATCTTGGTTGGGTGTCGCCAGGGTTGCCGTCCTGCCTCAACCATGTATTAGTCAATGGTTTTGGCCAAGGTACTGCCCATTGCTAATCACAGTTTCTTTATTTGTAAACTGGGGATTATAATATCTACCACATAGGGATGTTCTAAGTACTAATGGATTGATTTGACGTGTGTCTAACGCTTAGCTCTATGCCTAGAATATAGAAAATTGCTGTCAATGATGTAAAAAAAATTTTTTTCCCTCCTGTTTTTGATTATGTATACAGATGTAGGGGATGAAGTTGTAGGTCAGGGGAAGCTATGACACTTGAAGGGGCCACTCAGTGGAAATAAAGGTGAAACAAAGAGTGAGTCTCACCATCACGTCAAGACATTGCAGCACTGCTTACAATAGCCAAGACGTGGAAGCAACCTATATGTCCATCGGCAGATGAACGGATAAAGAAGAAGTGGTGCATATATACAATGGAATATTACTCAGCCATTAAAAAGAATGAAATAATGCCATTTGCAGCAACATGGATGGATCTGGAGATTATCATACTAGGTGAAGTAAGTCTGACAGAGGAAGACAAATATCATATGATATTGTTTATAAGCAGAGTCTTAAAAATATGATCCAAATGAACTTATTTACAAAACAGAAACAGACTCACAGACTTAGAGAACAAACTTATGGTTACCAGGGGGGAAGGGTGGGGGGAAGGGATAGATTGGGAGTTTGGGATTGACATGTACACACAGTTATTTTAAAATAGATGACCAGCAAGAACCTACTGTATAGCACAGGGAAATCTGCTCAGTATTCTGTAATAACCTAAATGGGAAAAGAATTTGAGTAAGAGTAGATACATTTATATGTATAACAAAAAAATTTTAACTGTGCTAAAATACACATAACATAAATTTTACCATCTTAACCGTTAAAAAAAAAAGACATTGCCACTAACATAGCTAGATTGTGTCCCCATCCCAATTCCTTACTGTCCTTCCCCCTCAAAGTGGTATATGTACTGGTTTATCCCTCTGCAATTTATATAATTTTGCAAATAGTACAGTATCTCATTTGGCCTTTACAATAAGCTTGTGAGAGTAGTGCTTATCTGCCCCAATTCACAGATGAGGAATGAGTTCCTTAGGATTCAATAACTTGCCCACGTTTAACCAGATCTTAAAGAGAAATAAACTTGAACTTGAGTCTTATGCTCCAAGTCCAGTGGTTTCTCTCCTTGTTTATACTGCCCCCATAGACCTGATTCATGACTTACGATAGATTAATGATTTGGGAAAGGACTGGTTTGGGAATATGTGAGCTTGTTGTGCTTTTGAAAATACAGGAAATAGCATACAATTATATGGAATTGGATGCAAAATTTACAATAAGTCAGATAAAAACTGGATCAAAGCTTTATTCTGTCCAAAAAACTATTTATAAATCTTTATGGTACAAATAAAATATGCGAGAATGTTTTAAATCACTAAAGAGAAAAATCTGTATTCAAGCAGTCTTAAACCTGTTTGGAACATCATTTTTATATAAAAATCCAACTATCAATTACAAGTCAGCTTCATCTGGGTTTAAAGAAGTCTACAGAGATCTATCCTGGGAAAGGGTTTCAATGTGTAGAATACATTGACTTGGCTGATATGGAGTTTGATGTAACAAAATGACATCTAAAATTTTTTTTATACAATTTTTAAAGGTTACTTTCCATTTACAGTTATTATTATAAAATATTGGCTATATTCCCTGTGTTACACAATACATTCTTGAGCTTATCTTTCTAAAATGACATCTTTATTAAAAAGAATACATCTTTTTCTTTTTATATGTTTTCCAGTAAATCAAGTAACCCCTTCTCTCAATTAAAAAGGCAGGAAAGAGGAAAGGAAGAGGAGAAAATAATATTTATTGAGCATCTATACAGAAACATAGACTTTACTAAGCACTTTTACATGTGATCTCATTTAATCCTAAAAATAGCTGTTTGCATTAGGTACACATTACAGTATTCTCCTCATTCAGAAGAGTGAGTTTCCAGGAATTTCTACAATAGATGTTCTCGAAAGTATTTGTGATAGTATGTGAAGGGTTAGAATAAGGTCACAAACTTCCCAAAGATATGTTTTGCTTGGCCTGCAATATTGTTTTTAAAAACTTTGAGCCAATGTCCAGCTTAAAGAAAATCAGAAGCTCTGGCAACACTGGGCCTACACTTGGAATGGAAATTAAGTGACTAGCGGGAAAAGCTAGCCACAGACTTTTGACAGTCTGTGACATCAGTTTGCCATAGTCACTCTCTGGCCTGCTTTGCTTGGTAATATTGCCTCCTAGGTTCCTACTGGCATTTGAGCAGGGAATCCTAAAATGATGAGTATGGACCATTAGCTACGAGCTCGAGTATATTTATTTGTTGAGAAGGATACAGATATCACTTTTCAGATGAAAGCAGAATTGAATGGGGAGCAGTTTTTTGGAGTAACTTGTATTGCCGAATGGAAATCAAGGAACCTCCTTGTTTCTGCTCTGCCCCCAGTGACATTGGAGTTGACACTGGTGGCCCTTCCGCACTCCTCCATTCCCCTCTGCCTGCTTGCAGCAAATAGTTATAAAGCAGTTGGTGTGTGCTCAGCAGTGTGAGATACAGAGATGAATGATTAGTGCCTGCCCTCAAGAAACATATAACCTAGAGGAGCATAAAACGTAGATGGATATAACTTCAGTATGAGAGAGTGAAATAAGATTTCTGATGGAAGAACAAACATGTGTCTGGGTATACAGGAAGGACTGATTAATTCTGACTTCTGGGGTCTAGGTGGATTTTTATAGCCAAAGTATTATTCAAGTAAGCCAAAAGTTTCATAGGTTTTTTCTATTGCAGTAAAATATACACAACATGAAAGTTAACAAAGTAATCATCTTTAAGTACACAATTCAGTGGCATTAAGTACATTCACAATATTGTGCAATCATCACTCTTATCCACTAGACATTTCTATGATATATGTGCTTTCACTTTCCCTGCTTTACAAAGTGAGGCACATATAACTAAGTAACTCTAATAAATAAAATGATTTTTTTGGCTCATCCTTACTTTTATGTTTCACTTAGACAACATCTTCCTAACAGAGGGCATGGTGGTAAGATGGAGGTGATGGTCTCTAGTCTTCCTTCCTCTGGAATGAGTTGTAATAAAACACAATACCTTGTGTCATTACATGGCATGACCTGTAAAACTAAAGAACTGTATGGGGTTAAAGGTGTTGGCTAGAAAACGAAATCTGAGGGCCAAAACAAAGGCCTCAGGTAACAGGTAGGAGGGATTAGATATTGGGGATGGGGTGGAGGGAGGGATCAAACTGACTCACTTATAAGCTTATTTGAAACCAGTCACCGAGACAGTGATAATAACAATATTCTAGAGCGGGAGTTGACAAACTTCTTCTGTAAAGGGACAGATAATAAATATGTTAGGTTTTATGAGCCACGTGGTCTCTTTCTGTGACAGCTACTCTGCTGCAGCTTGGAAGCAGCCATGAACAGTCCATAGATGAATGCATGTAATCATGTTCCATAAAACCATGGAGAACAAGTTGATACAGTCAAGGTTGTACTCACCTTCTTTTCTACCATTTCCTACAAGCCTCCATATTCCCTTTGGCTTCTTAAACCAGACTTACTGGGGTTTATAGTCCTCCAAGCCTTTTCAAATGTATATTGTACAATTCTCACATTACTCCAGTGAGTGGCTTTTTCCCAAGTTTTATTGATGAAGAAACTGGTACCCATAGAGCTTTAAGGGTCTTTCATAAGATCACTGAGTTTCCAAGGGGAGACATCAGCATGAAGTCCCATGTTCTGACTTCATAGCCGCTGCTTCTGTGATGTGGTTGTTTCCATCTGCACGGATATTGTAATGAGAAAAATTGTTGGTATTGTTTTGGATGACCTTTCTCACTGTGTCTATTTACTACTCACACACTGAATGTGCCATTTACTCATTCATTCATTCATTTATTCATTCCTTTACCCATTATTTACTGAAATCTCTTTTATGCCAGAAATAGTGTTAGATCTTAGTGATATAAAGAATAACCAAAAACTTATACGAGTGCGTCCCTCAGAGAAGTAAGTCAAGGAGACTAAAATCACTCAGATAAGAAAACAAATATTACATTATTATGATTGTAGTAAGGACTAGGAAGGAGAGGTATATCAAATATTCAAAATCTATGATAGGAATATTTGATCCCATCTGTGGAAGTCAGAGAAGACTTCCCCTAAATAAAGGAAAATTAATCAAAAAGTGGAAGGATAGGAGGCAAAAAGAATTGAAGGTGGAGTTAGCTTTCCAAGCTGAGTAGTCGGCTTGTGCAAAGGCCCTGTGGCAGGAGGGAACATCCCATCTAAGGAACTGAAAAAAAAGTAAGACCATACAGCACAGGTTGGGGTGGAGAACCCAGACCAGAATGATGATAAAGTTGCGATCATCATTTTGGATGAACTCTTTTCGAGTGCTTATTTACTACTAAAACCAAAACGAAGCCATATAATACTTAAATAGAGGAGCAATACAATCTGATTTTCATTTTTAAAATATTGTCTTATTTCAGCAAGGAGGGTGGAGTGGATATAAATAAGAATGGATATGAGACATCAAATAGGAGCTATAGCAGTCATCACGGTGGAAAAGGAGATAAGCGAATACATGCAAGAGGTTGTTAGGAGGTGAAATCATAGTATCGGTGGTGGGCTGGGTAAAGGAGTTGAGCTGGTAGAAACAGGCAGGATGCCCCTGGTTTTCTAGAGATGGAGGCTGGCGGCTCACTCACTGAACTGGGATCTTCTGAGATCTTTTGGACAGAAGGATGCGCCATGTGATTAGTCTTTTACATTTTGAGATTGACAAGCTTTTGCGCTCTCAAGGGAAGCAATCAAACAGCATTTACAAATCTTGCCTGTCGAAAGGAATAATCTACAATGAAAATTTGTGAAGATTGCCTGGTAGCTGGAATCAGGCAAATTGTATCTACCTTCTCATGATATATGTTCAGTTTTGTTATTAGTTAAGTGGAGATAAAATATTCCCTATAACTAAAAAAAAATATAGTCAATAATTGATTAAGCCAAATCAATGGGGGAGGAAATCGAGGCTTTTTGTCATAGGAGACTTTGTAATGAATAAAGTGTAAAAATATATTTTTTGGTTTGGGAACAAAACTGTTTTCTTGGTTAAGTGACCCTAAATTTATCCTCATACACACTTGATATTCAGGAAAAAGCATTAACATTCACCCAAAGTATGCTGCAAGTCCTTTCAGCTGTTGAGGCTGAGAGCTGGAGTGAAAGTTTTGAAAACTGCACTTTGCGGAAGGGGCTTGTTGCTTGTTTGTTTATTGTGTATCTTTCTCACTTTATGCCTCCTCTTTGCCTGAAGCTACCATCAGGAATAAGACGCTGCAGTTGCTATTTTCTGGTGAAGTATGTAAAAATAAATGTGAGCTAAATGCACATTTATGGGATGTTTAGAAGAGAGTCACTGCAACTCTGCATCTGATTTTACTTTATTTCTTCACTGCTTTCCCTCCCCGTGTTTTTGTCTACAGCCTCTGCTGCCACCATAGGTAACTCTGCTCTATATAATTGTAAAAGTTTGTGTTCACCAAGAGTCAATTAGATAACACACACATACACACACACACACACACACACACACACACTGCTACCACTCAGAGGCACAGACAGTATTTTCAATTCTTCCGCAAACTGTGATGTCTGAAAAAGTCTCTCGATCATTTCATTTCATCATAAATTGCAAAAGGAAGTTGGTTTAGGAACAACATCTCAGGATGAGACATTTAGATCAATCACCCCACCAATGTCAATGTACTTGGCATTGTAAGGTGCTGGGATGGGGTGACCCACACTCTTAGAAAAATTCATGACAGATAGCAGGTACTCAGGAAATCTTGAATGAATGGATGAATGAGTATGGTCTCCTTTGAACCTCTCGTGGGTCAGGCAACTCATTTCCTTTTCCTTTTCTTTTGTCATTTCATTTTTAAGTCTCCACTCTTATAATTTCTTCCCTTTATTAAAGCTTACTCATAGTACATGCCAATAAATGTTTGCTGAATTGCTTTTTAGAATATATCTGAAATCTTCCAGAATTTCTACCAGTTAGTCTTATTCCATTCCTGGGACTGTCTAGAACAAGTTTGGTCTCCTCTTCACGTCTCTGTCCTTTAAATATCAGAAGATGACTATCCCATATCTAGAGTGTCCTCCTTTTCCTTCCTTTTGCTCAGCTAAATATTTCTAATGACTAAGGTAGCTATAAACTCTAATGGCACACTCTGCCAAGGTATCCTAAAGATGAAGTGTTCTTGGAGGAATTTTGAGTTTCAAAAAAGTGTGTAGAATCCTAAACAATAGGAGCAACCCAATTCTCACCATAGAGCGTTTTGTCTTCTCTTTCTCCTGGATAACTTCTTATTACAGTCACACTCCACTGTGTCCCATGGTCTATAATTGGGAGCATCCATACAGAAAGTTGTTCCTCTTCACAAATATAAACACTCCCTTTATCCAAGAAACTTGCTAAATTCTGCCCTGGGGAATCAGTGGCCCTTACTGGGGATTAGGAATACACGAATTAATTTAATAGCTGTTCTTGGTCCAGCAGGGGGATCAGATCCCCAAATAGTCACAGAGTGATGAGGGACAAGCTAGTGATGCTTACCAAATGCTATAGCTGCTAAGAGTAGAGAGGAACTGATTGCCTAGGGTTATGGGGAAGACATCTCAAAGGAGGTACACTTGAGCTGAGTAGGATGAAAGGAGATGCAGAAGCGCACCATAAGTAGAGGGGTGAAAATGACATGTCAGAGCATGTGTATTCTAGTAAAAGAGAAGCCCGGTGTTGTTGGGGTCTGGGCCTACCACTCGATGCCCAGGGTGGCATTTACAAACAGGCAGCGCCCATGTCTTCATGCTGAACTCTGAATTCCCAATTTCCCACTCTGATGCCACCATCTGAACCTAGCTCTCCTGGCAGGATGCTTTAGGCCATCCTTCACCTTGGGCATTACAAGTGTTGTCACTTGTGTCTGTGCACGAGGGAAGGCTGAACTATATCCTTGTGCATGAGAAAAATAAGAATCATGTCTACCTGACCTTTGGATAAATCATATTCCTTGAAGGAAAAGCCTTTTTATTCATGGGTTTGGGGATTCTCAAGAAGTGGTAAACAGTTACAGATCAATAGAGAATTCTAAATGCCATTAGATTTTTGTCATGTTGATGCTTGTAGAAATTTATATCATTGAAATCATTTGAAATTAAATAGGAAAGAAGTTTCTTTTGAATTCTCCTTGTATGAATTGATTAGATTTGGGGGCAGAGAGGATATTGTCTTTTTTCATTAGTGGAGTTATATCTTGAAATGTAAAGGTAACGTTCCAAATTTGGTGACACTCATCTTTCTAATTGTATGCACCACTTTTTTTTTCAAACTGCTAGTCTTTAATTTTTATTGAACATTATGCAAAGCACTATGGCCATTCCACTTTCCCAGACCTTCTACTTTATGTTTTTTCTTTCCAGAAGAAAATACCAACTCTTTAGCACCTTGGCACCTCAGTGACACACGCAAATTTTCTGCTTAAACTTCAAAACACTACAGAAGAACATAATTATCATAAGGATAGTTTTAATGCTGGACAAATGAGAGGATATAAGCTCACAAGCGTCTCATGCATACACTCTCTGTCTTGGTTCCCCTAGGTCCATAGACTTTACGTGTCCCTCAATTTATGGATCTGGATTTAAACCAGCTTGGTCTTAAGCCAATTCTTCAGCTTTCTATAGGGAAGACTCCAACTTGGGTTGAATTGAGCTTTTTATCTTCCACGAGACTTGACCACTGTTCTGAGTCTCTAAGCCCATAGGAAAGGCTGAAGAGTTGGTGCTTTTCCCTCTGCACTCAATTTGATGACTTATTTATCACTTCCCCAACTGATGGACATTTAGGTTTGTTTCTAGTTTTTCAGGGCTATAAATAAACATAATAAAGTCTATGTTCATCTGGAAATATGTGTTTATTTAATATGCACACCTAGAAGTGGAAATAATGGGGCAAATGTTTTATATAATTTAAGGATTTTAATATATACTGTAAAGTTATTCTCAATAAAACATTATACAAATTTATACACTCAGCAGAAGTGTATGAGATTTCTATTTCCTCATATATACATTTACACTGGTTTTATTTCTGTAAATCTTGCAATCAATAGCTTAAAGAAATAGGAACTTATTGTCTTTGTTTACATTTCATTGGTAAATATATTTCCTATTGACTTGAGTTAAAGCCATGGGCTCTGGAGACAAGCAGTCTTGGTTTAAATACTGGCTTTACCAGTTACTACTTATGTGACATTGGACAAGTTACTTAATCTCTCTGTGCCTTAATTTACACATCTTAAATCAGAGATGATAATGATACCTAAGCCATAGGGGTCTCTGTGAGATGTAATTATATATAATTACCTGTCTATATATAATTGTTATATATTATACATATTACTATTATATAATTATATAATATATTACTTAGGAAATATCTGGCAAATAGTCTGTACTATAAAACTATTTTCTGTTATTAATACTATTATCATTATTTAGTAAATTGCTTCTTGATATCCTTTGTCATTTTTCTGTTGGTATGGATATCTTTCCCTTAATAGTTTATAAAATATCATTTTTTAGTTGTTTGTGTCTTATCACATGTTAATTATATATAATCTGGAAAATATCAAAAATTATAAATGAAATAGAACACTGGAATGATCTATTACTTGAAAGTTTGGAAGAATTCATTTATAAAACCAAATGGGTTCCTTTTATTTCTTTTTCGTCTCTGATTGCTGTGGCTAAAACTCCAAAACTATGTTGAATAATAGTGGTGAGAGTGGGCAACCTTGTCTTGTTCCTGATCTTAGAGGAAATGGTTTCAGTTTTCCACCATTGACAACGATGTTGGCTGTGGGTTTGTCATATATGGCCTTTATTATGTTGAGGTAAGTTCCCTCTATGCCTACTTTCTGGAGGGTTTTTATCGTAAATGGGTGCTGAATTTTGTCGAAAGCTTTTTCTGCATCTATTGAGATGATCATATGGTTTTCCTCCTTCAATCTGTTAATATGGTGTATCACATTGATTGATTTGCATATATTGAAGAATCCTTGCATTCCTGGGATAAACCCCACTTGATCATGGTGTATGATCCTTTTAATGTGCTGTTGGATTCTGTTTGCTAGTATTTTGTTGAGGATTTTTGCATCTTTGTTCATCAGTGATATTGGCCTGTAGTTTTCTTTCTTTGTGAGATCTTTGTCTGGTTTTGGTATCAGGGTGATGGTGGCCCTGTAGAATGAGTTTGGGAGTGTTCCTCCCTCTGCTATATTTTGGAAGAGTTTGAGAAGGATAGGTGTTAGCTCTTCTCTAAATGTTTGATAGAATTCGCCTGTGATGCCATCTGGTTCTGGGCTTTTGTTTGTTGGAAGATTTTTAATCACAGTCTCAATTTCAGTGCTTGTGATTGGTCTGTTTATATTTTCTATTTCTTCCTGGTTCAGTGTCAGAAGGTTGTGCTTTTCTAAGAATTTGTCCATTTCTTCCAGGTTGTCTATTTTATTGGCATATACTTGCTTGTAGTAACCTCTCATGATCCTTTGTATTTCTGCAATGTCAGTTGTTACTTCTCCTTTTTCATTTCTAATTCTATTGATCTGAGTCTTCTCCCTTTTTTTCTTGATGAGTCTGGCTAGTGGTTTATCAATTTTGTTTAACTTCTCAAAGAACCAGCTTTTAGTTTTATTGATCTTAGATATTGTTTCCTTCATTTCTTTTTCATTTATTTCTGATCTGATCTTTATGATTTCTTTGCTTCTGCTAACTTTGGGCGATTTTTGTTCTTCTTTCTCTAATTGCTTTAGATGTAAGGTTAGGTTGTTTGTCTGAGATGTTTCTTGTTTCTTGAGGTAGGACTGTATTGCTATAAACTTCCCTCTTAGAACTGCTTTTGTTGCATCCCATAGGTTTTGGGGCATAACTTTTTCATTGTCATTTGTTTCTAGGTATTTTTGATTTCCTCTCTGATTTCATCAGTGATCTCTTGGTTATTTAGTAGTGTATAGTTTAGCCTCTACGTGTTTTTATTTTTTACAGATTTTTTCCTGTAATTGATGTCTAGTCTCATAGTGTTGTGGTTGGAAAAGATACTTGATAAGATTTCAATTCTCTTAAATTTACCAAGGCTTGATTTGTGACCCAAGATATGATCTATCCTGGAGGATGCTCCATGAGCACTTGAGAAGAAAGTGTATTCTGTTGTTTTTGGATGGAATGTCCTATAAATATCAATTAAGTGCATCTTGTTTAATGTATCATTTAAAGCTTGTGTTTCCTTATTTATTTTCATTTTGGATGATCTTTCCAGTGATGAAAGTGGGGTGTTACAGTCCTGTACTATGTGTTTCTGTTGATTTCCCCTCTTATGGCTGTTAGCATTTGCCTTATGTATTGAGATGCTCCTATGTTGGGTGCATAAATATTTACAATTGTCATATCTTCTTCTTGGATTGATCCCTTGGTCATTATTTAGTGTCCTTCTTTGTCTCTTGTAATAGTCTTTATTTTAAAGTCTATTTTGTCTGATATGAGAATTGCTACTCCAGCTTTCTTTTGATTTCCACTTGCATGGAATATCTTTTTCCATCCCCTCACTTTCAGTCTGTATGTGTGTATGTGTCCCTAGGTCTGAAGTGGGTCTCTTGTAGACAGCATATATATGGGTCTTGTTTTTGTATCCATTCATCCAGTCTGTGTCTTTTGGTTGGAGCATTTAATCCATTTACATTTAAGGTAGTTATCGATATGTGTGTTCCTATTACCATTTTCCTAACTGTTTTGGGTTTCTTATTGTAGGTGTTTTCCTTCTCTTGTGTTTCCTGCCTGAAGAAGTACCTTTAGCGTTTGTTGTTTGATGGTTTGGTGGTGCTGAATTCTCTTAGCTTTTGTTTGTCTGTAAAGGTTTTAATTTCTCCATTGAATCTGAATGAGGTTCTTGCTGGGTAGAGTAATCTTGGTTGTAGGTTTTTCCCTTTCATCATCTTAAATATGTCCTGCCACTCCCTTGTGGCTTGCAGAGTTTCTGCTGAAAGATCAGCTGTTAACCTTATGGGGATTCCCTTGTATGTTATTTGTTGCTTTTAATATTTTTTCTTTGTGTTTAATTTTTGATAGTTTGATTAATATGTGTCTTGACGTGTTTCTCCTTGGATTTATCCTGTATGGGACTCTCTGTGCTTCCTGGACTTGACTGATGATTTCCTTACCCATATTAGGGAAGTTTTCAACTATAATCTCTTCAAATATTATCTCAGTCCCGTTCTTTTTCTCTTCTTCTTCTGGGACCCCTATAATTTGAATGTTGGTGCGTTTAATGTTGTCACAGACGTCTCTGAGATTGTCCTCAATTCTTTTCAGTCTTTTATCTTTATTCTGCTCTGTGGTAGTTATTTCCACTATTTTATCTTCCAGGCTGCTTATCCGTTCTTCTGCCTCAGTTATTCTGCTACTGATTCCTTCTAGAGAATTTTAAATTTCATTTATTGTGGTGTTCATCACTGTTTGTTTGCTCATTAGTTCTAGGTCCTTGTTAAACGTTTCTTGTATTTTCTCCATTCTATTTCCAAGATATTGGATCATCTTTACTATCATTACTCTGAATTCTTTTTCAGGTAGACTGCCTATTTCCTCTTCATTTGTTTGGTCTGGTGGGTGTTTACTTTGCTCCTTCATCTGCTGTGTATTTCTCTGTCTTCTCATTTTGCTTAACTTACTGTGTTTGGGGTCTCCGTTTTACAGGCTGCAGTTTTGTAGTTCCCATTGTTTTTGGTGTCTGCCCCCAGTGGGTAAGGTTGGTTCAGTGTGTTGTGTAGGCTTCCTGGTGGAGGGGACTGGTGCCTGTGTTCTGGTGGATGAGGCTGGATCTTTTCTTTCTGGTGGGCAGGACCGTGTCCGGTGGCGTGTTTTGGGGTGTCTGTGAAATTATTATGATTTTAGGCAGCCTCTCTGCTAATGTGTTCCTGTCTTGCTAGTTTTTTAGGGTGTCCAGCACTGTAGCTTGCTGGTCATTGAGTGGAACTGGGTCTTCCCATCGAGGTGGAGATTTCTGAGAGAGCTTTCACTGTTTGATGTTATGTGGGGCTGGGAGGTCTCTGGTGGACCAACGTCCTGAACTCGGCTCTCGCACCTCAGAGGCTCAGGCCTGACACCCGGCCAGAGCACCAAGACCCTGTCAGCCACGCAGCTCAGAAGAAAAGGGAGAAAGAAAGAAAGAAAGAAAGAAAGAAAGAAAGAAGAAAGAAAGAAAGAAAAAGGAAAGAGAGAAAGAAAGAAAGAAAGAAAGAAAGAAAGAAAGAAAGAAAGAAAGGAAGAAAGGAAGAAAGGAAGAAAGGAAGGAGTGAAGGGAGGAAGGAAGGAAGGAAGAAAGAAAGAAAGAAAAAGAAAGGCAGGAAGGAAGAAAGAAAGAAATAAAGATAAAATAAAATAAAATAAAGTTATTAAAAAAAATAATTTAAAATAAAAAAATTTTAAAAATAATAAAAAGAAAGAAAGAAAGAAGAGAGCAACCAAACCAAAAAACAAATCCACCAATGATAACAAGCACTAAAAACTATATTAAAAAAAAAAAAAACCACCAGCAGACTGACCTCTAGGACAAATGGTAAAAGCAAAGCTGTACAGACAAAATCACACAAACAAACACATACACACTCACAAAAGGAGAAAAAGGAAAAAATATATATATATATATATTAAAAAAAGAGCAACCAAATCAGTAAACAAATCTACCAATGATAATAAACTCTAAATACTGAACTGAGATAAACATAAAACCAGAAACAAATTCAATGCAGAAAGCAACCCCCAAGTCTACAGTTGCTGCCAAAGTCCACTGCCTCAATTTTGGGATGATTCGTTGTCTATTCAGGTATTCCACAGATGCAGGTACATCAATTTGATTGTGGAGATTTAATCCGCTGCTCCTGAGGCTGCTGGGAGAAATTTCCCTTTCTCTTCTTTGTTCGCACAGCTCCTGGGGTTCATCTTTGGATTTGGCCCCGCCTCTGCATGTAAGTTGACTGAGGGCGTCTGTTTTCCGCACAGACAGGACGGGGTTAAAGGAGCAGCTGCTTCGGGGGCTCTGGCTCACTCAGGCCGCAGGGAGGGAGGGGCACGGAATGCGGGGCGAGCCTGCGGCGGCAGAGGCCAGCGTGACGTTGCACCAGCCTGAGGCATGCCGTGCGTTCTCCTGGGGAAGTTGTCCCTGGATCACGGGACCCTGGCAGTGGTGGGCCGCACAGGCTCCCGGAAGGGGAGGTGTGGATAGTGACCTGTGCTTGCACACAGGCTTCTTGGTGGCTGCAGGTGCAGCCTTAGCATCTCATGCCTGTCTCTGGTGTCCACACTTATAGCCACAGCTCATGCCTGTCTCTGGAGCTTGTTTACGCGGTGCTCTGAATCTCCTCTCCTTGCGCACCCCAAAACAATTATCTTTTGCCTCTTAGGCAGTCCTAGACTTTGTCCCGGACTCCCTGCTGGCTAGCTGTGGCACACCAGCCCCCTTCAGGCTGTCTTCACACAGCCAACCCCAGTCCTCTCCCTGGGATCTGACCTCTGAAGCCTGAGCCTCAGCTCCTAGCCCCTGCCCGCCCCGGCGGCTGAGGAGACAAGCCTCTCGGACTGGTGATTGCTGGTCGGCAGTGATCTTCTGTGTGGGAATCTCTCCGCTTTGCCCTCTGCACCCCTGTTGCTGTGCTCTTCTCCGTGGCTCTGAAGCTCCCCCCCTCTGCCACCTGCAGTCTCCGCCCATGAAGGGGCTTCCTAGTGTGTGGAAACTTTTCGTCCTTCACAGCTCCTTCCCAGTGGTGCAGGTTCCATCCCTATTCTTTTGTCTCTGTTTTTTCTTTTTTCTTTTGCCCTACCCTGGTACGTGGGGAGTTTCTTGCCTTTTGGGAAGTCTGAGGTCTTCTGCCAGCATTCAGTAGGTGTTCTGTAGGAGCTCTTCCTCATGTAGATGTATTTTTGATGTATTTGTGGGGAGGAAGGTGATCTCCAAGTCTTATTCCTCTGCCATCTTGAAGCTATCTCTAGATGTTCATTTCTTCATTGTTTTTGACTGGTATATAGTGAGTCTTTTTTATCTGAACACTGGCCCTTTTCCAGTGTAGAAAAGTGTCCTATTACAGCTTGATTACTGCTCTCATGTATTTGCCTAGTTCCTTCCTAAGGAATAGCAACTGCCCCTTTTGCTCTGAATTTTGGGGGTGCATCCCTATTTACCATCCATACCATTGATCAGCTTTTCTGTGGCATGGATCTTGCTGATTGAGGAACCTCTTTTTTATGGAATTAATCACAGGGAATGAGAGTCTCCCAATGTTCAGGAAAGATTTCTGTCCTGGGAGGAAATGCATTGCCTTTCTGTGGCCACTAAGGGACACCAGACCTTTCTGAGCCTTGGTGGTCTCATTGCAAAATAGGGAGGATGATTGCCACTCCTACCTCACAAGATCAAGAGAAATAAGACATGTGAGTGTGCTGTAGAAATTGAAAAGTACCGTTTGAAAAATCAAGATTTTTAAAATTTATTTTTATTGCACGAACCAGGACGATGATCAACACATATAAGACATCATTGCTGAAAACAAACTAGGCTAAAACAAATAGTCTAGGATTGTCATTTTACAAAAAAGAAAACTAAGGTCCAAAGAACTTAAGTGACTTGCTTATAGTGTCCTCAGTTAGTAGTAGGTGTGAAGCTAAACCATGCAAGTCTCCAGCAAAGAGATTTGCATTATTTTTATTTGTGCTTTGGACACATTTTTCAGCCATTAACAGTGTGGTAAAGGCTCTTCAATACTTTGCAGCAACATTTTTCTTACACAGATATGTCAGGGAGTTAATCTGGGGTGGAGGCAGTGAACCAGCATGGCCAAATGCTACAGGGCTCTTCCTTGGTTACTGTTTGGTGATTTTAAAAATGATTCTCCCACTAAGTAATAAGAACAGTTTCCCCAGGGAAAATGCAGTTTGCATAGCTAAACGGCTCTCCTAACTTTTTCCTGGGATACTGCCTTGTAAGCCAAACTTGAAAGAAACTCAAACAGCAAAAACCTACTTTATTAAAGAAATAATCAAGCAACATAATTTCAGTAATATTCTAAGATGTCTCAAATATTAAACTAACACTATGTGAAGAGATTCATATCCAACATAAGTGAAGTAAACTTCTATAGTAAACTAGAGCAAACTCCCCATTAAAAAAAAAAAAAAAACACCCTTTCTTCTTGTCAAAACCCCCAGATGTGCACCCAGTGATCGGTGTTTCCATTAAAAGTTCAAAAGATGGAATCCAGATGTTTCTCTCAGCTCTGTGCCCTTCGACCCCTGATGCATTTACTTGCTCTTGGAGTTTTTGGTCACATGACTCTCTGAACTTTATGCTCTACCTAAATAGCTCTGAAATTTACTCTATGATAATGGAGCATAGAGTTGTTTGGGTTGGGGATCAATTTCATGTCTACGACGTGTTGCTGAAACTTTAAAGTTTTCTTTTTTCTTGTAGTTCTTTTTGAAAGAATGTCTGTGTTTAAGACATGTTATCACTATTCTATCTGGAATTTTAAGTGCTAAACATTTTAAGTGCCAAATGTTTGACCTACGTTGGTAATAGAGGGCTGAAACGGATAAAGGTACTAATAGAATATAAATTATCTTGCTAAGTATGGCAAATAGAGCATTAATAGCCATCGCTGTGATGAGGTGGACAAAATGTTCTAAGAAACAAATTGCTTTAAAACATATTTCTTGGCTTTCACTAACCAATCAGAAAACCATCTACACTCACACAACGTTGCAACAAAAGTTGCTCTGAGAAAGATAAACAGCCCTCTATGCTGGACACAAATGTATTAGCTCTTAACCATAGGGTGGCAAGAAGATCTTTTGGGAATTTAAAACAAAAACGTGTGGAAAGATACACGTTTACAGTGGCAAGGCTTCAATGTGGAAAGTCGGTTGTAACATGTAATGATATCTAAAGAATGTTCACGTGAACTTTTTTTTCTCTAGCTCTGTGGGCAGTTCCCAAATTGATTAGGAGTAGTGTTTATAAATTTAAATTCCTGCTGTGGGAAATAATAGCAAAGCCACGTTCATTTTTAACATTTTCAAAGGTCTTTAAAAATGTCCTTTTTCACACCATAAATCTGAGGTAGTTGAATGCTGGGTTGCTTTCTCAAAGGAATGTTGAAAGTGGGGCTGCAGTCTGCTGTGGTCAAGCTTGGTGGGAAGAAAGTGTTGTTAATGGTGACCCAAAAGGATTCTTACAGTTTTGGGCCAATATTGTTTTTGACAAAACCATAATGGTACAACCGAGAAAGATCAAGAGAGAAAAACAATTCTCTGAGGCTAAAGTGATTTTTCAGGAATTATACTTGGCAGGTTTTCATTCTTCACTTTAATATTTTTGTTTCTGGAAAGGTCTATTCTGAAAAAGGAGATTCTGGTTTATCTATACAAAGGAGATCCCACCAGAGAAAGCAAAAGAGAGTATAAACACCAGTCCTCCTCTGAGAACACAAAATTACCCATTAGATCTTCTAATAACAATTATCTTGGATGGGCGGCAACTGGTTGCTTGGTTCCCCTGCCCACTGGGAGGCTGGTTAGTTCAGAGAATGGGAAAACTGACTTCTTGTTTCCAGAGCTAGGAAGATGACTTTGTCACTTGTAAATGTGAATTGTTTCTCTGTGTTTCCTATCATTCCAGTGTTAGGTGAACAGAAATTAACAAAATTAAAAGTGTTTAGCCATAATTTTTACAGCCAAGTCACATTTTTCCTTTCTGTGTAATAATTAGCTAAGATATTCCTAGCAGATTTATTCAGACTTTATTTCATATGGCTCTGTGGCTTAAATTTATTTCAGTAGGATTTACTAATAAAGATGGGGAGTAATATAACAAAATTGACAATTGGAAAATAAATTGATTTCAGAAAACATTTATATAGCTAGTGTTCTACTAACTAGGTAATAAAATGAGACAGTTATTTGGGTAGTTTGGGTAAAAGTAAGATTCTACTTGTTGGAGAATGGGAATCAAAATGGTATGCATAATTGACTGCCTATTATATTCATTTTTTAATTTAACAAATATTTATTAAATATCAAAGGATAAAGCCTGATTCTTCATCTTACAAAGCATATGATGGAGTTAGGGTGACTAGGTACATATGTAAGATATCACCGCTAAGTGCTCATTATTACCTGAATCAGGCAGATTGACTACTGGGTCATCCCTAACTGGTACTGGTAGAATCACTAAACTGCTGTCATTCAGTTTATTTCGATTTTGGCAACGCTTGAATGGAATTATATCATTGCCATTTCAGAAAGATGGAAATTATTTGAAAATGACTCAAATATTTAAGGTAGACTTATCCATAAATTTACTAATAATTAGACATTTATAACTTCACGTACGTTTCTTAGTATAGGAATCCTTTTGAAACCAAGTTTGCTCCCTGAAGGACTTGCACATTTTCTCAGAGCCATTTGTGGCTTGATCAGTGCTTTGGTTCTTCTTCTTATGTCTTCTTTCCCCTCCTCTGTCGTACCCTAACTTAGCTTCTTAGACGCTAACATCCTTATTGGGAACTACATCTTTGTTAATGGCACTGCTGTTGGTAGAATAACTGGCTTGTTGAAGTGAAATGGCAGTTTCCATTCAATTTTATTTCACTTTCTCTGCCCTGGATAAAAATTCCGGCCTTTAACGATTCTGGTTGCTCTCTGATAACAAAGACTTCTTGGGTCACTTCAAGTCATTAAGTCACAGAGTCAAGTCATAAGGTAATTCCAAGACACCATTCCATCCAAACGTTAGAGCTTGATTCAGCTTAAAATTGCTTCTCAACTCTACCTTGTACCTGCTTAAGGCTGAAAGCCTGCAGTGGGAAAGGGGACATGGGGACAGTTTGTCCCTCTGCCTTCTGCTTTGTCACAGCCTACCTCCTTCCCTGTACTCTCCAGCTATAGTTTTTTTCTCCATCTCCAAGAGCTGAAGGTGGGGGGCGACAGAGAATGAAGAGAGGTAAGGGGAAAGGACAGATGTCATTTAGCTGAGAAGTATCATGCCCTCTGGACCTGGAAAATGGTTAAACTGATTCCTTCCCTTTGGGGGAATTTCTTGTCATGTTGCTGGTCCTCTCCCCACCTCCACCTCCATATCCCTTATGTCAGCAGTCCCCAGCCTTTTTGGCACCAGGGACCGGTTTTGTGGAAGACAATTTTTCCATGGACCATGGTGAGGGGGATGGTTTCACGATGATTCAAGCACATTACATTTATTGTGCACTTTATTTCTATTATTATTACATTGTAATATATAAGGAAATAATTATACAACTCACCATGCAGAATCAGTGGGAGCCCTGAGCTTGTTTTCCTGCAACTAGATGGTCCCATCTGGGGGTGATGGGAGACAGTGACACCTGAAGTGTGTTGCTTATGTCCAGTCTACTCCATAAGATGCAGCTTAATTGTCACTTGCCACTCACTGATAGGGTTTTGATATGAGTCTGCCAGCAATTGATTTATTATGGTCTCTGTGCAGTCAAACCTCTCTGCTAATGATCATCTGTATTTGCAGCCACTCCCCAGTGCTAGTATCACTGCCTCAGCTCCACTTCAGATCATCAGGCATTGGATTCTCATAAGGAGAGCGCAACCTAGATTCTTCGCTTGTGCAGTTCAGAGTAAGGTTCACGTTCCTATGAGAATCCAAAGCCTCCACTGATCTGACAGGAGGCGGAGCTCAGGTGGGAATGCGAGTGATGGGGAGCGGCTGTAAATACAGATGAAGCTTCACTCACTCTCCTACTGCTCACCTCCTGCTGTGCGGCCCAGTTCCTAACTGGCCACAAACTGGCACCGGTCTGTGGCCCAGGGGTTGGGGACCCCTGCCTTATGTGATCCATAAGAAACACTCTCACATCTCGTCCTGCCAACTCAGGGAGTGCTGGCCACTGTCTTCTCTTTCACCACCAAAGCAGGCAGCCAGCCTTCCCTGGTCCTCCAGATTCCTGGGGCTGGAGTCAGTTCACTGCCACAAGAATCAGGCACTAGTCAGGGGACACAGGCCAAGCTTTAAGGAGTTTCCTAGCCTCCCCTCCCCACATTTGGTTTGTGTGAGGAGCACCCCATTCCCCCCTGCATGGAGAAGGAAGAAGAAATGACAACACAGGAAACTCTACCTCAAAAAAAAAGAAAAAGAATTCTCCCCAGCTTTTTCCCCCAAATTCTCTTTCATAGAATCCCTTTTATCTCTTGGATCTGACCAAGGGGTCAGAGTCCTGGAACAGTTCCTGCACAGGACATAGGGTCTATCTCCCACTTTTCTATCTAATATTATGTATTGAGCTCATCTAATACGTGTCTCAGTGAAGACTGAGGCAGGGAGAGTCCCAGTCTAGCTTCGTTTTCAGTAGCGTTGGGTGATGGGAAATTAGTGATTTAACTTAGCTGATATAGAGGAGAGATTGTTCTTCTTGCGTAAAGTCTATCTGCTATTAATGTTGTTCTGGTTTTTTAAAAAATCTTTATTGGAGTATAGTGGACTTACAATGTTGTGTTAGTTGCAGGTGTATAAAAATGGAATCATTTATACATATAGATATTCATTCTTTTTCAGATTCTTTTCCCATATAGGTTATTACAGAATATTGAGTAGAGTTCCCTGTGCCATACAGTATGTCCTTGGATTGGTTATCTATTTTATATATAGTAGTGTGTATATGTTAATCCCAATCTACTAATTTATCACTTCCCCCATGTTTCCCCTTAATGCTGTCCTTTATACATAGTGCCCTTTGAAAATCGTATCTCACCAAACATTTAATTCATTCCTCTATCTCAGGTAGGAAGAGGCAATTTATTGAACTTTCGGAACAATGGAGCTTGAGGTGTATAACTTCTAAGCATGGTCCTTAAGCTAACTCCTGCTTTGGGAAATCCAAAGTGTCTCTCTCCAATACATTCTATGGCCTACCTCAGAAAGCCCCTTAGATTCGGCACATTAATTGCCAATGAATTGGAACACACTTGGAAGAGAGAAAAAAATGAAGTCTGGGCTGAAGTGATCATGGAAGGTTTTGCTCAGATGGGGCCATATTTTTTTTTATAAATTTATTTATTTATTTTTTGGCTGCATTGGGTCTTC
Organism: Balaenoptera borealis; assembly: GCF_965194805.1. Taxonomy (NCBI): domain Eukaryota; kingdom Metazoa; phylum Chordata; class Mammalia; order Artiodactyla; family Balaenopteridae; genus Balaenoptera; species Balaenoptera borealis. The sequence goes on along the minus strand of NC_138871.1, from coordinate 34,829,286 downwards.
GTTGCTGCGTGCAGGCTTTCTCTAGTTCTACTCTTCATTGTGTTGCATGGGCTTCTCATTGAGGTGGCTTCTCTTGCTGTGAAGCACGGGCTCTAGGAGCACGGGCTTCAGTAGTTGTGGCATGCAGGCTCAGTAGTTGTGGCTCACCGGCTCTAGAGCACAGGCTCTGTAGTTGTGGCACACAGGTTTAGTTGCTCTGCGGTATGTGGGATTTTCCAGGACCAGGGATTGAACCCGTGTCCCTTGCATTGGCAGGCGGATTCTTAACCACTGTACCACCAGGGAAGTCCTGGGGTCATATTTTTTGAATCCTGCTTATAGCTCTAGGGAATGAGTCTCAACCAACTAACGAGTCTCCTAGAAGTTCTAAGCTAGTGCTTGACCATGAAACCAAGACATTAATGACTGACTCTAGAATCAATGAGAGTTTAAGGGCCCAGATAACCCCAATGCTTAAATTCTTATGTGGGAAAAAATTATGGTTTGGATATCAAATTTTATACTGTCCTTGGTGCCTAAAACACAGGGCCAAAAAGATTGATGAAGGCAATTCACAGATGTTTGTTCAGTGAGTTTGGGTGATCACAAAAGATCAAATCACTCGTTGATTTCATAAATTTATAAACTATTTTAACATCTCACAATTACTTTGGTTAAGATTAGCAGTGGACATACCAGGACTTGCTGCCTTTCCTACATGAAGCAGTGTAAATTAATTGGTCCCATCTTGCACTGCTGTTGTCGAATCTGGATACGTTCTGTGAAACGCAAACTAATGGATCAAAACCTCTGGAGAATGACCTCTGTTTTCCCCCCAGTATGTGTGACTTTTTTCTGGAAATCCATATCTCCTGCCTCTTTAAATGTCTGTGGGTCATTGTGAGAAGACACTTCCCATCATTTTACCTAGGCCCATCTTATTCCTAATTTGCAGTCTTATAAACCATCTGAGTATTCCATACCTATGAAGTGATATATTTAGTAGGCCATCCAAGGTTCTGCCCAGTTCTGTGTGCTCTGACTCCGGTTTTTCTATCTCTGCTTCCAGTTTCATTTGAAGTAGGGCAAGATTTGTGCTGTGTAGTAGGCTTACCATTCCTTACCATGGTCGGTCCATGCAAACACTACATCTTAGGAGGAGAAGCTAAGACAGGAAGCACAGCTCAGCCATATGTAATTTGACTTAATATTAATTATTAATATTAGATTAATATTTTTATTGTGGTAAATATACAAAACATACTGTTTATTATTTTACCCATTCATAAGTGTACAATTCAGTGGCATTCAATATATTCACGGTGATGTAGAACCAGCACCACCGTCAAGACTCCAAATGTTTTCATCATCCCCAACAATAACTCTGTTCCATTAAACAATAACGTCTCCTTCCCTCAAATAAGATTAATATTAATAACAGTGAAAGATACCCAGATGGTGGAGGAAATGATTGAGTCACAGTCTTGCTTGGGAATTTCCATGATAGACAACTGGATGGGGAAGAAACAACAGACTAAAAGTCCAACATGTTTTCTCCTTCAATAACTAGAGGGCCGGAGGGGTGCTTGTGCCTTTAGCTGATGGAAGCAATTTTCAATCTTGTTATGTTTCACTTAGTTTGTTTTTTGTTTTTTTCCTTTGTGTTTAGGCAAATTCAGTCTGAGTAAGGCTGGAGGGAACCGCACTATGGCCCTGACATGGAGGGGGAGGTGGCTTTTCTCCACTAAGTAACTTAGGTCTTGTTTTCAAGAAAACCTGAGTAGTATTCCATTGTATATCTGTACCCCATCTTCTTTATCCATTCCTCTGTCGATGGACATTTAGGTTGCTTCCACGTCTTGGCTGTTGTGAATAGTGCTGCAAATAATGCCATTTGCAGCAAGATGGATGGACCTAGAGATTATCGTATTAAGTCAAGTAAGCCAGACAGAGAAAGATAAATATCACTATAATAGGTGATATCACTTATATGTGGAATCTAAAATAAATGATACAAATGAACTTATACACAAAACAGAAATAAACCCACAGACGTAGAAAACGAACTTATGGTTACCAAAGGGGAAAGGTGAGGGGGAGGGATAAATTAGGAGTTTGGGATTAACATATACATACTACTATATATAAAATAGATAACCAACAGGGATCTACTGTATAGCACAGGGAACTATACTCAATATCTTGTAATCACCTATAAGGGAAAAGAGTCTGAAAAAGAATATATATATATCTATGGATAACAGAATCACTTTGTCGTACAGCTGAAGCTAACACAATATTGTAAGTCAACTATACTTCAATACAAAAAAAAAAAAAAAAAAAAGAAGAGCTACAAAATACGATACTTGGACAGACAGGCTACACCAAAGATCCTGGCTCAGAACAGTGAGTCAGAGGCAGGATGACAATTCAGTAGAGTCCAGGGCCGACCTCCGCCTCTCTCTCTGTCTCTCAGGAAAGACCCTCCCACTAGCACTGCTGTGCAAAAGGACAATTCATTTTGACAGACTGAGGAGCTCCAGGGGGACAGCAAAAGGAAATCAGCTCCATGTCCCACAGTAAATCGTCTCTAGCTGAATGATGTCTGGTTCCTTTCTGGAAAGAATGTTCTTCGCTGAGTTGCAGTTTGCCAGGGGTCAAATATGACAGAAATGAAGTGTTGCTAATAGTGATTGAAAAGGATTCCTACTGTTTGTGGCCAGTGCTGGGGAGTAGAAAGGCCAAATTTGTGAGCCAGAGAACAGCAGGAGCCAGTAAACTTTCCCCAAGACTTACTAAACTTTGAGTCACCTCTGCTCCCCCAGCCATTCTGTCAGCCCTGTTTGGGGGAAACTGATATTATAATTACTAATCTCAGCAAGGGCCTAACGTGCAAGCTGAATCTTTTTGGGCCTTTGGTGCAATTAGGGCAGGAGGGCAAGGCCGGCAGACACCGGCAGGCTCCATCCCAAATCGCCCTGCTTGGGTTTCATCCACACCCTCGCATCCTCTGTAGACAGGTAACTGAGCAGTGCCCGGCTCCGGGCCTCCAGTGAGGGGAAATTATTCCTGCCCAAACTGGCTGGGAGCTATTAAAGGTTTAAATGTCACCTCAAAAGAACTCTTGACTAACCTTTAAGTGGTGGCGTCTTGAGGGCTGTTTCAGGCAGGATTTGCCCCCCTTCCCGGGGAGTCTGGAGAGCTGAGAACATTTGTATGAGTTTCTCCACCCCTCCCTTTCTTTTGCTCCTTTCAGGGAATTATCATCACTGTACTTTCAAAGGGGGAATTTGTGGGACAGCCTGGCACCTGCCGGACTGAGCTTCCCAGGGAAGGCTGTCTTGGCTGAGTGCATAATTTCATTTAATCCTAAATAGCCCCCTTTACCTATTTTCGACAAATTCCCTTTAATCCTAACCACCACTTAGGAGAATATTTACTATCAAAAGGAGACAAATCGCTGTTTAAATGTGGATTTACTCAAGTCTGAAACTATGATGGCAGTGCCATACGGTAAAATGATAATATGTAAATAAAAACTGTAGACAGATTTATCCCCCAAGAAAGCTGGGCAGAGAGTGGATTAAAGTCATATGTGATCTCATTTGAATGGCCTCAGTTCAGACCCAGAGTTCAGTTAGGACCAGCCACGCCATTCATTCTGCTTAGTTCGTTTGCCTCTAGTTCTCAAAGACCCTGTTACCAGCCATACTCCTCTGATAAGTAGGCCTCGATGTTTACGGCACTTTGGAGCAGAATAAATGCAAACCGCACATTACTTATGGGCGTGCACTCTTAGCTGAAGGGGCATTTGTCAGGAGTGTGAATACAGGTAGAATAAGTAGATGTGCGTTAGTTCAGACAGCCTGGCTTCCAGAAGCTAACTAGAAAAAAAGAGCTAAATAAAATACCACCCCAAAGACAACAGCTTTCAATTATTTGCCCATGAGCCTGAATTCCTCCCAATGAGTTGAAAGGAAATCTATACCAGATGGCATTTTTTTGAATCAGTCAAGTACACCAGTCATCCCAGACTCTTAGTGGTGGGCAGCAATGCCAAAGGAGAGCTGGCTGTCCATTTCCTCCCTCAGCTCACTGGTCATCGGAAGCAACATTGCTTTCTAGGGGTGGGTTTCTTAATTGCACTGAAATGTAATTACAATAGTTTGAAATGGAGGTCCTTTATTTGTTTTTTTTCCAAGGAAGCAGAATCAAGCAGATTGTGCCTTGTGTTCTTTGGCAACAGTGGTCTAATGGGCTTAAGCCAGAACTGGAAAAATGATGAACACACAACATATCATCTATACGTATGGTGATAATCTTTTCAATTGAGACTATCTCAGAACATAGTCTGAGAACATAGTCATGGAACTCCCAAATATATGGGATACAGGGCATTAAAATCATTGTATTGAAATGCAGCATTTGGATAAATTGTTTTGAGACCACTAATATATTACAATGAAGAGCTGGCCCATGTTAATCATATTTTCCCTTAAATGATCTCATCCCAAGACACCAAGTCTGAGAATGAAGACAAATACATTCTTTTTAAAAAGCTAAGGATAGATTTGACATGTCTACCTTGGAAAGTAAAATACCTGATGCTTTTTTTTTTTTTTTGACTAAATTGTTGGCTGTACAAAACCCAGGATTGAATCCAGCATACTCTTTATTTATAACTGATTACTATGAGGTTAAGAGAAAGGCATCGTGCATAATACTTCTTTCTGCACAGGAAAATATATTCAGGAAGAAGAGCCAAATAGCCAGTGAATTTGTTCAGCTAATTGCTCTTGGATATTTTCTTACCATATAGTGTAACTTTATTAAAGGATAAAGTATTTTACTATGATGGTGACTTTTTTGGTAAAGTTGATCCTATTTTAAGTTTATAAAGATCTGGGGACTCTTTTTGGTAATAAAGGGCAGAAAATTGTTTCCCAAAGATCAATCATTGATTTGGAGAAGAGGCAGGAAAAGAGGGATGAGGGGGAAGAGGGCAATAATAAAATGTGATTGATTATGAACGATAGATTACTTTTGCTAGAAAACTCCTCCTCAACATGTCATTTTAAGACAACATGTCCCAAATCACTTTGGTTAGAACAAATCTTTAGGTGATTCAAATGCACAGCTGTTTGTTTGTCTTACAAAAATAGAACAAAATACCAATTCAATCCAAGAAGAAACTTGACGGACAGACAAGGCCAAATGTCCATAGGTCATTAAAGATACTTGTGTTTAACAAAATATAGGTATCCAGAGGTTGATGGCTGAGGTAGCCAGAGGCCTCCAGATGGTTACAATAAGACAATTTATCAACCCCAACTCAGGGCCTGAGTGTCTTAAAATAGAGCTTTGGAGTCCTAATCTTATGTGGTAGCCTCTACAAGGCATAAACATCTTACTTTATTACTGGATGGCCTTTTTTCAATTGTGGTTTCAGTTGCTTTGTGATCATTTAATTCACTGGGAGCTTGAGACTGTATTCATCAGATAACCAAGGAGAGAGTCTTAGAAGTGTTTGTATGTATTTGCCGCTAATATCTGCATAACCAACCATACATGCCTCAACAACCTTCAAACTGGTTGGTACTTGAATAAAATGAATCTTGCATTAAAACAGATTAAGAAAAAGTTTTAAACCCCACACCGGCTGTGTTAGTGACAGAGTAGGACCCATCTTCACTTTAGACTGAGTGTATTATCAATTTCAGTCAGGATATTTTGCATGCATTTTATGGACTCTGGGATCAGGGAACAGAATGGTATTAATGGCACCATTAAGGTAAAATGAGCATATTGAAGTTCAAGCTTCACCCCTAATAAAGTAGCTGAGAGGATTCCTTCCCTTGGTTGCCACTGAGAATCAACAGCAAGTGATGGTCTTAAGTTAACAAGCTAATATTTCATCCATGGATACCAGAGCATTAATGGCTAAATATGCCAGTTGTGGGAAGAAGCACATGTGCAGTTATTTGCCCGACACAACTTCTGCTGTCATGGCCTATTAAAACCAGTTTACATGTGCATGTCGAATTTGATGAATATGTATGTGACCCTTTTCAGAGCCATCAGTCATTGGGCTACGGCCCCTATGGCAGGAAAAACAGCACCTCTCATTAAACACAGCATGAGTTACAGGCATGTTATGTTAATATTTCTTCAGAACTTTAGGGGGTTTTCTTCTTGTTCTAATAAATCCTGTGAAGAAAATAATTTAAAAGTATAATTGATTTTTAAAAAAAAACAAAAAAAAGAAAACCTTTTTCTCATTTTCCCCTTAACTATTTTATTTGGTGTGGGAGTTTTGGAAGGCTCTTTCCTCAGGAAGTTGTAGGACAAGCTTATGAATCGTGCTTTGTATCACTCACTTGGGACTCCCGAGGCAAGCCCCCTCCTCAGCTGGAAGTTCAGCAAGGCTAAATGAGAGACCTCCCTGCGTGGAACTCGAAAACTCCTGAAGGACAGGGCTGTCTCTGAACTTTTGGAATATAATGAATCATCTGTTAACTCACAATTCTTACCAATGGGTCTGACACATCGTCAGTGTTCAACCAATGATTGTTATTATTATTACTATTATATTTAAGTCATGAAGTTTAAACAATCTTTGTACTAGGGAGTATAAGAGCCTTTTAAAACAATTTTATTGAAGTATAGTTGATTCACAATGTTGTGCTAATTTCCACTATACAGCAAAGTGATTCAGCTATACATATATATATACATTCTTTTTCATATTCTTTTCCATTACTGTTTGTCACAGGATATTGAATATAGCTCCTTCTGCTATACAATAGGAGCCTATTGTTTGTCCATCCTATATATAATAGCTTGCATCTGCTAATAAGAGCCTCTCTGATGATTCTTTTCAAAATATGTAGAGTGAAAAATCATGAGAGTTCATATTAAGTAAATGCATACAAGCTATTAAAGCAGTAATTCCATAGGCTATGTTGAAATACCTAGAAAGCTAAACATAGATCCAATCTGCTCACACAGCCTCCCGACTCCCACTTGTGATAAGGCCTCCAATACTGCCCTTTCCCACCCTACCTCGTTCTCCTGGCCCTTCCATGGTGTCTGGCCAACTAGGTTATAAGGTGTCTGAGAGCAGGGATTATGGTCAATACTCTTCGGCAGCATCTAGCCTAGTGTCTCACATACAGACTTTAATAGGCTTCCTAAATTTATACCCTAATAACTGACCCAGTACTGTCCAGACGGTACTGAGGGCAGAGTGCCCTGAAGGCATGTACAGGGGATTTCGATGAGGGAAAGGACATCAATTCACAGAGAAGCCAGCCCACTGTAAGGTGGTAGAAGGTTCCACAAGGACTACCTTGCGAGCCACTAGATCGCAGGAGCACTGAATTAGGAGTCTGGAGTTTGGGTTCTAATCTTGACTCTTCTTTTGTCTGTCTGGGACACTATGGAACGCAGTCATTTTGGACCTAAGTTTTCTCACTGGCAATTAATTGCCAAGGTCCTTAAGATCTAGAGTTTTCTCCACAGAGAATTTCACTCCACTTTCAAAGACTTGGTCTGGGTCTCAGCTACTGTTGAATACCTGAGGATCAGAAAAGATGATTACTTCCTTAACCTTTGATGATAGGTCAGCTCTATCTGTGAAGCTCTATCTGTGATAGCTCTATCTGTGCAATTCCTCAAAAAAGATTACAGAGCTACTCACATTTCTTTCCCCCTCTTCAGACCTGCCATCAAAGACCTTAGCATATAGAGCTGAGTTCCTCAGTGTGCTGTCTCGTAGTCATGTCAAACCTTCAGACACTCTTCGGGATCCCTTTTGAAAATTTTCGTCGTGATCACAGGTCTTCAGGTTGACACGTACAGGCTGGAAAACAAACTGTACAGGAAGTGGGAAAGTGCATTTGCCAAAATAATAGTAGCCAACTTTCATTGAGGAGTTACCATTGGCCAGGCCCTGTTCTAAGTGCTTTACATTTTTGTATTTTATTAACTTACTTAATCTGCCCGACTATGTTATGAGGTCAGTGCTGTTATTATGCTTCCTTGACAAAGAGAGAGAACTGAGATGCAAAGAGGATTTTAAAAAATTTCCCTCAGTCCTACAGAGCTGGTAAAGGAAGAAGGCTGGATTCAAATTCAGTCAGGCAGTCTGGCTCCTGAACTTGGTTTTTTTGCCATTATGTCTCAGCCTGTGTCAAACTTTCCCTCCCAGGTGGACACCCCCTCAGGATAATAGATTTGGAGGCAGATGGAACAACGTCCTCTAAAATAGAAAGCCACAGACTCAAATGAAAACATATAAAACAGACTTTGTTTCTCATCCAGCTCCAGCTCTGCTGTGGATGCCAGGTTTTATTAGCACGGTGGGCCACGGAGATGAGTGGCTAAAAATGTTAGGAATTCTCTGCCTCTGTACAAGAGGCCAGTCTCATTGGGACTTGCCGCTCCAGCCTGAGGTAGGATCCTGAAGATGCCATTGGGAGCACTTAGGTGGATGGCTCTGTCCCAGGATCTACGCCATCACTCTTCCACCACTTGAGAGGCCCCCAGCTGGCTAAACAGCCGGCTCCATAGCTGGGGCCATCTCCACTTCTCTGTATAAATCTAGGACTAGGGCTGCCAACAGACAGTGTTGGATAAAGTCTATTCTGTTCCCTGCCAACCAAATGGCCCCACAGCATAAGGTTCCAGGTTTTCTCAATCTCATAAAACATGGCTGAATGAGGCAGTGGTGCCATGAAATTTGCATCTATCTTGTGCACCTGACACTTCCCGTCAGGATGATGGAGTGCTTCCCTCATGTCGGGAGCACTCTGGGCTCTTGGGGAGAATAGGGAAGCAGGGTGAAGGTTGGTGGTGGGGCAAGCTAATCAAAGCCAGGAAGAAGAGTAAATCTGTAGGCATGAAGGATGGGAAACATGGTATGGGAGGAATGGAGAGCTGGGGGCTGGGGGAGAACAGTGACTTAAGATAAAAGAGCATTCCAGGGCCCCTTGTGCATTCAGGCCATCAGTCATCTCTGCTTTTCTGGGGCAGCATTTCTGTTGACCTCCAGGCCCTGGCATGCAGCGTCCTTCTAACTGCCCCAGGGAAGCTGATCCCTTCCCTCATAGTCCACCATTGTGTGCATGCTTCGAGCAAGCCTGCAAGAAAATTAACCTATATGGTCTACAGGTTGGAATGAAATAGTTTCATTGCATTTTGTGTTAAGGCTCTTTGAAAGGGGCAGGAGGTGGGGAAGATGTTAGAGTTTCTGCTGGGGGTGAGAAAAAAAGAAGACAACGAGTTGCACTCAAGGAAAAGTTCCCTTATCTGCCTCTTTGTTCATCTTGCTTAAAAGTCCTCAACTTCATTCCAGAAAAAAATTTATAAAAGCTTATTAACTAAAGAGTCTGGATTCTAGAGCAGAGGGTTGAGGTTCAAATCCCAGATCAACCATTTACTGGTGTCCAAGGTTCTGTCTTTCTTTGCCTCTGTTTCTTCATTTATAAAACAGGGATAATTAGAGGAAGTATTTCATATTGTTGTTTGTGGTTAAATGAGATGATATGTAGTACATATTTGGTTCAGTGCCAAGTGGACAGTAAGCGCTCCACAGATGTTGGTTAATAACCTGACCTCAAGGCTTTGGAGGGATACTGACTGTTTTCAGAAGACAGACAGAAACCATGAATCTCAAGGCTCTCAGGCATTCAGTTGTAACTGTGCCATGAAAATCAGTGCCTGTAGTATCTACTTTTCAATGTCTAAGTAAGATTCTTTCTTTCTCTGAATAACTATGGGTTGGTAGAATGCCATCTTTTGAATTTTATATACTTTTTCTATAGCTCTCTTGTTGATTCATATCTGTTAGTCATAGTTTTCCCAATTAGATCTGAACTTTTGAGGATCAAATTCCATGACTGTCCTCATCTTTTGACTCTTTCTCAGAGATTAAATGTGAAGTGGGTATTTATGATATTCCTCTTGACTAAAAGTTCTGGCCTATATTCTCCTCATATGGCTTTATGGATGGTGGGCTTAAAGTTTACTATGTACTTGGTAATCTAGGGCCAGGCCATATTCCTGCAGTCAGTGAAAGTCTTATAACTATTCTTTGACTATCACCACCTTGATCCAATCCACCATTCCAAATGCTCCTGCATTGGGTTGTCTCTTCCACCTCTGGAATTTGAGAACTTCTCCTTGGATATTTTAGAATACATCACATCAAAGAGAGCATGACCAAATGGGAGTATTATCCATCACAGCTGACAAGCAGAAGTGGGGAGAGGGTAATATGCAGAAACCCTAAAGGCATTACTGGCAAAGCTCTTGTCTTCCCAGATTTTACTAGCAGAAGTAGAGAAAAGTACCTCCTTTTGGTGAGAAAGCCAAATTAAAATATTGAAAATGGGTTTTGAAAGTGAATCATTTTACTGAAACCTTAATTCATTTACTCACTTTTCTGCCAAACATTTGTTGCCTTCCTATTTGTGTTACACATGGTTCTGTTTAATTTTTAAGCTTCTTATATCTTCCAGGAATATAAATATACATATGTGTGTGTGTGTGTATATATATATATGTGTGTATAAAGTTATATTTTACAGCCTTTGAGCTGGTTCGGTGAATACCAATAAATAAACAAATAAGTAAGTAAATAAATAAATTAAATAAAGCTATCTTTGTTGGATAGCCATGCTCAGCTCCTAAGTTCCAAATTTTGTGTGTGATATAAAGCCAGAAGTGGCAGGCAAATCTGTTCTGAAGTATTAGTGCTAACAACTACTTTGCCTATTTCCTCATTGTTTAGAAAAGTCTTCTCTTTTCTTTGGGAAGAATACAAAGTGAATCTGACATTACTCAGAAAAAGAATAAACCAAATTTGTCATGAAGACTGCAGGGTTGAAAGACACAAGTCAGCCATTTCTTTGAAAGTCAGGAAGTATCTAGTTTATACCATTAGCTGATGCAAAAATAAAAGACAATTGGTGATGAAATATACAGCCGAGGAAAGTCCTCATGTTTCAGTCTTCAAAGTTATTTCCAAAGCAGTCCCTGATCCATAAATATAATTTTGAAGTTATATTATATCTATCAGCAAAAACTAAAGGAACATTAATTCAAAGATATTTTCATTCTAGAAATATATGTGTAGGTTTTGTATGTGTAGAAGCATACATGTATATATGTATACACATTTGTATATTCATATGTACATAAATTAGATATAAACATTAATGCTAAAGTTAAATAATATTGAAATAGCATAGAACATTATTGTTTCAATGTCATCCATTTATAATTTTTAAACCTTTCTGATTTCAAATCCAGAGCATAAATTATAATTATATTAGAGGATAAATTTTATACCAGCATTAACAAACTATAATTTAAGATAGGGCTTTGTGGGCAAAGCTGGAAGAGTTAGAAGTTATTCAATCCTTTCTTGAGAATATACACTTATTGCCGTTCTCATGAATTAGACTGATTTCAAATAGAAACCTGTTAGAAGATATAATGAAAGAAAATGTCCCATTTATAAGAGTAATGAATACCGTAAAATACCAAGGGATAAACATAACAATAAATGAGACAGTCCTATGTGAAGACACATTTTAAGTCTTATTAACAGCTTAAATAGAAGACTTGAACAAACAAAAAGGCACAGCATATTCTTGAGTAGAAAGATTCAATGTCATAAAGATATAAATTTTCTCTAAGTTAATTTCTAAATTTAATTTGATCCCAGTAACAAAGAAAGAAAGTTTTCTTTTAACCTAACAAGCTGACTCTAAAGTTCATGTGAAAAAAAGAACAAGAATAACAATGAAAACTGTGAAAAAGAAGAGCCATGAGGGCAGACTAGTCCTATCAATAAATGTTAAAACAGATTCAAAAAAGTAAACAGACTCAAAAACCAAAATAGTGTGATGGTGGGGTATGATTAGATAGACAAAACAATGAGCCAAATAGAAAGTTCAGTAAAAATTCCAAACATATATAGAACTTAATATATGATTCAAGATGGCATCTTAAATAGTGAGGAAAAGAAAGACTGTACAATAAATGATGTTAGAGCAATCGAAGAGTCAAATGAGAAAAGTAACTTGGACCTATACCTCACACTTTACATCAAGATGATTTCAAAACTGATTAAAGATTTAAATGATAATAATGAAGCCATAAAAGTTCTAGGAAGAAACATAACGAAATTTCTTTATAATCTTAAATTATGGGAGGCATTTCTAGCTATGACTCACAATCTAAAACCATAAAAGATATTGATAGTTTTGGTTATGTAATATACAAAAAATGTATTTAGGGCAAAAAAAAAAAAAAAAAAAGAATAGACTACCTAGAAACAAATTTAACCAAGGAAGTGAAAAACTTGTACACTAAAAACCAGGAATCATTGATGAAAAAATGAAAGAAGACCTAAACAAATGGGAAGACATCTTGTATTTATGGATTGAAAAACTTAATATTTTTGAGATGGCAATATTCCTCAAAATAGTCTACTGATTCAGTACAATCCCTACCAAAATTCCAATGTTTTTTTTTTGCAGAAATGGAAAAGATGATCCTTAAATTGATATGGAATTACAATAGGCCCTGAATAGCCAAAACAATATTGAAAAAGAAGATCAAAGTTGGAGGACTCATACTTCTGAATTTCAAAACTTCCTGCAAAGCTACAGTAATCAAAACAGTATGGTACTGGCATAAGGATACAGATATAGACCAGTGAATGAGAATTGAGAGTCCAGAAATTAATCCAAGCTTCTGTGGCCAATAGATTTTTGACAATAGTTGATCTTTCAGCAGGGAAAGAGTAGTCTCTTCAGCAAGTGGTGCTGGATCAACTGGGTATCTATATACAAATGAATGAAGTTGGATCTCTACCATGTCATATGTGAAATGGATTGATGACCAAAATATAAGAACTAAAACTATTAAACTCCTGGAAGAAAACATAGGGGAAAATCTTTGGTGCTTCAAGTTTTGGTCTTCTAAGGATACCATTAAGAAAGTGAAAAGACAACCTATAGAATGGGAGAAAATATTTGTAAATCATATATAATAAGGGTTTAGTGTCCAGAACACATTAAAAAAGAAAATCCCACAACTCAACAACACAAATAAAAGAATCCCAAGTAAAAAGTGGGCAAAGACTTTAGTAGGCAATTTTCCAATTAAAAATATACTAATAATGGGAGTTCCCTGGTGGTCCAGTGGTTAGGACTCAACGCTTTCACTGCCATGGTCGGGGTTCAATCCTTAGTTGGGGAACTAAGATCCTGCAAGCCAAGCAGCACAGCCGATACATACTCATATATATATATATATACACACACACACTAATAATCAACAATCACATGAAAATGTGCTCAACATTATTGGTCATTAGGGAAATGCAAATCAAAACCACAATGAGATATCACTCCATACCCACTAAGATAGCTATAAAAATCAAAAAAACAAAACAAAACAAAACCAAAACAAACAAAAGAATAAAATAACAAGTGTTGGTGAGGATGTGGAGAAATTGAAATCCTCATACATTTCTGGTGAGAATGTAAAGTGGTGCAGCCACAGTGGGAAATAGCTTGGCAGTTTCTCAAAAATTTAAACATACAATTACCATATGATCCAACCCAAATGTCAACAAGGAATACTGGATAACAAAATGTGGTTTATACATATGATAGAATATTACTCAGCTGTTAAAAGGAATGAAATACAGATACATGCTACAGCATGGATGAATCCCCAAAATATTATGATAATTGAAAGAATCCAGACACCAAAGTTTCATTTTGTAGGATTCCATTTATATGAAATACCCAGAATAAGTAAATCCATAGAGGCAGAAAGCAGATTGCTGGTTGCCAGAGGCTGGGAGGACAGGGGAATGGTCAACGACTTCATAATGAGGATGAGATTGTGGCAGGTGGTTGATAAAAATGTACTGGAACTAAATAGAGGTGCACAACATGGTGAATTTATTAAATGGTACTAAATTGTACACTTTAAAATGGTTAATTTTATGGTTACATGAATTTCACCGCAACAAAAAATCTTTGACAAAGGAAATTAGCATAAATTATGGACCTCAGTTAACAATATTGTATCAATATCGGTTTGTTAATTGTGACAAATGTGGCATAAGATGTTAGTAATCAGGGAAACTGGGTGTGAGGTGTATGGGAATTCTATCTTTGTGATTTTCTGTAAATCTAAAACGATTCTAAATTAAAAGGTTAATTTTTTAGATGAAAAGAGAAAAAACAAAGTTAAAAGACAAGTGACAAACTCAGAAAAGATATATGCAACTCATTTGATCAACAAAGGATTATTTTTTCTACTTTTAAGGGCTCCTAAAAATTAAGAGAATGTTCACGTATCCACTAGGAAGAGGGGAAAAGAAAGTTGACCAAAAGTTAAACACAATTGTCTCTTAAATATATAAAGAAATGTTAGCTTCTCTCATGAAAAGAAAGATGCACATTAAAAACTACCTTGTAGTAACAACATTTTTAATCACTAGAATGAAAAAAATATAAAAGTTTGACAATGCACTCTTTGGTAAGGCTGTGTGGAAACAGGCACTTATGATGCTATGTATATAAACTGGTATAACTCTATGCAGGATAATTTATTGATATATCAAAATTACAAATGAATATCCCCACTGACCCAGAAATTTCACAATGGTAATCTATGTTACAAATATACTTATACATGTAAGAAATGACCTATGCCAAGTTTACCCATTTCAGTGATTTTTTTTAATAGCAAATGACTTTAAAAAAACCCCAAAAGTCCATAAATAGGTGCTGAGCAAATATTATTTATGGTACATCCATATAATGACATATTATGCACCTTTAAGAAAGAATAAAGCAATTCTCTATGTATGACACAGAAAGATTTCAAGAATTATTGATAAGTGAAAACAATAGAACAGTATGTATCAATGCTAATTTTTCTTTAAAAAAAGGAAGGAGGCAGAAAACTACAAATATATTTGTATTTATTTGTATATGTGACAAGCAACTCTAAAAGATATACAATAACAGTGGAGGAGGGGCAGTGTTCTTTGGATGAATAGGGAAGCAATGAGTCGATTGGGTGGAAGGAAAGCATTTGATTGAACACTTTCATATATATATATATATATATATATATATATATATATATATATATATATATATATAATCACGTGAAAGTATTACCTACCTACTTAAAATTTAAAAATATTTAAGTGATGAAGCCAAAAAGAACTTATAATGTACATATTGATGGAGACTTTCTTAGCTAAAGGAAAACATGCAACAAAGTCATTTCATCAAAAACCTCTAGTTTGACAAACTCCCCCCAGAATTTGTGTTTTCTTTGGCCTTGGAAACCAAGACCATGGGTTTTTCAGGGAGTGTTGCTGGGCTAGTCCCGTCATTCAGATGTTATGCCCTCCTCGGGCTCTGCCCTCTCTGTTATGTTCCCTGCTCCATCTCCAGTGTCCAGAACTCAGTCTGACACCAACTAAGTGCTAATGAACATTTACTGGACAATTGAATTCAGGAAATTTTACTACTGTGCACATGATTTTAGTTGTAAGTACAGAGTCCAGGGAGAATGAGAAAGAATTTTTTTTCAAAAAAACAAAATGTTCACTTTAACTTGACAACAGTTTCTAACCTAAAAACAGACAGAAAATCTTTTTCATCCACTAGAAATCAAATGTCACTCCTTGGGTTGGTGATAGAAAACACTGTCTGACTATCCAGGACCTGCCAAAATCCCAAATTCTGATTTCTACTTGCAGGACAGAGGAGTTACTTGTATTTTTGGGGGGTGGGTTCCTTTAAATGTGTCTTGTGTCTGGGGCAGGAAAAAACTACAGTTGGAGGAAGATGTTGACTGTATCTTGGGGGAGGGGCAGGTGAAGAAGGATTGATTCTACTGGGTGGTTTTTTCTTTCCCTGCATGGAGGTATTTTGCTTTTTTAAAGAAACTAATATTTGAACAAGTTTGAATGTATTCTTCAAGCCCTTAGGAATTTGTTCTGAGCATATCATAATATGAAATTAGAACTCAAACAGAAACAAAACAGCCGTAGGTCTTCCAACATGAGAATAAAAAAAAATAGAAAGAGGAGAAATGTATTTGCACTTGGTCTACAATTCCATTTCTAATAAAAGTCTATGACTGTAACTCATAAATCTCTCTCCCTGTCAAATGCCAAGAAAGTACCTTTGGATTTGACTTTTAAGTTGTCTTATGATTCACCACTGAGTCAAGAGATGACCATAAAAAATTTTTTAAAGAATTGGCTTTTATCAATTATTTTCTATAATTTCTTGGTGTTTTGTGGTTAAATGGTTTACAAAATATTCTACTTTGGGATGAAGAAATGTCTTAAGCTGCATAGCCAGCAATGGAAACAGACTTCTTTTCCTCTCACCATAGATTTCCTTGGTATGGTGAAGGAGTTTGTGTAGGGTTATCTGTATATGCAGGTATCACCCACATCTGTGAGGCAAGAATGTAATGAATTTAATTCTCTAGGGCAATTCAGCTCATTTCATGAGCACTGAACTCATTTGGGGAGTGGGGACAGGGAGAAATGACTATCAAATATATCTACGCCTGGTATCCAGTTGCATAGAAAAGTATGTCAGTTAAAATATGTTAAACCAATTTTTCAGGGAATGTTAAAAAAAAAACAGCAACATTGACAAGTGGATAGAAATCACTCATCTTGACAAGTGATTATGTAGATTAGGAAAGATGCATGAAGTGTTCTGTACTGCTGAGGAATGGGGAATGGGAATAAATTCACTATTGATATAAAGAATAACATGACAGGTGTGTTCTGTTCTTGGTCAACTCTTCAGAACTAGAGTTTAGGCCACACCTTGGTCCTATGCAAAAATGTGGGGGAAAGGTCATGAGAAATGCTCTGAGGGCCCAGGTATTTGGCTCCTCAGAGAAATTCCAAAATACATAAGATTTTCAGGCCTCTTGAAACCAATAGGATATGCCCTTGCATTTTTCTCTTAGGCCTTTTGTAACTCAGATCTCAGTAGGACCTTTATAATAATTTTTTTTAACATCTTTATTGGAGTATAATTGCTTTACAATGGTGTGTTAGTTTCTGCTTTATAACAAATTGAATCAGTCATACATTTACATATGTCCCCATATCTCTACCCTCTTGCATCTCCCTCCCTCCCACCCTCCCTATCCCACTCCTCTAGCTGGTCACAAAGCACAGAGCTGATCTCCCTGTGTTATGCAGTTGCTTCCCACTAGCTATCTATTTTACGTTTGGTAGTGTATATGTGTCCATGCCACTCTCTCACTTTGTCACATCTTACCCTTCCCCCTCCCCGTGTCCTCAAGTCCATTCTCTAGTAGGTCTGTGTCTTTATTCCCATCTTGCCACTATGTTCTACATGACTTTTTTTTTTTTCTTTATAATAATTTAATTCTTGCCCCTAGTCACACTCTTATGTCTACATTGAAAGAAAGTTGGGGAATATAAAATATTTCTTTGCCACCTTGACTCTGAAGTTGATCAACTACTCCCACCTTCAACATGTCTTTTCTCTGCATTCTCTGTAGCATTTATGGTCATGCGCTTTAATACTGCCACGTGGTATTTTCTGAGCATGGTCATTGTTTCTTTTCAAGGGTGTTGCCTCTGTCTGGCACTTCCAGGGTCCACTCAAGCTCTGACCCAGGCCTGTGTAGACCATGAGCCCTCCAGGACTCCCATTATTTTGGATGATGGCTTACCATTAGCATCATCTTACTGGGGTCTGCATTTAGGAGGGTATGATGAACAAGTTTTCAGTAGTAGGACCAAATATCTCCTGTGAACCAGAAACTTCACATCTCACACTTGTATTTTTAATGCGCTGTGTATTTGTGTTTAGAAATGTATGCTGTTTGTTGTCTCCTATCAAAGGAATAGATTTTGTATAATTTCTTACGCTGAACAATTTAAAAATGAATGTGAAGCAAAATAAACTATGAGTGAAATCATGATTTAATATTCTGCATACTTTTTTCTAAATAGTGGAGAAAGGAAAAACTAGGAAAGCCATCTACCATCAACTTCTCAAGGAATGCACCTAGCTCCAGATCCTGGCAGCCAACAGTACGGTTCATAAAATGCTGCTCATTGGGAGCCATTGTTCTTACTTTGAGCTCCATAAATGACCTTCAGGGGATCCCTGCACATCCTGGAAATGTTTGCAAAACTTTGTGTTTATATACACTTTACTAAGGAAGGGCAGGCACTTTTATATCATGGTCTCAAAGAGGTCAATGACCCTAAAATATTAAGAGCATCAATTTAGAATCTCACAAGCTACTTGCAAATAATTTTAGATGAATCTCATCGCTTAATTTTAGAAGAATGAAAATAAATATTACAAGATATTTATTCATTCATTTAGTATATACTCATGGAGTATTTTCAAATGCCAAGTACAGCCCAAGGTGTTAGTGAGATAAAGATGGGCAAGCTCATAGGAAGGAAATGGTGGAAGCATTTCCTGAATAAAGAAAACCAAACAGAATTATGTTGAGAGTGACTCTTCTTTAAGTTTCTGACACTAATTTGACACTAGGTTCTTTTGAAGGTTGGTTATCACTGCTAGTAGATGCTTTTAATTTAGTTACCATAATAACTATAACTCACTTCAATTAACATTAACTTCTATTGTGGCAGATATAATTAAGAATACATATGTGACTATTTCTGCCTTTTATAATGAGCTTTCATAGTAATCACTATTGGAACTACAGTATTAAGCATAATTACTAAGTATTCTACTAGAACATAGAATTACTTTATAATTATATGATATTTTCCTAAGCATAAAGCATGTAGTTACTTTGGAAGTAAAGCACAAGAGTGACATTCAGCAATCCATTACATAATTGATGAAATCCTGCTAATAAATGTGAGTTAACATCCATAAACTCTGCGCATTTTAAATTCCAAAATAAAGCCAGTCATCAGCCTCTTTTTGAAAAGGAAAACACCTTATTTAAAGACCCTAATTCCAAGGGGGAAGAAATGTGTGAACACACAAATCATTTTGTTTTGGAGTCCAGAAACAAAGTAGATGACATTAATTGTATCCATTGAAAAACAAGTGTATGTTTAATACACTAGAATGGGGTTTTGAAAAACAGTTGTATCTTTGTCCACAGCTAACATTTTGGTGGATAGAAGCTTTCTAATAGAAGCTTTGGGATGTGTTTTCCAATATATATTTTCTGCTATAAAAATGTGTTTTCCAGAAAATGCAGAACTTACATTAAAGAAGAAAGAAAGAAGAATTCTTGGGGGAAATAGAGTTTCCTCAAGGTCTGGGACTTAGTACTTAACAGATAATTCCAAAATACTATGGCAATCTATAAGGCAGGAAAAAATAAAGCAGCAGATAGCAATGGCCCATGTTCAGTGGCATAGAGAATTAGATAACCAAAATTATTTAATAAGGTATGTTAATTTCCTAGGGCTGCCATAACAAATTCCACAAACTTGGTAGCTTTAAACAACAGAAATATATTCTTTCATAATTCTGGAGGCCAGAACTCAAAAATGAAGGTGTTGACGAGGTTGGTTCCTTTTTGGAGGCTCTGAGGAAGAATCTGTCCCATGCCTCTGGCTTCTGGTGGCTGTGGGCAATCCTTAATGTTTATTGGCTTAATGACACCTCCCTCCAATCTCTGTTTCTGTCTACACATGGCCTTCTTCCCTGGGTCTGTCTGTCTCCTCCTTTTCTTCCTCTTACCCAGACACTGTCATTGGATTTAGAGTACACTCTGATCTAGGGCGATCTCATCTTGAGATCTTTAGTTTAATTACATCTTTAAAGACTCCTATTCCCAATAAGATCACATCTTCCACATATCTTTTGGGTTACACAGTCAACCCACGACATAATATATTAATGTAAATATAACATTTCAAAGGAATCAGAGAGATGAGATGTCAAAATAAGGCTAAGGCCTTAGCAATGGAGATCTTAGACCTGAAAATGATCTCCCAAGGCAATACAGGAATCCTCCAGCCATTCAACTTGTAGGAAATTATCAACACTTAGGAAAAAAACAACGAAAATCAGGGAAGCAAAATAATTTGACAAGTATGATCACCCAGGAAGTGATAAAAAGAGCCAGAATGGAAGTACTTTTTTCACACCACCTTATTCAGTAGAGAAAGGGGAACTTAAAGGTGACCTTAGGGGTAGGTCAAAGAGGAAAGAGGGGAAGAAACCTGAGAATATGTTAGGAGAAGGAAAATGAGCTTGATTTGATGGCATTCCTTGTCTGGCCACTTTAATATCTCCATGATGTTATAACCACGACTTTATTTTATTCCTCCAATTACCATTTTTGTCTGCACTCATCTTATCACTGCCCATTTAACCCTAAGAATAGTGTTAAATAAATATTTTTGAGTCATCATGAACTAAATTGATTCAATTATAGGTGGGTGCCTTGGGACCCTGCCTAGGTTAGGTTGAGGTATGGGTAATTCATGTGCCACGGGATTTGTTTTGAAAGTGTGTATCGCAGTTTCAGAGTTCAGCAACATTGATTAATTAATCAAACATTTAGAAACACACTTGCACACTTTCAAAAACAGATCAAGGACACGCACATAGGATCCAGTATAGTATTTCTAACAGTCTATTGAATTTAACCATTACTTTTGGGCAGGGATAATATTGGAGACTTGGGCATCACATGATCTCTATGGCAACTACTGAACATTACTCTTGTAACCAGAAAGGGGCCATAGACAATATGTAAACCAATGGATGCAGCTGTGTTCCAATAAAACTTTATTTACAAAAATAAGTGGTGGGCCTAACCTGGTCCCTGAATTGTAGCTCAATGACTCCTGCATCTGAGCCAACATTTTAAAAACTGTACTTTACTGTGCCTCCCTAAATGGTATCTTCCAGGACAATTTTTAAATTTCAGTTAATGGTACCTTGAGTCCCATAGTCAGCAGGGCTTAAACCATTGACATGATCTTTCCCTCCTTACTGTCCATAGCTAGACAATCTTTGTCTGTGATTGAGCACATTATTCCCACTCCTCTCACCTTGGTTCAGAGAAGTCCCTATTGCTAAGCTATTTCTCCAGACTCTTACTTGCTCTTTTGTTTTTAGTTCTTTCCTTCTTTGTTATCTTTTACAAACCATAGATGGAGTCATCCTTCTACAATATCTCTCAGAAATATTCAAGAAGCGAGTATTCTATGGAGTAATCTATGTTAAAGCTGTGAAGTGTTAGAGAAATAGGAGTAGTAGGATTCAGAATAGCAGAAAAAAACAGAGAATAGCATTTAGGCCATTTATCCTGTTATTCAAGACTTTCAAAAGTCTGGCCACATTTAAATCCAAATCAATTGAGTAAACATGCCTTGGCCAGGATAGTAAAGTATTTAAGAGGCTGAGTTGTTGAAGCAGACCATTTGCTTTCAAGTCTACGTTCCATAAATACTAGCTCTGTGACTTGTATGAGTTACTTAACTTTTCCTCATCTGAAAATGGGGATAGTTCTTACCTCAGAAGATTGCTATGAAGATTAAATTAACTTTTTCAGACATGTTCTGGCACTTAGTAAGTGCATCATACACTAGTTACAAGCCAGTCATATTGCTAGTGTTAAACATTTATTGAATTCCTTTTAGAAGTAGGCGCTGTTCTAGGTGCTGGGGATGTAACAGTGGAAAGACAGTAAGCCTTTGTCATTATTACACCTTATTAGTCACTGGTTTATTCAACAAACATTCACCCAGCACCTTTGATGTGTCAGGCACTCTAGGCATTGTGACAGCTGCTTATTAAGACTGACAAGTCTCTGTTCTCATAAACTTATATTTAGTCATTTAGGTGTGGTCTCTTCATCTCAACTATGTGTCCCTTGGGCTCAGTAACTGTATCTTAATCAGCCCAATATCTTAAGAGCCTACAAAGGGATTAACTCAGAGATTATTTCATAAATATGAAATTAGTGAATGGATAAATGAATGAGAGAATGAAACAAACACCTATATTCACTAGGCACAAATAGGTTAGCACCAGCTAATCTTGAGTGAAGTTGAAATCAACCACCCTTGTTAGAAACACACCACACACCATCCCATGAGATTCATGCTGGAGACCCTAACACCACCCTGTTTTCAAATCTGGAGGATCAGGGTTCATAGGCAATGTACAAGGCAGAGAGGAAGGGTGGAAGGTCCCAAGAAATAAGATTCCAAAGGGGCGTATTAAATAAAACATGGAAACTGCAGGATTTGCAAAAAATAGAGGTCCTGGCTATATTACTTGTCAGTTTTGCTTTCTATTTTGGGTAAGAAGGAAACCATAAAAAGCACAAAAGATTTGGAATTATAAACAACCTATAGACCATATCTAAAAAACCTTTTGAAGTCTTGAGTCAATTAATTAAGTTTCTCATTCTACTTCGAGTAAGAATGACATTGAAAGAAACATTAAAAAAAATGGAATTAAAAAAAGATGATATGCAATTACACTTTGTGTGTATACAAGATCAAGAAGGACAAAAATTTTATAACAACTTTGTACAGTGTGGAATCTATAAAAAATATGGAATCACTATGTTGTACACCTGAAACTAATATAATATTGTAAGACAACTGTACATCAATTAAAAACAAAAAAGAGAAGAAAGAAGGACAATAAACATCTTTTGGGAGGGTTCCCATTATAGTTATGTGCAAGATCACAGAGTGCGTGCAGGATGAAGGCCATGTTCAGATATCAGGGAGAACAGGAGAAAGGGGAGACATTTGGAGTTTTTCTCGTGAATGGCTTGAGTAAAATGAGCCCTTTAGGTGCTTTATGAAAGCCTGGAGTGTATTGCTCAATCAGGAAGAGGTTTCCTGAAACACTTTCAGAAATCCAGTGTGACCCATTTTCTTTAGCTATGCTTATGGGAAGCCTTATCAGCAAAGGAATGGTTTTAGAGGGAAATGATTCTGAGACCTTTTGGCTGACCCCACATGCAAATCATCAGACAGTATGCAAATGGAGAGCAGTAATACACTCAGCAATTGCAGCATGAAACATTTCCATTCCTCCTCTTGAACAGAAAAGAAGGAGCTAAGTGTCCCAAATCCTAGAAAACTCACCAGTAAAGCAAGAATTATGTAAAGTCTTTGCTAAGACTCAGGGAAGCAGTTAACCACATTAGCCTCTATTGATAGAGTGCTTGGGGTAAAATTTGCCTTCTACAGTATTGGCCTAAATTTCTGGAGAGGAAAAAAAACCCTGGTTGTTATTTTTCCTTAGGTACTTGAGTTATGATCATGCAGGTAAGTGGAAAATGGGAAGCTTTAGCAATAGCCTGATTACATCTTTTGTTTGTGGTTTGGAAGATGCTTTAAGATTCAGCTATACTCAATGTTTTGTAATAACCTATAAGAGAAAAGAATCTGAAAAAGAATATATATATATATGTGTGTGTGTGTGTGTGTATAACTGAATCACTTTGCTGTACATCTGAAGCTAGCACAACATTGTAAATCACCTATACGTCAATAAAAAATTAAGTAAGTAATTTTTAAAAAAGGGGGGAAAAACTTAGATTATGTGTGCTCTAGGAAATTCTTTACATGGAGTCAGGATGGAAAGGTGAGAGATGTATTCTGGGAAGACAATACAGCTGATGTGTCCCCATGATAAGATGGCTCACAAGGAGCAAAGTTGTGAGTTTACTGGGCTCCATTTTAAACGGGACCACGCACATATTGTGCTTGCTGGTTGGTCAGAGAAAAAAAAAATAAAAGAAATTGTCTAGAAGGAAATCTACCTCTTCCAAAGATAAAATTTGCATGAAATATGGTTATAACAAGATTATTTACATTCTGTAGTCATTAGGGATAAAGAGAGTACTTGCCTATCTATCTTCCTAAACAACAAATTGAAAATCCTTTGTGGTAAAATCTCTCCATGCTGTGATTTTCAGTTCTGTCAGATACTATAGAATAATGGTGCCAAGTTACCATAGCTATCCACTCCGTGACTGATGCTTATTCTTTGGAATTTAGATACTGATGCTTTCTTTCAACTCCATGTATCTGTTATATTTCCTACTCATTGTATTATGTGAATTTGTGTTTTGGAGAGACCAGAGTAAAGTCCAGAAAACCAGCTTGTTTGACGATAAGATTTTTAAAGTGATTTCTATAAAAAGGTTATTGCTATCATGGAATGAATTTAGTATTTGGTCCTGGTAGTTTCACACACACGCATACACACACACACACACACACACACACACACACACACACACACACACGGCAGGAAAAGAATTGGTTTGATGATCACTGTTTAAAATGATCCACAGATTTAATTGACTCCCAACTGTCTTCTTTTCAAGCCACAGTGCCACTGATGTTCAGATATTTTAACTTTTTAAATGTGCAATATGGTTCATACAGAAAGATAAATGGAGGATAATGGTCTAGGAAGATTTATATAATTAAGAGATCATGTTGTGTGTGAGAAAAACCTAATGGTCCAGCTTCTTCAGCATGGAGGGAAGATGGTTCCTTTCCCTTTCTTAGCACAATAGGAAAGAAGACATTGTGATTATTGGTGGGTGCTCATTGCAAACTCTCCTTGTGAGAGAGATTCATGACATGTGGGAAAAATTCCAGTTAGACTTTGCTTCTACTGAAGAAAAAAAGCTCACACTTGATGTGTGAAACCGAAGTGGTTGTGTTATCTAAAAATTATGGACTAGGAAGTCAGTGACTTTGGAAGAAAGCTCAGATTTAGGAAAGGATAGGCATTAGCAAAGGCTGCCTGAACCATCACAACATTTAACAGTCAGGGCAGGGCCACTGCTGCCGACAGTGTGGCAGGTTTCCTACAACGATCTTTGGACAGAGTACAATGGTCAGAAAAGGATAATAAAGAGGCTAGAACATGCACCATCTGGTTTAACAGAAGGGAAGATGGAAAACATCAACAGAGAGTTGGGATTGTTATGGAAAGCCAGACGGTGAAGCACTGATTAAGATTATTTTGTTGATTAGGTGATATCCTATGATTTATGCTTAGGACAAAGAAAATCAAATACTTTTTTGGAGTGTGTGAAACCAGAGTATGCTATAGAACTACACTTGTATCTGACTGGATTTGGAAAAATCTCCCTGTCAAGCAGAAGAAGAGGCCAGGTGAAGAAAGAGGGCTTCCTGAGGATATGAAAACTCTATGCATTCTGTGGAAGAAGAGGCATGGTGATCCAACTGGTTCTCAAGTGTTGGCAGAGGACTAGGTACCAGTAGGAGCAGGATATCACAAATTGGCATCTTTTTTTTTTTTGAAAAAAAAATTGCTGACTTGAGTGGCACTCTGAAAGACACACAAAGGGACTCTAGGTCAATCAGGCTAGGAAGATAGATCGATGGAACCCACAAGACTAGAAGCCATTTGGTGTATTGCTTACTCTCCTTTATCCTCTGTCTTTGATTTTCAGTTCTTCTCAACAGAAGTCTTTTCTTCCCAATGGGTCAGGGTGATAATGATCACTTCAATCCCCAGAATGAAACAACACTTCGCAGTGATTGGCAATCATCACAACCCCATCCCTGTAGAATGTTTTCTTGTTTGCTACTTCTCTCCCATCAGAGCTAGCCTTTGTTATATGCTTACCATGTGCCAAGGATTGGGCAAAGCATTTTATATACATTAATCTTCATTAGTTCATCTCAAAACAGCTCTATGAAGAAGGAACTATTATATTATTATGCCCATTTAAAAATATGTTTAGGAAACCAAAGGCTTCCTGAAGGTCACCTGCTAATATATGATGGAGTCCCAATTTAAATTCAGTCTAATTCCCAAGTCTTTCCTCTTGCCCACTGCTTGATGCTGTCTCAATGATTTGCCTGATACGTATTATCTCAATTTTGATGAAAAGAAAACTGAAGTTCAGAGAGAGTGGTGCTTTCCATAAGCCATGGAATTGAACTTGATCTCAGAACTTTGGGCTCCAAATCCAGTTCCCTTTCCCCTGTACCATCCCACTGCTGTATATTTGTCTGATAAATAATAGTATCCTTTGAGAGAGAATACCATGAATGTATCTCATCTCTCCCTTCAATATCTCATTTTTATAAGAAGGAAGTTTCATGATCATCCAAACCTGTCACTTCTCTTTTTACAAAAGATTGTCACATGGAAATATTTATAAGGTGTTAACTAATCATTAGAAGGTACTGGAAACACCCATTTTCCTTCTTGATAACAGCAAATGTCAACTGCTTCTTAGACAATGTACGACATATTGTAAATTGAGATCTGGAGTTTGAGTATGGGCAACCCTACCATTGCTTTGACTGGATGTTCAATCTGAGCAAGAATAATAAAGGATACTCTTATCACAGGTGAAGCATATATTTCACCAGTGAGACGGCACATACAGGTACATCTGTTTGCTTCCCCATTCTACACCAAACAGTTGCAAGGGGATCGCATAGAGCATCAAAAGTATTACCTTCTGCAATACATAAAGTTGCACTGAATAGAATTATCACCTTGAAATTACAGGGTAAAACTCCCTATACAAAAACAGATTAAAGACAAATTAGACTGTGGGCCAGGTCACTCTGATTGTTAGTTAGTGATAATGGAAATACAATTAGCATAATGAGTTCCAATTACTGTATATGGAGAAATATGAACATACTTCTTTCATAAATCTTGTTTCCAGGAAAAATAAAATGCATCTGGTTTAACAAAGCATGCCCTTCTCTTCTGCAGAAAGCTTCCTGGTAAATATTTTTTTGTGAAGCTAAATCCTTCCTCTGATGGGCTGTGATTTGGGAAAAAAAAAAAAAGGGCGACAGAATGGATTTGCCCCGTCTGATAGCTGAGCAGTTTTGTATTAGCTCAACTTCTGTTTTAAGCTTCCTAGAAAATCTAACCATCTGTTTCTCCAATCGTGGGTTAAAAACACTGGGGAGAATCATAGACCATTGCATCAAATGTGCTTATTGTCTTTGAAATGTCAGCAAGCCCTCCCTTTCTGCCTATGATAAGCTGTGAAATTGGAAAGCCAATTATAGTCACATATTTACACAAATCCGAACAGCTTTTTTGAAAACTCCGTGTAAGAACGCATGGATGAGAAACAACAGCTTTACACAGAGAGAGAGTAGGATGCCTGTGGGTGTGTTAATGAAGTTATATTTAAAAGAGTTGCATTAAGGGTCTGGATATTTATTTTCACCTTGGTCTTACACTGTCTCAGCTTTTCATTGCAGGCACCGATCTCTCAAGTTTCTCAGAAGGTCCATCAGCTGATAGCACAATATGCCAATTTTGCTGTCTTTTCTCTTAGAATCTTCCTGGCTACTTTTCTTTCTACGAATGCTCAACTGTTAATGGATTACATTCCACGTCTGGTTAAAACCCAAGTCATTTGGCCAATGAATGGTAATGAGTGTGGACTGCTCAGCCCACACAGGTGACATCACACCTTGCATCGGGGGAATGTGCCAACTTCCTTGTTGTACCCTGTAAATCTGAGAGATGCCATTAACCTTTTCAGCGAATCCCCCTGGATCGCTGCCATGGTGAATCTCAGTAGTAATTGCAAAGGCAAAAATGCCCCAGCATGCCTATATTCCCTGTAAGGATCTGTGAAGCAGGCAAGTGGGCTACTCCAGTGCCTTTTCCCAACTGCTCTCTTGATTAACTTTCTGCTGTGAGTCTGCACCCAGGCCACAGTGCTTCGGAATCTTCCAAACACACACGAGTAGCAGATCTTACAGAGCACTTAGAGCAATTCAAGCCTCTCCTTTTTGCCTGGATGGGATTTAGCTATAAAGGAGAACGTTGATATATGAAGACCAGAGGATCTACTAAAACAGCTGAGTTCACTGGGGAGAAACCTTCTCGTCCCCACCTTTATCATTCATTGCACCCTTTCCATCAGGACTTTGATTGTGGTTGTCATACTTTTAACCTAGTCAAGTCCCCTCAGTCTGTCTGGAAGCATTTGTAAATTGGATTATTCAATAAAAAAAATGCTTGTCAGGCATCATTCTCTTTCAGCAGTTTGAGATGCTTTCTCTAAAAATGGCTTTCACACTATGACTATCTCCCCTTGCTGCACGCACACACACACATACACAGGCACACACACAGGAATGGAATCACAATGATCATTGACTCTCTGTCAGCCTATATTTATGATGGGAGGTATGGCAGAACTTAAAAAGACAAGCGTCTCTCCCTAGTATTTTTGTTATTAAAGTATATATTAGATCTATACTTCTTTATAGATTTACGCTAGGAAAGGCAATGTGTCGAGAGGCACATAAGTGTCCTGGAAAGAAGACCGACCTCCTGGATACTGGAAAGTGTCTCATTGAAAACATAACTATGTGTACTTGATAAATGCTGATAATAATGGATACTTGATAAGTTACTCCTGACAGGGTCTTGGGTAAATCACTGAAACTCCCTGGGCCTTGTCTGACTTATAATATGAGGGATTTTGCCTAGATGTTCTCGAAGATTTCTTTTAGCTCTAAAATTTATGATTCTGAAGGGCCAAACTCTCAAACCAGGAGACATGACATAAAGAAATGTTAAAGTCTTGTAAATCTACCTAAATAGATGCCTGTTTTTACCTATCTGTATCACTTAGAATTACATTAAGCTGTACCTAACAGGAGAGCCCCACACAGAATAGAGATCTGTATCTGTGTCCAGGATTGGTAGTCCTCAGAGGGCTTCCAGCCTCAAAGGACATTGTTCAAGATGGCAGTTTGTCCTCCAGCCATCACATCTATGTTCTGCACAGAAAGAGAAATGGGGGTTGGAGATAAAAGTGTGAACCACCTACAAAGTAAGTATTTTAAGGAGCTTTCCAGAAATCCCCACACAATGAATTCTGTTTCTATCTCATTGACATCAGTAGTTGCAAGAGAGACTGGGAAATAGAGTATTTTAGCTGCATGCATTGTGGCCAAGAATAAACCCAGGTTCTATTAGTAAGAAAGAGAAGAAGAATGGATTTTGAATAGACAGCTGGTAGTATCTGCCATGTAATTATTTCTCTTTTATTTAAAATATTTTTGTGCCATGCCCCTTGGTTCTAGGAGAGAGCCCCTCCAACATACAGAAATAATTCATTTTCATTTTGTAATAATGGCTTTGATTGACAGATGGCCAAGTCCTATCCAATTTGATACCTACTAATCTATCACAAAGCAAATTTAAAAGTTCATTTAAATTTTTAAAAATAATTCCCATTTTTAGATGATACTAAAAGTGAAAAGAAAAGCACTTCTGCTGTTTTTCTGAATACAAAGTTAACAAGAGACTATATGGAAAATCACTAAGTTCAAAAAGTCTAGTCATTCTTTTAAAATCATCTGTATGTTTGTAAAAACTGATCAGATGGATTTTTGCAAAATTAATTTCATTGAATTAAAATAACAGAGGGATCATTTTACTATCTGCCAATGTTCATTTGGATGAAAGCAATTTGCTGATGAGCTTTTATTTTTTACATGCAAAGATTTCTATTGTCTATGCATGCAATAAAAAATGGAAAGTCATCTGTGGACTTCTATCACACGATGATGAGTCTTCTATTTTGTTCCCCCCAAACCTAGCCAATGTCATATTCTCCTCAGGAGTCTTATTTTAAAATATGAGCAGGTCACTCAGATAACTGCTGGCCAGTCTATCTATTCCAAAGTAATTTTACTTCTTGGCAGTTGACTTTTTAAGAGTTCTTATTGATTTTCTCCATTTGTCATTTTTGGGTGTAGAGCAAAATGCAGAGAACAGTATATATAAATGGCCTTTCCCAGTGTAATTATTTTATGGAGGACAGAGTTTTGGGAACTCAAGCTCCTGAGGGTTATATAATTTTAATAAAATGCGATGACATGGGGATAAATTTGAATGTGATCTTTTGTATTTGCCTACGGTGTCCCATAAATCCATTTTTTCTGGGCTTTAGGAAAAAAAAAGCACAAAAAGTTTGTTGCCGTGCAATGAAAAACTACATTTAGATTCCTCAAGTATTTTGGATGCTCCAGTACAGAACATCAGTTCGGGATTTTGGTTGCAAACAACAGAATCCAAACCCAGATAATGTAACCAAAAGTGAATTTACTGGAAGAATATCAGGTAGTTGATAGAGCTTAAAGCAGGAATGGAGAACCAGACCCTAAACAGACGAATCTAAGGGAAGTGAAAAGATGATGGCAGCAGGAACCAGACAACAGTTTCATCTGCCACCGTCATTGAAGGCATGAGCTTCAGTGGTTTCTTGATGTTTGCTTCCCTCCATTCAAGGACAGAGACTCTGATTGGTCTTGCTAAGGAATGTGCCCACTTCTTGGCCTAAGGGAGGCTAGGGTGTGCAGTCTGATTAACAGCAACCTCAGGACTATACAAATGGAGGTGAGGCGATTTCCCCAAAGCGTGCTGCTTTTGCCTTAAATAAGATGATTAGATGTATATTTTTTCTTTAAAGAGCAGATAGCCTCTATTACAAGGCTTCTTAGGCTTTAATGTGTACATGATTCTTCTGGGCTTCCTACTAACTTGCACATTCTGGCTCAGTAGATCTGGGCTGGGGCCTGACATTCTGCACTCCTGCATCACCCACGTGATGCTGCCGCCCCGTGGATCACCCTTTGAGTGGTAAGGCTTTATAACAGTGACTACCAGGAAGATAATCAGCCTCAGAGTTCTTAATCCACATATACTTTCTTTTTGTTTTAACTGCAGTATAATTACATATATTAAAATGAGTAGAAATTAGTCTAAAGTTTAATTTGTGTATACGCACCCGTGTAACTAACAGCCAACACCAAGCAACACTCTCTCCTTAGAGATTTTTCCACATGTCTTTCTTTTGTCCCTTTTCAAGGCGGAGTCACTATTCTGATTTCTTTTCCCGTTGACTAGTTTTGCTTGATCTTGCATTTCGTATAAATAGAATCATACAATACACACTCTTTTGTGTCCAGCTTATTTTGTTTAACATAACGTTAATAAGATTCATCCGTGTACTTGTAAGAACATCTGATTCATTCCTTTGTATTGGCGAGTAGTATTCCATTCTATGAATTTGACATAATATTTATCACTCCTCCTTTTGATGGAAATTTGGGTTGTTTCCAAAATCTTGCCATTATGAATAAAGCTTCTAAGAACATTCTTGTAAAAATCTTTCTATGAGCCTATATTTTTAGTTTCTTCAAGGTAAACACCTAGAAATGAAATAGCTGGGTCATAAGGTATGTTTGTGTTTAACTAAGAAACTGACAAATAGCTTTCTGCAGTTGTTGTACCATTTCATACTCCCACTAGCAGGGTATAAGAGAATTCCAGTGGTCCTGTGTTCGGTGTGTCAGTCTTTTGCATTTTAGCCATTCTAGTGCAGAGATGAAACTTTGTGGTTTTAAGTCGCATTTCTTTGATGACAGTCCATGTGGAGAATCTTTGCACAAACATATTTTCTTTTACCTTTTGCCTGATCTCATTTCCATCTTTAAAATATTGTCTCCCTTTGGATCTAGAAAACATTTTGTTTACAATCTTCACCACATGATAGAATTTCAGCCTGACTCGTATTTGCTCTTTTAGATTGTGCTTACCTTTCCACAGTCATTCCTAACTGAGAATTTTGGTTTTGAGTATCTTAGTACGGGCTGCTGGATACGGTAACAATTTTTTCTCATTAAAAATAATGCTCAGTTCTTTCTCTGGTGGTATTTAAATTTGCCATCCCAGGCTCTTGTGGTCAAATATATTGATAATGTCCCATGTGTGTTCTCTGACACTTGGGTGTAATTGTGGTGAACTTTGAATCTCCATCTTAAGGTCAGTTATTAACTATTGATGGATTCTCCTTTTCTCCACTTAATGCTAAAGTATTCATACTAACCAAGACGAATGGGAGCAGCTAAGGAGTTTTTCAATGCCATTGCTGTGTAAGCTGTCTTTTACTTCCCTCATGTGAGAAACCCAAAGCACTTTTGTAGAGAAGATCACTTATTCAAGGTAAAGAAAAAAAAAAGAAAGACAGAAAGCTCCTATATCCATTCTCTAAACCCCAGTCTTCAAAGTTCCCTATACTTTTTCTGGAACAGAGGTTTCATCATTAAAGATGAGAAAATGGCATCTTTGACAACAACCTTCGCTGACCCACTTTGGAACCAAATGGGATCTGGATGTAAGAAGGATGGCCAAGACCTCAACATCCTGGACAAGTCACCCTGACAAACAAGGGCACGGTTTTTTGGATTTCCCAGGAGGAGGAAGAGTGCCCTCTGAGATTTATAAACACATCCATAATAAATGCGAGGCAGAAGTTTAAACTGTTATGGAACCTCCTCTGCTGTGCTGCCGCCGAGGTCTCGTGTGATTTAGAGAGGTGACATTTACTGTGTGCAGACCTATTATTCAGAGTGACTGTTTGTGTATAGACAATATTTTAAAATGGCTTGCTGTAGATGAAAAATTCTTATTAAGTCAGAAAAACAGTTTAAGTAGGTAACACTCTCTCAGTTTAGTCTGCTATAAGTCTTACTGTCTTGCCACATGGAAAGTGCTTGGGTTGGGAGGTAGTGACACCTTGCAGGTACTGGCTAAAATACTATCTTTGGAGCAAACAGGATACTGGGCTTCAGCTGGGATCACAAAACTAATTGTATGTCTGCAGTTAAACTAGTAGGCATTTCTGCAGGTTTCATTCCTTCAATGCAGAGTTTTCCTTTAGTGCTGGTGCAGTACTATGGCCCGACCGATAGAGTATGGTAGGGAATGCCCTGGCAGTCTGGAAACTTGGGAAGGAGTTTCTTCCACTAACTAGTAATGTCATCTCATAAATGTCCCTTAACCTCCCTGAGTTTGAGATTCCCTACTCTGCAGAATTTAGGAATTGGATGATGTGACTTCTAAATCTCCTGTAAGGCATGTCTATTTTGTGTTGCTTATTGTTAGGGAAGAGCGTCTATTAGCCCCCAGTGATGTATAGCATTTTCTGGTTACTAAGAATGTTTCTATATCTCCACTTTTTCTTCTTTAAATCCCATGATAGTCCTTAGTAGGAGGCAGAGCAATAACTGTTGTGCCATTTCTTCAAATGAAAAAACTGAGGCTCAGAGAGGTTGGGTGCCATGTCCCAAGATCCCGTGGCCAGAAGGAACATAAACGTCACATTTTGCCCTTAGTCTAAGACTCTGTCTCATCACATTTCTTATATCTCTGCCTGCTCTAAGAGCTCTGAAAATGCTTACAGTTCACCAGAAGATAATTGCTGCAATATAGATATGAACAGAGGGTAGTAAGAAGTCAGACATAGTAGACTCTGTTCCAGAAGATAATTGCTGCAATATAGATATGAACAGAGGGTAGTAAGAAGTCAGACATAGTAGACTCTGTTCTCAGGAGGCCCAGAGTCTTCTAGAGGAGATAACACATCTCTGCCTAATCAAATGCTACCAATTTTTAAAGTCCAAATTTAAAAGTTTCTCCTTCTCCAGGAAGCCTGCCTTGCCTACCAGTATTGAACACCATTTTCAAGATGGGTGCAATAAACACGCTCTTTCCTCCTCCTTTTACTTTAGTGTATGTGTATCTTATTTCTTCCAATTTGTTAGTAAGCTTGGTGTGAGTAAGACTTGTGAATTCTATTAGTAGTTATACATACTCATTCACAGGGAGAAATCAATTAATAATGTGATTTGTCAATCAACTAAAACACCTACACCACCTTGGATAAGGGTAATACCGAGATAGACACTACACGGCTCTGCGTGCACCTGTAAACTAACAGGGGGTTTAACATCACAGACTTTTTCACCTAGTAGAGCTACAATCTTCTTGCCTTTGTCACTATCTCTTCACCTCCATTATTTTTCATCATAGTATTTAGTACAATAAGAACTTGAACATTTCTTTGTTTTTCTGTCTCCCAATTAGAATGTAAACTCCATGAGGGCAGAGTTTTGTCTGACTTGTTGTTGCTGTATCTTCATATCAGGAACAATGCACATTGGAGGTGCTCAATGAATATCCATAGAATGAATGAATGAATATGTGCATTTCAGGCTTTGTGACATGTGACCTGCGATTTGTATCTCTCCTCATTCCATGTATTTTTCATATCAATCAAGCACTTCTTATTCTGGAAATTTAAACACCAATAAGCTATGGCACTTGCCTCTTAGAGTTGTTTCTGTGTTAAATGACAAAAGAAAGAGTAATCCTTGGGGTGCCAATATGCATATCCATGATCATTATTTTGGTGAAAAATACAAATGATATATTTGGTTTTAGATAAATCCTTTGTTTCTCCCTTCACAGTCTACTCATAAAGTATTTCCTGAAGAGTTATTTCCTTCAAAGGAATGGGATTTTCTCTGCTAGTCATAGAATTGAACTCTGTAATGTCAAAATTAACATGTAAGCCTAACATTACCTGATTAATAATAAAAGCACACCATAGAATATGGGTGATAAAGCCCATGAATCTTTGCCAAGCATGAACCTTTGCTTCTGCTAAGTAGTTCTGCAACTTGGGGCAAGAGATTTTCTCTCTCCAAGCCTCAGTTTCTTCATATACAAAATATTATACGACAATAATAGTATCTATATCATGGGGCTATTGTGAGAAAATCCTCTTATCTACTGACACAGACAAAAACTCGGTTAAGTGTTAGACTTTACTATTACTACACGGTGCTAGGAAAGTATAGTACACAATTTAAATGCAAATAGTAATTATACTATAGTGCTCTGCATTTTTATTTTATTCTTTAGAATGCCTGATTGCTGGTGCTAATTTAACAGTAACGATGCTAAAAACATATGTTTGTTCTTCTAAGAATTAACAATAGATAGACAAGATTATTTATTGACTTTGGTCTGTTTGGATCATTGTAATAAGCTGCCTCATATGTAGAAAGTACTATGAATTTCTACAGCAGATTAAAAATATAATTTTTGGAAGAGTCATGGTAAATCTCTTTTCCACAGACACCTTTTAATAAAAAACATAAATTATAAACCTACTGTTATGCAAACAATATTGGCCCAACAAGAAAATGATTAAGACGCAGACAGGGTAGGTCAAAAAGACTATAAAAGAATGAAGGCACATTGTTTGAGGTATATTAAAACAACTGGTCAAAATTTAAGTAGCATTTTAATTTGTGGTGTCCACATACTTATGACCCATTCAAATCATACGAAAAGCAAACAGAATTTTGCTTTTCTGAAAGTAGGAGTTCAATAGAAACCACGAGAGCATGTTAAATCAGACTACTGCTACTATTTTATAAGAAGTGTTTCAAAATAGAGAAGAGCAGATCTGTTTTTAATTTATGGACTAAAGTGACAGCTATTTTCTTCCATGTTTAGTTTGATGTTTCTCAGATGCGGAACACCTTTAGTGATACTTTGATTTCTCTCTCTGGCTACCCTATGCTACTTCTCATTTTTTGAGTCACTATGATCCTGTGAACAGAAATTTTCATTGCAAGGTTGAAAAATCATTAAAAGAGAATTTCACTGACTCAAACTTCCTGAATGCCTGTTTGGGTGTTTGGAACTGGCTATAAACTCAAGTGGAACACCCTGTATGGCAGCAACATGTTTAGGTCTTGTCTCCACTTGTTGGTGTGAAACAATACCCATATAACTTGTGTTTCCTGATGCCTCACTCAGCCATGAGAACAAATGGAATCATCTTAAATAGAGTCATGTAAAACAATAATAAACCACGTTTCATCCCAGGTCTTGCCACCATTTGTATGAAAGCACATCTTCTGCAGTGTTCTCTGTCTCAAAATTTGGGGAAACCTTAGAGGGTGTCTCATATATGCTCCCACATAAACATGGTGAGTTATTACAGGTCATTACCTTCCCCTGTGTTCCACTCAATCTGTCACCAGGCACTGCTATGGCTTCTACATTCTTTCTCAGTGACCCAAACATGAGTCTGTAGGACTAAATGGTGAGCATGTTTAAACACCATACTCTATTTTAGAATTGATCTTGGCCTCTGAGGATTAAAACTTAATGGGAGGGAGGGGGCCACTTTGCCTAAATTGACTTCCAGAAGGCTCCTCATTTCCTTTTTGCTCTTAAATTTTAGACTTGTCAATTTTCCCAAAATGTATAATCACTGTTGACTTCCCTTGCAAGCTAATGATGAGATCATTGCTATACTTGGAATTGTGCACTTTGTATCAAGTTCCATTAATACCTCAAGCCTAACTGTTACTATAATATAATTTAACATCTAATAAGTGTACTGTATTGGTCAGCTAATTCCATACTGATTCTGTGTAACAAACCATCCCCAAACTCAGTAGATTAAAACAACAATAATTTATTCCCATTCATGCATCTGCTGTTGGTCTGGCAAGAGGGTAGAGGTGGTTTTTTGACTGATCTAGCTTGCGCTCAGCTGGACCTGGCTCCAAATCATAGGTTGGGTTCAAATCTTCTCCATGTGTTTTGCATCTTTCTTGGACTAGTAAACTAGCCAAGACATTATTTTCTCATGGTGGTGACAGAAGCTCAAGAGAGAAAACTGAACTATGCAAGAACATTTCAAGCCTCAGCTCTTATGCTGTAGATGATTGTAAATGATGTTGGCTAATATCCCATAGGAAAGACATATGGTCAAATGGGTAGAGACGTGCACTCTGTCTCTAGAAGAGGAACTGTGCATTCATACGGCAGGCAGTGCAGATGTGGGAGTGGTGGAGAACTGGGAACCATAATTCAATCTACTGTATGTGTTAATGACCTAAGCTATAACATTCATTTAATGATGCATTCTTTATTCTTAGAACTTCTATGGCACAGAGGTACCAAGTGCACTAGAGAAATAGTTTCATTTATTTTAATTCAGTAACCATTAATGGAGTACCTCCTCCATATAAGACACTGATCAAAAGGTATACATTGTGTATAGAGTACCTGGTGCCTGAAAGGATAATCATGGGAACTGGGTGAGACACACTGTCATTGCTGAGTGAGTCAAGATTTGGTGTGATTAACCACTATGCCCATGAGACCTGCACTAGCCAGGGGTCTTCTCATTTTCCTTTAACCTTTGTTGTTTCTTTTAAAACTTACAAAAGCAATGCCTACTCATTTTAGAAAATCAGAAAGTATATCTTACGCACACAAAAGAAAATAAAATACTTCGATCATCTGTAAGTAACCATTATTTGCTCTAACAAAATAGATAAAAAGATAGGTAGATATCATGTCAATAACTAGATAGATACTAGACTGAATAAATGAACACAGAGAAGTGTTTTGCAATCTTTTATTTAATATATTCAGTATATTTCAATGTCAGTAACTACTCATCTATGTACATATAATTATTGCTGCCTACTATTCTGTCACATTAATATAGAATACTTTATTTTACTAATCTACTGATAAACAGCTAAATTTCACATTTTTGTTATTATAAACAAATGTTATTTTGTATAGGTTATACATCTCTGAAAACTGAAGAAACATTTCCTTTGGATAATGCTAGAGATGAAATCACTTGGGCAAAGGGCCTGTGTGGTCTTCAGGTTTAATGCATATTGCCCACATGGAAGTTTGTGCAATATGTATATACTCCCACCAGGAGTGCATGAGGTTGTCTCTTCCCCTCCCCCTCACTCACCTGGGAGCTTCTTAGTTTCTTAAAAATCAATAAACAGAATCTTCAACTAAGGGCTGGGTTAACTTGAGGGAATTTCCTAGATACCAAAAAGCAGAGGGACAGAAAAAAGATTACCAGTAGTGTTCTTTAAAGGGAAGGGTTGTTATTTCAAGATTGTAAAACAAAGATTCAAGGGCTATAATTAGGTTCCAAACTGGGAGAAATGGTCCAAAGGGAACAGAGATCTGATTAAGTGCCAAACAAGGGAAACAAAGGGACTTTCCAATTAAATGTCCAAGATAAATCTCTAGAGGAGAGGGAGAACCACGAGATCCCAAATTCCAAACAGGACAGAAAATACACGAGCCAGGGAAAAAGACTCTCTAGGGATTGGTTAAGATATGTGAGGTAGGGCTTCCCTGGTGGCACAGTGGTTGAGAATCTGCCTGCCAATGCAGAGGACACGGGTTCGAGCCCTGGTCTGGGAAGATCCCACATGCTGCGGAGCAACTGGGCCCGTGAGCCACAACTACTGAGCCTGCGCGTCTGGAGCCTATGCTCCGCAACAAGAGAGGCCAAGACAGTGAGAGGCCCGTGCACTGCGATGAAGAGTGGCCCCCTCTCGCCACAACTAGAGAAAGCCCTGGCACAGAAACGAAGACCCAACACAGCCATAAATAAATAAATTAATTAATTAATTAAAAAAAAAAAAAGATATGTGAGGTGGGACAACCTGGGAGGCCAATTGCACCAGACAGAATGACTCTGCACAAAGCAGCATTCTTGTGCACCTAGTCTTGCCTTCTGGAAGCTTGAACTGGAAGGTCAACTTCAGATGTAGAAAGACATTCAGCCATCAAACTATGCTAAGGAGAGTGGGTTTACAAGTAAAAGGCACAATTGGCAAGGCTTATAGGGCAAATCTACAGATGTGGCACTGAGGTAACTGGTTGATTCAATTAACAGGAGAACAAAGCCAAACTGGGTTATATCCACATTTTATAGCCTTACAACAAGTCCAAGTTAATAATCATTTCCCAGTCCATCTGTACCAGCCTAACTTTCTAAGGTGATGGAAGGATTAAGTCAGTTTCATATCACAGTTTTAAGAATCATGAGAGTGTGACTATTTGTAAGGCTGGTCCACCATGGACTGGATGAGGCTGGGAGAATATTCAAAAGCAAATTCTGGCAACTAAAGTGGAATCTTCCCTCCCAGAAAATCTGCTCTCAAGAAGAATGCTTTGATTTGAATGGTAGAATAACAGCTTTAGCATCTCAGGGAAGTGCCCCAAATTAGGGCCCTCTCCTAAACTAAGAATGTATTAATTTGCATGGGATCAAAGATCAAGGAGCTCTTTTCTAAAATTTGACTTTAAAGCCCCAGAACTTAAATTTGCAGGGCTCTTGACTCTCAGAAGATGCTAGCATAATTAATTCTCTTTGTAGAGTATTTGTATTGATTTCTATACCCGGTGAAGTAGAGAAAGCAGGTGGTAAAACACCCACTATGGGGACTTCCCTGGTGGCGCAGTGGTTAAGAATCCGCCTGCCAATGCAGGAGACACGGGTTCAAGCCCTGGCCCAGGAAGATCCCACATGCTGCAGAGCAACTAGACCCATGAGCCACAACTACTGAGCCTGTGCTCTAGAGCCCCCGAGCCACAACTACTGAAGCCTGTGCGCCTAGAGCCCATGCTCTGTAACAAGAGAAGCCACCCAATGAGAAGCCCACGCACCACAACGAACAGTAGCCCCCGCTCGCCGCAACTAGAGAAAAGCCTGTGCGCAGCAACAAAGAACTAATGCAACCAAAAATAAAAATAATAAATTAATTAATTAAAAAACAAAACCAAACAAAACACCCACTATGGTGGATCAATCAATTGATCATAGACAGGACATGGTCAAGGTCACTTAGAATACACGGGTGGTGACAAGCTAGAGCTGTCTTGTCCTGATTACTAGTGCAGGGCTTTTTTTCCTTCTATACATAGATATAAGCACACCTCAAATGCCTTGCTCAGAGAATTTGACATTCTGGATAATTCAAATCTTCATTTAAACTCCCAAGTCATATGCTTTTACTCCTTATCGTTGAGAATCTTTTCTAAAGTGTCAGCTTCTAATGTATCTGTTTCCTTGTTTTAGATGTCAAGTCCAAAGAATGTACTAGAAACTTTAATGATCAAGCTGATGGAACGCATGATCAGTTCTCAACCTCCTGAGTTGTGATTGTAGATGACATAGATAACTGAGGTGAAAAAAAGTGATTGAACCCAGTAGTGTAGATTCTAAGATTCTTAGGTTCTATGCTCCATGAGAAAAGGGCTGGATTTGTTTTGCTCACTTTTTTAGCCCGGGTGCCTACTGGTCCAGCATGAAGCAAGCACTCAGTGAATGTTGGTTGAATGAAAAAATGAATACTGTATGCATGATCTTTAGAGTGTGTTTTCTTGTTATCGAGGTCTTTCTCCAGAAAGTCAAAACAAGGTAAAATAAAGGAGAAAAGAAAGAGAGGAAGGAAGGAAGGAAGAGAAAGGAGGCAAGGGGGAGGGGAATGAGGGAGGAAAAAAGGAGGGAAGGAACAAGAATGGAAAGAAGGAAGAAGGAAGGAAGGAAAAGGTAAGAAGGAAGAGGACAGTAAGGAAGGCTGTTAAAAAAAAATTCTGGGGTTTCAAGTATTGGTTCGACTTAAAAGAGGCTCTAGTATATTGAATCGATATTTGTATTCATTGAGGTTTAAAATTGTATTAGTTCACTTTCTTGTCCCTGTTTCTATCTCCATCTCCTTCGAAAACAGTCTGAGAGTTTCCTATTCTGCGCCTACTGGTGCAAACCCTCAGGCTTTGGTGGCGCACAAGTCACGTGACTCCCGAAGCCGCTGGAATCTTCTGGAAGGAGACTCACCAGTCTCCCTGTGGGCTCCACGGGAATTAATGGCTGTGGATAGACCTCCAGGATGAGTTCTTTCTTTGTGCTGTCTTTCCTACCCATCTAAGTGGTTTTTGACTAGTTTGGCATGTTGCTAGTTAAAATTCATTCTTTTAAAGCCGAGTATCCACTTAGCTCCTCTCCTCTGAACTTTCGTCATTCATTATTAACAATGAAAGCCAAAGTGCATGAAACAAGTTCAGCCCTATCTGTTTCTGGCATGAAAGTGATGTCTTGGCATATTAGTGGGACACGGCTCTATCTCACATAAAATGATGCCTGCGCCCACAACAAAGGCGCCGTCTCTCAGCGCCTAATAGGATCACCTACTTCAAATGTGAAACTTCCTTCTTTGAAATATTTGTTGAGATTTCATAAACCTATGAAGATTCTCAAACTCAAACAAAACCTCCTAGGCTTCGGCGCAAGTCCCGACTCTAAAGAGCTTTCTGTTCTATAAACCGGTTATTGGATCTGGGTCCGGAGCCTGGGCAGACGGGGGAAGTGGGGGGCATCAGGGGACGAAGAGCTGGCTTTCCATTTTCTCTTTTTGATACAAAAATAAAAGTCATCTGGTTTTGACTGCGGAAAATGAATCATATTAAGCATTTTAAAAGCACTATTCTTTTTTGCGAGACCCAATTTCAGAGCGATTAACACTTTAATATGAAACA
Organism: Balaenoptera borealis; assembly: GCF_965194805.1. Classification (NCBI taxonomy): domain Eukaryota; kingdom Metazoa; phylum Chordata; class Mammalia; order Artiodactyla; family Balaenopteridae; genus Balaenoptera; species Balaenoptera borealis. The sequence continues at coordinate 34,787,983 of NC_138871.1, read as the reverse complement.
GAAGCACATCATTTCATTAGGAGGCAAAATAAGACCTCTCAGCTACCATATGTTGTCTCTTCTTTTGAAAAAAAGAAAAATCTTTTGAAACCTTTGATTGTAGATTGAGCTGTAAGAGGGAAGGTAAATTTGGAGCCCTCACCCACCCCAGGTGAGCAGATTCTGCATTGAAGGGCCACGAGATCGTAGATTTCTTTTGGGGCAATGCTCATATTCATTCTATTCAGTGATAGGGGACCTGGCCATTGCCCTAGAAAGCTGACAGGGAAATATTCTTTTATGAATATAGAAATCAAAAGGATCTTTCAGTATGTTCTTCTTAAGAATGTCTATGCTGACACAAAGAGCAAAGAGACACTTTGTACCACTGATCTCACAGATTACTTATTTATTAAATAGATGAAACAAAATTATAGCTGTCCCTTTTCAATATTTAAATTTTTTTAATGATAATGCCTTTAAAATGCACAGAACATGAATGCAGGAGCTGGTGTGATAGGAGAAAGCCTTATTGCACATAATTAACAGACACATAATGTCTGGTAACTAGTAATTTCCTTCTAGCTGAGTAAGGAAATAATTTAATCATGTTGATCAAATGAATCCCAGGAGCCCAGTGTAACATTATGCCTAAAAAAAAAAAGAAAAAGAAAAAGAAAAAAAAATCTACATTAACTGATAAAAAACTACTTGGTTTAAAAAAAAAACAAACATGGTTTCCAACCTTGTTTAGGTATCCTTAATAGTATTTAAAATGCAAGCCTGATTTTAGTAATTGGCTTCATCTGACATTTCAGGAACATTATTTTCCAGCACTGGCAAAGGCTACAGATATTGGTATGGTACACTTTTCTAGAACTGACAGAAACATAAGTGTGGCAAGATGTAGATTTCCTTCACCAATGAAAACGACTCCCTCACCTTTGCTTAGACGACTGTGTAGGAGCTACAGGACGGGGTGCATGGCTGGGAAGTGGTTAGACCACACATCCATTTTCTTTTTTTGTAAAGAATCTCTTTCCTAGAATAGCAACCTATATTCAACGACTGAATATAAACCCCCATTGCTGTTCTGTAAATTTCAGCTTAATATTGAAAACAGTCCAAGAAGAGGTTTTTACTCCAAATCATTCCCCCAAACAAATTTCTCTTCAGTAGTATATGTACTAGTCTTCATAGCCTGGTGTTGCCTTTTGAAATCTTTTGTGGTCACCCCCATTGTTCTCCTGAACTACTTAGCCAAGGCAGCGAGCCACTTTCCTGCTAACTGATGTCAGCTCTTCATAATGAGGTGATATAATTTAACACTTACCGTAATACATTTTATCCATCTATTGTTTGCTAAATAATTCCTGCAATAACACTTTTATTCTTTCCATAATTCTTCAGGGCAATGCTGGAGGAATAATATTTTTACTGCAGTGATTGATGACAGGTCCTGGTGCTATATAGCCGCCATGAACGGAGGTTATTGATAAGCATCAGGAAGATTGAAGGGAGTAGAGGAGGCAGGGAAGTGTCCAGAGGTCTGTGCTGCGTGGAAAGAACGCCAGGGAACAGAGGGTTAATATCATTTTATGAGGTTGTAAAAATCTACCCCAAGATTCTCGTGTTAGCAATATTCTTTGTGTATGATGTATGTTATTAAAACAAGTAGCAGCATCTGAATTAAAGTGACAGTATGATGGATGACGAGTGAACGGGAATCGGAGCTGTTTGCAGCATTTTGGGCTAGATGTGGGAATTCTGCCTCAGAGGCAAGGAGCTTGGCAGACACATTGATTCCAGGCTGACGCACGTTCATAAATATGCCCCCAGAGAGGTGTGGCCTAGCAGGATTTACAAAATTATGTTCATGAATTATTTAACATTTATTTATGGATGCTATATTTAAACAGTATTTGCCAAGGCGAATGGACCATAGCTTACAGAGTGATCTTTAGAAATGCAAATTCTGCACAAGGCCGAGGTGTCAGGTGGTTTGCCCAGTGGTACTCAGCCTATCAACACTATATTAGAGGAGAGGAGTCCACTGAAAATGGAGCAGCCCTCCTGAGGCTCGAGTGGTTTCCTTGAGCTAGCTGAGGTCCAGAAAGATCTTGAGCAAGAGACGAGGTCGAGGAGGATTTTTCCTCTTTGGGAATGCAGTTACATCAATGGACATGATTGTGTTAGTTCAAATTTTAACACAATAGTGAGTTTTTCCATTTACAACAATGCTTTTAAGGATGGAGAACGCCACACTACTAGTTTGAGATTGAAAAGAAGGAAACGAATTAGAAATTGCTGTAACCTAGACACCTCTCTAATCCTGTTTAGGGCCACATTCAAATGTATGAAGTGAAAGCTATGGCTCGTGAATTTATAATTCCAGCCTTCTATGATTTGGGATGGAAGACATGGCAGGGATCCTATTGTTCACCAGCCATCCTGTTTGTGCCCACAATTCCATTTTCCATCCTCTTTGATCTTACGTAGGACCTTATAGTTAGTTCTTGCCAAAGAAATGGAAATGGAAGTTGCATGTGTCACATCTGTAGTCAAGACCTTACAGGTTTTCTGTTGTCGCTCCTGTCATGGTAAATGAAGAGACCATATATTTCAGAAAGTTCAGCTACAAGATAGTAGAGTCTCCAATAGCCCGTCCCTACTAGTCTGTTTGGGGCTGAGCCCCATCAACCTGCTTGGGATGGTAGCATGATTGAGAAATTGCAGTTGGGTTAGGTTAAGCCATCGAGATATGAGGGTTGATGGTTACTGCAGTGTAAAAAAGACAATCTTGACTAGTGTGCTAAGTTGGTGCTACCTGGTAAGCCACCGTATTTGATGAAATAAGATGCTTGTGTCCGAATATAAATCAGAACGCTACTCACTTCCAGAAAGTCTTACCATGAAAAAAGGTCAACTAAACCAAACAGCATGCTTGGTGACATAGTTGATTTGTTTTCTGACCCAAGTTCCTTAACTAACCACACCTGTTAAGGAATAGTTCCCAGACATACTCTGAGCAGCGCTGTGTGGACAGTGGTACGTAACCTCAAGTAGTTCCATTTCGTATTTTATTGTTTTACTTGGATGATTGACATGTTTTAATGCTACTTTTGCCTCTCATTAGGCCCAAGCCTTTCCATGAAGGCTGAGGGAGACTCACAGAGGGAAAGAAAAGTGCAATCTGAAATGGACAAGATAATTTTTTTTGGGAGACTGCCTTCATGATTTTGCCTTCCTGTGGATTTGAAACCCACATCTTACCCAAAAAGAAACAGAGCTAGTCTTTTTCATTCCCATTCCTCCTCTAGAATCAAAGGTATTTTCCTCCTCTAGCAAAATCACTGTAAATGTAATAATAACCTGATCTGTGGCAATATCAGAGTATCCCGGGCTACACAAAGCCTGGGAGCTAGCAATACAAACAAAAGATAAAGCAAAGAATCTGATTTTATTAGTTTCAGAAAAGACTCAGTGATGATCAAGAGAGGCAAGGCAAGGGGACTGAGTTAAAGAGGGGAAAGAGAAAAATATTCTAAATATATGTGTATAGACAAAAGACCCTGCACAAGTTCAAACTCATCAGCCAATACGAAGGCTAGAAATTAAACACATAACTTACTGTCACGTGCTTTAGCTACCATTTAAGTGATCGAATGTTTTTCCCTTTTTAGTTGACGTGGTTGGTGTTGTAATGGTAGAACTACAACTGCAGTATCACTGGTACCTGCTTTTGCCACTTTTAAGCAAATATAAAAGCTAAGGTTGTGAACAATTTGATTTTACATGGTCTATATGTAGATTTTGAACTGATGTTTTCTTTTTAGTTTTTGTCTGATTATAAATCCCCTAGGATTGGTATATGAGTAAGCATGTGCATGCATGTGTGTGCACACACACACTTAAACACACACACCTCTATCTCAATACTTAGGGTAGTTCTCGTGCATGCTAAGAATTTAACAAATTATTGGTGAATGAGTGAATAAATCTGTGAATCTGTTTATATTCCCCAAAAAGTAACTGCAAAAAGCACTAACAAAATGAATAACAGAGGGTTAACTATGGTCCTTCTCAAGAATGGTATTAGCATTTTCAGTTGTGAACTCTGTATCTTTAACCAGTGTTTTGAATCAAGGGGTGCATAAACACTCCAGATGACTCTGCGGCTTGGTCCAAAGTGTTGAATTTTAATAAACAATCTTTACAAAACGTTTCAGGATTTTCAGAGGGTGTGCTAAGAAGTACTGGAGAATGAAAGATACAAGAGTATACAGATATCTAGGAAAACACATTGCTCTTCCCTTCCTCCAGAAAGCAGAGCCTGAGGCAAATATTAAAGTGCTTGCCCTTTATATCTGAGAGGCAGAAGCCCACAGTGGAAGAGAGGAAAGAGAGAAACAAGGCAAGGGCAGAGGCAAAGCAATGCAATGCTATGAGTAGTGGAGTTGATATCTGCTTCCCAGTGAACTGAAATGAGACACAGCAGTTTCCTTGGCATGTCTGGCAGGCCCTCAGAAGAAACTGCAGCTCAGAATAGCCCATGGAAGGACAATATGAAAGGGAACTGAATTGCTTCACTCCCCTCAGCTCCTTTTTCTCATTGGTCAATGCTTCCCCCATGGAGAGCTAACTCTGATGGGGCTTGGCGTGAGGGGTGAAAGGCCACACTATCCTGGGCATTCAGCCTAGACTACAGCCAGCTCAGGGAGCCCAGCAAAGTCATGGAGACTATGGCGGGCCGGGAGGCAAGTCACACCTTTGTAGAGAAGTGGGCAGTTGAGTCTGAGAAAGCACATGCAATTTGTGTTCAGCACCATTCTCCAAGGCTTTTTTAAAATCGAAGCGTCGTTCATTTACAATGTTGTGTTAGTTTCAAGTATACAGCAAAGTGATTCAGTTATACATATATATGTTCTTTTTCAGATTCTTTTTCATTATAGGTTATTACAAGACACTGAGTATAGTTCCCTGGGCTAAACAGTAGGTCCTTGTTGTTTACCTATTTTATATATAGTAGTGTATATATGTTTATCCCAAACTCCTAATTTATCTCTCCTCGCCCTTGCCCCCCTGCTATCCCCTTTGGTAACCATGAGTTTGTTTTCTATGTCTGTGAGTCTATTTCTGTTTTGTAAATAATTTCATTTGTACCATTTTTAAATTTATTTTTGTATTTATTTTTGGCTGTGTTGGGTTTTCGTTTCTGTGCGAGGGCTTTCTCTAGTTGTGGCAAGCGGGGGCCACTCTTCATCATGGTGCACAGGCCTCTCACTATTACGGCCTCTCTTGTTGTGGAGCACAGGCTCCAGATGCGCAGGCTCAGTAGTTGTGGCTCACGGGCCTAGTTGCTCCGCGGCATGTGTGATCCTCCCAGACCAGGGCTCGAACCCGCGTCCCCTGCATTGGCAGGCAGACTCTCAACCACTGCGCCACCAGGGAAGCCCTGTACCTTTTTTTTTTAGCTTGCACAAATAAGTGTTATCATACGATATTTGTCTTTCTCTGTCTGACTTACTTCACTTAAATATTTATCTAAGGATTCCAAGGCAGAGATGTTTGTTGGTGGTATTTTCCACAATGACCTCCAGCTTTTCTCCTCGTCTTTTCCCTTACCTTGCCCACTCCCCCCAGGTTCAGCGTTTACTCCCACCACATTTACTGCTACATCCTGCTCCTTGTGGGGTCTGATGCTCAGAGCTGAGCATGTTCTGTAGTCAGTGCATGGTTCTTGGAGGAATACTGGTGAGAATAATGTTGGGAATAAGTGCCATGTTTTTCTAAAGCCCTCCTTCCGTCTTCTCCAATTAGACGCCCCTCCCTTCACTCTACTCACTATACTCCTTATATTTTTGCTCAGACATTTGTCACTATCACATAGGCCCATAATTATTTGTGTGTATTTATCTACTGTATTAAGTTGTTAGCTCCCTGAAAACCCAAACTCTGAAGGACAGTGAAATCTAGCGGAAGAAGTTTGAATTTTGGTGTCTCACAAAACTGAGTTCTCTAGGCCTCCCTTGCTTCTGCCTGTAATGGTTCAGCTTACGGTTCACCTTTCTGAGTTTTATCTCCTCTTAGGTAAAATTGCTCTAGTTATACCATAGTTGGTTCTAGAGAAAACTGGCAGAGACAATATAAATATTGTTGCATAATGAGGCGCCCGGAACATAGTACGTGCAAAATAAAGGTCAATTTTCCATCCTATTCATTTTTTTGTACCCCTCCCTCTCCCACCAATGCAATGTGTGGCTAGTGGAAGAAGTGTTTTCTAATTTGTGTACTACGGGTGAATGCATGTAGAACTTACTATATGCCAGGCAGTATTCTTAGCACTCAAGAGTTTATTTATCTAATTCTATACGGTAGGTATAATTTTTACTTAACAAACATATAACACTTGCTATACGCCAGACAGAGCTCCAAATGCTAAACATATATTCATCATTTTAATCCATATAACAGAGATCCGTGGTTGGTACTATCATTCTCATCCTCTGTTTCCAGATGAGAAAACCGAGACACAGAGAGTTTCAATAAATATCTTGCCCAAGACTATATATCTAGTAACATCTGGGATTTAAACACCATCAGTTGTGTTCCAGTCTGGTTCTACAGAATGTGGTATAATAGATTATAAAATAGCTTATAAGTAAATAACTCTCTTATATCTTTAAGAATTTTCATTACCTTTAGATAAATAATACTCTTCTAGAAATTGCTCAGTCCAGGACTGAGACTTCTTCCTATTGACGACTTGGCTCAATAGATCGGTTTTAAGCTATTGCAACCTAGCTCTGCAGTCAATTAGACAAAACTAGAATTAATCACTATCCAAGAATGATAGGACGTTTGCACAAAGACAAGGGGAAAAGAGGGTTAACACTTGAAATATTTTTATTACTGTATCATACTGTTGTTCACATCCATATACTGTAGAATATTTCTTCCCAAAGATTTTTGCTTTCATATTCTTTGGATATCCCACAAACCCTACCAGAGTTGACGTGTGTGTGTGTGTGTGTGTGCACGTGTGCACATGGGGAGGGGAAGGTACAATTAAATTTTCTACTGCATAAAAAGTATAGCCATGAGAATAATAAAAATAAGAGGACATTTTCACAATAAAGTGCAATGCGAGTCTTCCAAATGAATTGACATTGGGACCAATCCTAGGTCACCAAGATTTCATGAAACACCAAAGAATGTTCCTTTAGTGTTGCGCACACTCCAATATCCAGAGGACAAAAGTAAGCACATATTGAAAATCTGAAGAATTGAATTTTTAGTTAAGGCCTCAGTGGAATCAGATAAATTTCCCATGTCATCTTCCTCTTTTCTTTCTTCCCCTCAGGCAAGAGCGTGAGACCCTAACATAAACCTAACCTTGTCATCATCTTAAAGGATGTACTGTTCTTCCTCTTAGACCATATTTCATACACTTTTTAGATGTGAGCAAAAATGGTTCACATTCCAGAGAAATGTATTTTGGACTTATCAGTGTCCATCAGAAAAGTTGTTTAGCTCAGGTAGGATCAGGAGAATTAGGAGAGCCCTTCCTTAACACTACTCCTTTTGGGTTAAGGCAGATATTAATCATGTCTGACTTCTTACAAATGAAAAGGAAATAATCCCCTATGACATGTTATGCGTTTTTTCTACCCTGAGGTCTTTCCCCTTAGTTTTGGTATTTATGTATCTGAAAGAGATGGTAGCATGGTTGATATTAGTTTGAAGAGGTCACATTTCTTCCCTAAACCAAATTCTAATGAAAAAACCACAGCAGTCTGATAAGGATCCTGCCTTTCATTCCCCCTCACCAAGGTCTAGTTATCCTTGAATGACAAGCCTCAGGTACATGCCCATGTGATGAACTCATTGTTTTTCATCCTTTTTTCCACTGTGGGTTTCAGCCTTTCTCTCCAGGTAAGCTGTGCCTTTGGCAAAATTGTGGGGCAGACAGGAAACAGGGGGCCAGACCCAACTATCCCAGGCTCTGCCTTCAGCAAGTGAAACAAAAAACTCATTCTGCAACTGAGGTGCTCCTGGTCAGCTCTTGAGCCACACCTGTTTCCAGCCATCACCCACCTAAGCTTTCTCTTCCCATCATTGTGCTGATAAAAATCTCATTACCTTCCTAAGACTAACATAGTTTGGCCTCCTGTGTACATATCGCTTCCAATGGTTTGCCCTCAGAATTGTTCCATTGAAACAGGCTCAAGTCTTCCCTTCCATTGAACTCAATATTAACCCATCTTGCAGGTTACCTCCAATCCTCAGTTAAAACCTCATGAAACGATGATCTACTGGCATGGTTTAAACCACTCCAAAACTTAAAAAAGCAATGTGTTCATTTCTTTCATGGTTCTGTGGGTTGACGAGGCCCATGAGAAGTTCCTGCTTGGTGTCTTTCGTATGGTTGCCCTCAAAAGATGACAAAGCTGTTATCACAGAGGGCTCAGCTGGGCTGAACTATATGTCCAAGATGACTCACCCCCATGGCTGGCAGTTGATACTGGCTGTCAGCTGGGAGTTCAGTTGGGCCTGTCAACCAGACTGCCAACACGTGGCTTCTCCACGTGGTTTGGGCTTCTCACAGCATGGGGGCTTTGTTCTAAGACTGAGTATTCCAAGAGACAGGAGACCAACCAGTGAAATGGCTGCCAGGCCAGTTAAGGTCTCTTGTGTGGAAATGGCACGGTGTCACTTCCACCAGATTCAGTAGTTAAAACAATCACATTGCAGAAGAATACGGGCAACAGGGCCACGTTTAGAAAATAGTTTTTCCAAGTGATATTAGACCTTAAAAACAATAGCCTATTAACTTTTCCTTGGGAAAAATCCCAGATAACAAGAATACAAATTCCTGTTTGTCTTTCTGGGGAAGCTAAGGGGAAAAGAGCTCAACTTCTCCCACAATAAATCTGTAGTCCAGAAAAGAAGCCTCAATTATTTTCTCAAAGGACTTAATCTGCCTGATGTCACGATCTTGCCATGCCTACACATTGCAGCAGTTAATATGGTAATAGGAGATAGAACTGTAAATCATCCAGCCCAGTGGTTGTAGCATTAGTAGATTAATGATTCAGTTGGTTGTGTGCAATGTACAGTGGCAGAGGAAAGGAAGAAGGCTGGATGGAGGGCTTCAACTGTGAAGAAACTAGCAAGAGGTCCACACCTAAAATCTGTAGGGCCTGGGAAGGATTACAAATGGAGAACCATATACTTTATGACTAAATAGTTAAAGGATCTGAATCAAGTTAGCAGACTGTTAAAAAAGATATATTTCTTCTAAACCTCTCCATCTTTGACTATATTCATTTATGACACAAAACAGAAAGACGTAAATCTAAAGTTTTTATATCATTGAAAGTTGGCTAAATAGAAAAGACTAGTGTATTCAATTATTGTTTAATGTCTAGCTCTTCTATTGATGCAACAGTGATATTGGATGAGCAATGATACTAAGACATAATTCATAAATTATTATATATTTTTCATAAAATATGTTTTTTACCTTCGTTTCAGCAAAATCACTGATTATGTCCCTATAATCATTGCATAAGTTATGTACTAATGCAAAATTTGACAACCTTTTGTGATTCATTGTAGCTTTATTGATTTCAGTTGATTTCAGTTTATTAATTTCAGTGTTTTATTCATTTCAGTTTTAGAAATTTTGCTCTCCTGTGGCAATAGCATCTTAAGTTGCCAATAAAATTCTTACATCAACACTTAGATTTATAAATAAAATAAGAATTTTGTATATCATGTTTGAACATTTAAATGGATTGCTTATGATAAATTATTATTATCAAAAGTTATTATAAATTATCTTAGCTTCTTCACACAGATTATTAACACATATTGCAATTTTCATCACTTTTTAAGACATTACCTAGATTTAGACACTAATAAAAGGAATTGGTATTATATCTCATGCGTGGTACATGTAGGAACATACACACACATACACATATTTAAGAAAATTGTGAATTATTTAATGCTGAAAAGTGTTCTTTCAGCCATCACGTGCAAAAGTTTCCAAATGCTGCACTCTTTTTCTAAAACTGTTAAGTTGAAAGAATTGGAAATTGGAAAATGAAGAAAAATAAGAAAATGGATGCTTGAAAATGATACATTGTTATGTGAGAATATATGCCATTCATCCTGTCTTAGAAGAAGGATTTGACAAATTAATTAACTTATCTTCTCTTCACTAAATGCTTTAGTTGCTCAAATAGTCCTGCACCTGAGGCAGTATCTCCTCTGAGGTCAGCAACAGTATTGCCCACAAACTTTCCTGGCATTCAGATGCAAGCTGCTTTTTGTTTTGAAGACATAGGAATAGATGTGGAGAAGTGTTCCCCGCCCCGGGGCTTCAGCAATGGTAGTTGCAAAAGTGGAAGTTTAGGGTCATGCTGGGCCAGTACTGGACATCAGATCCTGAGCAGCAGAATGCCCATTAGTCCCTCAACATATTTGATATGTGTGTGTTTGTGATATGCTGGTCCTTCTTAAGTGTGGAGCTCAGGGTAAGGCCCTCTTTCCAGGGTCCAAGCATACTAGCTAGGAAGGTTTGGCCATCCTCACATCTCATTACTCAGCTGCCTTACCATTCCTTCTCCAAATCTTGGCTACGTATGAAATAAATAGCTCTATTCCTTTGCTTCATCTATTTATACCCTATTTATGTTACATATCTATGTCACAGATAAATTTCTCACTCTGTGCTTTGTTTTTTTCTTTGTTTATGTCTATTTACTTAGAGAGATTTTTACTTTGTACATGGTCAAACTTGTCAGTTTTATTTTTTATGGCTTATGATCATCCATTTTTTCTTAAGAAAGACATAATCTACCACAATAATAGAAAATATTCTCCTTTTTTCTAGTCAGTTTATTATTTTGTACTATGTTTATTAGAAATTTAATCCATCCAGAATGTATTTTAGAGATTAAACCTTATCATATTCCGTATATATGTAATTGTGCCAACACTTTTTTATTAAATCCTATGCCTCCTGATTTAAATGACATCTTTATGACATATTAAATTGTCATATTTATAAGAGTCTGGGCTGCCTATTTTGTCCTATTGATCTATTTGTTTAATCAACATTGTTTTAATTACTAAAATGTTATGATTTACTTTAACATCCAAAAGTGTTCTCCCTCTCATTTTAATTTTTATTCCAAATTTTGACTATTCCTACCCATTTGCTTTTCAAATATATTTAGGAATCAATTTTTCATATTAATGAGTGTTTCCTCTAGATTTTTTCATTGAAATTGCATTGAATTTATAGTAGTCTGGGTAACATTTATATTCTATCATAAATATCTCTCATTTTACAATGAGATGTATGAGATGTCAGGTCAGGTTTTCTTTTTTGTTTTTTTAAACACTTTTATTATTTATTTATTTATTGGCTGTGTTGGGTCTTCGCTTCTGTGTGAGGGCTTTCTCTAGCTGTGGCAAGCGGGGGCCACTCTTCATCGCGGTGCACGGGCCTCTCACTATCGCAGCCCCTCTTGCTGTGGAGCACAGGCTCCAGTCGCGCCGGCTCAGTAGTTGTGGCTCACGGGCCCAGTTGCTCCACGGCATGTGGGATCTTCCCAGACCAGGGCTCGAACCCGTGTCCCCTGCATTGGCAGGCAGATTCTCAACCACTGCGCCACCATCGAAGCCCCCAGGTCAGGTGTTATACAGTTCAATAAAGTATTATAATTTTCTTCATATTGTTCTCACACACTGTCAAATGTATTCCTATGTATATTATAGCTTTTGTTACTATTGGGAATAGTCTTAATTTTCCATTTAGTTTTTATAAAGGAAAGCTTTTGTTTGTTTATTTATGTTTTATCCAGCCACATTTTGAACTATCTTATCAGATCCAATCATTTTTAGTTGATTTATCTTTAAATTTTTTAAGAAAATAATTTTGCAAGGTTTAATTATAACATTTTCAAGCATATAGCAGAAGTGAATTTTAGAGTTAACATCTATATACGCACCGTCTAGATTTTACCATTAACACTGTACTATACTTGCTTTATCACATATTTTTTCACCTATACATTTTTTCCACTTATCAATGTACATTGAATTTTGAAATATTTCTAAAGGATGTGCAGATATCAGTACATTTTCTCCTATAGACTTCATCATTTATGGCTTTAACTAGAGTTTTATATTTGTTTACATTTTTCTTTTGAAATTAAATTTACATACAATGAAATACACAAATCTTCAATGAGTTTTGACAAATGCACAAACATGGTGACAGAAGCTCATCACCCCCAAAGTTCTCTCGTTCACCTTTCTAGGCACTCTCTATTCTCATCTTCCCAGAGGTAACCATTATTCTGATGGTGACAGAGGGAGTGGAGTGGAGTTGACTACTTTAGAAAGTAACATTCATAATGAGATGTAAAGGAACAAGACACAGCCATTCAAAGAGGCAAAGGAAAGGTGTAAGTGCACAGGCCCTGAAACAGGAATAAGTTTGCTGTGTTGAAGGGAAAGCTTGGTATAGTAGAATAAGTGGTATAGGACATTGTATGAGTTAAGGGAGGAGAGTTAGACACCAGCTAGATCACGAAAAGCTCTATAGGCCACAATGAACTTTGGATTTTACTCTGTGATCAGAGGCACGGTAGGATTTGAAACAGAAGGGTAACATTATTTGAGTTACATTAAAACAGATCATTTTGGATGCTACGAGCAGAATAAGATTAAAAACAAGGCCATTACAGGATCAGAAAAGACAGGATGGTGGTTTGCATTAGGATCATGGTGAGCCAAGTCATTGAGGACAATATGATAAGAATTGAATATGATTCCTAAGGCTTTTGTCTGAACTACTGAATGGATGGTACACATTTGATTGAGGTAGGAGAAGACTGAGGACAGAAGCACATTTGGAGAAGTAGAGTGTGAGTGTGTATGTTAAAAGGTGAGTAGGAGGGAAAGAATAGATATGTTTGGAAAAAGTCAAAGATGAGATCCCTATTAACATACAACTGGAGAGGTTAAGGAGCGGTTGGATATATGAACCTGAAACTCAAGGAAGTGATCAGGGCTAAAGTTGAATGAATAGCATATAGATTAAGTCACAGAGTGAGGTGAATTTGCATAGGGACTTAGTATAGATAAAGAGGAGTTCAGGCCAAGATTGATCCTGGGGCAATGAACACATAGAAGAGAGCAGAGGAGGATGAGCTTGAATTGGAACAACTTGATAAATTAAATGGAAGCCAGGAGAAAGTAGAGTCAGATAAGACAAAAGGACACATGTTTCCAGAAGGAAGAAATGATCAGATGTATTGACTACCTCTGAGATGTTGACTAGGATGAGAACTTGAAGGCTACCACTGTCTTTGGCCACATGGATGAAGTTGATAACCTTGACAGGGGGAAATTCAATTCAGGGGGATTGAAAATAAACTCAAAGGATTTGTCCAGTGAATAGGAAATAAAGAAGTAGAAAAAGCAAGTGGTTTTGATTTATTTCAATGAAATACACAGAAACAACCCTCTGAGTTAGGCAATTTTTCATGATATGTACTTAAGTAACAAAGAGAAAAGTCATTTCTTCAGTTAACTTCTCAGACCCTGCACCATTTCCTTCCTTGGACATTCCCAGGTTGATGGAGTAGATTAAGAATTTAAAGCAACAAACAAATACAAACCTTGACCACTTTGAGCTGGTGTGAAGGATATTCCCATGTCTCTCTGGGTCTGTCAAAAGTATATTGTTTCTTTTGTGAAATATTGCACTGTTCATTAATTATCCCATTTGGGAAGTTGCTCATTACTGCTGAAATTTCCCACCAGAAATCTTGGACATGATACAGGTCTTCACTTTGGTTCCATTAAGATTTTATTTTAATACATCTAACCTTCTGTCTGACAAAGGTGATCCCCCCACCCTTGTTCTACTTTCATCTTTAGTGTAGTGCCAAAAATGAGGTTTCTCATGCACAGGCTTATTACTGGTAGCAATTGTACCCTATCAAGTGACTCTTCTGGCAGTCAGCAGAAAGATTAAAAAAACAAAAAAAACAAACTTTCTTTTCACTTAGAACATCCTGAGAGGCTTGATCTAATGTTTTCTCTCTCTTTTTTTTTTAATGAATGATTTCAGGAAAATGGAATAGAAATACATGATCACTTTACAGCACTCTTCTTTCTTTATGAAATAAAGACATGTTGAAAATAGTGTCTTCTACCTACTATCTCAATGATCCTAGTGTGTGACTGATACTCATGGAGAGAATCTTGCGCTAATCTTCTTAGACATATTAATTCATGTTTCTCTCCAAAGTCTTGATTCTGTTGAATAGAACTAAAATGGTAGGGGAAGAATAGTATTCATGTTTTCAAAGGCTAGAGTAACTTTGGAAGTCTTTCTAGGAAAGAGACCTCTTGCAAACTAGGCAAAATGGACAAAGCCACACTTTTAAAGGAAGTTTTGATAGACTTTGTGAAAAAAAAGACCCCAAATAGACATTTGACCACGTCACAGTTTTGGGGAGGGCAGTTATCACTAAGGCCTTTCCTGCATTATCTATAAAACAGTGTTTGCCCGAGAGGAACAAGGAGATCTGGCTTTTCAGAGAGGAATTTGATGGGTTTGTAGAGAAGAGCAACCGTAATAAGAAAGTATTCCTAGAAGTTAGATGGAAAATGCTATTTGTCAAAAACTACTAATGTCATAGCACTGTCATGCTATAAATTTAAAAAAGCATGAATTCCTCTTAGATTTCAGTAGCAGTTATATCTACAGAAGAATTTATGCTCTGGAGAGTGACTGGCATTCATGGTCATTGGGGCAAAATTTTAAGAATTCTAAGTCTAAAACTGACTTGAACCCAGAAATGCTTGTAAAAAACCAGAACTCTGCCAGTACCACATTGGAAAGAACTTGCCGGACTGAAAGTCAATGTAAATAGATCAAGATTTGTGTGTCCACAAGTTTACTTGTGTATAACTGAGTTAGCAATCACCTTAAATGAATCAGAAGAACACATTCTAGAATGTAATTCTGGAGTGTAGAACTTGATGAACCATTGCGCCATGAACCAGTCTTGTCTGTTAGATACGTGGTAAAGTGAACCATAAGGAACTGTGTCTGAAAAAGCTTTCTGATATGAATAAAGTGGTCAGAAATGTAACTGTGAAAACATTTCCTTCTAACTACGGGTCAACCCTAATATGTTACCAGGGTTGATGTCGCCCTTATCTAGGAAATAATAAAGGAGTGGTTGTATCCACATCCCAGAGGAAGTCCAAAGGGAACTTTGAATTGTTTATAATGATTGCTTTCCATTGGCCTGAACGAATTAACAATCTCCTCGGGGATTGATGTTCAGTCTGTGCCAAAAAGATAGAGAATTTTAAGCTTGGAGATGGAGAATGCACCACGAATTAAAGAGAGGATGCCAGCAGATACCAAGATCTGCTGGAGGAGAAATGCTGAGTCTATGATTATTTAGGAGCTGTTTATCTAAGCTCTTTGTTTATCTTCTAGCTATTTTTTTCTTTCATGTAATAGGATATTTTATTAAGGTTCTACTCTATGCCGGACTCTGTGCTGATGCTTAGTAAGCATTTTACTCACTGGAATAAGTACAATGGATACTCTATACTACAAATTAAAAATTGAGACAAAAAGATATTAAGAATCCTGTTGTAATTGGCCCAGATAGCAAGTGGCAAAGCTTAGGATTTAGAACTTAGGCATTGTAACTCTAACTCGTGTATTTTTTAAAACTTTTTCCTATTTATTTGTTTATATTTATTGATTTATTTTTATTGAAATATAGTTGCAGTACCATAGTATATAAATTACAGATGTACAATATAGTGATTCGCAATTCTTAAAGGTTATGTTTCATTTACAGTTACTATAAAATATTGGCTATATTACCTGTGCTGTACAATATATCCTTGTAGCTTATTTATTTTATACATAATAGTTTGTACCTCTTAATCTTTTACCCCTCTACTGCTCCTCCCCACTCCCCTCTCCCCACTGGTAACCACTAGTTTGTTCTCTATATCTGTGAGTCTGCTTCTTTTTTGTTATATTCACTCTTAACCATTAAGCTATGCCATCACGTCTAACCTCAGGAGTGGCCTGTGTCTCAAAAGAGGAGACAAAGCTTAAATCAATGAAGAGAATGAACAAATTGTTTCCACTGAAGACTAGCTTTGCATTTCCAATGAGACACATTTTTTCCTGCCCTCCATTATCAAAATGAACAGAATTAGATGTGCTCAGTTTTTTTCTTGAAAAATTTGGAAAGCACCTTGTTGTTAATTAGGGCAGTCTACTGCAAAATATGTTACGATTGCTCCTGGTGTCTAGAAATTGCCATAGCATTTATGAAAACTTGGATCAATCGATGCTCAATAGTTACTATCTTTTTACTGTAAATTTGACAATTAGAAAAAGGCGTTAGAGATGAAGGCTTCTCACATAATTTTATGCATGAGTAATTCCCGGAATAGATTCCAAGAAAGATAAAAGAGGATAATAGGATAGAAGGATATGAGAAACTTGAAAACCCCAGTATGTAAAAATTGATGAGATAGTGAAATGCCAGAACATTTTATTCACACTTTAAGCTTCTGGGAAAAAAATAATCAGTGGGGATCAACTTATCCAAGGTTATCCAATTGTTGTTCCTGGCTGAGCAATTCAGTATTTGAGATTTCATTGTGTTTATCAAAACCCTAACACTGTACTTAGAATATTCTCAATCAGCTTTACTTCATTCTTTGGAATTGGGGAGCAATTCTACATTGTAGGATAAGTTACTCACAGACAATTCTTTCCTTTTATCAAACAGTCATTTATGTGGAATTTAGTTTTGATTAAGTAGAGGGTATTAAACATTCTTCCAGTAAGAACTGTTATGACTGACACTAAAACTCTGCTGAATGACACACAAATCCTCTACCCATTTATTTTTTCACTTTAGTGTTTGAAAAGCTGATAATACCCTGCTCAGTCTTTGGTTTGCTGTCAAAAGTATGTTTCTTCTGGCCAAAGATTGTAATAACTGTCATTTTACCAAAAGGCCATGATGCATTCTTATTTCCTTTTTTTGCTTTGGGAATAGAAACTTAAGCATCAAGATTGGGCCACTTACTTGACAGAGAAAGAATCAGAGGAAGCATAATAATACAAGAAGAATTTTGGAAGGCAGTTATGCTCACCACTATACCACCAACACTGTACAAAATGAGTTTTGTAATATCTTCAAAATCTATAAGGAGTGACCGTCATCACCTAGAAACTTGCATGTGACTTAATATCTCAAATTCCAAGTCACCTAGAAACTTTTACCTCAGATGGTTTTTAAAGTTGTCCTATCTTGTTTCTTGATGTTTGCAATAATAATGGACATAATTTCCTTTATCCACCTTGCCCTAGGAGTAAGATGACTTTTCATTTATTGTCCAAACTGGGACCGTAATTTGAGTGAAAGGTGCACTATGAATGATTACACTGCAGGTGCAGGTAAATGCTGTCACCTAACATTGGAGCATTTGCCTTAGACATGAAGCAATTCATGATTATAGAAACTGAGAAGTCTTAAAATTCAAAATATTTTGAAAAGCAGTATGGCTTTCTTCTCTGGAGGACTTTAAGAGTATATTAAATAGCCGTGGGATTTCATTTCAGGAGTTTTCTCTCGATGCCCAGGTTTCAAATTCTAAGCTTGCAAAGACAGTTGTATTATTTAATTCAGCATATCAGAACATGCTGGTTCTAAAAACCCCACTGTTTCTTGATTTCATGTACTCTCCCTCTTCAGTTAAGGACTCCATCACTTCTTTCCTGGATTATTGCCTCTCTGTAGGAATGGATAGGTCTGCAATACAACAACTATCTGTAAGCAAGATTACTAGTTGGTATATTCCCAGGCCATGCTCTCTCTCTTCTCTATAATAAATGCCCCTCTACCCACAACAATGGGGACTTAGGTCACACTCATATGTGACACAGCCTAGATTGCTCAAGGATGATTTTCACCAAGAGGAGCCCTGACCCAAACTGGACCAATCAGATTCTAAATACTTTTTAGGAGTAGGGACCCAGGGAGGGTGATTGGTCTTCATTGATTGCTTGTACTGAATCAATGTGAAAAGAGAGATAAGATGGTCATTTTTGGTCATATGGATGGGGAAGTCAATATGGTGTGAGAACAAGAAGAATAAAACAGATCTTCCAAGACAAACAGAAGTGGGGGGCTCTTGCTGGAAAGATGGAGAAAAATAACTGAATCTCCTGCTCTTCTGGCCAAAGCATCTTCCCAATGACTCTCTTCCATGTGTCCCAATTTTATTGTCTCCATAACACTTATCAGTGTTTGAAATGATCTTTTTAACTTATTTTGTCATGTGTATATTTTTTACTCCCGCTTGTAGAAGGTATTTTGTGATGGCAAGGACTTTAGTATGATCCATGCTATCTCTCGGGCACCTGAAATAATGTGTGTACCGTAGCCACGGCTACACTTAATATTGGTTCACTGAATGAACCCATGAATGAGTATTTAACTTAATTTCTGTTTCTTGGTAGTTCAAGAAGTGAGGGCCATAGAATGTGTGATAAGGTCAGAAGGAAAATCAGAACATGGGGCATGACTCGAACAGTGGAGACATTGTGGGTATTTCTTCACCAGGCTGAGGCCCCACTGTGATTTTTGAAAGAAGATGAGGGGGGATGTGATAGGGAAGAAGAAGCTCCCAAGGAGATATCAGGGAATTCAGAGGATAAGCCCTCCATCTGGCAGTTTTGCTGGGTGCTGCCCTGTGTGTCAACCCAGCCAGCTGCCAGGGGAGCCTGAGAAAACAGAAGCTGGAGATAACAGAAGACTCGGGGCCTTTTCCAGCAAATGCAAACTTTCACACCTGTCAGCAATCAATCAAGAGGTTTATGGGCCTGCAATATTTACACTCTAATTAAAAAATCATAAAGCAAGCACCCTTTCAGGTTGCAGAAAAACAAACTCCAGAACTTCGATAGCTGCGCTGTTAATCAGTTACTTCTAATGATCCTGCCCAGCACTGATGAGGCATTTCCTCAGCTCCAAAGAGCCGGTGGGAGAAAGTGGGATTGGCACCAGAGAACAGCCTTCACAGGTGGCCAGAAACTTTCCAGTTTAGGGCACAGTCTCCATCTGACGCTTGGGAAAATATTTTTGACACACCTAGTTGGCAGCCTGTGTTTTTCCTGTTTCCATGTGGAACTGAAGGCCATTTACCATAATGTAGATATGGAGGTGGCATTAGGCACCTTGAGTGGGGTTAGTGGTGGACAGAGGATTCAAAGTAGGGGAATAAACTACCAATGGCGGTGTCAGTCTCACTGTGACCACCTGGAATTGCACACCTGGGAACTAGGGCAAAGTTGAAGTTCACCTTCATCCTTTTGGTGTCTCCTGCCCTTCTGGTGGCTCCCTTCTCCACCCAGAGGCCAGACCCACCTGTTGCTGTTGGCTATACCAAGTAGCCCAGGATGGTTCTTGGTGCTCCTGCCACCTTTGCATCCCTGCCACCCTCTCTCTCACTGTTCCCTCACCTCTTTCCAATTCCAGGGGCCTTGGTCCAGCTCCTGTAAAGGACAGAGCTCTCTCCCTTCCAGGGCTCTATTCAAGGTCTTTCTTCTCACTCTTCACATAGAGCATCCCTTCTCATTGGTCAGGTCACCCATCACTTTAGAGTGGCCTGCTCAAATTGGAGAAGCCACCTCTGCATTTTGTTTGTAAAACACCCTATCTTTATCACTCTCAGCACTTTTCACAATCAGTAATTAGATGCTTCGGCCCTTGTCTCCTTCTTTAATGTCTGTCCCTTTCGTCATGTTTTTAGTCCCACAAGAGCAAGTACCATCTCTCTTTTATTCACCACTGAACACACAGTAGCTAGTACAGTGTTTGGCAAATAGAAATTTAATTTACACTTTTTGAACTAATGAGTGCATGAACAAATGAATGAATGCCAATAAATCACACTTTCCGTGACGGTAATGTGGCTTTCCAAGATGACAACCAGGATGAAAGACCCAGAAAAAATTGGTCCCTATTTTGTTTCCCTGTCACTACCTAACCTGGGTTATACAATATAGAGTTTGTTTCCTTCCCTCTTTAACCCCGAAGGGATGCCAATGGTGGGAACTTCAACAGCTGTAGATAAGAGGATGAAGGCCACGTTTTGGCAGGTATTAATTTACACCATTTGTAAAATACTGCTGGGGCTGGTGGAAGAAGTCCCGGTCCTGTGTTCAGTAGCCCTGATTTCGAATGCTGCCTCTGATATGCATTAGAGGAAGTTATTTTACCTTTATGAGCTTCAGTTTTCTCACCGATTCAGTAAGGATGAACTGAGCTACTGTATGTAAAAGTCCTTTGCAAATGACCGAGAAGGCATGATTATATCGTGATTTTCATGACACTCACTGTAAAGCTGCCTGCCTTAAGGGTGACATGGGATGCCCTGTTTTCAATCTGGGTCACTAGGTTCACACATTCTCCTACCTGCTTTCACCCCCTGGCCAGAGTCTTCTCTACTTTTGCCCTCTCTGGTGGTTCTCCTCTGTTTTTGTACTCTGACCCCACGCTTGCCTTGGATTCTGGTCATTTGGTCGCTTATAGGAGGATGATTCGGAGGCCTCTGGGAATATCACTGAAAGCACTAACCCTACCACCCTCCACCGTTCTTGTTTCTTGGGCTGTATTAGTTTTATTAGCAAAATAACACAGGCCCAGTGAAATGTAATGGACTTCTACCTCCAAAGATAATGAGAGCCCCATTCACTTGCCGATTCAACATAAATGTGACCACAAAAAGAAACCAGTTTTTATGGGCACATGCTCCCAGCACGCATCTCACTGGTGTGGTGCTGCTCTGGCACTTGTGAAAAAATAAACCCTGGGGAATCACTGGGTTGCAATAGGTTTCCCGTCAAACACAGGAAATAAACAGCTGATGTCTGAATTTGCTAAATTCTGCTGATTCAGTGAGAGGGTGATGTGCGCAGCTAACAAGGGAAATGTTCAGGTATGTGAATTAAGGCTTGGAAACAAAGTGTGGGTTGTAATCAGTGCATCTTATATTAGGTTCGAATCATTATTTAGTGAGTGCTTCCCAAAGAAATTAGAAAAGAATCCCAAGCCTACCCGGGCTTTCTGATTCCCCCTTCTCATTGATGTAATGTACAAAAATACCCATCCCTTGCCTCTTTTTCAATTCTAGAATTTATAAGTAATGCTCAAGTGACCTTGATCTCATGTGAGGCAGAAATAAAGCTGATATTATTATCTCATCTACATTAATGTGAAACCCTGCATAACAGAGAGGTTGTGTGATTTATCAAAGATCACACAGTGAGTCACTGGTGTAATCATAGTGCAAATGTTCACATTCTCATCTCCCTGGCAGCAGATATTTTGTTCTCTGGGCTGGACTAGCTCTTCAAATTCTCATCATATGCCTTCCCTTGCTGGTCTGTTTCTGAGGAAAATACACGCATATTCACACACACCCACACCCACTCACCCATATACACAGAGGCACACAGCCCTTGACCGTTGAAAAATTGTCCCAAAGAGTTCTATCACTATACCTACCCATCTCATCCACCCCATCCATCACCTACCCACCCTCCAGCCACAATCCATCCATCTAGGGTCGCCAGATTTAACAAAAATACAGGACACCTAGTGAAATTTGAATTTCAGACAAACAACAAATAATTTTGTAGTATAAGTCCCATGTAATATTTAGGACATGGTTTAACAGAAACTCAAATTTCACTGGGTGTCCTGTACCTTGTTTCTTATCATTGTATAGATAAGAACACAAGGCCCAGAGAGTTGAGTAATTTTCTCCCATTTACTTAGTGACCATGCTGCTAAGTTTTAAAGAGAGAGTTTCTGTGACTCTGCTTCAAGTATCAAATTCAGTGTTTAAATTCAATATTTTAGACTTAGGACATTTGAAGACCAATATGGTAGGCACTCTTAGTCTCTTACCCAGTTGCCATTCCCATTGCCTTATTTCTTCCTGGCTGGAAGACCCCAGTTTTAGGGGTTCCCCTGCCTAGCCACACGTGTGTGCAGGGAAATGGTCTCCTGCAATGAATTGTTATCATGTGATTGGTTTAGGCATCAATATATGTCCCCTTCCTGGCCAATGGGATTTGAAGGGAAGTATGCAGAGAAGTTGCTGGAAAAGATTTTTCTTGCTAATAACACTGTGTACGTGGGGAAAATGTTTTTCTCCTCTGCATGCGTTAAGTGTCTAAACACCACTCTTGGGACGCCTGCAGGCACTTGTGCAGGAAGGGAGATCTCCCCAGTGACTTCTTTTTCCCCAGACGCTTGGTTTTTCTTTTTTTATTTTATTTTATTTTTTTTAGCATCTTTATTGGAGTATAATTGCTTTACAATGGTGTGTTAGTTTCTGCTTTATAACAAAGTGAATCAGTTATACATATACATATATCCCCATATCTCCTCCCTCTTGCGTCTCCCTCCCACCCTCCCTATCCCACCCCTCTAGGTGGTCACAAAGCACCGAGCTGATCTCCCTGTGCTATGCGGCTGCTTCCCACTAGCTATCTATTTTACAGTTGGTATATATGTCCATGCCACTCTCTCACTTTGTCACATCTTACCCTTCCCCCTCCCCAGAGTGAAGGAAGTCAGAAAGAGAAAAACAAATACAGTATGCTAACACATATATATGGAATCTAAGGAAAAAAAAAAAAAAAAGGTCACGAGGCTTGGTTTTATTGTATTCTTTTTCCTTAATGAGATGTGATAAGCTGGGGTGGCACTACACAGTCATGGGAAAGGGCAGAGCTGCTGGATGGGAGCTGGGTGTTGGGAAAAGCCATCTCTTAAGGCATATCTCGCTCCTGTATCTCACCACCTGGCCTGCCTCACTTCCCCCAGCGGTCCCTGAGAAGGTGAGCTTAGGGGGCAGCGGAGTCTAAAGGCTCAGGCACTGATGGGGTGGGGGAAGGGAAGAGCCGTCCAGAGAAACACTTGGGTCAAACTCTCTGTGGCTCTGGGGCTCTACCTGGCTTGACTTAAGAGTTCCAGAAGCTCTTAGGAGATTGGGATAGCCTGGGAGGAGGCTTGTCTCTCTCTGCTACCCTCCCGCTGGTCAAGCCAGTGAGAGGCTCCCATCTGTATCTTCCTCAGGTGGGGAGGGATGATGAACTTTCTCTTCCACCTGCCTCTCCAATCCATCAGCACTGCGTCTGGGGCAGAATAACATGGAGTGGACAGGGAGAAAACACTTGCATCCTTGGGGATTGTTGAGCTACTGAATTTCCTGTAACTGTCCTCACTCTACATTTCTTATTTTGTGAAATAATAAGTCCTTTTTCTATGTAAAAACTCTTGGTCTACTGCCTGCAACCAAAAGCATCCTCAGGGAGACAAAACACCAGACTCCACGGAAGAGATGATTGAATGGTGTTCGGTGTTCTTTGATCCCTACAAAACTACACACACACACCCTCAACATATTTTGGGTAGAATTGCAGGGAAGAGGACTCCTGTCACCTCAAACTCTTGATTTCCTAAACTGTGAGTCCTAAATTTGTTTTTTGGGCAAGGGTTCCTTAGGTAGCCCTCCCTAATAAGACTTTCTTTTTTTTTTTTTTTTTTTTAATAAATTTATTTATTTATTTACTTATTTTTAGCTGTGTTGGAGCTTCGTTTCTGTGCGAGGGCTTTCTCCAGTTGCGGCGAGCGGGGGCCACTCTTCATCGCGGTGCGCGGGCCTCTCACTATCGCGGCCTCTCTTGTTGCGGAGCACAGGCTCCAGACGCGCAGGCTCAGTAGTTGTGGCTCACGGGCCCAGTTGCTCCGCAGCATGTGGGATCTTCCCAGACCAGGGCTCGAACCCGTGTCCCCTGCATTGGCAGGCAGAGTCTCAACCACTGCGCCACCAGGGAAGCCCCAAGACTTTCTAAAAAGGTATTTTCTCCTGGAAAAGTGCAAAGGAAAACCGCGTCTTGCCCATTCATGCTACTTTTCAGAGGCATATGGAGATCTAGGGTCCTTGGACACCTGCAGGAACTTACTATACTGGCTCTCAAGTTAACATCTTTCCAGTGTGTTTTTTCCACATCACACGTACATGTGTATACACACTTTTTATTTTTAATAAACAAATGTTTGTTGAATTTGTGCTCAGCTATCTGGTAGGTCTTTTTGTTTTCAATTTCTATTACTGTTTCTTTTATTTCCTTTTTAAAATTTATTTTTTATTGAAGTATAGTTTGATTTACAATGTTTCAGGTGTACCCCGAAGTGATTCAGGTGTCTCTTCTTTTTCAGATTCTTTTCCCACTTAAGTTATTACAGAATATTGAATAGAGTTCCCTGAGCTGTACAGTAGATCCTTGTTGTTTATTTTATATATAGTAATGTGTGTATCTCTTAATCCCAAATTCCTAATTTAGCCCCACCCCCATATCTGGTAGGTCTTGTAGGCAACAACAATATGTAGGGAAACTGACCTCAAGGTGATCGTCTTCTTTTTGGGAAAATATAATAATAATAACAAATTCATCAATTTAGAATTTTTAAATGTTTTCAAAGACTGTATCTTATACTGAGAAGCACTTTAAAAAGTTCTCAATTTGACAAGCTAATATAATACATGGAACAACAATATAAAACTAATATATTTTGAGCTAACATTTAAGGCATATATCAGTAACTCTCAAATTTTGCAGAACATCAGAATCACTTAGGAGAACTTGCTAAAAATTCAGATTCCTAGGCTCCATCCCTCACTAGGAGTTTGATTCAGTAGGTCTTGAGTGGGGAACAGAAATTTGTTTGTTTTTTTAAAGATGTGCATGTGATTCTGATGGTCCACAGACTATATCCTGAGGAACATTTAACCCATAAGAATCACAATTATTAGCCAGAAAGTGGTGAGCCCAATGTTGGCTTAAAGCAGAAGAGACCTGTTGCTGACCTTGAGGGTTTCTTGAAGCCGGGAGAGGGCCTGTGCGAGGCAGCTGCTCTTCAGAACTCTTCTGCTGTTCAGCAGAGATCTCTGACATTTAGGAGATGTCTTGGTGGTATTCAGGCCTCCTCAAGGCCTGGGAAAGGGGTCTGGGAGGCAGCTACTCCTTACAATGGCTCCCCTTCTCAGGAACACTCTCTAAACCTGAGGACACTTCTTGCTTGCCTTTAGGGCTCCCCAAGGACTGGAAGGGCACCTTCTAGCTTCTGAGTAATCTCCTCTTTAATATCAGCACTCTGAGCCTGAGACGATTCGGTGCTTGACTTTAGGCCCTGACAAAGATTTGGAATCATGATTTGGAGGCAGAACCCACAGAAGCGTAGCCCTCAAGGTCAGAGCTTTCTGAGCCTGAGGCTTGCTGTACTGTAAACCTCGTGATAGACTGGAGGGACCCATGGAAGCCAGCGTCTCCATAGAAACGCACCCCATGACAACAGCACTCTCTGGACCTGATGGGATGTACTGGACTTTATTTCTCACTAAGGCGGAAGCAGGACATCTGGGAGGCCGTGGCACCACAGAAACACACCCCATGAAAGCAACACTCTCTTCAGACACCTTCAGTCTTTGGGCCTTTAGTCTTCAGAGAACCTTAGGCCTCACCCCTGGCTGGGAAGAGCGTCTGGGAGACAGAAGCTCCACACAAATATCTCCCGAAGTATTAGCACTCTCTGAACCTGAGGAGATTTGCAGGACTTTAGACTTCGGAAAGGATATTGGAAGAACATCAGCTCCACAGAAGTGCCCCTTTCAGTAGCAACGCCCACTGCTTGACATTAAGGCTCATCAGGGGCTGGAATGAAGTCTGAGAGGCAACAGATCTATAGAAATGCTCCAGCAACATCAGCACCCTCTGGGCCTCAGGAGACCTACTGCTCCACCATTGGTCTTATCGGGGACCTCAGCCCCGCTGTCTGGGAGGCCATGTTCTTTTTACACACTGCCCTTGCAGGAGCATTCTAGCTTTGCTTTATGTCACACTGTGGACACTTACAGCTCAGTCAAGGATAGAAAAGTGGTTAAGGAGCCTGTGTTTGTCCAGCCATGAAATAGGCCAGTTAAGCTGAGGCCTAGAGAGAGAGGCACTCTCTCTTCCCGGTCAAGCACCCAGAGGACAGAACAGATAGCTTACAGCCCTGCTGCTGCAGCTGCTGCTTCCATCAGCACTGGTTCCTCAGATCAGCTCTAGTCTGGAGGGAGCCTTGGAATTCAGCTCAATATCCCCAGCTCTGCCCATGGTAGGCCTGTCACAGACAGAGCAGTCTTTTGCTCCTAGAGCAACGTCCTGACATTAGTGTATGCATGACAAACAATGCCTTTAGACTGCAAATTATTTAAGTTTGTTAACAAATTGTACATGTATCTATTACAGTTAATTGACTCACCTAGAAGTAGACTGTGTAATGTCTAATGAAAGGAAACTTATAATAGTAATAGAAGACTTACTATGATACTGTGATATTGGTCCTCTTTTAAGAGCTTCTACATGGAGTATTGTATTTTTTTTTAATTTATTTTATTCAAGTATAGTTGATTTACAATGTTGTGCTAATTTCTGCTGTACAGCAAAGTGATTCAGAGATATATTTTATATATATATATATATATATACACACACACACACACATACACATTCTTTTTCATATTCTTTTCCATTATGGTTTATCACAGGATATTGAATATAGTTCCCTGTGCTATACAGTAGGACCTTGTTGTCCATCCATTCTATATATAATACTTTGCAACTGCTTATCCCAAATTCCCAATCCATCCCTTCCCCTTGGCAACCACAAGTCTGTTCCCTACGTCTGTGAGTTATTTTCACAGATAAGTTCATTTGTGTCATATTTTAGATTCCACATATAAGTGATATCATATGGTATTTGTTTTTCTCTGTCTGACTTACTTCATTTAGTGTGATCATCTCTAAGTCCATCCATGTTGCTGCAAATGGCATTATTTTATTCTTTTTCATGGCTGAGTAATATTCCATTGTGTATATGTACCACATCTTCTTTATCCATTCATCTGTTGATGGACATTTTAGGTCGTTTCCATGTCTTGGCTAATGTGACTAGTGCTGCTATGACTAGTGCTGCTATAGAGGTGCCTGTATCTTTTCGAAATAGAGTTTTGTCTGGATATGTGCCCAGGAGTCGGATTGCTGGATCATATGGAAATTCTACTTATAGTTTTTTGAGGGACCTCCATACTGTTCTCCCTAGTGGCTGCACCAATTTACATTCCCACCAACAATGTAGGAAGGTTCCCTTTTCTCCACACCCTCTACGTGGAGTATTGCATTGAATTTTTAAAATAACCCAGGGGCAGACTTTTTCAGCTTTAGCACTATTGACTGCTTTTGTCCTAATAGTCTTTTGTTGTGAGGTTGTCCTGTGCTGGTAGGATGTTTACCAGCATTGCTGGTCTCTACCCCCAAGATTCCAGTAACATCTCCCAACTCTCACCCCAGCTGTGACAACCAAAATTGTCTCCAGACCTTGCCTAATGTCCCTTGGAGGACAAAATGGCCTCAGTTGAGAACCACTGCCCTAGGAGGGAGGCACACTTGCTAACCTTTTTTTGTATATGAGGAAACTGAGGCTTAAAGGGATTGAGGATTTGCCCAAGTTCAGACAGCTATCAAGGATAAAACTTGGGGTTTAAATCTTGTCTGTAGAGTCTGAGCTCTCAACCACCCCTCTGTATGTCACAGAGAGATCATCTCTTTTAGCATCTGTAGTCCTACCAAGTTGCCCAAGATACTTCTGGCAATTTCACAGTCTTTGGCTGCCCATTGGCCGGTAGAAGATTTTGCATTTCTGGAGCCAAGATCACTGGAAGACTTAACATCAGTTCACGTGCATCAATGTCTCCTTCAGAGAGGCTAGGGATTGTGAAAAACTCTTTAAAGTTGTTTCTACCTGGGATTTAGGGGAAGCTTAACTTTGTCACACCCAGAGAACATTTTTAACCACGTATTTGCAGGCCCTGTTTAATGCTTGATGGCTCACTTCCTAAGGTCTCAAGTGCTTTTTTATGCTACAGGTGCTGTAAGGATCAAGGAACTGACATTTGCCAAATGCCTGGAGATCCAGAACACACGATTCTTCCACAGGGCCTTTCTTTCATTTGCCGACCAGAAAGTACATACAACTAGTAGCTGAAACTCACTAATCACAACCAGTAAAAAGGCAAGGAGTCCTGGCTTTAGAAAGTGTATCAAGTACCATCTTGACCTCTCAACTGTGTGGAGCTCTAGGTAAAGGGGAAAAATACACCCAGGTACTGAGTCCATAATGACAGTAGTCACCTACAGGCTCTTTGCTCAGGACTTGGTGAATTTGATTGGATGGATTTCTGGCTCTCCGGTATTCCGTGCCTCTCAAAACAGACTTTCATTTAGCTTTATTTTTCTGGGTAATCACATCAGTGGTATTACATTTTTGCTCCAAAAACATGCTCTATCTAATTCTCATAATCCCAGCTCAGTGAGTGGTTTGTACTTGTTATTTCAAACCCATTTTCCTGCCAGCCTACCGTTGCCAATGCTTTTTTCATTATAGACTCATTCATTAAATGTGTGCGTTACCTCATGAAGTTTGTCTTTACCATAAACTGGTAAGATATGTCATTGTCACTGATAAACTGTCAAGGGGAGGCTTACTGAAACCCTCCAGATCCCATATCCATGCCCGGCATTTGTTTTTAAAATTCTTCTTATCCAGGGTATAAAGAGATAGCCTCAATGGAAAGGCTAAAGAATTTTGTTGAAATACCCGCAATCAACTAACCCTGACCAGTGACTTTTGTTTGAAACATATTTATGCTTATTTAATACATGTTGTATTAACTCTTTCAGGTTAAGAATTTGGTTTCAATTTTCTGGTTGTATTTTTAACCAGTTTGATGAATGTGTGGTGATTAATGGAGACGGGATGTGGGGAAAGAAACAAGGAAAACAGAGACCATGTTTGTTTTGGCCTTGACAGCCCTATTGTTCGACCGTCCAGACATTCATCTCTTGACTCCAGGATGGTGTTTGGGGCCTCCCTGCAACCTACCTTGGGTCCACATGTCCCTGTATTTCACAAAAGCATGAGGTAGGCTGAACAAATGCAGAACTGTACTCTGATGACCAGTGTCCTGGTGACACATGGCAGGGTCCAGCCTCCCACCGTTGGAGTGGGGTCTCCACTCTCATCTGGTCCAGCCAGGACTGTTCCTCCTCTTCGTGATTTACCAGTCGTGGGAAAACTCCAGTGCTATCCCTTCAGTGTAATTCTTCAAGGAGACGTCTCTGACCGTGGAGAAATATATGTTGCCTTTTATGAATAAACAAACAGAAGAGACCAGTCCCAGGTCCTCCAGGATGTCAGCAAAGGCCCTTGGTGGAAAGGATTTATAATAAGCTGGCTGGAAAATGCATGGAGCTGTTAGTTTGAGTCCTGGCCCTGAATATTCTTCTCAGCTCCTATTCCAAGTAGGTAGCAGGTCTTTCTGCTCCACTGACAGGGGTCAGGGAGAGGAGGGTGGGATTTGTGTTGGTGGCAGAGAGC
Organism: Balaenoptera borealis; assembly: GCF_965194805.1. NCBI lineage: Eukaryota > Metazoa > Chordata > Mammalia > Artiodactyla > Balaenopteridae > Balaenoptera > Balaenoptera borealis. The sequence goes on along the minus strand of NC_138871.1, from coordinate 34,758,362 downwards.
AGAAGTTGCTTTAAGAAAACTCCCTTCCCATCTTTGGTTTTTTAACCAAGCCTGAACTGCTTGTAGCTATTACGCAGGGTAAATGGGGAGCCATTTGTATCAGGAGTACAAGATGGAGAAGATCCTGCCCCCATCTTGTCCAGGTTGAGAAGCAGATGCTGTCTGTGTGAAGTGAGACCTGTGCCTTACCCTCCAGCAGTGCCGCCTGAAGGCACTGAAGGCACTCTGTTCTTCTTTGGGAGGAAGTGAAGTGTACTGATGTAAGAAAGGAAGTGCTGTGATGAACGGCCCAGACTCTGAAGCCAGTACACCTTGGTTAAAATCCCAGCCCACCATTGTGGATCCAGTGGGCCTTGTTCTACCCAGTTTTCTGTACCTCAGTTTACTGATCTGTAAAATAGAAATAATAATGAAATAATCTCACAGAGTGCATGTGAAGATCAAATGAGTGCATTTATGTAAGATACTTAGAACAATGCCTAGTGCATAGTGAGCCCTCCATAAATATCAATTACTATTATTCATGTTGAAAACCAATCGATAGGCCATGGACAAGTTTAACATGAGATCAGCAGAAGCTTTTGCCTTCAAGTCCCTCCTGCTCTTGGACAGAGAGGATTATCTAGCTGAAAACAAAGCAGTCCTTCCCTCATTTTCTGGGCTTTATATTAGCTTCCAAGATTCAGGAGAAGCAGAGTCCCCCCATCCCACATAATTCTGAGTTTGAATTTGCCAGCAGTCCTTGCAAGGTGGAACAGTAATTCAGATCTTCAGTAATTTAAAGGAAAGAAAAAGAAATGTGACATGTCTTGCACAAGTTTTATTGCAAATTTCTCACCCATCCACTAATAATGGATCACCTGCTTATTCTCTTTCCAGACAAAGAAAATTCAAGGTATCCTTGAAGGAATTTATTTAATTCTAGAGAATTAATTATCTAATTATAGAGAAGGCTGACAATTCAGACAAATGCAATCTAGGAGACAGGCTTCAGTGGAAGAGAGAAAGAAATTTTTTCTAGGCAGGAGAGGGCCGAGTGGTGTGAGATAGGGAATAAGGGTCATTCACAGTCACGTTAACATGAAAGGACAATCCTTTCAGCAAATGGTGTTGGGAAAACTACATATTTACACAGAAAAGAATAAAGTTGGATCCCTACCTTACAACATATACAAAATATTAACTCAGAATGGATTAAAGACCTAAATGTAAGACCCAGAACTATAAAACTCCTAGAAGAAAACATAGGAGAAAAGCTTCACGGCATTGGATGTGACAATAACTTTGAAAGTGCAAGCAACAAAGGCAAAATTAGACAAAGAGACTAAATCAAACTTAAAAAAAACCTTATGTGTATCAATGTATACCATCAACAAAGTGAAAAGACAACCTATGGAGTGGGAGGAAATAGTTGCAAATCATATGTCTAATAAAGGTTAATATCTAGAACATATAAAGAATTCCTACTACTACTCGACAACAAAATAACAAATAATCTGATTAAAACTGAGCAAAGGCTTAGAATAGACATTCTCCAAAGAAGATGTATAGATAGATAGATAGATGATGGAGATAGAGATATAGAGATATATAGATAGCCAACAAGCATATGAAAAGATGCTCAACATCACTAATTATTATAGAAATGCAAATTGAAACTACAACGAGATACCACCTTACACTTACCAGGATGGCTACTATTAAAAACAAAAAACAAACAAGCCAAAAAAACAGAAAATAACAAGAGTTGATGAGGATATGGGGAAATTAGAACCCTTGTGCACTGTTGATGGAATTGTACAATAGTGTAACTGCTACGGAAGACAGTATGGCTGTTCCTTAAACCCTAAACAAAGAACAACCATGTGATCCAGTATTCCCACCTCTGGGTATATATACAAAAGACTTGGAAGCAGGGTCTGGAAGAGATATTTGCATAGCCATGTTCAGAGCAGCATTATCTACAATAGCCAAGATGTAGAAATAGCCTAAATGTTCATTGATTGATGAATGTATAATCAAAATGTGGTATATACACAAAATAGAATATTATTCAGCCTTAAAAAGGAAGGAATATTGTCTCATGCTATGGCATAATGCACTTTGAGGACATTATGCTAAGTGAAATAAGTCAGCTACATAAAGATACATACTGTATGATTCCACTTATATGAGGTACTTAGCATAGTCCAATTCACAGAGACAGAAAGTATAATGGTGGTTGCCAGGGGCTGGGGAAAGGAGGGGATGGGGAGTTGTTCCTCGGAAGTGGACTCTGGGATAATGAAAATGATACAGGAAGTTTAGTGCAGGTCAGGATGAACTTGGGATCCAGAGCCTGCCTTTTATTGTACTGCCTGCCCAATTCCTCCATAGCCATTGAATGAGGGCTCCCCTGGGAAGGGATGTGCCTCGACCCATTGGCTCCCACATTCAACAGAGGCAGTGTTGGAAGAGAGTGGCCAGTGGAGAGCAGTCAGTGGATGACCTTCCCCAACAGTAGGGGAAATAACTCCTTCAATGATGCACCACCCAGAAATCATGGTGGGAACAATAGCCACTGCTCAGACCAAGTGTTTCGTGATTATAGCTGAGACCAAGGGAGAGGAGTTGTAGGAGTTGTAGGTACAAAGGGTGCTCTTGCAACAGTGGAGGAAGAGGCACCACAGGACTAATACAAAGGCCAGTTGGAAATGCCACGTATCAGCATCATCCTTCCTTCCTCCCTCCCTCTCTCTCTCCCTTCTTTGTCCCTCCTTCCCTCCTCCCTCCCTCTTTCCTTCCCTCTATCCCTCCCTTCCTTCCCTTCTTTGTTTTTGTTTGTTTTTTTCCTTTATCACTTCCTTCTTGTCCTTTCTCCCTCCTTTGATCTTCCCTTTCTTCTATAATCTTCGTTTAGAAACTAAATGACATGCATCTCCCAACAGATCTTCCTACCTATACACTACCATTGTGGACATAGACTTGTGCCAGGAATTAAATGCCATATTAAATGAGGTCTAAACATGTAGCTTTCCTCACGTGGACCGTCAGTCCCTTTGGCCCAGAGTGGTGGCTTGATAATTGTTCGTTAACTACTCAGTGGAGTCACATGAACAATATGACTAAATTGAGAGATCACTAACATCTGTTACTCGCTAAATTTAGGTAAATATCCCCTCTAATAACTGGTTAGTCGATAAATAACAACTCATTAGTTTACTTAGAATATATATATTACCTGAGCCTTCCCCCATCTTTCCCCCAAGATAACCCCATTTCTTGATGATATGAATTCAAACAAGCCCATGTTTACTTTTTCTTCAGAAGTAAATTTTGCTCAAGAACTTAAAGGGAGATTTCAGAGGTTTATTCAAACCTTATGTTTGAAGCCATAAAATTAATAAGATATAGCATTATGGGTTGCAAGTCAAATAATTGAAAGGACTAGACATCATTTATAATTTCTCATTTATTAACTAATGTAACAAAATCAAATGTGGACATTAGCAAATATCCAAGTAAATTATAAGTTTCATCTCTCTAATAGCACTTCATGCCCCTCGGCATACTATAGGCTCTGACATTTGGGGTTATGGGTACTGATATTTTTCTTTAATTTACAAGAAAAAGAAGAAAGATAATTCTAGAACTGCCAATATGTGACTCTCTGTTTTTCATTTTTAAGAATAAACCAGAGCAAAATCCTCTTTACTGAATCTCTCAATAAAAATATTCTCAAAATTACCTCCAAATTGTCTTTTTGGTATTCTTCAGTTTAGGGCATTCTATTATTGAGTTAGGTGAGTTAGTCAGTTGCTTCTAGTTGATTTTAAATATTCCATTTATGATTAGTTGCAAAATCTAACGGAGTTGGGTGTGAATCTTGACTCCACCACTGTGAGATATGTGATCTTGGGCAAGCTATCTGATCTCTGTCTCCTTCTATGAAATGGGAATATTGCTCACTTCATAAAGATGTGGTGAGGATGTAAGTGGCTTAGTGCAATGCCTGGAACAGAGTAAGCTTCAGATTAATATTAATTATCAGTAATAACAGTGGCATTCTTATTATTATTAAACAAAGGAATGAGAGTAGGTATTCCCGTAGGTCCCTTTTAGTGTTAAAATGCTATGGATTTATGTTCCAGACTAACCTGACTTAAGATTTGAGAAAATTTAAATAAGATCGTTTTTTGAGGGGAATTAGCCCACTCCAAGTAGATTGAACTTAAAAAAATTCTCTGACATTGACTTTTGGATGTGCATAAAGTAAATTTCAAGCCACTGTTCAAAACCAATTTCAAAGATTACCATTGAATGCCACATCACAAACATGTATCTCATGAAAATAAAATATAAAACACTTATTAAAAATTGCCCTTAAGCAAATAGTCATACTTTAAAAAATTAATCCTATTTCCAAAGTCATGCCTTTACCTTTGGGTTTTAGTTTGACTTAATGACATAGACATAATCCTGTATACTCTTTACTAATGTGTCTCTTTAACCATTGATTTGTCTCTGGTATCCATGAGAGCCCAGTTGGGAAAATCAACTTGGAAGATTCTAGGGAAAGGGAAAATATGAAAGGAAAAATATACACACACTCACAGGCACACAAAATTTTTGGAAGTTGGACTCATACACAGGGAAGGCCTTTGAGCTTCCTTGAACCCCAGACCAGGGCTCACAGTGTCTTGTGCAATGTTGCTGAGCTTCTTACGACTTGCTTTAAGACTCTAACAAAAGTCTAGGCAACTTGCTGTTGGAGTTTCTCAAAGCCACAGCCGTTCTTTCTTGCTTTTAATGAAATTCCTTTCCATTTCTCCAGGTATGACTCCCTTCGGACCAGCAGGGCATATTTTCTCCTTGAGTTAGGACAGCTTATGACAAATAATGATGAGGAATCAATAGACAGCAGGGAAATATTGGGTGAGAGGCTGAATGAATCTCTGAGATAAATTATTGACCATAGGCATGGCTAGTTCTCCTTTCACTTATATGTTCCTATTCCATCTCACTAACAACCTGAAAGAAAATCAAATATTTTGTTTGGGGGCTTCACTAATATCAGCAACTTTTACTATCTTAATGGCATTTTTATTGATCTCAGCTTTAATGGGAGCTGTATATATTTGATGTTGGTCATTTAAAGTAGAGGTGAGTAATAGACTTCCCCACTGAGGATCATAAAGCAGCTCCTTGTCTGGCAAGTACGGGAAGCAAATAGAAGACAGCATTTAATCTACTGTTCTACCGCAGTTATCAGGGACTGAGATGAAAAAAAAATTAAAATGTAAAGGTTGGAGCTTCCCCACCCCCATGGTTGCCCCCCTTCCTGTTGCCTACCCCCCTTCACCCTTTCCCATGCTGACTCCTAGGCACACTGGTCATCAGCAGGCGAACAACAAAAGGCCATTGGCGCAGTGACCTTGGCTGTGGCATCACGCACTGGAGGAAAGAAATGAAGCCATTAGACTGAGGCAGGAGAACAGGTTATAAATCAAGCCATTTCCAATAAGCTGCTGTAATGGTCATCCATCATTGCCAGCTCGGCACACAGCAGACCATGGAGACACTGGAGCTGCTAAAGCTGAGACATAAACAATAATAATCCGGGCTTGATATTTCAGCCCTTCAGGAAATTTAGGGACATTTGCTTTTCTTTTGTTTGTCAGAGGTGATATTTAAAGCATAAGATGTAATAAATAGAGGAGCGGTGACACGATGGGACAGTTTACAAGCATTGCATTCTGGGTGTGATTAAAGGGAGAATCAAAAGTTGAATTCCAAAAACAGCCACTGCTTCTGGAATAAAAGAGCAGACCCCAAACAAATAAGCAAAACATCACACTCTTCATGGAATGGCAGCTAGATGTTTTTGGAATAGGTTGATAGGTCTCATTGCTTTGAGAATTATAGCATTTTCTGTTACTGGGGTAAAACACAGTAATCCTGGATCATGATTTTGCTTGCAGAAGAAAGAGAGAAAACTGGACAAGTGACTCAAATTTGTATTTGTAACCAGGTTACAAGTGGTTAATTGGAATTAGGCATGTAGAAGTTGTGCTTTTTAATAATATCATATTGTGCACTTCCAGTGGACAATTCACTATGGCATACGACCTTATGGCAAATATTTCAAAACAATGTTGTCAACATTTTAAGTGCACTCAAGATTGTTTACTGTGGCTTTGGGGAAAAAATGCCAAGCAAAGAACTAGCTGTTCTAGTATGTCTGGGTTTTTCTGAAAGTCTTTAAAATGATTTCCTTATGTTATTAGGATTTTATTTCAAAGCTGTGCCCATCAGATATGGCCATGCAGCATGTTTTTCCAGATTTCTCATTTCTACTCTACAGTGCTTGCCCATCTCGATCTTGATTTGATTATGCAAAATATCCAGTCCATATTTTTTATGTTATATGATATTCTCCGCTACAAATGATAATGCCAGTTTTCAAAAATATATTTCCAGTCATTAAAAGTAGATAAAGGGGTTGGATGGTCTTAAAATTCACAAGATGACCTTTATGAATTATGATGCTATTTCAAACCACTTGGTAATGTATTGGAGTAAACCTGTCTCATACCAAAATCCAAGAGCAACTGAAGTAAGCATAACTGAGAGGCATGTTGTGACAATAGCACAGTGTTCCAAAGAGCAATTTTTGGAAATAACATGGAGAAACTGCAACTTTCCTATCAAATCGGTCATTGTACTTTTAAATCTCCCAAAGTATGCAAGTCTTATAGGGTGTTTGCACAATAGCTATAATGCAAATACAAGAAGAAAGTTAAAGTCCAATCAAACAGTGTAGTAACTGAGGCAGAAATATGTGCTATATGGAAATGGCAATGCATTTCAACAGAAATAAATCAGTTACAGCCAACTAAGGAGATTCGGTCTCATTTACTCTCTTTTCATCCTAAACTTAAGAGCCATACAAAAGCAAAATGTACACCTAGATCCTTATATACTTTGGTGAGTCACTGGTATCAAAATAGAATGTTTTAATTATATTTTCAGAACTTAGTAGGGTAAGGTGATGTGTTCTACAACAGATCAATGTTGACAATAACTATTTTTCTTTCTGGCTGAAAAATAGGACTGCCGATTGCATGTTTAGGAACTGATTAAGATAGCAGAAGATGCTTAATCAGATACATTTAAAGGCATGGCATATTTTTCTTCCAAGTATGCCTGGGACATTTGTCCATAGTGAGTCCGTCTTTTCTGAAAATTTTTTTAGAAAATATTTTTCTTAAAAGGAAAGATGTCTTTTGACTTCTTTAGCATGAAGGCAGAATCTGTGCCTGCTACTAGAAAGGGGAACTGAAGATGGATTTCTTTCCCCTGTTTTTGTGGCATCCTATCAAATTTGCCCCCTCAGTTAAATGGGGAAGTCTAAGGGAGATTGTCCCAGACTTCTCAGGAAAGTCGGCATAAATTTTTAATGGTTTGTCGAAATATTCCTATAATTAAGCATCTGATGATGTTTTAATACAAATGTAATAGATTTGTTTTCTCATGAGCTGCTATTAGTCATTTATAATAAATATTTATAAGTGTTTATAAATAAAATATTAATTGCCTGAAATGACATTTTAATGTGGTCCTAACCAACAGTGAAATGCTGCATAGCATGACGCTGCCACACAAAATGTTTTGGAAGTTCTGACACTGCATCAGTACCACCGAGGTGGCCTATGGGACGGGCGTGGCCGTGGGGGGATTGCAGAGGCTACTCTTGGACAGAAGCAAAGACCCCCAGATGTTAGCGTTGTTGGAAACACCAAGCCATTGACCAACTCAATGGTTTCCCTCCTTTCCTGCTACATAGACTGTCTATTAGAAACAGGAGCATCTCGAACATTACTAACGCTTTACACGATGGAAGATTCCATTGTTTCCTCTCGGGCGCTTGTTCCAAGGCCTCCAGTCTCTCTTTTCTCTGGCCCTCTGGGTGTGAGACCTTTCAGAAGGAAAAGGACAAGCCTTGACTGATATCCAGGCTGCTCACAGCTTGTGTAACTAGTTATCCTAGGCCAAGGCCAGGTTGGATTACAAAATGGTGATAAGGAGACAGGAAGAAAAGACTGTAAACAGCCTCTACTAGGTTTTGATCTGGATAAGAAAGGAAAAAAAAAATAAGTTAATGATAGCCTGTCTGAATTTTTTTTTTTAGACTGAGTATCTGTCTATTATCCACCTGCCCAGGAGCAAGTGGAACCTCGATGGGCCTCAAAATCTCCATCTGTGAACTAGGAAAATGAATGTATGCTATTTACATATTTTTTTAGGGATACTAATGAGAGCAACAGTTTATTTTTATTTATTCATTAATTGATGCAATTCATAAACTTCCACCATCTGCTACAAAGATTCAATTAACTAATTGTCATATCTCAGTTTGCAAGTATAATATATTATAGAAGTGCTAACATGGAAGGGGCAGCTGGGTGTGTGAGCAAGGTTGGATTTTTTCTTGAAAGAGTCTATCACACTTTTGCCTTGCACTTACCTTCAAGCAAATTGGAATTTTGTGAATCTTCTGTGTTACATAAAAGGAAGTGTACCCAGTAGGCGAGGACAGACTTCGGTTATTGGCTTAGCCTTGGTGCATACCATCTAGTGCCTTGGAGGAATTTTCTAGTGTCTTTGAGCCTCAGTTTCTGCATTTGTAAAATGAAGAAGTTGAATTGGGTGCTGATCCTGGTAGGAATGTTAATAATACCTTACATTATATAGATTTTTATTATTTAAAAAGTAATTTTGGTTACAATATTTAACTTCCTTATTTAAAAATCCATCTAAAAGGTAGGGATTGAAGGTAGGTCTTGCAAACGCCAATCTGACAATTTTTGAGGGTCATGGGGCTCAGAAGAATCAAGATACTTATGTGCATTCATAGCACTAATGGGTCACAGACCAAGGATTGAAATTTAGGCATTCCATTTTTGGGGGTTTATTTGTTTTTTTTACCTTCAGGTAACATTGTTTTTCTAATTAGAGAGCATGTTTCGAATGCATGTTTTCTAAGTAGGTGGTTTCCAAAAACTCTTTCAGCTCAAAACTTCTCTATTTCTAATGGATTCCTTTGGCTTTTGACCATTTCTGTGGCAGAGTGCTCTGAAAGGGATTCTTGTTCCTATAGGTCATTGAACATGGCAGCATTCATTGTCATGGATGCAATTCAGTTGACAATAGGGGTCCTCGGGAAGGACCATGTAGAAAAGGTAGAAATATGCAGTGTTAATTTGACGTCCATGACGTTATAGTTGAGAAAGCTGGCATTATGAGGACTTGAAAATGTTTTTGGCTGCCACTAAACCTTATTATTTACAACTCATTTCTTATGAGTCAAGTCCCAGTAATCAATGTGTAATCTGCCAATTTCATTGTATCAAGTTTCATAAAAGAAGGTAGTAAACATACAGATACCTGTTGCACAGTCCCCTAGAAACCAATCGTCTGTGTGGTGCTCTATGAAATTCTGTTTTGATTAGGTTGTTACATCTGGGACAGAACTGCAAATAGTGTTTGGCGGAGGAAAAATGTGGGCCTGTATAATGCTGAGATTAGAGTCTCTCCAATAATACAAGCATGTCAGCCGGGACGGGTCCTTGTATTTATAGAGGAAAAGCCACTGAGTGAGGATTCAGCACACAGGTTTAAGGGAGGTAATGTCAATTACTTTGGGATCTTTTGTGATAACACTGGATAGACCACTGAGAATGTGCCATATTTAATCTCTTTCCTGCTCAAGTGGACAAAGAACTAGTAAATACAATTGGAAATCATCCTATTTGGGCAGAAGCCACAGAGGAGGAAGACGGGCAAAAATGACCTCCTGCTGCAGACCCTCAACACTTCTAATTTTTATGATTCTATGATGTGAGAGTCTAATTAATACGGTGACTTCTCAGAGTATTTCATGCTCTGTGCTTACGTAACTCTTTCAGATGGCAAATTATACGGCTTAAATTGCCATGCAGAAGGAGAAGGTAAGAAGTGAGGGAATAAAAGTAATGAGTTCTTAAATTAATGGTAGGAGCAAAGGTATATTCTCTGTGGTGGATTGAACTCTGATGTCTTAAGAATTTGTTATCCTACAGCAGAATGACTTCCCAATTAATTCATTTCTCAATCAAACACTGTGTAGTTGTGAGGGTATAAGAGAATGAGATTCAAAAGCCATGTGTGAAATAATCACACACTAAAAGGGGATTCACTAAATTTGATACCCATATACCATGAATGAGGCTCTTTGTAACAGGTTGGATTATCCCTCGGATTTACAGATCTAATAAGCATAATTGACAGATCCTGCATATGACCACAGGTGGGAACAGCTGGTAGGTACTTGCCAAGAGCAATACATTTCACCAGCTGCCAGTGGAGCTTGCCAAAGTGGGGTCACCACGGAGCAGCTGGTCTTGTGGATAGGAAGCTAAAAATCTGTCACTAGTACTTCCCAACTGTCACCTGCTAACTAATGTTCCAGTAGGTCCTAACTTAACAGGAGGGAGGAAGGTAGGAAAGTTCACACATTATTCCTGAGCACCTCGATGTCCAGAAAAAGTCTTCAGCCACCAAGAGGGCAGTTACTCTCACTGTGATGTCCCTGCAGTGATCCTACCATCAACATCAATCTGATTTTCTTAGCTGTGGCCTCTTTTACAAAGATGTACCATCCAATTGTTAAAGAAACTCCAGAGGTTACACTCTTGTCAAGTATGAGAAATCTGGAGACCTCCCAAGTGATGATTTGCCTTTGTAGAGGTAATTGTGGTTCTTTGAAAGAAGTTGGATTTTCTAGGTTTAAATAATTAGCTTAAATCTCAGTGTAATATGGTATAAGTCTAAGATCTATGTGTGCTGCAGGAAAACAGAAAATTACTTTACATAGCACACCCATTACACGTTTCACATCTCATCCTCCTTACCACCCTCTCCTGCTTAAGGATTTCTCTCCTAAAGCTTCATAATATAGTTATCCCATCCAAACTGGGTCAATCAATGATTGAAATAAAACACAGAATTTGCATACTGTAATTAACAAGATGTCTTGTTTTCTATTACTGACCAATACACATTATGAAGCACATTAAAAAACGCATCCCTCGTTTCTTCTTGATTAAGATGGTGCTTCCCTTTACTTCACAGAAATTTATTTATTTATTTTATTTATGGCTGTGTTGGGTCTTCGTTTCTGTGCGAGGGCTTTCTCTAGTTGTGGCAAGCGGGGGCCACTCTTCATCGCGGTGCGCGGGCCTCTCACTATCAGGGCCTCTCTTGCTGCAGAGCACAGGCTCCAGACGCGCAGGCTCAGTAATTGTGGCTCACGGGCCCAGTTGCTCAGCGGCATGTGGGATCTTCCCAGACCAGGGCTCGAACCCGTGTCCCCTGCATTGGCAGGCAGATTCTCAACCACTGCGCCACCAGGGAAGCCCCCACAGAAATTTATATAAATCTTCCAATCTGACCTCTTTTATAAGGAATTACTTTGATAGGACATAAAACAAGAGCAGAGAGTTGGCAATCTCTCTATGCCAATGAAGCCATTGTATCAAAACTTCATACAGTACTGACCTAACAATAATTCTAATAGGTTGTATCCATTTTTAAGGGCACATCTCTATTTTTTTGCATATTCTGCTCCTTCTGCTTTGATTATCTACTGTGTTTTCGTGAAACCAGATATCACGGAACACTTCATTTCCCGCTAATCCTCCGTATTCAGGCACGAGTTACATAAGGTTTCTCAAACACTGCAGTAGATGCTAGGAATTTTCCCTCATTATCCACGCTTCCCTCCCTCCTTTTCATAATAAAATCCCTTGAGTTTCAGCTGGCTGTCATGGCCCTCTTAGAAACTACATTTCCCAGGCTTCCTTGTAATTCCATGCTCTTAAGTTCAGCCAATGGGATGCGAGTGGAAGCGATGTGTACAACTTCTAGGTCATGTCGTGCAAAGAGGAAATGACTATGTTCCATCTCTCTTCCTCCTTTCCTGTGGGCTAGGACATGACCCTCGTGCTGGCGACTGTTGGCAAATGGCAAACAAAGAAGGAAGGAACCTGAAACCCAGCTGACCTCATGGAGGAGAGCTGTCTACTGGCTCCAGACGGCCCACCTACATCTGGACAGAGAAATAAATACACTGCTATCTTGTTTGAGTCACTACATGTCTGTCTCTTTATTACGACAGCTTAGCTCGATGCCCTAACTAATATATACCTTCCTCTTTCCAGTCTCCGTATCTTTGTTTTCGTTATTGTCTCTTCCTGGAATGTCCTTAGCTATCTAGTTACCATCTAGGGACAGATCATATAATCCTCCCTCTGACTCCCCTATATGAATGCAGAATTTTTCGTAGTTTCTTATTAAATTCCTATCACAGTGGATTCTGGAGAGTTTGCTGTGTCATGTCTTTCCAATTAGGCCATTAAGTTTCTCAAGACGAAGGGAGATGCCCTTCTAGAACCTGGGTCCTCAAAGCATATTGGTTGAAAGAATAACTACTACAGCAATATTAAAAACAATAGCAAGTAACAGTAATGATGATGATAAGTTGCTGTAGTCATTTTTAAGTTGTACACTTCATAGATTTCATAGGCTGCTTTTAAATAACTTTAAAAGTCAATGTGCTTCCCACTTCTGGGTATAGGTACAAAGGAAATAAAATAAGTATCTTGAAGAGATATCTGCATTTCCATGTTTGTTGCAGCATTAGTCACAATAGCGAAGATATGGAAACAATCTAGGTATCCATCAGCAGATAGATGTATAAAGAAATGTGAGACACACACACACACACACACACAGGAATATTCTTTAGCCTTAAAAAAGAAGGAAATCCTGTCATTTGCAATAACATGAATGAATCTGGAACACATTAAGCTAAGTGAAATAAGCCAGACACAGAAAGACAAATACTGCATGATCTCATTTATGTGTAGAATCTAAAAAAAATCAAACTCATAGAAGCAGAGAGTAGAATGTTGGTTACCAGGGCCTTAGGGGTGGGACAAATGTTGGTCAAAGGGTACAAAGTTTTAGGTATGCAGGATGAATAAGTTCTGGAGATCTAATGTACAGCATGGTGACTGTAGTTAATACCGTAGGTACTCTTGAAATTTGCTAAGAGTGTAGGTCTTAACTGTTCTCACTAAAAAGAATGATGACTGTGAGGTGGTAGATACGCCAATTAGCTTGGTTGTGGAAAGCATTTCGCAATGTTTATGTATATCAAGCATTACATTATACACCTTAAATATATACAATTTTTATTTGTCAATTATACCTCAATAGAGCTGGAGAAAAAAGTCAATGTGTTAATTATCATTTAGAATACTTTAGGGAAGTTCCATAACTTTTAATGCTAATCTGTAAAAATGAAGCAGTTTGGTTAAATTAGGGGCTACAGACTGGCAGCTACAGATGAATTCTGGTTTTTTGGGTTGTTTGCTTATTTTGGGGTCCATATTTTGGTTCTCAGTAGAGGTTGGTGATGTATAGAAATGTACTCCCCTGGATGTCATTTCAAAGTGTCTCAGGTTAGCTGTCATATGTTTAGGCTCTTCTCTTGCATAATGAATACTATCCAGTAGGTCCTCTTGAGAGGCTTATGGTTTTACTAATTATGGTCCACGTGCTGAAATGGCAGTGGACTTGGGATTTCAGAGAAAATAGAGGGAGAGCTGTGAAACAGAGTGCTTTGAATAGATTATAGCGATCTATATAGGAAGTCTGCCACGTCTGTATGTATGGACAGGTCCTGACTCTCGGATATTCAGAAATGGAAGTTCTTGTCTAAGGCTTATTGATGTGCTCATTCCTATAGCACTTTTCCTGGGTGTGGCAGGCAGTACAGGGGTAGATATGGCCATGCAGAATTTGAAAGTATTTTTCAGAGCTGGAATGTGACACAGAACTGTAGTTAGAGGTCTCGTGCTGGGGAGTCTTAGAGATAAACTTGTTAATAAGCAGAATGATGGCAGTTGAAGAGATGGGACAGCAACACCAGGCATAAGAAGAACCGCTAATAAGGTGTCCTTCCCATATGAATGGGGCTGTGACTATGGGAGGTGATGGTGTCACTGAAGTTAGAGATAGTTATAAGCAGTGATCTTTAGGGCTTCTAGGCTAATTCATGTTCTGGAAGCAGATGTTAAAAGTGACTGGTGAAATTCAGGGCATATGATAAATCTGATGAACACTCTGAAACTTGAAAGGACTGCACTGGGCAGCTGGGGTATTACAGTGGGGTGCTAGTCTCTCCTAGTGGGAAATAGAGTCACTTTGGAACAGTGAATATCCCCCGGGAGTTCTGGAACTTAGTCAGACATTGCTGAGAACAGGCATCTGTCTGCTGCGTATCCAAGTTCGGCTTAGCTCCAGCTGTTGTGTGTTGGCGCTAACAATTTGGGCAGAGATGTCTCTGTTGGCGTGGCCTCTGCCAACGTGTTTCAGAGCTTCTCCCCTCTGGTTCTGCTGCCTAAAGTATATATAAGGTAGAAGCAGAGATAATGGAAGTGATAGCATTTCAAGTGCATGCTCAAGTGCATGTGGGCTTAGCTTCTAATTTTGACTCAGCTACTCCTGGCTGTAGAGTGAAGCTTATCTTCTCAGCTGAGTTGGCTTCTGTGGATCAGTGACTTTTGTTAATTCAAGCATCATTAACTATTTGTAAATGACAAATCATGTCAATGATTTTGGATAGAAGCCTAAATCTTAGGGAAATAGGTAGAGAGCGGAGTTGCCTGTGTCAAAATCTTCTAGTGAGGGGCTTCCCTGGTGGTGCAGTGGTTGAGAATCCGCCTGCCAATACAGGGCACACGGGTTTGAGCCCTGGTCTGGGAAGATCCCACATGCCGCTGAGCAACTAGGCCTGTGAGCCACAACTACTGAGCCTGCGCGTCTGGAGCCTGTGCTCCGCAACAAGAGAGGCCACGATAGTGAGAGGCCCGCACATCGCGATGAAGAGTGGCCCCCGCTTGCCGCAACTAGAGAAAGCCCTCGCAAAGAAACGAAGGCCCAACACAACCAAAAATAAATAAATAAATAAATAAATTAAAAAAAAATCTTCTAGTGAAATAAGAGCTCATAGTAGTGTTGGAGATCTCAGGGATGTAAAATTGAGTTGGAGGAGGTTTGGGGTAGACCTACACCCTCAAGGATGAGGGCAATAGCTTGCAATAGCTTCAGATTGGACATATCCCTGAGAAGACTGGTCACTGGTGCAGAGACACAGTAGGCCTGATGGACTCCAACCATCCCTGGGTAGCTTTAATCATACTCAGGGATTCCAATTCCAAATCTCTACATTCCTTGCCTTAACCTGGAGACACTATGGCTGTACAAAGTCCCCCATCCAAGGTTTCAAACCCATCTTTCTGTCTGACTCATTCCATTCAGGACTTTCTGAATGGTGGATGAGGGCAAACCCTGAGCTGTTGAGTAAGTTAGGAAATCACAAACTAGGATACTTCAGATCAGAGGTCCTCTTTGACTATGTTTAGTAGCATAGAAAGCCAACAGGAATTTCCTGGCCCAAAAAACAACTTCTCATGGCCCAAGACACATCTAGAATACAGGCTTCCATCTGCCTTCCCTTTAAAAAAAATCAGAATGAGCTTGTATTTAGCCTGACTGTTAAGCTTCATGGAAAAAGGAGGCTCTGTGAAATTTGTCCAGGAGCCTGGGATTCATCGGGAGTGAGAAGTCATCCCGAATAGTGAGTGCACTGGGGCCTACTGGGGCCGAGGGACAGCTTCCTGTTCTACAGGAAGGATGCAGAGGCCCCCGCAATAGAGCTGGAGGGCCTAAAGAACTCTTGGAAAATGTCTCTTCAAGCCAAAAGGCCTTGGCTTTGGACTCAGACAGCCACTTTCCTGCTTGGCAAGAAAAGGAGAACCCCCAGAAATCAGGCCTGTGGTTATCTGGAAAATAATTGCTAACATTTTCCGTCCATCAGGCAGTAGTCTATGTACTTTGTATGTACTATTTCATAAAATTCTCACCCATCTTATGAAGTGGGTGCTATTATTATTATTATTATTTAAACTCCATTTTATAGGTAAGAAAACTGAAGTACAGGGGGTTAAAAATCTGTCCAGGAGCACACAGATAGTGAGAAATAGAGATAGGATTTAAATGCAAGAAGTTTATGTGGAATCTAAAAAATACAACAAGGTAGTGATATAACAAAAAAGAAGCAGACTCACAGATATAGAGAGAAAACTAGTATTTACCAGTGGGGAGGGAAGAAAGGGCATTATAGGCATACGGGATCAAGAGGTACAAACTATCAAGTATAAATTAAGCTACAAGGATATATTGTATAACACAAGGAATATAGCAAATATTTTATAATAACTATAAATGGAGTATAACCTTTAAAAATTGTGAATCTCTGTATTATATACCTATAATTTATATAATATTGTACAGCAACTGTACTTCAATTTTTTTAAAGGCAGGAAGTTTGACTCCAGAGCATGAGTTTTAATTTCTGCGCTGCAACTGCCTGGGTCCATTTTCCTTCTCTGGCATCCAGATTCGGTTTGTTGGAAGAACTAGGAGATATGCTAAGAGGTAAGCCAGATCACAGGGTGTGCTTCAAGGATGGTACACAACTTTATAATTTCCTAGGACCATGGTGGTCTGGTCTTGGAAGTAGTAAAGGAAGTCATGAAGGCACATACAGATTGCGGGGCTCTCCGTGAATCACTTCCTATAATTGTCCTCTTGGTCTATTTTCTTACTTTCTCTTAAATTGCCTTCTATCTCATTTCTTGGGTGTGACGAAGTGGGTCAAACCAATAGGACCATCACCTTTCTAACTAGACTCCCTCACTCTTCCTCCCCACACACTTCCATCCCCATGTGACCCATGCCTCCAAAATTGGATGAGATCATCCTACTCCTTAAGACATGTCCATGGATTTCAAACCTTTATATTTCACACTCCTTGACTTGGCATACCATGCCCTCCATGATTAGAACCCACTGACCTGTCTAGGTCCATGTACCATGGTTCCCCTCTTCCTCTCCCACCCCACACCCACCTTCATCCTTATACTGTAACCAAACCTAAGCGCTGTCAGCATGGTATGGCGGTCCACATCTCCATGAAGCAGCACACGTCTCTCCTTCTGCTTGCAACTTGCATACACACACACTACCACCACTCCCACCCCCAACATCTTTTATGAAGCTATTACTCATATTTTAATATCAAATCCAATATTATCTCATCTCTTGCTGTAAAGCCTTCAGGACTGACTGTTGCTTCTGCCCATCCCCCAGACAGTACCCTATGAAGAGGACAAGCTCTGGGATTAGACCTGAGGTTTCACACCCTAATTAGGAAATATATAAGCATTATGAACTTGGATGGAAAAAAAGATGATCTAAGTCTCAATGTCCTCATCAGTAAGATGGGTCTACTAAGATTTTCCACATTGAGTCCTTGGGAAGGGTAAATGTTGTAGAGCATGAAAAGCACTTGGCTCAATGCCAAGTGCAGAGTAAACAGCAGAGAAGTGATGGCTGTTATCAGTGTTCCAGCTATCATTCTATTCATCTCACTGTTGGGTAACTGTCAACCCATGTGCATGTCTTTTTTCTAGATGTACACTTCTTGAGGATACTGTCTGTGTAATTAGATTTTATATCCCAGCACCTGGCACAGTGCCTGTCATGTAACAGGTGCTCAATAAACACTTATTGGATGAATTATAACTCAATTATCTGCCATCTGCTTTGTCCAAAGCCACATATTAGCAGGATCTAGCCTACTGATCCCCTATTCCATCCTTCCATCTGCCTTTATGTTTAGGGAAAGGGGAGTTTATCTTGCCTCTCCTCATAGAGTCAGTTCACACAGGTCCTGCCACTCTGTTCTCACTGCCTCCCAATGGTCCCAGCCAGGTTACCTTGGGTTTCAGTGAATCTGACTGCTGGGTACCCCCTGGAAATGCAGGACTACTGCTTCCCTCAAAGTGATGCTGCTGGCACCTTGCTAACCTCAAAGCAGGTGTGATGTGTGGAAGCCACAATTCTCTTTCTTGTCACTCCCAGGAGTGAGCACTTCACACCCACTAACTCCTCTCACTGTCACTAGCACGGTCCATTGTAAGAAACACATTGTCAATAAGGGAATGAGGATAACAGAGGAAGCTTGTTTTGTGGCACGTAGGGCAACAATAAACATCACTATTCCTGAAGTTAATCGATTCTTTTTCCATGGCTGGCCGTTTCGCTTAGGAACCAGCTGGCTGACACACTGCGCAGGTGAGACTGCTCAACTTTCTATCCATCTTTTCACACTTCTTCAAGACCCAAGTGCCCCACCCTCTTTCTCCCGGGCTCTTCAGAGGCAATTCTCCAGTTTCTACTCATGCACAGTCCTTCCTAACTAAAAGGGTCATCGACATGTTTCCTAAATTCAAGAGCAGTCTCTGCTCAAAATCCCACTTCTAGTAACGCAAACAATCAGGAGAAGCTTTTGAATTACATTTTTTCTTTAAAGGCTTTGAATATCTTAGAACAAATGTTGAATAATCTCTCTAAATGAAAGGGGAAAGAAAAATGCATTTTATCTTTGTGCAGAGCAAACTCCAGGGTCAAATCATTCTTTCCTTTTCTTTCCTTTCCCTCCCCTCCCCTCCCCTTCCCTTCCCTTCCATCCCCTTCCCTGCCTTTCCCTTCCCTTTCCTTCTTCATGTCTTCCAAGCCATAGAATCTACAATAAGCAGGGTAGAGATGAAGGAATGAAAATGAGTCCACTTCAACTGGCCCCTTCTACTCCTCAGTGTATGTGGGTTGGTTCTATGACCTAAGAAGCCCCAAGTAGCCAATATTGCTGGGATGAGCAAAGAACAATTCCCTTTTCTTTGGACCTTCCCTGCTCACCTGCCATCCTCTGTCTCCTTGGCTCCTCCTAGAGCTTTTTTTCCTTTCTCTCTTCCCTCTTTTTCAGGGTTTGTTCTTCTTCTCCTAGGTTTCAGCCATTCCATTTTATTTGGGTGATGGTTGATGGGGGGGACTATTCAGATCCTGCAGCTGGAGCATTCACAGGACAGTCAGACATGTCATCCTGACAAATGATCTTCTACTAGAAGAGTGTCTGAATAATCAACATGGTTCTTCAAGTGAGGACTGATCAAACTCCCTCTCCTGCTGCCCTGAGTGTGGTATATGACATTCCCTGGAGGTGGGGCAGTACCGGACAGGAATAAATCAAATCCTAGATTTCCTCAGCAGGAAAGCCAGAGCACTTCTTTCCCCTCTCTCCTCTTGATGAACCTCCCTTGATAGACCTGGGTCAGGTCAAATGTCTGGACTGTGCTCCAGGCAAAATACCCAATGGGATACTAAGGCTTTGAGAGAGGACTTGGAAGCCAAACTTTCCATTAGTCCTGCTGTTACCGTTCCTAGGATTGCTGTTGAAAGAAGGTGACAATATGGTCCCAACCTAGAGAAGGAGATCAGCTGGAAGGAATTTATTTTTGGCTATTGTACAATTTAACATGTTATAAAAATAATATAATAGCTCAAGGAATTTCCTCACTGAAAAGTGATTTTTAAAAAATCCAAGACTTTCCAAGGGCTGATGACGAGCTGGAGAGGGGAGCATGGCTGAGCTGAATCTTGAGAGAGTTGCCTAGTGCCGAAGCAAATGCTCTGGAGGGCTGCTCTCTGTATGGTAGATTAAGTACAGTGCAAACTCAGTAATCTGAACAGCCTTTATTTGAACTGTCCCATTATTCAAATGACTCCCTGAAGCCAATTTCCTTTACCTTGTATGCTCTGACATGCTGAAATTGAAAATTTCACTCATTGTTCCTTTTTTTTTAATCTTCAAACTTTATTAGTCAAACTGAACACTTCTGAGCTCTGATTTGTTTGGATAATTGAGATCCCCATATAATTTTGAATCTAACACCTGACGATAGCCCTGCTTAGAGGTTCCCCATCAGGTGGAAAATAGACAGGAAATAGGACATAGCCAGCAAGCAGGACTGCATAAAGACAGTGAATTTCCACCCCTGCAGTCTCATGCATAATTACAGACAATCAGTAAGTCCTCTATTTATTGAACTTACTCATATAAGCAAGTGTATGTGAATGAATATCATCTAGAGGTTAGTGTTCATGTGCGTTGAAACCCTAGTTGCCGCACCTACTGTGTGACCTTAAGCAAGTTATTTAATCTCAAGCTTCAAATTCCCCATCTGTAAATTAAAAAATAATAATAACCTCATCCATGTCATTGAGTTGACTGAATAAATGAAATACAGTGGATGCTTGAACAACACAGGTGAACTGCAAGGGTCCAATTATTTGTGGATTTTTTTTTCAATAGTAAATACTACAGTCCTATCCTACATGACCTGTGGTTGGTTGATTCCACGGATGTGGCAGAACCTTGGATGCCGAGGAACCAGGTATACACAGAGAGCCCAGTAAAAGTTATACGAGTATTTTCAACAATGCAAAGGGTCGGCCCCCCCAACCCCCTCGTTGTTCAAGGACCAATAGTACACGTACTTAGCAAGAGCTGGGAACCTAGTAAGTGCTTAGTAAGCATGAGCTATTATTACTAAATTCCAAGAAAAATTCAAATAAGTATAAGATCTTGGCACTGCCATCAAAAGGTTTGCAAGCTATTTGGAAAGTCACTAAATAACACAACCAAACAACAACAAAACACAAAGACATACACACATGCACATCCACAAAACAGAACACAGATATGTGATCCATGTATAATAAAGCCATATAGCCCAGGTTCAAATCCTGGCTCTGGCACTTTCGAGTTGTATGAACTTGGGAAAGTTACTTAACATCTCAGTATCTCAGTGCTCTCATATACTATAATAGTATCTATGTCACAGAGTTTTGGGGTTGATTAAGTAAATTAATAAACATATAATTATTATATATTATATAATTAATATATAATAATCAATAATATAATAATTAATATGTATAATAATTGTATAATGTGCTTGGAACAGTTCCCAGCATGTAAAGAGTGTCAGCATTAATATACAGTAGTATTAGTTGTTCAGAAAGGACATATATATGGATACGAGGGGAAAAAAGAGGTATTGGGTGATCAGAAATACAGCATGATCCAGAGGGTGAATCACATTTGCATGGGAAGGAAAAAGAACATTCTAAAATTGGAAAGACATAAGATTTCTTCAGCTGATGTTGAATAAACTCTCACTTTTACTGCTATCACTGGGAAGGGACATTTCCTCTCAACAAAAGCCAGTGCTATGGCAACGCCATTTCCCATCTGAGCTCTCAAGTAAATGATGTTTTCACCTCATTTGTAAGTAAATTGAGAAGTCCAGGGATGTCCATGACTTTTGTAAATTAAGCGAATGTAGACTACTCTCCTCTGTGAAAATGTCCTCCACATTAAGCCCTGAGGACCTGTCTCTCCTGCCTCACGTCTGATGGCTTCTGCCCAGTCTCCTTCCCTGGCTCCTTCGACTGAATCTGCCCCTGAATGGTGGTGGTCCCTGTGGGCCTGGTTTTCTCTCTCCCTTAGCTCCATGTGTTTGTTTTCTATGAAGAAATGCATTCATTTTCATGACTCTACTGCCATCAGATATAGAAATCTCCTACCACTAATGTTTTCAGCCTTAATATCACTCTACACTTCCAAACTCATCTGATTATCCTGAAGGCAGTAAAACTACAACCAAAGCTAAATTACCATGGAAATTAATTACCATGGAAAACTAACACCTCTTCTTCCTTCTACCTGTTCAATAATGCTTCCTTTCCTCCTTAAGATCAGTAACATCATCACTATCTACCTGTCTCTTTACTAGAATTCTGACACCTCCATTCCTACACCCATGTATTCAATCACTGAGTCCTGCCCATCAGCCTCAGAAACTTTCCCCAAACTCACTCTCTCTTTTCCCCTTTTGCTGACACTGCCTCAGCTACTCTCTACTTGGCTTAAAAGCTATGCCTTCTACAAATCTCTCCCCACTGTCTTCCCTTTTTACACAGCTGCCAGTTTTAGCTTCTTGGAAAGCAAATCTGTAATTGTCACTCCTTTGCTCAAACACTTATTTTGGCTCCCTACTGCTTGGGGATGAAGTCCAGTTACGTCTGGTCTGTCCTCCTTGTCCAGACTGGTCCCTTGGGCCAACTATAATAGAAATTGACACCAGGATGGAGCAACTCTTTGCTTTAATAGAACCCTATACTTATCAACTTCTTGTTCCAAACAATGTCATAAATTATGAATGACCATAGTACAGGACATAAAAAGACAAATGACCTTGTTTGTTGTGTGAAAAACATAGACTGTGAAGTACCCAACGTATAATGTGGTTTATCTGAACAGACTCCTTATGTGCTGTTGTTTACCCTTCCCTTTGCATTGGCTTAAGTTGAAAGGGAGGATTTACTGACTGACCTAAATGAATAGTCCAAGAGGTGAAGGAGACTGTAGGCAGAGCAGTTGAGGTCTTAGAACTTTGTTTCCAACTCTGGGCTCTGTTTGCATCTGCTTCGTTTCAGTCTCAGACAGGTTTTCTCCGTGTGGCTCCATGATGACCTCTGGTAACCCTGAGCCTGTATCATTCATGTAGCTCATGATCCCATAGACACAAAAAGAATCTTTCTAATTGGCTGGGCCTGGGTCGCAAATCTACCACCTTGAGTTGAAGTTCTAAGTCCACTCCTACTCAAACCAAGTGGACTAAACAAGATTTTTTTTTTTTTTGAGTGGATGCGGAAGTTGGGAGGGGGGGAATATAATTTCCCAGTGAAACAGACAAACTCTATATGCCCACTATGCCTCTAAACACAAATACTTTTCTTCATCCATTATGATGAAATACCTACATGAGAAACTTCCAGGTATTCAAGCACCAAGAATGGGCCTCATATAAATGAGAAATATTAAAGACAGCCAGTTCCTGACCCAATGAACAAAGGTGGCAGAAAATTTTCCAAAAATGGCATTCTGGTAAGAACCGCAACAAAAGGACTGGCTTCAACTTTGAACCTGAATTTGATTCTCCTCTTTCCTAATTTCAATGTGTCTAAATCCTTGGGATCGTGGCCCCAGAATTTTCCCACAGGTTTAGCAATAATGGGCCCAGACCTCTTAAGGCAGTTATGGTTGAAAGTATTCAGTTCCGGGGCCACTTTTAAGTTCTCTAGCATATGTCAGACCATAGGAACCAACTGGGGGTTCAGAAAGTAAGAGCCTTATAAAAAAGATTTTCTTCTTTGGTTTTCATTTAGCTCACTCAGATCTTCAGAGATTCTAGAAACCCCAGAAGGGCCACCCACCTTCTCTGTGGGAGTTAGAGAGCAGAGGTAATGCAGAGATTGTCTGCTATGTAAATTGATGAGAATGGGGGTGAATCTCCCATAGACAAATAGTCAGATCCATTGATGTTAAACTGAGAGGTGACGAGGGAGGAGGAATGATCATTTGTAAAGAGAAAAGCGTTGAAAGGCCCTTTTGCCTGGCAAACATAAATACCCTGAAGAATAGAAAACTGTGCGTGGATGTGGGGCTCGCTTAATGTGAATCCTACATCAGGCGTTTGTAAGTGATATAAACTGTGATGTGCTGTAAAATTTATATCGCTCCCCCAAATGATCTACTGGTAGAACATATATATTTTGCAGAAAATGTTAAAGCTGTCATAAAACCTCATTGCTACAGATACAGTAGGTGTTTCGGAAGTACACACCAAAGCAGGGATTTGTAATCATTTCAGGACAGTTCATAAAAGAAAGCACATTGTGTTTCAACATCTGAGAAAGGACAAATGTACCCTTCTTCCCAAGGCCTGTTTTATCTTATTTTGCATACTTAAAAAAGAGAAAAGCAGAGGCAAACAAACAGTCTAAATATTTAAATGAAAGCTTTTGGGTTTCCCTGGTGACGCAGTGGTTAAGAATCCATCTGCTAATGCAGGGGACATGGGTTCGAGCCCTGGTCCGGGAAGATCCCACATGCCGCGGAGCAACTAAGCCCGTGCGCCACAACTACTGAGCCTGCGCTCTAGAGCCCACGAGCCACCACTAACGAAGCCTGCGCATCTAGAGCCAGTGCTCTGCAACAAGAGAAGCTACTGCAACGAGAAGCCCGCGCACCGCAATGAACAGTAGTCCCTGCTCGCCGCAACTAGAGAAAGTCCGCACACAGCAAAGAAAACCCAACGCAGCCAAAAAGAAAAATAAACAAAATAAATACATTTATAAGAAAAAATAAATAAATAAATGCAAGCTTTTCCTTATATGCCCGGGTTGCTAGAAAGGTGAGAGCCAATGATAATTTCTTTCCCAAGTTCACATAGAGTTGTTGACTCTGTTTAATAATAGTAGATCTTGTTCAGGCTGAACAAACTGGTTCCTGGGGTGGGGTGGGGGAAAAGCAGCAATAAATCAATACTCCAGATGTAATCTTGGTGTCTAGAATGCAGAGAGAGATTTGGGTGCATAATGGTGTTGGTTTGTCTATTGTCATTCAGACACAAGCTGCCTCAGAAAGGGGCTTGTGGGAACCTGATAAGACGTGGTCAAAGGTGGGTTATAAATCACAGAGAGGCAGGATTCTGCTGATTTCATACACCCGCACTTTGTGGGGTGAAAAAAAAAAGTGATAGATCTGCAATTTACTGCTTATCACATCTGCTCGAAGTTTTATAATACAAAAGCCTGACCTTCAGTGAATAAACATCCTGGTTGACTACCTGCTTCTGTTTAGGAAATATGGTACTCCAGCAACCAAGAGCTGGAAGCCCTCTGATGACCTATTTAACAAGCCCATCTTTGACGGTGAGCCATGCACAAGTGAGTTTTACTCACAAGCATCTCGTCCTCGAACAAGAAGTGGATGGTACTTGTTGAAAGAAACTGTATATTTAACTCTAGGGGAACAAATGGACCCAAGGGATCATATGAATTCCACACTCGTTCAGCACTTGTTAACGTTTTGCAGATTACTGGACCACAATGTCTTCTCAAAGAATAGGGGAGGGAGGAGGCAGAAGCAAGGGGAACAGAGAGGTGAGAAACCAAGGAAGTTGCTGCAGCCCAGGGAAGGCAGCGCAAACTTGCCAGGCAAAGAAAGAACCACCTGGCAAAGAGGAGCAAAAATTACCATGAATTACCCTAAGAGTTGGGATATTTCTGTCTCGTATTTCTTCCAGGGAAAAGTTTGAAAACACTGACTTTTTTTTACTGCAGCACTTTCAAAATTAATATATATGTAATCCTAGTCTCAATAGAGGATGGTTCATGTCTAGTTAAAAGTGCATAGGAAAACAATATATCCTTGTAATTTTCAGATATGTAAAGCAAGTCAGTACTCCAAAAGTCTTCACATTCTCTCCTTGCTCCCTGATGGAGTGAATCTGCATTTTCCTTAACATACTCTTCCCTGAGTTAAATATGTTTTGCGTGGATCTGAGTTTTAAAAGAAGTCACTTCATGTTTAAAAATTGTTTGTTAGCTAAAAGAAGACACCAGAGCAAGTCTTTTCAAGCTTGCATTTGTAATTTCAAACTGAGTTTATAAAATATGTCAATTGTTTTATACTCGTGCAAATGAAAAGTCCATTCATTCTTTCAACGAATACTGATTAGTTAGTTATTATGTAGTAGGTACTCTCATAGATGCTGGCAATTAGCAGTGAACTAGATAACAGCAATCCCTGCCTTCGTGGAGCCTACAATTTAGTGGGAGGATATAAACAATAACAACTAAGTAACTACAATATGTATTCTGTCGAGACAATAAATGCTATGGAGAAAATAAGCAGGGAAGGGTGTAGAGAGTGCTGGACTGAGTATGGGGGATGGGAGGAGTATATACATTATTTAAATTTGAAATATTTCCCAGTGGTCAATAGTTTTAAATTTCTCTCTCACACCTTTTAGCCATGTTAACAACTGGAACTGGAAGTGATCCGTTTGTATCTCATCTCTTTGCTGCGCTCTTTTCTACCTGAGAGTGGACAGAGCTGCAGAATGGCCAAGAGTCCAGGAAAACCAAGATGATGTTGAGTGACCAGGTCAGCCTATATCACTACCCATTACAGCACCTCTTAAAAACAAAACTGATAAGTGGGTATAGATGAAAATATTGTACTACCATGTGCACATCAGTTACTAAGAGTCTCAAAGGATACAAGACACTCCTACTCCCTTTTCTGTACAATAGTTCTTTTTTATTTTTTCTCTTAGCAAAAGCAGCAAGATTTAAGTTCTAGTCTTAATTCCATCAAACTGGGCTTTCTTACTGTCTTCCTGTATCTGAGGAAGCCTTAGATGATGCTTCTTGGCATAGAGTATTTTGAAAGATTATTTGCGAGACTACTTGGCAGGTTCTTGTTGACCACATATATTTTTTTACTCAATTCTCTGGAAGAAATTGTAACAGGTGGTATCAGTTGTGATGCTTTGGCTGAAGTAACAAAAGCCAGCTCCCAGTGGCTTATGCGATAAGGATGTTCAAGGACTCACAAAACTGAGAGTCCAAAATTGGGTGGAGTATCAAGTGACGGGCCTACCACCTTCATTTCTCTCCACTCTTTCAGCTCTACTCTGCTTCCTGTGCTGCTCGTCTTGTCTTGTGGTCTCAAGATGACTGTGGTCATCAAGAGTTAAGGTGGGGAAAAGGAGTGGAGGGGGGAAGAGAGAGAGAGACAGATGAGAGAGAGAGAGAGGGACTTGGATTTCTCTCAAGAGTCCAGAATGTTTTCCCTCAAAACTTCTGGAAGACAAATTCATTTGTTTTACTGGCCAATATTGCCTTAATTCAGCCCATCCCTAAGTCAGTTGCAAGCAAAAACATTGCATAATTGGCTTTGACCCAACAGAGCCCATCTCTTGATGGCAGGGACCTGCCTTAAGCATCTTTTGTAGGTGCCTCAGACCAAAACATTGTGATTTGCCCATAATGGATGCCCAGTTATTTATTTAATTCGGTCATTTATTTAAAATGTATATCAAGTGCCTATTCTTTTCCAGGTCTCAGGACTAAGGATTTATCAGTGAAAAAAATGATCAGTGGTAAAACAATATGTTCCTGTTCTCTTGGAGCTTACCGTCCTGGGGAGGGGGAGATGGTATACAATAAACACATAAGTCAATCGAGTGACAGGAAGTGTTTTGTGAAATCTAGTGATCTGAAAAGTGTAACTCAATTCACAAGAACTGGAGATCAGTGGCAGATTTATGAGTGTCCTCCTAAGCCAGAGGTGAGACATAACGCGTATATAAGATGCTCCAGCAGATGCAGAACATGGTACAGAATCATGTTCAAATCGCCACACTTCTGGTTTCTTAATCCTACTTACTTAGACCTGGTTGGCCCTCACCTACACTTGTAGGTTTAGAGTCCTTATTTCTTGCCTCTTTTGAGTCGTCCTTAATAATTTTCTGCTTTTTAAGCCTTCCCTTGTCTGTGAAGACCCCCCTCATCTACTGCTGGATGAATTGGCTGATAGCTGTAAGCCATTTTCTTGTTCTCCCAGGATGGTGTTAGGACCATATGAGATGCTCTACTCCTTCCTCTGACCTACAGTGTTTGAAGGCAGTAGCATAACTGTCTTGCATATGGAAAAACTGAGCCCCTACAGATTAAATAATTTGTTCAGTGTTATACAGCTAGAAGATACCAGGGACATGATTCAGATCCATGCTCAAGGCCCTCTTGAGCAAATCTAATATGAAATTCTACCTCTGTTCACAAATGTTTCTTATGTTAAGTGTGTCCCTCTTAAGACTGTAGAACCCATGTTACACATCTCTTCTTTCTTCCCCACATTTCTGGTACATAACACTGTCCTGAGAGTAGAATAAAATCGATAAATGGTTGAGGGTAGAGGGCTTCTCGTTTGTGTGAAAACAATATAACAGCAACCTTGGAATAACATTTTTCAAAAAGAATAGTAAACAGTTATTTTTAACCAGGTGACAGCTAAGATATTCAAATAATAAATGAATTTACTCTGATGGTCCTGCAGATAGATATTAATGTGGCATTGAAGCGTTTCCGTCAGTTACACGGGCATGCATTGGCTCTAACCATGACATCGTAGAAGCATAAAGGCCTTTAAAAATAGTGATCAGGGAACCACATGGATCATAATTTTAAAACAACCCTTCTTCATGCTTTAAAGTACAACTGTTACCAACAATCGTAACAACTCAAGTTTATGGTTGGAGAGTGATCCTGCTGAGTTGTTGCTGAATGCCTGATGCTCACGTGGGATCCAGAGACCATCAGTCTGCCTCTGCCATTCAAATAATGCACACCCACTGTAAATGCCTCTTGGAATTTATGCCACTCGTGAACAGTCATTCATTTGGATGACCAGTACCCTGCTCAACCAAAATTAAAAAACAAAATATTTAATACACTTCAGTATGATTTAGTACATATAAACATGGTGATCATAAATCAAGAGAATTTCCCCAACTGGGAAAACATAAAATTTCCAGATCCATTTTAGAAATCTAAACAATTCATGTTCTGGCCCCCAACTGTCATGGGATCTTGGAATTGTGGTGTTATGGGAACCTGGAAAACTGTGAGCACCCATCCCGTTCCCCTTTGCAAGGCCTCCTCTCAGCAAGTCCAGACACAGGAAAGAAATGTTAGATACCTGCAGAGTGGTTTTTAACAGTTTGTTCGTTTTTAAATTATAAAATTAAATTACACATATATTCTCCTATGAAGTTGTGTTTAGTGACTATCAGGGAAACAGCTGCTGAAACAAACAGAACCCGAAGTGTAGAACAACTGAGATACACTAGAAGATTCTTTCTTGCTCACATAACAGACAAGGCAGATGTTCTTTGTTCATGACGGTGATGTTCCTCCAACCGTGGAACCACTTGGTGGTTCAACAACCAAGGCTGATTGAGGCTCTAACATTTTCAACACAAGTTCTCTGAAGCGTCTGTGGTCTATTTCATCCTAGTCACCCGGAAGAGCTTGGAGAAGCATGTGCAGAAGATTTCAACAAACTCTGCCTGAAAATGGTTTCTATCACTTCCCCTCGCATGGCATTGCCTAGGACTCTGTCCCACGGTGAACCTAGCTGCAAGGGAGGACAGCGAACATGGCTGTGGCTATGTGCTTAGAAAGAAGAGAAGAATGTGCATCTTGGTGAATGGTGGCTCTCCCTGTCTCAGTGATAAATGTCATTTTCTCTACAGAAACTTTTCCTAGAGTTATCCTACATCTTGCTTCTCAGTGCCTACCGGTTCCCTCCTAGGGCTTCTCTGAATTCAGTATTCATTTTGGCATAAAGTTGAGATTCATAAGAAGGTAGTCAAATGGTACAAAATTCCAGTTATAAGATAATTAGGTACTGGGATGTAATGTAGACCTTGATGACTATAGTTAACACTGCAGTATGATATATACAACAGTCATTAAGAGAATAAATCCTAAGATTACTCGTCACTCAGCATGGGAATTTTTTTTTTCTACTTTTTGTTTTTGTATCTATGCAAGATGATGCATGTTAACTAAGCTTATTGTGGCAATCATGTCACAATATATGTAAGTCGAATCATTATGCTGTAACCTTGAACTTGTACAGTGTAGTATGTCAATTATTTCTCAATAAAACTGGAAAAAAAGATAAAGAAGAGAGGAAAAGACAGAGAAGAAAGTGATTGACACACTTCTCTCTCTGTTGGTAACTAGAACTGTCCTCCAATATTTATTGACACAATACTGAAGACTGCTTTAATTGAACTAAAACAGAAAAACAGTATCTTCATGATGATCACCCATCATTTACAGGAAATAATAAATTGACCTTCGGTCTTCTCATCTCCTCACTAGCCGTCGGCGTCCTTCTCTCATAAGCCTCATGTGCAAACCAGTAACTGTCTCCACAGTTTACCTCTGAATGCTCCCTCACCCCCAACCTAAAATGAACTCATCAATTCACTCTCCTTCAGAACAATGTTCATCATCGTAAGAGATGCAGGTGCAATATTTCTGGAAATCCACTCTCTCATGGTTTGCTGAATGTTTACTAAGTTTGCTTATGAAAGGTCTCACAAATCCTCTGCTTAGCTCACTTCGCCTTTCCGCAGTAGAACAGAGTTCAAATTAGGTTCCATGTCTGAGAATGAGTGAGAAGGTGGGATGGATTTCCAAAATAAAGCAACTTACCTGGGTCCCTTTATGTACGTTAGAGACCACAGACCCAATCAGAGACTTGAGGTACCCTCTAAGGTAGCCCCCTGAGGATTCAACCAGAGTTTTGTAAGCTAAAAGAGTTGATGTCAGTCAGACAGAGATAGACAAGTACTGCATGATATCACGTATATGTAGAACTTAAAAAAGCCAAACTTGTGAAAACAGAGGGTAAAATGGTGGCTACCAGGGGATGGAGGGTGGGGAATAATGGAGATGTTGTTTAAGGGTAGAAACTTACAAGCAGTGGTAAATAAGCCCTAGAGATCTAATGCACAGTATTGTGAACATAGACAACAGTATTGTATTACAAACATCAAACTTGCTAAGAGACTAGAACTTCATTATTCCAACCACTAAAAATGAAGGATAATTACCTAATGTGATAGAGAAGCTAGTTATCCCTACAATGGCAATCATATTATAATATATAAATGTATCAAATTAACATGTTGTACATCTTAAATTTATTCAATGTTATATGTCAAATATATTGACATTTCAATACAAGGTTTTTAAAATATATATATTTTTAAAATGTTGATGTCAGTACACCATAAAACTGTATTTGAATGCTGTGTTGATTTCAATGACCACAGAGGCCACTTCAACTATAGCATGCTGACCCACCGGAGTGCCTCCGTTCTTTATGTACTCATATTAAGGAGGAAATTTCCCCCATCCAGGACTCTGAAATTCATTGAAAAAATATGATATCATACTCCTGACGTTTTTGAGGGCTTTATTTCATTTTGGTAGTTCTGAGTGCATAGATAACCTTTCTTGTGAGTTTCCCTACCCTGTTTTTTCACCTATACTCCTTCCTTCTCTTTCTCTCTCCCTGCTGAATTTCTCTCTTCTCTCTCCTCTAAAACCTGGGGGCTAAAATTGGTCCCAAGCGAGAAAAAAGGAGAAGCAAGAGAACCCCTTGAAATGTTTCCTTCCCACTCCCTACCTCTCCTGCATTCTGAGACTGTCCCCAAGGAGATTTTAGCCTGGTCACCTCCCTCCCATCTTCCCCTTCCTCTCCAAATTTGTGCAGATGACAGCAACATGATGGATCCCAGGATGGTAGATTTTTTTTTTTTTTTTCCATAGCACAAGGTTCTCTGTATCGCGATGCTTAGTGGAAAACATCTGTAAACCAGCTCACTGTAGTGGTGACGGCTGCAACCATACTAAGGCACTTTCATTATATAAAAAAAGGGCGGGGTGGGAGTTCTGTTCACGCCTCTGTAACAGCAACTGGGACCTGAATTCAGAGCCTTTTAGGCATATGTAGCTTTTATATATCTTCATGATTTCTTGAGAGTTTGTTTCCTTAAAAAAAAAAAAAAAAAAGCCTTCTTTGCCATAAGTAAGTCTAAATGCAGCATATACAAAACAGTTAGGAATACAGGGAAATTCAGCCACCAGTGTAGACCAGTGTAGGACAAGCTACTCTCTTCTAGACATGGTTACAAAGGAAAGGCAGGGATAAAGACTTGGAATTTTACCATTTATTACAGTTAGAGGGAGAAAAGACAACTTTTTTTTTTCTTTTAAAAATATCTGTGCAGATGGCAGAGTCTTGAATTATACTGAGTCAACGGTGCAGATCAACTACCCTCGGGCCCCAGTCCTGGAGTAGGTTTGAGATCACCTGGCCCTTTCCACTGCTCTGGCTGTCAGACTCGGGACAAGCCCCTTAACCATTAAATATATTTGGTCCCCGAGAGTGTTGGGAGAGGCCACCGCTGGCCTCTCCAGCTTGGCCCCTGGGCCCTGTCTTCTCAGCCCAACAGGCTGAGAAGACAGTCCTGTTGCAGCAGGGGCGGGCTGCCCTCTGCAAAGGAGGGAAAGGGGTCATCACTGCACTTGAGACATTTCAGAATCAGGAAGGTGACAGTGGCGCCGCCCGGCAGGGGTGGGGAGGAACGCCCCTCCCTCCCCAGCCAGCATCCTGTGCCCTGCACAGAGGTGGACCCCCTGGGCCTGCTCACGCTGGACCACCCAGAGCCCACGGGAGTGGGGTGCCGCTGGGGCAGAGGGTGTGAGGTCACGGCGTGTGATTGCCAACAGCAAAGAAGCGAGAGGGTGGCGGAGGCGGGGGAAGGTGACAACTCTTCTGGGGCATCGGGCTAGCAAAACTCCTTAGTCTGAAGAAAACCAGATTTGTAGAAAACTCTCTTGCCCATCCCCGGAGGCCTGCCCTCCTCACGTCACCACCTTGTGCTTTGTGGCAAGGGAGGTGGGGCGATCCTGTGGGCGGCTCTGTTCCTGGGCCAGGGCCCAGGACTCTTGACTCTTTGGTATCAGATTCGGGGGCGAGGGTGGGAGGGGGGCAGGAAGGGCTGCAGCAGAGGAAGCCGGAAAACCCTTCAAGGAGGCCTGGGGGGATGGGCGGGGAGGTGAGGCCAGAGGTCCCCTGGCCCGGGGGGGACGAGGTGGGGTCACAGCCACAGCAGTCCCCGGAGGGAGGAAGGGGTGCTGCGGAGGCTGGGAAGGGGAGGCGGAGTCGTCGTTGTCGTCCGTCTCGGGCAGCAGGAGAAGAGGTGATTATTCCGCAGCTCTGGCCTCAGCCCCATGGGCTCTGCCGTCCACCTCCTCGTCCGAGCGGTCGCCGGCCCCTTTCCGGGCCATTCGGCGGGGCACGGCAGGTCCCCACGCCTGAGCTGGCTCTTGAGGGAGCTGACCTCGCGGTTCCTGGCGCCCAAGGTCTCCGTGGCATCCTCCAGCTCGCGCTGCGGTTTCCGGCGGGAGGCGTTAGCGCGCTGGGCCTCCTCCCGCTGCCGCTTGAGCTGCTTCAGACGCGCGGGCGCCTTGTCCGCCCGGTCCCCGTGCTGCTCCGCGTTCCCCCGCTAATCGTCCACCCGCAGCGCCGCATCCTCCAGCTCCTTCTCGGCCCGACGCACCTGCTTGCAGGCCGCCTGGCGCTCCTTGGGCTCGTTGTCCAGCTGCTCCTCCAGCCGTGCGATCTTGGCCTCGAGGGCGGCGATGGAGGCCTTGGACTTGGACTTGACGGGGCCCTCCATCTCCTGCAGCTTGCCCTTGAGCTCCTTATTCTGGCTCTCCTGCTGCTGCCGCGTTCTCGTTCAGATGGGTGTTGATCTGGTCGCTCTGCAGGTTCGCCTTCTTCAGCCTGTCGTTCCCCAGCTCCGTGCTGCCCTGCCCCCTCCGCCAGCTCCTCCTCCGGCTGCGCGATGCAGGTCTCCAGGCGCCGCTTCTCCTCCAACGCCAGGGCACCTTTGCCGCTGCTGTTGGCCCTCTCGTCAGCCAGCTGGCCCCGCTCCTGCTGGGCCTGGCACTTGGCACGCTCGGCAGCTGCCAGCTCCTCCTGCAGCTGGATCGTCTCGGCCTCCGTGCTCTTCAGTTTCTCGTTCTCCTTGGCCTGCGCCAGGATCTCCTCGCGGGAGGCGCCAGTGTCCTCCAGCTCCCCCAGGCAGTCCTTCATCTGGGCCTGCAGCTTCGTCCCGGTTCGTTTGATGGCTTCGTCCCGGTTCTTGTTGGCCGAGTCTATGTGGGCCTCCAGGTCCTTCAGGTCCATCTCCAGCTTCTTCCGAGCGGCCACGGCCATAGAGCGCTGCTTCCTCCATCCTCCAGCTAGGCTTCCATCTCCCGCGCCTGTCTGACCAGCTCCTGCTTCTTCTCCTCGCTCTGCTCGTCGCGGCCCTGCAGGTCCCGCTCGAACTGGGCCTTCGTGGCCTGCAGGCTCACCTCCAGCCGCAGCTCGGCATCCTCGGCGGCCTGCAGCTCGTCCTCCAGCTCCCGAGCTGGTCTTCATCTCCTCCACCTGCCGCTCCGGGGCCCGCTTAGACGTCTCTAGCTCGTGGACGCTCTGGCCGACGTCGTCCTGGGAGCTCATGAGGCCCTCCATCTCCGTGCGGAACTGCTTGAGCCGCTCCAGCTCCGCCTCCTGCCCCATGGCCTCCTCCAGAGCCCGGGCCAGAGGCAGCGCCTTGGTCTCCTTCTCCCGGGCCTCCGCCTCCGCCCGGTCGCGCTCCTGTGCGTACTTGGCGGAGATGGTCTTGTCCTCGGCCAGGAGGGGGTGGAACTTCTTCCGCTTCTTCTCCAGGTTGGAGACGCTCTGCCGCTGGTGGTCCAGGTCCACGAGCAGGTCGTCCAGCTCCTGCTGCAGCCGCGTCTTGGTCTTCTCCAGCTGGTCGTAGGCGGCCACCTTCTCCTCGTAGCGCTGGCTCAGCCCCTCCAGGTCCTTCTGGAGCTTCCTCTCGGCCTCCTTGGCTGTCTCCAGGCACCCCACGCCGCCTTCCATCTTCCTCCTCATGTCGGTGACCTGGGCGTGCAGGGTGGCGATCTGCTTCTCGAGGTTCCGCTTGGCCTCCTCCTCCTCCTCCTCCTCCAGCTGCTCTTTTAAGGAGTTCTTCTCATCCCTCATCTGCTTCAGCTTGGTGCCCAGACTCAGCTTCTGCCGGTTATCCTCCTGCAGGAGCTCCTGCGTGTCATGCAGCTGGGACTCCAGAGCGGAGAAGTCCTTGGTGAGCTTGCTGGACTTGCTGTCTGACTGCGTGAGAAGACCCGTCACATTGTCCATCTCGACCTGCAGCTTGGAGACCTTGTCGGCTAGCTCCGTGAGCACGCGCTCTCCCTCGGTGAACTTGACCTGCAGCTCCTACAGCTGGGGGGATGGTAGATTTTATCCCATAAAACTAATGTCAGGAGGATCTCCAACTGTCAGTAAATATGTTATCAAAAGACTGCTAAGGGGGCTTCTCTGGTGGCGCAGTGGTTGAGAATCTGCCTGCCAATGCAGGGGACACGGGTTCGAGCCCTGGTCTGGGAAGATCCCACATGCCGCGGAGCAACTGGGCCCTTGAGCCACAATCACTGAGCCTGCGCGTCTGGAGCCTGTGCTCTGCAGCAAGAGAGGCCTTGATAGTGAGAGGCCCGCGCACCGCGATGAAGAGTGGCCCCCGCTCACTGCAACTAGAGAAAGCCCTCGCACAGAAACGAAGAGCCAACACAGCCAAAAATAAATAAATAAATTTATAAAAAAAAAAAAAAGGCTGCTAAGGGCTGGAAATTTATTTTAAATAGTCCCGGTATTCCTCTCCTTTATAGAGCAGTTGCCTCCTAGACCTCTAAACTTAAGGAATTCTTGAATTAAAACATCTTCATTCTGGGAACAGCATACAGTTATGGTTGCAAAACTCAGGAGTCCCGTTTCATCATTATAATTTGATGATCTCATTCTTAAACTGCTAACAATTCTTAAACAGCAGGGTGTTGTAGTGGAAGTTGCATTGGGGTTTTACGTCAGAGAACCCCAGGTTGAAATCTGGACTCTGTCACTTAATACTAGTATAACCTTGGGCAAATTACATGCCCCTTCTGAACCTCAGTTTACACGTTTCTACAATGGGGAGAATAATTCCTATATTTTTAAGAGTGGTGATTAAATGACAGGTTATACATACTGTGCTCAACATTTTAGAGACACTCAATCTTTTCTGGCACTATGGGCATCTTTAGGGAAGTCATCTTGTATCTGATCTTGTATTAAGAAATAAGTGATATTCCATTGTATATATGTGTCACATCTTCTTTATCCATTCATCTGTCGTTGGACGTTTAGGTTGGTTCTGGGTCCTGGCTATTGTAAATAGTGCTGCAATGAACATTGTGGTACATGTCTCTTTTTGAATTATGGTTTTCTCAGGGTATATGCCCAGTAGTGGGATTGTAGACATAGAGAATGGACTTGAGGACATGAGGTGGGAAGGGGAAGCTGGGGCGAAGTGAGAGTAGCATTGACATATATACACTACTGAATGTAAAATAGCTAGTGGGAAGCAGCCGCATAGCACAGGGAGATCAGCTTGGTGCTTTGTGATGACCTAGAGAGGTGGGATAGGGAGGATGGGAGGGAGGCTCAAGAGGGAGGAGATATGGGGACATATGTATACATATGGCTGATTCTCTTTGTTGTACAACAGAAACTAACACAGTATTGTGAAGCGATTATACTCCAATAAATATATATTAAAAAAGTAAGTGAATGAATAGATGAGTGAATGAATACATCTATCTAGTCAGTGTTCAAAATTTTTCTAAACTCAAAAAATAGCACTTGATATGCTAACAGCCCCAAGTGAGAAAAACATTATCCGCTAAATGAAACAACTCTGACGTTAAGTCCCAAACAATCACAAAATCTACAAACAACCATTGCCTTGTCAAAGCCACAAAGCCATTTGCTAAACAACACCTGTTTCTGCACACACTAGAGCAGAACTCATCAGGGAAACAAGAAATGCACACTTTGGGTATTGTATTTTACACTGTCCTCTTTGTTGCCCTAGTATAAGGATACAGATAAAGATATTTAGAGAGATTAACATAAAAGTCTGGAAAAAATGTACTCTACCTCATCACCACCCCCTGCAAAAAAAAAAAAAAAAAAGACCTAGGATATCAATTTAGAAATTTTCAGGTAATTAAAGTGGCTTAAAACAAAATAAAACATCCTTAGCCAAATGTTCTGATCATTAGGAATTTCTTTCTTAACACTAGTTGAAATGTAGAAGTCAGATTGAAGAAGATGAGAAAGCTGCCAGAATTTCTCACCCTTGTATTTTTATTTCTTATGTTATTATTTGAGTGCAGAATACTTTTAAACATATCTTGAATGATAATACCTTCCAACCGATATGATTTGTTCCTTTAAATAAGTGTTTTGAGGATATTTTTCACATTCTGACCTGTGATTTCATTCTACTCAGGGCCAGCTGCTTTCCCGTAGACTGAAGCTCTGACATTTATAATGGAATTGAACAGTGTAATAGGATTCACTTAACAAAAATGCTGCTGTGACATGAACTTTATGGGACCTTCCATTGAACAAGGGAGGCCTGTTTTAACATTGTCTGGATGCTATTTCATGGCAGAAATGGAAGCAAAAAACGCAATAGCTGGGTCTCTGCATAAATGAAGCCACACCATTTCTCTTTTTTTTCTTTTTTTTTAAATAATTTATTTTTTTTTATTGAAG
Organism: Balaenoptera borealis; assembly: GCF_965194805.1. Classification (NCBI taxonomy): domain Eukaryota; kingdom Metazoa; phylum Chordata; class Mammalia; order Artiodactyla; family Balaenopteridae; genus Balaenoptera; species Balaenoptera borealis. Next base: position 34,721,158 of record NC_138871.1, on the reverse strand, counting down.
TATAGTTGATTTACCATGTTGTGTTAGTTTCAAGTGTACAGCAAAGTGATTCAGATGTATATATAAACATAAATATATACATAAATATTCTTTTTCAGATTCTTTTCCCATATAGGTTATTACAGAATACCAAGTAGAGTTCCCTGTGCTCTACAGTAGGCCCTTGTTGATTATTTATTTTATATATAGTGGTGTGTATCTGTTAATCCCATATTCCTCATTCATCCCTCCCCCTACCACCTTTCCCCTTTGGTAACCATAAGTTTGTTTTCTATGTCTATGAGTCTGTTTCTGTTTTGTAAATAAGTTCATTTGTACCTTTTTTTAGATTCACATATAAGTGATATCATATGATATTTGTCTTTGCTCTTTCTGACTTACTTCACTTAGTATGATCATCTCTAGGTCCATCCACCACACCATTTTTCTACAGTGGAGACACAGTCATAAAAAGATGGCAAAATTAAAACAACATTTCACCTTTTACTCTTTGGTAAGATTCTCCCTATCCGTATAGAAGAGAATATTTTAATATTCTGCCAAAAAACATAAGTGGTCTGGTAGCATCCTCATTAAACCCTCTCAAAGTCTTCCAGAGTTCTCGAATCTCTGGAGCTCTGCTACTGCTTCCAAGTAGCTAATGTGATGTTATTTTACAACACTCTGCCAGAGCTGCTTTCTCTCCAACAAGAATCTTACTAGCTTTACCGTTTGGCAGCCTGTAGCATGTTTAGAAAAAAATCCATAAACCAGATGGCGGAAATACAGAGTAATCTGTTTGGGAAACCCAGGTTATAAATATGTGCATGTTGGGAAAAGGGCAAAAAGTTGAGGTAAAGCAGCTGATGCAGCTTTCAGGCTGGGCTCCAATCATGACATTTTTAGACGGGTGCCCTGAGAGCGTCTACATGTTTATTTTCTATTGTATTTTTCCCCTCATGCTCAGGAAGAACCCACAGGAGTTCACTCATTTTCCCACACTGGAAAGCAAATTGAATCCTGGCTTGGAAGTTTTTATCGAGGTTTCATCTGCAAAAAGTATATTCTTCTGTTGGTGGTGAGAGAGGGTGGGGATGAAGTGTTAGGACTGGGGTGCATCATCGTGTGACCCAACTTCCTCCTTCCTTGACCCTTCTCCATATGTGTGAGGATTTCTCCTCACCCTAATATCAACTTCCGAGTGAAGTAAGGCTGAAGTGAAAATCAACCTTAAAAGAACAAAGATGGCTTACAACCACAGTTTGTGTACGTGTTGGCGTGGGGTGAGTGGGTAGGTGAAAGATGCAGTTAAAAGAAGAAGGGCACGACTTTGCATGTATGTGTGTGTGTGTGTGTGTGTGTGTGTGTGTGTGTAGGGGGAGTGACTTGTGTTAGATGATTGCATTCATATGAATAGCAAGACCTTTTCATGCCTCAGCTGCTGATGACACCCTTCTCTCTTTCTGCGGCCTTCAAGAGTCACAGCCTTGCCACCATTGATTAGCTCAGGCCATCAAAGAGTTGCTCCCTAATCTTCCTGCTGCGGCTGGGTGGTGTACTTTTTAGGCCCTGTGGATGGACAGTTAAACTGATGTAGCCTGCCTTCTAGAGACTTATGCGCCTCCATAGCACCAACATTGCACGCAGCTACGCAGACACAAGGCAACTGCATTCCTTATATCCCTGCCCTTGCCACCTTAAGGAAATTGAACACTCTGTGCCATATTAGCAGTAGTTGTAGGCATACAGCCCACTGGGGAAACAATGAAGAGCTCAGCTATATTAATTCTTCTCTTTGGCTCCAAGCACCCCTGAGATCTTGCTTGAGTCTTCCCAGGGACTCTGTGGGCCTCCCTTAGTTGCCGCCCCTCATTGTTCCTGGCCTCTGCCACTGCCTGACAATGCTGGCTATGGGTACATTCCTATTTTTCTCATGACTTCAGCAACACTGGTATAATCTCACTGGACGTTCTCCTATAGCTGCTGCATGGAGGCAAGAGAAAAATCCTCTTCCCGCGGTTGTTTCATCTTTACTGTTGAAGTGCAAACAGGGAAGCTGTGTGCTTTCAGCCTCTTTAGTACTCTTAGAGGCAAGTACCTTTTATTGTTTCCTCCTTCCAGCTTTTTGTGCCCTTTCCCTTCTTCTTGGGGTTAATCACTAATGCCAAATGGTGCGATTGGGACAAAATTCAAGCAGCAAGGCCAGGGCTATGGCTGTGGCCAATATCAGCTCTCCTACTGAACCTCCCACCACAATCCAATGGCTTCCACCTTCCCAATGACAGGGTGTCCAGAGAGTTATTATATGATTCTCTGGGATCTTCTCTGGAGATGAGCCACAGACTCCAAGAGCCTGTCGAAATAATCCTCCACACTCTGATATGCCCAATTTTCAAATGATTTTATAGTTTAAGCTGTTACTCTTGCATCCGTTCCATGTAAATATTCCTTATCATGGTTCCATGTTATTATTTAGAGCTCACCATGATGGAGAGACGGTCAGCCTTACATAAATTTACAAGTTAATTACTTATATCAGTAAATAATAAATATTTTTTTACATCAACTAAAAAAAAATTAGGTATTACAATTTTAGAGTGTTTACAGAGACCAACTCTCTTGAATATCAAGAAAAGAAAACTCAACCAACAATCTTCAGTTCTCATGAGATTCTCTAGACCTCTTTTAACAGCTTAAACAGGTACTCAAAACCCACAGCCATTTGGCTCTGGAATATTCTGCCTTTTGAATTATCTCAGCAAAATAAGCCCTGGTGTGGATGGCATTGTGCCCACCCTGCTCCCCTGTCCAATTTATATATTGAAGCCCTAACCCCCAATGTAATATTTGGAGATAGAATTTTTAGGAGGTAAGTAAATTAGGTGAGGTCATAAGGGTGGAGCCCCAATCTAATGGGATTAGTGTCCTTCTATGAAGAGACACCAAAGAGCTCTTGCCCCCAGCCCCACTCTTCCTTTCATATGACACAGAGGAAAAGCCACGTGAGGACACAGCTAGAAGTCAGCTGTCTTTAAGCCAGGAAGAGAGTTCTCATCGGAACCCAACTTGGCTGGACCTTGATCACGACTTCTAGCCCCCAGAACAGTGAGAAAATAAATTTCTGATATTAAGCCATCCAGTCTATGGTATTTTGTTATGGCAGCCCAAGCAAAAGAATATAAGCCCATCAAAATGGATCTGGTGTCTAGTTCAGCCAAACCAGTTTCTTCCATTAGAGGAGCATAACCAAAAAATCATGTTCCAATCTATTTTTATAAAGAGCAGAGGAGAGATGACCTGAGGGCTCAAGAGAGGTAGCATAGGTGAAGTGGGATATAGAAGACACTTAATGGAATGCTCTACTCAGAGGCAACATACAAAAGCAGAGAAAGCCAGATAGACTGGACTAGAAAAAAAAGTTAATTTATCAAACTCATGAATGTTAATTTTAGAGCCAAATGCAAGGGTTTTTTTTTGTCTGAGAACTGTTTCTTCTTGTTTACAAAATGCACGACTGGCCCTATCTTGTGGTTCATTTATAGCTGTGGACTTTGGATCTGTAGGAGGACTTTCCAGCCAGAATTTTTCCACTTTCCTTGCAACTATTTCCATCCTGGTTTGAAAGAAGACAGAAGATTTTCAGGCTTTTATGTGTATAAGAACAGAAGCATCTCTTTCATAAGGAATTGGATTCTTTATTTTCTGCATTGTATCTTCCTCCCTGGCTCCTTTACCATCATGTTTCATGCCTGGGTTTTTCAGCCTTTCTGCTGTATTCTCCTCTATTTTAGCTCTAAGGATTTTCTTAAATACTGTTACTACACTATTTTAGTCATATGAATTTATCTTTCTGTGTGTAGATAAATCACAATTCTATATTTTCATCTCTATCTTTCTCATAAGTTCAAGATCTGTAAATCCAAGTGCCTTCTAGATATTTCTAATAGAATATTACACATCAGTCATCTCATACATCCCATATCCAAAATGGAATTCATTGTATTTCCCCCCAAACCATTCTCCCTCATGTATTCAAGACTCTGTTTAATGTGTCATCTATTCCCATTTCTCAACTAGATAGACACCTCAAAGACACGTTCAGCTTGTCTCTCTCCTTGGCTCCTTCCAGCCTTAAGCCCTACAATCTAGTCACTTAACGAATCCCTTTGTTCCCACCTCAGATATGCGCCTCAATACTTGACAATCCATGCTCTCCCACTATCACTGCCGCAGCCTTAGTGCAGATTTTCTTAGTTTATTGCCTGTATTTTCCCACAATCTCCTGGTTTGTCTCCCAGCCCCAAAGCAACTAGAGCTAGTGTTTCCCTGATTCAGACTTACACCTCGAGTCCCCACAGGCTTCTATCCTGAGCCCTCTCCTAAGATTATTTTATCAAAGTTGTCAATTATGCCTCAGATATAAAATCTAATGGATTCTTCCCCTTCCTCATTATCTTGGCCCCTCTTTAGCATATGATGCTGCCAGCTACCCTTTTCATTAAAGTCTCTACTCCCAGGTCTTAGACTCTATTTCCCTGGTTCGTTTCCTACCTTCTTATTATTTCTGCCCATCTCCATTGTTGACATTTCATGGTGACTTCAACATTATCTAGATGTAGTGAGTCTGTTTCTTTATTTTGTTTTTTAATCTCTAGTGATGCTTTTCCCTTAGAGACTAGTTTGCCTGACATGAATATTATTACTAGCTACATAGTAGCCAAAAACACGTAAGCATCCTACTTTGAAAAAAGTTTTGTTTTCCGAAAATTTTTACCATTATGAAAGAACCTTGTGATGAGCTTCTTTATACATACATCTTTGTAAGTTTCTTTGGTTGATTTCTGGTATAAATTCCTAGAAGAGAAATTTGTGGTTCAAAAGATGTATTTTAAAAACATTTTGCAATGCGTAGTCACTGGAGAATATTCCCACTAGAAAAAAATTGAACCAACTAACACTTTCATCGGCGGTTTAGGAGAATGACTTTTTTCCCATTCCCTCACCATTAGCAGAACGTTTTATCTCTGCTATTGTGACAAGCAAAAGCGAACGAGGGGTGTTTTATTTTATATATCTCATATTCTGTCTTCTCTAACCATATTCTTTGCTCATTTTCAAAAAAATAGTTCTTTTTGATATGTAAGAAACCTATGTAATAGTGATATTAACTCCTTTTCCAATACATTTAAGATATTTTAGAAATTTGTTATTTGTCTTTTAATTTTGTTAATAGTGCTCTTAGTACAGTTGTCCGTTTTTATATTTCTCAGTAACAAAATATAGTAGTCTCTTTATTTGCAGCTTATCTCTTTGTTATACCTTAGAATGATCTTTCCTCCTCCAAAATTATATAAATGTTCAGTTATATTTTTTCTAGATCTTTTATAAGTACTTTATAGATCTTTTCAATAGCACTTGTAATGAATGTCATCACTCTATTTGGAATGTCAGTTGGTAAATTCCTTGAATACAATTTCTTTTTCAAGTAAGAAACTAGGAAATGTTGAATTTTACATAAATATATATATATATATATATATATATATTCTTTTCTCACTGATGTGCAGTGCTACATTTATTGTAAATTGAATTGTGTTGATTCTTCACTTGCTTCTAGACTTTTATCTCTTTCACCTATTTCTTTTTAGACTGTTTCCTTGGTTGCCTACTTATTCTGTGATTAGGGCCATACTCTTTTAAATATCATTGTTTTATCATATGCTTTATTATCTAACAGTTCAAGTGTATATCTTTTTTTATATTACAATGTTTATTGGATATTTTTGCCCAGTTACTTATTCAGAGAAACTTAAAACAATTTTTGTCAAGACTTTCTCCCCAAATATCCTTTTGGGAGTTTAATTAGACATATCAATTTTACAAATTAACTCAGGAATTAAGACTCTCCAATATGGTATGACTTTAATTCTAGTTAATGGAAAAGTATAAACGACAGCTAGTTGATGCCCTATTTTTGAGAAGTAGGTAAATAGCACAGACGTTTCTGTAAGAGATGATTCCCTTGTTTCTGTCCTGCACCTCAAAGGAATAAGTCATGGAAAGGAGGTTTTCTTCCAGGGACTTTCCTGCCTTTTTCCCCATGTAGAACATTTCACAGCTTGTCTCATTACAGCATTTGTAAAAACACAGTCTGAAAGCAGTGGTGCATAAATGAATTATTTAAGTTTTGCAGCAAATCGCCCTCATCTTGCTTGCTGCCTCTTAATGCACTTTAAGTGAGCCCAGGGAGGCGAATCATAGAAGGCACGGGGTGGAATGTAAACCAAGTTTTATTAGCCACAAAAAGCCACACTATAACATTTATTAAGTATTAGAGACAATGTGTTTAAATAAGTTTGATTTGCTGAATAATCACCGACATTGCAGCCATCTTCCCCAGATAGGAGCACTCCCTTGTCAAAAATATTTATTTTCTTGTCACTTCTGTTAATATAATGGGCTCTTGGGGTTTTGTGAGAGTTTCTTAGCAAATCGTGATTTTCAGCAAATTACTATGTGTCTCCCACTGAATACAGCTTGAATAGCTGGGGGGAGGAAAGGGAAACCACCCACATCATTGACTGAAAGTACATCATCCTATTACTGGTGCCATTTTAGGGGCTTCAGCTGCCCTAGGAAAATGAGGAGCTAGACACCCTCTTAAGTCCGTCCCAGTCCTTCCGCCAATGAACAGTGTCAATAAACTTGATGTCCTCCCCCCACCACCCCGTCAGATTGGCCTGAGGCTGAATTCCTTTTCTTTTTAGGGGTGAATCAGCCTTTAAGACCAAATGATTCATACCACAGTTACCAACTCTTCCTTTCTTATCTTCTTCGTTTTCCTGATGCAAAATGAAACCGACAGATGCTCAGAACGTTTCTTAGCCTTGGAGCACCTTCCTAACCTTGCATCAATGGGGTGAGTTGAGAACAGGTGATTCCAGGATGTTCTGCTGTATACATCTATGGTATAAGTCCTTTTGTTATCTTTGGCTAAAGCCACTATTTTAATTCCAGACAGAAAATAACACTAAAAAAATTAAACATACCTAAGTACTCAGTGAACAGACGCTGGCTGATAAATATTTAATGCAACTGAGAGCGCACCTTAGATATCGTGAAACACGGCCTGTTTGGGTACTTGCCTCACTCCTCTGTGACCAGAGGCTGCAAATGTGCAAGCGGTAATCTGTAAGCATGTGTGTGTGCGTGCATGCACGCGTGCTTGAACCCTAACTCTATGAGGAAAGGAAGGAATGCAAAAAGGCAAGAAGGAAAGAGACAAATGCCCCTTCGTCATTTCTTGTCTTTACTGGAAACAGTCCTTTTGACAGGGAGACCCACTGATTGCTTTCTGTTCATTACACGCAGACCTGTGGCATTGCATTTCCAGAGATACTGAGCAAAGATCCTAGTACAAGGCTTAGGAGTCATTGAATTTTACTGCCCACCAACCCCTTTGGCAACAGTGAAGAGATATTTTCCTTTGTAAGGTGCCTGTCAAGATTGTGGTCATCAGTGAGGAGGAGACTGTAGTTCTTCTGGGTTTCTAACAGCCCAGGAAATTCAAGCATTCTGCTTGGAGCATGAACTTGTCTTGGGATATTGATTCAACTTGAGGGTCTATGGCATTGAGATTCATTCATTCACTTTATCATTCAACAAATACTTCTGGAATGCCTACTATAAGCTAAGAATTCCGCTGGGTTTGTGGCTATTTTTTATGTTCAAGGTGTTCATTATTTACCGAGCGAATCAGAGTAAGAAAGAAGAAATTTGTAATACAGGTAATGCCTCCTATGACACAGGTAAACATAGGCGATTACAGAAGCATATAGGTGGGACCTTGACCCATTGACCCAGTCTTGAAAGAGATGTCAGGCTGGGAGGGTCTGGAAAAAGCCATTGGAAGACATGAAATCCAAGCCAAGACCTGAATGTTGAGTAACAGACAGTTAAACAGGAGTACCTGCATGTGCAAAGGGTTAGAGGCAGGAGAGAGTGTCTGGACTATTGAGAGGGACTTAATGTAGCTGGATGTGGCTGGGACTCAGAGGGATAAAACATGAGGCTGGAGATGTAAGCAAGGGCTTGTTCAGGAACAGCCTTAGAGCTGCTGGAATTTTCACTCAGCTCTTGAAGACAATGCATTGTATTAGAGATTTTAAGTGGGGGAATTATGTGATCAGCTTTCAAATGTAGAGAACGTACTGCTTTATTTTTATTACAAGCATGTATTCAGAAAGAAAGAAGACTGTTGCAATGTAGAGAATAACTTGGAGGGGGCAACCTGGAGTCTGAGAGGGAAATTAAATCATTAATTAAGCTGAGAGCTGATGGGCTGACTATGAATATCTCATTGGAAAGAGACAGAGGGATGTGTATGCGGTAGGGTGGAAGTGTGTGAGGGGTGGATGTGTGCATTGTACCATTTTTCAAACAAGACTGATGATTTACTGGATTTATTAGGAAAGAGAGGAAAGAGCTAAAAAAGACCAGAGGAGTTACAAGATGCATGCCAGTCCTTGAATGGAATCTGTCAGGAGAAGGAACTGGTTTTTGAGGAATTCCTGTGAAGTCAGAACACTCGGGGGCAGCCAGGTGAAAATACCTTGTAGACAGTGTACATTCAGGTCTGGAGTTCTGGAGAGAGATTCTAGTTCTCACTTTCCCTGCCTTTAACCACTCCATGATGGAAATAGTTAATAATATCATCTGTTTACCTTCAAAGGACCATTTGAAGCATCTCCATAAAAAGATGGGATCCCAAATTCAAATAAAAGCAGTGGCAGACAAATGTTTTAGGTTTTTAAATATCATATCAAATATTGAGATATTAGGAAACTCCCAGGCTTAGGAATATTTTTTAAAGGCTTTTTTCTCAAATGTATGACATCGCAAATAGGAAATAAATGCTCATTAGGTCTCAGTGGATATAAATGTTACATAATATTGAGAAGGATTCTTAATTTATAGTAACAGGAGACACCTCTATATTAAGCTATTTACCTAAATGAGGGTTTGCCATGCTAGGAAACTAAAGCAGAATTAAATAGGAAGCCATCTTTATAGGGAATTTGAAGCCTGTGGGGTCAAAGGGTGCAGAAACAACCTTGTCGGAAACACTTGGACTTATTTGATGTAATAAAACAATGAAGAAATTCAGATGGTGGTTGGATAAAGGAAATCTGATTTGAGTTCACATCTTTTTCCTAGGGGGTTTTGCTAGGAAGTGAGAATGGGTTTAAGGACCTCTGAAAGAGTTAAAACAAAAACTAATAACCAATAGTAAATTATTTTTGGTCGTGAATAATTATCGTTTAAGGAGGCATGATTGAGAGGAAGTCCTTCCCCGAGTGTTCTTGTGTGTGTGTGTGTGTGTGTATGTATTTCACAGTGTTTTTCCTCTCCAAGTCTATTTTTGCCCTTTGTTGTCCCAGTCTTGGTCTGACTATATCTGTAACACAGTGATCACTGATAAACATTTTCATTTGATTCGTAGTGTTGAATAAGGTGCTCTGGTTTTCTAGAAACTTGACTTAATAAGGTTTGGAAGCCTATTCTCTACCTCTGAGGTGATATGGGAGCAGTGGGTATGGGTCAGAGGATGGGTTGGGTCAAGGGACTGATAAGAAAATGCAAGAAGAAAGAGAAGAATTCAAGAGATGATGTAATAAGTGCACAAGGCAAATCCTTAAAGAGAGAATTAGAGACCATGGTTCTTTCCCAGAGGTGCAGGAGACCAGAGAGTGTGCAGGAGTCCAAAGATCTGTATCCAGCTGGCCAAAAAACTCACAAAACATGCACTTTTTTTCCCCAAAATTTACATACTAATTCTTCAGTAACATGTTTTAAGTTGGTGTATAAACCTTCTTCATAATCTTCACTATCACTTTCTATCACCAGTGTTTGTAATGCCTGGGTGACAGTCTGTTCCTCATATCTCATGCTGGAAGTCTTGACCTCTTTAGCACCTTTCAGGCAGTGTGATTTCACATTGAAAACTACTCTGGTTTATGCAAAAGTTAAATAGCTTTTCTTGAATATCAATCAGAAGCTTTTGGCAGACTGTTGTTGAGTACTTAAGTGATGGTCCTTGTGAAATTTATATCAGTCCCACCAAACTCTCCACCTTGGGAAATCCTAGGTTCTATTTCAAAGGATTCAGCAATTTCTACTGGTTTTGTCTTAACTGTCTTATGCCTATTTTTGTTTTGCTATTACAATCATCTTTGCTTTCAATATTGGATTATAGTGTAATATTTTGAATATACTTGAAGTAAACATTAATGTCCCCAATACAAAATAACTCAACTGAAGTAAGAATGCTATGAACAGATTGCTTCCATGACAACCATGCCACAACTGACTCACTGTTCTGTCTCTTGACTGATAAATTTTTAAAAGAATTATATTTATGGAGTGGTAAAACATGTAAATGGTACATAATTCTAAAAACTCAAAATAATGAAAAGTACGTTTCTTCGTTCCTCTTCCTAGTGGCTAGTACTCATATCAGTTTCTTATGCATCTTTCATACATTATCTGCCAACATACATTCATACACTTTCATATAACGTTATGTATTTGTTTACCCAAATGATAAATATTTTTATACCTTATTTTTTTCACCTAATACTCTATCTAGGAAATACTTCCATTTCAGTTCATATAATTAACTCATTCTTGTTTACACTTGGATAGTTTTATATCATTTGAATTTGCCATAATTTACTTAACTGATAACTCTTTATTAATGGAGATTTTGGTTGTTTTATTTTAGTTTTAATTTTTGTATTTTTGTTAATGACAATGCAGCATCAATCATTCATACAAATATATGCATATATGTCAATGTATCTGCAAGATAAGTTCCTAGACGTCAAATTACAGGGTCAAAGCAAATAAGCATTTTAAATTTCGATAGATTTTGACAGATTGTATTCTATAGAGGTTGTGCAAATGTATATTTCCACCAGCCTTGTATGAGAAAGCCACTTCTGCCTAACTCATATTGTGTACAATCAATCATTCAGATCTTTGTCAAACTTTTAGGTGAAAAAAAATGGCATCTTATGTTTTAAGTTTTATGTTACTCTTATAATGAGTGGGGTTAACTTTACATGTTTTAAAAGACATGTGGTTCTTCTTTGTTAACAATTATCTGATCATGCTGCTTGCCTAGTTTTCTATTGGCTTGTTTTTTCCTTATTTGAAAATAGCAGCTCTTTATATAGATAAGAATTTATCACATTGCCTATGATATATATTTTAGATATTTTTAATCAGCTTTTAAACCTTCCATGTTTTCTTTTTATTACCTCTTTGTTAATTTTTTATGATAAAATATTTGATCCACTTGGCATTTATTTTGTCATATGGTATAAGTTAGGGATCCAGTTTTTTAAAATAGCTTTTCAGTAGCCTTGACATAAATTATTGAATAAATATATCTTTTCTAATTATTAAAGCCTTCCTTTTGCTTTTCAGTGTTATTTTTCATGCTTTCCTTTTATAGATTATAATATCACAGATTCTGCTTATCTAGTTTTTTCCTTATATCTTTTATTGTTACTATTTTGCTATTGTAATTGGGATCTTTTCTTCCATGATATCTTGTAATTTGTTGCTCTTCCTGTATAGGAAGGTCCTGGATTTGGGATATTAGATTGTTTTAATATTTATTTATTTTATTTATTTATTTATTTTTATTTTTGGCTGCTTCGGGTCTTAGTTGAGGCATGTGGGATCTTAGTTGTGGCACGTGAGCTTCTCTCTAGTTGTGGCGTGCAGGTTTTCTTTCTCTAGTTGAGGCGCCTGGGCTCAGTAATTGTGGTGCACGGGCTTAGTTGCCCTGTGGCATGTGGGATCTTAGTTCCCTGACCAGGGATTGAACCCGTGTGCCCTGCATTGGAAAGTGGATTCTTTACCACTGGACCATTAGGGAAGTCCCGGGATTTTAGTTTTGTACTCATCCACATTTATACATTATCTTATTGTTTGCAATTTATCGTCAAGTCTTTGGGAGTTTCCATGTGTACAATCACAACATCAAAAATAATAATTTTACCTTCTATTTTCCAACCTGAACAATTTTACCTCTGTTTTCCTTCCTCATTACAATGGCTAGTACCTCAAAAACAGTGACAAATAATAGTGGTGGTATTGACCTCTTGGTGGTGTTCTGGATATTACTGGTAATGAATCTAGTGTTTTTCCATTAGGCATATATTGACTTTAGAGTTGAAATATTATATGTGTCAATTCCCATTTTGTTAGGAAATATTACTTTTCCCTATTTTATTTAAAATATTTGTGTATTTCTTTTCTTATTCCAGGTTCATTTTTTCAGTCAAAAGTTCATATAAATATTTTTCAAATGCCTTGTCAGCACCTGTAGGCATGCTTATCATTTTTCCCTTTTAACGTATTAATACAGAGCAGTATTGTTTCACCTCTGCAATAAACCCCACTTGGTCAGGTATATGTATTCTTTTCACGTACTGTTAGATTCTCTCTAATAATGTATTACTTAGGGTTTACTTTTATATTCATAGGCATATTGATCTGCTCTGTTCTTTTTATGCATTTTAAGGCTTTGATGTGATATATTTGCTTCATAAAAATAGTTTATATGCATTAATTTTTACTATTCTTAAATGCTATCCCATAGTCACTTTTTTCATAGGTATTAGAGGAAACTAAAATGTGTTTTCTCTGTTTTTAGGGCATAAAATTTAATATATATGGATCTGATCCACCCCATAAAGGTCCAACAAACTTTCATCTCTAAACCATTGTTATTAATTTCTTGCTTACTCTTCCAGAGAGCTATTTTGTGTACATAAAAGCAAAAATTGATATATATTTTACAAATGATGACAGACTATGTAAACTCTTCTGTGCCTTGATTTCTCACTTAATAGAATACCTTAGAAATCTTATCATTTCAACATAAAGTTTTTCCTCAATTTTTTCCTGAGTTGTTTTATGATGCCTGCACACAGTTCCAGTGTATAAATGTACATTATTTGACTGTCCCTTTTTAATGGGCTCTCATGTTTTCTCCCATCTTTATGTCTTAAAAAATAACGCTGCAATAACTAACTTTATACATACACCATGTGTGCAATTATATTTAAGGATAAATTCCTAAAAGAGTAATTGCTAGTGTATTTACTAATATAAAAAATAAATGATATGGCACATGAAATCTTGATGCCTTCTCATTTTATAAATGTTAACTTTAAGAGACATGGACTTCCCTGGTGGCACAGTGGTTCAGAATCCGCCTGCCAGTGCAGGGGACACTGGTTCTATCCATGTTCCAGGAAGATCCCACATGCCACGGAGCAACTAAGCCCGCGAGCCACAACTATTGAGCCCTCACTCCGCAACTACCGAAACCCACGTGCTCTAGGTCCCGCGTGTCACGATACACAAAAGAGATAGAAATCATCATCTAGGTCACCTGCCCATCAGGTGTGAAAAAAGAATATCACCTTAACTTACAAGTCACACTTATTTGAGATAGATATTTCTAGTATTCCAATTCAGGTGGAAAGCCAAAGTTTTCTATTTAACCCATAAACAAACTTTACATTCTAAGATATGCATCACTTATGTTCATTTTAGATCTTCTGTGGAAGAATTATATTAGATTTTTTTAATACAGTTTAAGAAATGCCTTTTGAAATGCATTTTTGAAAAACCTTAAAGATAAGAATCAGTAGAGCTTAAAACGAAATACGTCTTTTTTTTTTTTTAAAGCTGAATAGGGCTTTATTAATTAATTAATTTATTTATTTTTATTTTTAACATCTTTATTAGAGTATAATTGCTTTACAAGGGTGTGTTAGTTTCTGCTTTATAACAAAGTGAATCAGCTCTACATATACATATATCCTCATATCTCTTCCCTCTTGCATCTCTCTCCCTCCCACCCTCCCTATCGCACCCCTCTAGGTGGTCACAAAGCACCGAGCTGATCTCCCTGTGCTATGCGGCTGCTTCCCACTAGCTATCTATTTTACATTTGGTAGTGTATATATGTCCATGCCACTCTCTCACTTTGTCCCAGCTTACCCTTCCCCCTCCCCGTGTCCTCAAGTCCATTCTGTAGTAGGTCTACGTCTTTATTCCCGTCCTGCCCCTAGGTTCTTCATAACCTTTTTTTTTTTTTTTTTTTTAGATTCCATATATATGTGTTAGCATACGGTATTTGTTTTTCTCTTTCTGACCTACTTCGCTCTGATTTGTGATTTACACTTTACTTGCATTGTATTTATTTTGGTTTTACACTGTGAATGGTAAATATTTTTTTTCTTTTAAGAATTATCTATTATGGGAGTGAAGTAAGTCAGACAGAGAAAGACAAATATCATATGATATCACATATGTAGTATCTAAAAAGTGACTACAAATGAACTTATCTACAAAACAGAAATAGAGTTACAGATGTAGAAAATAAACTTATGGTTACTGGGGGTAAGGGCGGGGGAGGGATAAATCTGAAGATTGGGATCGACACATACACACTACTATATATAAAATAACTAAGAAGGACCTACTGTATTGCACAGGGAACCTTACTCAATACTTCGTAATGACCTATATGGGAAAAGAATCTAAAAAAGAGTGGATATTATGTATATGTATAACAGATTCACTTTGCCGTACACCTGAAACTAACACGTTGTAAATCAACTACACCCCAATAAAATTTTTTTTAAAAATGAATCTATTATGTAATTGAAAAGAGGAAGGGGAAGCTGGCAAATTCCTAAGTGCTCAGCACCCCACAGGTTCTTAATCCAGTGGTGGTGGGTTTTGGCTGAGAACTCTACCTTTTAATGTTATAAAGCTAGGCTATATGATACTGTATCATTAATGTTGTGCACCAAGACCTGTAATTGTGATTATTAACATTCATAGGCTTACCTTTAACTTATGAAGTCAAAGAGGAACAAAGTCCATGACTAATTCTCTCACGTATTTGGCTTAGAATCTCAGTATTTCAGAGCAGGAAATACAGGCTATTGCCAAGTTGTGTTATGGAGAATGGCATATGGCTGTGTGTCAATTAGTGGGTTTAAGGATCGTGTGATCAAACTAAAAGACCTTTTCTTAAATCTCAGTGCTATTGTGCTGTGTAGGCACCAAGTCTTAGCTAGCCAGCCAGTTAAATGGTATCAAAAACCCAGACTACATCTAATTTGCCCTATTTCAAGAGTGAACCTGTTTTGAACAAGTCTAATTTTATTTTTAACATCTGTATGCCTGCAAACCTTTGACTGTAATTAGAAAGGAAAGTTCTAACATGGGAGACATCAGGAGAGGTTGTCTTTGGCTGGCATCTGGTGTCTTATACAAAGCTTGCTGAGGGTCTGTTACAAAATATGTTCTCTCGTCTGAGTTGCTGGCTGGTTCTACTCTTTTGGAGCCAAGGGAGAGTAGGGAATGAATTTGGTCTCTGCTAACTGAGTTCTCTCAAAAAAAGGTTTTGTTGAGCTCTTAAAAAAGAAATTATATCAACAGTAATTCCAACTCCTAAAAGCAAAATCCAAACCTGGAAAATGTTATGGGTATGAATGTTCAGTCACAGCATTTGGGTCAGAAGTTAGGGAAGGTTGTGTAAAGAGTAGGACACAAAGGAGTGTTTGGGGAAAGATGAAAGGTGGGTTTAGTTTATAATGATGGCTACTGGGCCCACAGCTCCATTACATGGTTACAACTACTGGGCTTGTTGCCAAACCTTCAGAGAAAGCCAGCAATCAGGCCAAGAGGTCTAGACTTGCTTTGAAAGTCATAAGATTAGAAATAGAAAACTAAATGTACTGGTTAAGAACTTGGAGTCTAGAGTCAGACAGATTTGAGTTTAGGCCTGACTATATCACTTACTAGTTCTATGACAAATAGAAAGTTGATTAACCTCTTCAAACTGCAGTTTGCTTCAGTTTCCTTAGCTGTAAGATTGAAATAATAATATTGATCTCATTTATTAGTTGACATTTTATTGTAAGGTGAATCTATTTATTCATTTATATCAGTGTAAACCTGCAGAATCCTATTTTGTTACAATTATTAATATCCACTACTATAAGAATTTATTGTAATGCTAAAATTGTCCCAGATTTAGCCAATGAGAATTCCTTCAAGAAAATATCTGCATTCTTTTGACATGATTCTATCATTTTTTTAGGCCTTTCCTTACTTTCTGGTCCCAGAATTTATTTCAGTTCATCTTGTTTTTCCCTGGAGGCAGCCATTTTTCCAAGGAGTCCTAGTTCCTCTAGTGGAGAATGGTAAATAGAAACCAATAGTTGGGTGATAAGTGTCGCTATTGCTACTGGGTTGCCATTACCTTAGTCTCCCTTAGTGGACAGCACTAGGAAATTATACATAGTATATAGAGTTTATACTAATCTCTTCATTACCAATACAAAACCACAGGGTTTATTTTAACTTCCCCCTTTCTGTATTTGTATCTCTTATCTCTGAGAGTGAGAACACTGACTCCTAGTATCCTTAAGATAATTATTTATATGTACAAGTCCCTGCATGTAGCAAACATCTGAATCTGCTGAGTGCCTCCTTGCTTGAGTGCCCTTTTTATGTGGGCTCTGGCTGCCATAATGCTACCTTCCCATCTCTCTTGGGTCTATAAGTTTTTGATTAAAATGGAAGGAAGAAAGAAAGGAAGGAAAGAAGAAAGGAAGTGATGGTGGGAGGGAAGAAAGAGTAGGAAGAAAGAAGAAAGGAAATATTTCTAAGTAGGATTCTGTATGCCATCACAAACATCTGAGCTGGGAGAAATGGTAGATAGTAATGGTTTAGTTCTTATTAGTATAAAATGGGCAAGACTTTACCTCTCAATGAAGTAAAGAAAAAAAGTGAGCAATAATATAAAAGAGACAGATAAGAAGCATAAAGAGACAGACACAGAGAAAAAAAGAGAGACCTAAAGTGAAATAGAAGAAGCTACCCAGGGCCAGCACTTTTAGCCTCAGCCTTACTAGAAGTGTGAGTATCAAAAGCAGAAATTGCTGAAGGAAAACTGGAAGAGAACCTTTGAACTGTGGAGCCATAAGAGAACTTTTGAGCTGGTCTCTGGAAAAGAACATATTACATTTACATTGAGAGACTATCATACTAATTCAAATCACCCTCTTTCACTGTTCAATCTATTTTCTTTCACTCTCCCTTCCAAGATATACTTGGAAATCATGTTGATCTCTACCAAAACTTCAGAATTATTATTTCTTTATTGAAGTATAGTTGATTTACAATATTGTATTAATTTCAAGTTTACAACATAGTAATTTGACAATTTTATAGATTATACTCCATTTAAAGTGTTGCAAAACAATGGCTATTTTCCCTATGCTGTACAATATATCTTTTCACTTTTCTATGTTATACACAGTAATTTATACATCTTAATTCTGTACCCCCATCGTGCCCCTCCCTTGTTCCCTCTCCCCACTGGTAACCATGAGTTTGTTCTCTATATCTGTGAGTCTGTTTCTGTTTTGTTATATACTTTCATTTGTTTTACTTTTTAGATTCCACATATAAATGACAGCATACAGTATTTGTCTTTCTCTGACTTATTTCACTAAGCATGATATTTTCTAGGTCCATCTACATTGCTGCAAATACCAGAATTTCATTCTTTTTTATGAGTGAGTAATATTCTATTGTATATATATGACCACATCTTATTTATCCATTCATCTGTTGATGGACACTTAGGTTGCTTCCATATCTTAGTTTTTGGAAATAATGCTGCTATGAACATTGAAATGCATGTATCTTTTCAAATTAGTGTTTTTATTTTTTCCTGATATATACCCAGGAGTGAAATTGCTGCATCATATGGTATTTCTATTTTTAGTTTTTTTTTTTTTTTAAACATCTTTATTGGAGTATAATTGCTTTACAATGGTGTGTTAGTTTCTTCTTTAAAACAAAGTGAATCAGTTATACATATACATATGTTCCCATATCTCTTCCCTCTTGCATCTCCCTCCCTCCCACCCTCCCTATCCCACCCCTCTAGGTGTTAACAAAGCACCGAGCTGATCTCCCTGTGCTATGCGGCTGCTTCCCACTAGCTATCTATTTTACATTTGGTAGTGTATATTTTTAGTTTTATGAGGAACCTCCATTTTGTTTTCCATAGTGCCTATACCAATTTACATTTGTTTACTAGGGTTCCCTTTTCTCCACATCCTTGTCAACATTTGTTATTTGTGGCCTTTTTGATGTTAGCCATTCTAACAGGTGTGAAGTGATACTTGATTGTAGTTTTGATTTGCATTTCTCTAATGATTAGTGATGTTGAGCACCTTTTCATTTGCCTGTTGGCCATCTGCATGTCTTCTTTGGAAAAATGTTTATTCAGGTCTTCTGCCCACTTTTTTAATTGGGTTGTTTGGTTTTTTGATATTGAGTTGTATGAGCTAGTTATATATTTTGGATATTAACCACTTATCATTTGCAAATATTTACTCCCATTCAGTAGGTTGTCTTTTCCTTTTGTCAATTGTTTCCTTTGCTGTGCAAAACATTTTAAGTTTAATTAGGTCTGTTGTTTATTTTTGCTTTTACTTCTGTTGCTTTAAGAGACAGGTCCAAAAAAATTATAGCTATGATTGATGTCAAGGAGATTTCTGCCTTTGTTCTCATCTAGGAGTTTTATGGTTTCAGGTCTTACATTTAGGCCTTTAAATCATTTTGAGTTTATTTTTGTATATGGTGTGAGGAAATGTTCTAATCTCATTTGTTTTTACATGTAGCCATCCAGATTTCCCAGCACCACTTATTGAAGGGACTGTCTTTTCTTCACTGTGTATTCTTGCCTCCTTTGTTGTAAATTAATTGACCATAGGTGCATTTATTTCTAGGCTCTCTATTCTGTTCCACTGACCTATTTGTCTGTCTTTATGCCAGTACCATGCTGTTTCAATTACTATATTTCTACAAAAAGTATTTATTACTTTGAGAGAAATGTTTTTATTTATTTACTGAAAGAGGTTTTGTTTGTTTGTTTTCCTTCTTGAAAGAAATTCTATATTTGTCCTTAAGAGAACTCTTTCAGCTGGTTTATACTTTAGATGTACATTAGATCCTTTACCAAAAGTTATATAGAACAGATAGGTTTTAAAACAAATTAGAGAAATCTTGACTATTTGCTATCCAAAGATCATTCAGCAGTAAACATCTCACCATTATCCTCATTTTGCTGGATGTCTATCGTTTTTTTTTTTTTTTTTTTTTTTTGGCTGTGCCACGCAGCTTGTGGGATCTCAGTTCCCTGGCCAGGGATTGAACCCGAGCCCTTGGCAGTGAAAGCATGGAGTCCTAACCCCTGGACCACCAGGAAGTCTCTGTCTATTAATTTCCATTGAGATATTTGTGAATAATGGAAGGCTGATACTAGCACAAGGTAAGCCTGTTTGAACTTTGGAGGAAACTGAAAGGGACCTTGGACTTAACTCTTTGCCTGCAATATACACTCAGAAACATAAAAGTTTCCAACCCAAAGATAACCATAAGGCATTGTGTAACTTTTTAGGGCATGCTTCTTCTAACTCCAAATAGTGATTTTAAGCATTTGTTATGGCAGTTCCTGGAAACATCCTACTGCTTTACTTGTAACCTTCAAAAAAATCTTCTACCTGCTTTTCCTTTAAAAAAAAAATGATCCCATGAGACTTAGTTTATGTTTTAAGTCTTTATTTAGTTATAAATAATCTTTTTAAAGCTGACCTTCATTTTTCAGAAGAATTAGTTGTTCCTTTTGACAGTCAAAAGAGTGACCTGCACATATTAGAATGTCTCTACCAGAACTTCCCTCTGTGTGACTTGGACTTTTTATTTACATTGAGGGGAAAAAAAAATTTGATCATAACCCTTCTCAGTGTTGTATGTTTCTCCTCCCATCCTTTGGTCTGAAATGGGAGGACTGAAAATATTAAATTATTTGAGTGGCTTAATGATTTTCTATTAAAAGCTGAAGATATGACTTCTAAATATTGCCTTGAGAAAAAAAGAATCTATTTTCAATAGGAGACATTATTAGAAAATGCATAATATGCAAATAAGCTTTTAGCCAACATAAAGCACACTTCTGTGAACCTTTGTCTGCATAATTCTATTCAAACTTCAACAGAAATCGAGATCCCAGCCACTTCACATATACTGATAAACTAAGTAAATAAATACTATTTCAAGGAGGACTGATCAACATTTGAATAAAGCGTCTTCAGTAATAGAAATACTTTCCATATTATTGAATTTTGTTTGTATCTTCCAGTTTGTGTCTTAATGTAACAAGTTCTGAATGTTGACAATATTGTTTTCTCCATTCCCTATGCTTTCACGTAAAGACTTTGGTGTGATTAGAAGCTTTTACATATAGTTTTCTCCCTATATATCCTTTAATCTTGAAATATCTTCCAATAATGCTTTGGAAGAGTGTGATGATCAGAATAAATATTTAGTTCTTTCTTACTAGATCTTTAATATCATGATAGAAAGTTGGTACAGTACATTTATGGGGAAGAGAATAAGTTTTATTATTAGTCACTCAAATACACGTCTCTCGTATGTATGTACAATTGGCAATAAGCACATAAAAAATTTCCAACATCGTTAGTTATCAAGAAAATACAAATCAAAGCCACAGTGAGATACAACTTTATATTCATTAGGATGGCTATAATAAAGAAGTCAGATAATAACCAGTGTTGATCAGGATATGGAGAAATCAGAAACTTCATAGACTGCTGGTAGGAACATAAAATGGTGCAGTCTTTTGGAAAACAGTGTGATAGTTCTATGGGTTTGATAACTGCAAAAAGTTTTATCCACCACCATAATGATATGGAACAGTTTTATTACTCCCTAACTTTTTTCCAACTACTCCTTTGTAATCAACTTTTATGCAACATCTAACTCCTAGCAACCACTGCTCTGTAATTTCACTATAGTTTTGCCTTTTCCAGAATGCCAAACAAATCAAATTACATAATATGTAACCTTTTGGCCCTCAATTCTTTCACTAAACAAAGTGAATTTGAGGTTCATCCACTGTTGTGTGAATCAACATTTTGTTCCATTTTATTGCTAAATAGTTAGGATTCAATTGTTTGGATGCACCACAGTGCTTTTATCCATTCGCCAGTTGAAAGACATCTGAGTAGTTTCTTGGCAATTACAGTTAAGCATTCACATTCTCGTATTTTTGTGAACTTAAGTTTTTTTTTTCTCCTAGGTAATCAACTATGAGTGAAAATTCTGGGTAAAATTATAAATGTATGTCTAATTTCATTTCAAAAGTTGCCAAATTTGTCCATAGTACACTTTATACTGTACATTTGTACATAGTGAACATTTTTCTTATACATATATTTCCACCAGCTATGTATGAAATTCCCCCTGGCTTTACAACTTCATCAGCACTTGGTATTGTGTGCTTTTCTTTTCTTTTTTGCAGTTATACTAGGTGCATAGTGTTATCTCACTGTGGTTTTTTATTTGTGAGGACTTAATTCTGGGCTCTCTATTCTATTCTGTGGGTCTATATGTCTATCTTTATGTCAGTACCACATTGTTTTGATTGCTGTAGCTTTGTAGTAAGTTTTGAAATGAGAAAGTGTGAGTTCCAGTTTTATGTTCTTTTTCAAGATTATTTTGGCTATTCCTTGAGACTCCATATGACTTTTAGGATGGATTTTCTATTTCTGCATAAAGCATCATTGGGATTTTGATAGAGATTACACTGAATCTGTAGATCATTTGGGGTACTATTGACATCTTAACAATATTAAATCTTCCAGTTCAAGAACATGGGATGCTTTTTTATATATTTATGGCTCTCTCTTTATGCAAGTTTCTTCTCTCCATTATTCTCTGAAATCTAGTTGCCTTGGTCTCCCTACACTCTCAGCTCTATTTCCCCAACTCAGGGAGTCCACCAGGATTTGCCTGTTTCTCCTTCCTGTCCCACAGACTGGAAATTCTCTCAAGGCAGAAAGTTGGGCACTTGTAGAGTTCACCTTGTGTGTTTCTCATCACTCAGGGATTACTGATATTTTTGCCTGTATCCAGTGTCTTGAAAATCACTGTACTATATATTTTCATAGTTTTTGATTGTTTTAGGTGTATAGATAAATCTAGTCTCTGTTACTCTATCATAGTCAGAAATTTGAGTCTTAAATCAGGGTTCCTTCCCAGCCATAAAAAACTCAGAGATTCACTCTTTCCTACATGTTAGCAAGTCTATCCTGCCTTGGTATCTCTCTGATGCCTTCAGCTAGATTTTTTTAGTATTTTTTTCCAGCATTTTTATTGCCATAAGCAGTTTTGGTCTAAGATGAACTAGTCCACCATTGCTGGAAGCAGAAATTGTTATTGTGTAATGAATTTTTTATCTTCATTATGCATTTTACCATCTACCGAACTCTTGCTATAATCTCTAAGTCATTGACTGATCTTTCCAGCCATGGCTGGAGAAGTTCAACACACACTCCTTTAATAACAACTGTGTGTAAGGCATTATCTAAAGCAATGTGAGAGTTATAAAATGATAGAAGACTTTGTTCCTATTCATGTAGATTTTTAAGGGCTAATTCTAAAAAGTTATAATTAATTGGGGTAGAGATATGTATATAAAAACACTGTGTATCTTAATAATGTTAAAGGCACTTAAATGCCAAAGTATATATAAGGTTAAAATATTTGTAATAGTCCTTGCACTTTAGTTGTCAAGGCAAACTTTTGTTATTTGTAGATATAGAGCCATTAATAAATCAAATCAAATCAAATTGTTGCCCTAACTTGAATGTCCTTGAGCAAAATTAGACTTGTAAGATGCAAATAATCTTATAAGGTATAGCTTTCATTTTTTTTGACTAATTAATTTCTTTATATAACATGAAAATGTTTAATGCCTGCAATGTTGTTCTAAACCCTAAGGTAGCAAAGATCACTCAGACAAATAAAACACAGAAACCTAGAATAAATTAATGCACAAACATATGCAGTAGTTAGTACCAAAAATAAAACTTTAAATGGGAAAACAAAATGTGATTTTTCTCATTTTATTTCACCTCAATTGATATAAATTAACATTCATCAAAGTAATCACTGTGAACTCATACAAACGTGTGCACACATGCATATACACAGATACTCATAAATATGTTAATTTAGAGTTAAACAGGAGAACAAAGATACACAAATAAGAGTCACAAAAGGAACTGGTTACTGAATCCCTTGATGCCACATGAGATACTGAAGTAAATATCTATGAAGCTTAGGAATAGAGAGTTTAACATTTTTTAAAATAAATCAAAGTTTTAAGACACATATCTTAAGACTATTTCAATTATCTTTTTAAATCAGATGAAAAGAAATACAAATAAATTTGATACGACTCTCAAGATATAATCTATTGACACTGATGAATGGCTTTGAGAGCTGAGGATTTGGTCCTCTGCAGACCACCCTGGCATCTAGGAACTTCACTGGCCCAAAGTCAGTCAACGGCTGGTCAATAAGTGAACCTCCCCACCACCCAAACGTTGCATGGAGGGAGAGTACATCAAAGACTACCAGGAACCAAATGCACTGAAGCTCTGAGGCTTCTGATGGTCCAAATTTCAGTCAGGACACAGTCAGGATTGCAGATTATTTCTCTGAACAAGTCATGATTAATTCAGAGGCTAGGAATACAGTTTACAAGGAACGTTCAGTTATTTTGATAAACCAGATTGAGAAAGGTCAAGACAATAATTTGGTCAAAGCTGTTTGCCCCCAGTTTTCCAGTAACAAAACACAGTTCTCTATATTTTCATCAATATGTATCCCAAACTGCTCTGCACAGAGCTTCCCTCGCAATTATGATTTTAAGTTGAACAAAAAATGGTAAATTGTCATTCAAAAGCATTTTTTTGTGTCTAATAAATATTTATTGAAAGGTTATTGGTTGTTACTTAAGCTAATTAGACAATAAATTAATATAAGTCTAAACAGATAGGCCTAGTTATTTATAGTTACATTCTAATTATTGGTCTAAAAATTATGTATCTACTCAACCACAATCAAAATTAAAATATTCTAGATACTTAAGAAGATGTGAATACAGAATAAGTTTAAAAGTTAAGCTTGAAATTTGTTTAGAAAACAATAATTTTCCTCCAAAGAATTTTTTAAATTAAAGGCACCAAACTTATTTACACAGAATGTCAAAAGCATTTTGGGTAACAAAGTTATGAGAACATTTTTTCTTGTAAGAAGATTATTCAGTTCTAAGACTTTAATTTCAAATTGCACATTCCACTCAAAGAATGTGAGGTTCTTAATAGCCATGATGTTGTAAAAATATTACTTTCATGTTGTACTCATATCCCATTCTTCCAGTCTACCCGTAGGTTTGAGAAAAATGAATACAGTGACCTTAATATGTTCACAGATTTCCCTAAGTACGTAACAGAGGAAAAGCAATCTCTCTCTTGATATATACACACACACATGGCTATATAGCTCTATGGCTATATGCCTATGTATATGCATATGTCTATGAGTGTATGTATAGAGAGGTTCTGGTTCACTACATCAATTGTGAAGCCAGATAAAGTGTGACAAGGAATTCATAATGTTCGGACATTCATTTAAACAAATTCTTTATTCCATAAACATTGCCTCAGCTTTCAAACATAAATAAGGAAAGATGAACTATTCATATCTTCTCTCCAGATGTTTTGTGTTTTGAGACTGCATATCACAGCTGGGCCAGTGATCTCTGAATCCTGGGAAACAGAGAACTCTGTAGTTCAACTTTAATAGAGGGAAAGTTCTCTGGCTGAGAGGTGGAAGCAGGTGGACTCCATGTTCTGCATTTTTTTACTCATAGACCCAAATTCTTCATTAAGCAGTAGGGGGTGGAGGGAATTGCCACAGCTATTATTTCCTAAATGCATAAAAAAAATCTTAAGCAGAGAGTTTAGATTTCTGATATTACCTCTTTATGTCTTGGACTAAATACTGACAAAAAATACACTGAATACAAAACTGATGAAACTAATTCTTGGTTTCTAAGGATATAGTCACAAATATTAGTGAACCTCACTGAAATTAGCCTTTGAGGTTAAAAATCCAAATACATCCATTACTCATTGAATTAGAATATCTGTTAATTATCTGATTAAGGGAGATTTTAACTTCATGTAAGGAACCGAAACACTCTCTTGGAAAGGATTTGCCCCTTAAAGTTCTTGGGATAGTGGCTAAGAAAACTCTCAGAAAACCAAGGTGATTGTGAACTTGCCCTTTATAATCAAAGGAATAAGAATTAATATTGGGGGGTATGGAGGGATATCTAGTGTCCTAAAGGGTCCAGAAAGGTTGGTCACTTGGAAGCAGGGTGAAAGATGGCAGAAAATGTCATTGGGCCATTTGGTAGAGGAAAGACTCTAAACATTCTTTTCCCAGTTTGAGAAGGCATCAAAATCTCTGGGGTGCCTGATCAAAATGCAGGTTATTCAACTTACCCCAGACCTATTGGACTAACATCTCAAGACATGAATCTTACAACTTTCATTTTCGACAAACTTCACAGGTGATTACTATACTTTAAAAAAAGGTTTGATAACTACTAGAATCAGAAAAACAGAGATGTCAGGTGGGAATTTGAGAAAAGAAATAGGTACACTGGAACAATGTGACTATATCAATATCTTCAATAAAGTTGACTCAAATTATGAAATGCTAAATGGGCAAGAGTTTCTTGTGGAAATCAGTGAAATAACTGAGTTCTGCTGACTAATTTTTATGGTACCCAAACAATCAGCCCATGTGGTCAAAAGGAAATTGTCATCAGAATTACAAAAAATATTTTGGTTCATGTTTTAAACAAATTTTCTCTAATATGAATCTACTATTTTGGTAGGATGAACAGTCAAGTGAAGATAATCTAATTTTTCCTCGCTGATTGAAGATCTTGCACTTTCTCGAGGCCATAATTGTGATCATCATTTTACATTTGTCAGCGATCATAACAGTAGGTGTAAGTACACTAGGAATTGGGCTAAATGTAAATTGATGTCTATAGTATTCTTAGAGAGCAAATAGCTTCAGGGAGGTAATAGTAGGTATCAAAAGAGTCGATTGAGTTGCAGTCTGGATTTCCACAACCATAGAGGATGTGGATGGAGCTACACAGAGCTTCTGCCAAGATATACAAGCCCAAAAGCAGTCAAGTCATAGAACTAGGTGGAAGAAAAGGTGAGAGCAAGGATGCCATGGCACTTGGGAACTGAACCCAGTTTCCCACTAATTTGGAATAAAAATAGATTATTTTTTGTCCTTAGTTTGTTGTTCCTAGAAGACACCCAGCACTTCTATACACTATACCAACTAGCAATTATCTAAAACTAACTCAAAACATGCACTTGACCAATGTGTGGGTGCTTTGTGTGTGTGTGCGTGTGTATGTGTGTGTTAACCAAATTCTTGATATTGCTTGGGAAGAGAATATTTTGGTTCACTGAAGGTACAAGTCAGTTAACTGGCCTCAGACCATGCATTCTTTCTTCTTTGCTCACATTTTGCTGGCTATTTTTTAGAATACCTTCACTAGGATGAAGGATGTGCCCTTTTACTATCGTAAAATGAAGAGGAATCAAGGCTGAATGAAAGATAATAGCAGAAGGAGTTATCCCTGAATGAAAAGAATACAAATTTGTGGCAGCAAATTCTTCCTTTGTAAATTTTTTCAAATTGGAGTGTATTTCATTGTTTTTTTCTTATTATAAAAGACTATTCCTTTTAAAGAAAGTTCTGAAAAAAAATGAAAGAGTAAAGATTATAATAATTATAATAAACGTATTAAGCCTATTATCTTGAAGATAACTATTGTAAACCTTAGCAAATATATTTTCAGAATTATGTGCATGCACACACATATATTCAATAGTTTTATTTTTATTATTTATGAAAATGGGATCATATTTTAGTTTGATAACAGATTACTTATATTCAACCACCTTAAACTACAAAAACAAGAATTTCATATGGTTCAATCCACACATCCTATATTTCAGTCTGTTTCTTTTCCTTTTAAAAATATATCATGCATATATTTCCATAATAAATTGCTATAATATCTGCATAATTTCCATTATGTGGAATTTATTAACTGATCCTTTCTTATTGGACATTTAGATTTTCATTTTTTTCCTGTTACTAATATTGCTTCCATAAAGCTTCTTATAGCTAAATCTGTCCCACACACTTCCACCTCCCCCTGCCGAGGGATATGTTTTCATAAGTGCAATGCTTAGATGAAAAGATATGCACTACAAATACATACCTTTTAGCTTACTATTTTTCTACAAATGTTCTGTGATGTTGTTTACTTTCCATGGCTGCATCTACACCCAGAAATGGATTTTGTTATTCACTACTTATACTAGCTACTTACATGCTGAATGCAAGAGAATGTTTTGAAAAAAGCTTTACAAATGACTTTTTTTAGCTGCTTTTTCTGTTGTTGTTGTGGGTTGGCAAAATTACAGGCCCTAAATGTATTGAAATCATCATCTTTTTAGTTTCTTGGTTCAAAATTATTAACACTGTGATGTTTAGAGACTACGAACAAGGTCTGTACTAACCAGATGAAACCTTCTCTCATTCTTCAAATGAACCCCTCAGGTGAAAACAGGTGTTGAGTGAGAAGGATTTAAATAAATTTCTGGCTTCTTTTCCACATCGGACCTGTAGAAACCTTGTCTGTAATTGCCTTTTCATTTTCCAGCATTCATGTTTCAGCTGCCCATCATAAACATTAACTAAATCTTTAGGAGTCTTTCCTCACCTGTCCTTGACGGCTTAGTCAGAAAGCAAAGATAATAAAACTTGTGACATCAATTTGTGTCATAACCCGGAGCCAGGCTTCATGTTGAAGGACTACGAAATTATAAAGTAGTGTTATCAGTTGTGTTGAAAATAATAATTGAGTAACTGCAGCCATAGATCATTCAGTGGTTCAAGAAAGCAAGGGCATCAATTATGCGACCGATAGGGAATTAATGTGAGTACCAAAGAATGTGGCATCTTCCCATAAGCTCGCAAGGTTAGGTTGGTTCTAATAATGAACTCCTGGTAGTGAGCCAGAACCAGAAGTGTCTGAGGGGCTGGAAGCTAGTCAACTACTCTAGTTGCTCTCTAATTCTACTCTCTAACTTGCCTTGCCATTTCTCCAGGGTTGATGACTTGACTTTTAGCTGTCCTAAGATTTCACACATGCCTCTTTACACTACCATGCAGTCACTTTCTGTGTGTCTGTCCCCTGTATGTCATGAAGCCATGATGGTAAGGACCACAGTGGGTTCATCCCTCTTCATGCAGCCCAGGGACTGAAACTCTGGCAGCCCCAAAGAAAGGATGAATAATGCAATGTTAATTTTTTTTAAAGGCACAATTCTCTGTCAGTTTCAGTCAAAGATTGGATCAACAGGAGTAGTCCTTGTGTTCCCAAATTAGAGACCCAAACTAGGGGTGTTAGAGATGTCAATGGAAAATAACTCTATTCTTTTATTAATTCAATCATTTTATACCTGTAGACAATATTTTAAAAAAGCACAAAGAACAGCATTGACAGGGAAAGAAAGTACCAAATTATGACAAAAAGACAAATTATTAGAGGGCAGGGAGTTGGGGGAAGGGTTGGGATGCAAAGGATTGGAAGAAAAACTGCTACCAGGAAACCAGCTCCTTTCTTTCCACCATATATTGGTCTTTTGCTATAGGAGATAAATGAGCCATTGACTTCTGACTCATAGATTGTATCTGGGAGAAGCTCAGTTTTGATTTTAGCTTTCTTGATGATCAGGTTCTGGGTGAGATGCAGGGGAAGTAATCAGAGAAAGCCAATAGCTAAGTACCTGGCTAGCTGGACCCTGGTCTCTCTGAGAATCAGAATTAGATGTCACAGGGTCTAGATGTTGCCTTCAAAACACTGGTGTGCCCACACGCTCCCCATCAAAGGTCTCCACTAGTGGAAATGCCAAAGCTGCCATCCAGCGAGTTTATGTTTACAGTGCAAAATCCACACTGGCTTTTATAGCGTTTTCTTTAATACCCCAATTTCCTGACGCCAGGCCTTTGTACTTGCTGTTCCCTCTGGTTACAACGTCCCCACCCCCTCATACACCTAGATCTTTCTTATCACTCAATTCAAATGTCACATTCTCAGCGTGGTCTTCCCCAATCATTCTACCTCATATTAAACTGTCGCTCCCCAAACCCTTTCTCTCAATAACCACACTCTGTTTTATTCTCTCCATGGTACTCACCAATATCAGAAACTATGTTATGTATAGATGTGTCTATTACCTATCATTCCCCACTGGAATATAATTTCCAGGAGAAAAGCACACTGTCTCAGTCACCACTGCATTAATGCTGGCAGGTGGTAGGGACCCAATATATATTTACTGAATGAATGAATGAATTTGTATAAAACCTCAAGTCTGTTTACATCAGGCTTGTTTACTCTCAGTATCGTATCACTTAAAGTGAATTTTGTTCAAACAAGGTGACACAGGCCATGAGGAACAAGCAAGCTCTTCTCCTCGGGAATTCAAGAAACAGGAACTAGCCAAAGAGGGACACACGTGCTGGCCTCGGACACATTTCCTGGATGAGGGTAATGAGAAAGAAACGGCCATAGAAGCAAAACCTGGGATGTGAGTACCACTAAACACATCCCAGGTACAAGAAGGAGATGCAGTTGAAATGCCAAACCAGTGTGTAGATGGACCCTACAGGAGTCACTGAAGACATCAGAGCCCTAAAGCCATCCTATAGGAGGTCATAATTCCATCTCAGTTTTACAGGATTGTAAAGGAAATGTCTAGATAAAAGCAGATTTCACACAAAAACACAAAGAATCTGTGTTTCTAGAGTCTGAGTAATGTTAAGTTTTGAGTGGTTTAGTGTCAAGACAGAGAAGCACAATGAGATTAATAGTTCAAATGGCGGGTGGGGAGCCCATCATACGCGAGCATGAAGCTGAATCGTGTTTAGCCAGGGGTAACGGGGGCAAGAGGATTTATGAGCATTCCCAAGATCCCGAGATTGACATTTCTTTCAGAAGTTTCTTAGGTTTCCCTCATTTCTCAATATTGCAATTATTAAAAAGAAATAGCTGCACAAGGGTTATTTTGACTGTCACTCAAACAATTAAATATTGTAATTCCAGAAGAGTTTATGTTCTGAAACTTGTTCGCAGAATACTCCTTCTAACATCAATTGATGTTAGTCACCCAAAGCCTGATTAATGAAAGGAGAGCCGTGGCATTGGCTGAGAAAGAACGTTGATCTGTAATTAGGGCATAAATGATCTTTCACTCTTCTGGCTGTAGATTATTTACTTTGGCTGGTACTGAGGATAACCTGATATATGACAAGATTTATGAAACTTGAACAAAACTTCCAAAGTATACACATGAGCGTTGCTGACCAGATGGAATCTCTCAGTACAGTTTGCATGGAAACAAAGCCACATATTTCCACGGTGCGACCAAAGAGTTGTGTTGTTAAAATTTTACTGTAAAAGCAAGCTTTTCTCATGTTAGCCCCCTTCTTAAATCACTTTCTGTTGATGCTTGGTATTAGCAAGGATTATTATTTACCCTGGATGGTATGGATATATAGACTAAAACAGTGGCTCTGCTTACACATGCCCATATGTGTATGTGTATAGTCAGATATACATATATACACACATACGTGTACATATATACTTATGAATATACACATATTTGTACCTAACAAATACAAAATAAGGTTGACAAGTACAAAGTTTGTTCATACCAGCTCTTGGCAGGATATAAATAATCAAAGTGTGGCTTTTTAAATGAAATTGATTCTCATACGGAATGCAGAGAGTTGATTTTGTCTTTGAAAACAGAACCATTTTGTACAATATATCCTTTAGTGTTTAAATTCTGAGTTTTTCCAACCTATTTTTATATACACCTAAGTTCTTGAATTTTTTTGTTGCTGTGGGGACTGACCTAATTTCCAATTCATGGACATATGCAGTCTCTGTGTCTGTATGTATATGTATTAATTGCCTGAAAAGAGAAACTGTGTTCTTTCTAGATTATATATTATTTCCATAGATTTAGTGTATCTTTTAGGAACACAGAGAATGTTAGTTAAGTATAGTAATGCCACTTTTCATTTCAAATGCTTCTATATTTTATTAAAAACTAGAGTAATTGACCACCACTGTTTGTTACCATTATCCATTACATACAGTGTGAAGATGCTGTTCCCATTTTAAATGTAAAGTTATCATTTGCTGGGACATCATGTTCTCATTTATACCCAATCAACACTCACTGGAAAAAAAATGTTAAGTTTAATCATACCATGCCTCATTGGAAGTAAAAATAATTACCTTTAATAGGTGATGCTATATCAGCTTTTTAAAACTCATATATATATTTTTTAAAACAACAGCTCCTGTTTATTTTTTTTATTTTGATTTATTTATTTTATTTATGGTTGTGTTGGGTCTTCTTTTCTGTGCCAGGGCTTTCTCTAGTTGTGGCAAGCGGGGGCCACTCTTCATCGCGGTGCGCGGGCCTCTCACTATCACGGCCTTTCTTGTTGCGGAGCACAGGCTCCAGACGCGCAGGCTCAGTAGTTGTGGCTCACGGGCCTAGTCGCTTCGCGGCATGTGGGATCCTCCCAGACCAGGGCTCGAACCCATGTCCCCTGCATTGGCAGGCAGATTCTCAACCACTGCGCCACCAGGGAAGCCCTAAAACTCATATTTTTAAAACCAGGATTGAGACTCAATTGGAATTTTCTAGCCTGAATAAAAATTCCAGAGAGTCATTTAAATGACACCCCAATTCCTGCTTATTCCATAATGTCTTCCAAGACTGAATGGGGAAATCCTTTTTAATTGATAAGACAAATCAATTGTTGGATGGAATGTTCAGCTCAAATTTTAAACATTACTCTTGTCAGCAATCCGAATGTTTACCCTGTATGTAAAAATAATACACAATATATATATGTATATATATATATATGTATAATTGAATCACTTCACTGTATACCTGAAACTAACACAACATCATAAATCAACTATATGTCAATAAAGTTTTTAAGAAATACACAATCACCAAGAATTTAAGTCTAGATTTAATATTTTTAATTTAATTTAGTATTTTTTAATATTTTCCTCCTCTTGTCTATGTTCTACCTAAACATCTGTATTCATCTAAGGATTATCTGAGGGGAGAGAATTAATCTTTACCTGACATCAGAACAGATTTAACAACTCCATGCAATGCTTATCATCCCCTTTTCACAGATGATACAATTGAGGCTTACAAAAGCTAAAATAATTTTCCTAAAGTCATGCATCTAGAAAGTGGCATAACCAGAATTCAAATCTCTAATTCAGATTAAAAAATCAATCAGCCTTAAAATCTTTTAAACACCATACATATAAAGTGGCTTCCACAGATCTCTTTACCACATCAAGAGTAATCATAAAATAAACAGTTTCTGATCAGAAGAATGCTTTTGATATGATCACTTCTTTATTCATTTACTGACCTTAGCACTTTTACATTTACTAGGTTTGTAAGCCCATGGGGAGTGAAATGATGCATCGGTGAAATTAATCAATAAAGTGTTGGATCGGGGGGACCTCCAGGCAGAGAAGCTGCTACAGTGACATGCTCCAACTGGAACAAGAGCCACTGCAGAAATGTTCCCGTAGTGTCACAGGGCGACACGGGTCCAAGATTGATGGAAGAAGCAGAGGGGGCAAGGGAAGGAATAAACGTGGAGCTTACGGAGCTGGTCCTCTCATGAGAGACCAGCGCATTGCCCTGGCTAAGACCTTGGCCTGGCAACTGGCCACCTCGAAGTGAGGGCTCCTTTCAACAGGTTCCCTGGTGCTGGGGACGCAGTTTCATAATGTTTAGGGATGAAGTGTCTAGAGCCAGGCTGCTTGGATCTGAATTTCAATCCATCACTTATTATGTGCATGACCTTTGCAAGTACTTTTAATGAGTGCCTCAGTTTCCTTACCTGTGCATGGGCATGAAACACTGAAATGAAGTGATGTGTATGGAATATGAAGAATGAAGTATAGCACAGAAGAAAATTCTAAGACTGATACCTATTTTTGTTATTAAAAAAGCCTTTCCACTGCCTCTAGGACTAGCACCTTTGCTCCTTTTCTGGTGGTAATTTCATCTTTGAAGGAAAACAAAAGCATACATGCAAAAGACCCTCCCTCTTACTTCATGGCCCTGTACTTTAAGACTGTTATTCTTAATTAGCCAAATCTATTACATATTTAAGAAGAAAGAAAGGGTAGGTCAGTTAGATTTGCATCAGGACTTAGTAATTGTGTCAATGTACTTACCTTTTAATTCTAACCTCAGTGGAAAGGCCAAAAATGGCCATTCATATACACAATCTGGACAAAACAGAACTTAGGTCCTCTCTCCAAAAAGCTAAGCAAGTTTCTGACAACCAAGGAAAGCTGTGTTTCAATAAAATCATTTTAATGGAAGCTGGAAAAGAAACAACTCAAAAAATTCAACAAATAATAAAACAATAGGCATTCATATATAATACACACACACAGATATTAAGAGACTCTATGACACATGTAACCTAAGTCTTTAGGATAAGGTTAAAATATTGCTCTTGTTGGCATTTGGGTATTATTACATGTGGTAAGAAAAGATTCAAGAATTCGGTTTGAAAAATACCCAGGTGTTAATGTGCTGGTGCAGTCAAGCGTGCCCCAGAGACCTGCCCCTCCTCTCCCCCAAAGGATGCAATACTGTTCTGGTCTAGTGTGTACCGTCATCAATGTGACCTTTACAGAGGTGGCCTGAATAAGTCATCACTATAAAGCTCTTGGAATGAAAAGCACCCCATCAGTACTTATTGTGCTTTGCATTTTTTATGACTCAAATCTTTTACCAGAGATGAGCAGCTTCTAAAGATATTAGAAGAGTGGTTTATAAATAGGAAGTAGCTATACTTGCAATTCATTGGTTTCAGAAAAGTTGTAATTGCTACAGGAATATTTGCGTAGCAGAAATGTTAATTGAAACATTCACTAAATAACAGAAAAATAGCAGGCCTATAAATAACAATGCTACTTTAAGGACTGCAGGGGCTTATTTTTAGAAAGCGTGAAGGTATGCTTTTTGGTTCCTTCCTACAGGAAGACTAATAAAAATAAAACCCTCTCTCGGGATAGACTGCCATCATTCATGGTGTACGTTTTCATGTGTTGCCAAACCAGCAAATATCACTGACACCTCTGTCTTGGTGTGGTCCATCCCAACAAGACTGCCATTTTGTGTTTCTTCCTATTAAAGAAAAGGCCAGCCGTCTACATACAGCTGTTTTATCAGCTATAAAAGATAATTTTGTTGTATTAACTCCATAAATTTTTTAGAGCCAGCAAGGCTTCGACAGCATAATGGCTTAATTTTTCATTCTAATAATAACCGCCTGCCAGTTGAAATGAATAGGATCAAAACCAAACATTTCTGCTCTATAACATGATCCATGACAGATGTACTTCTTAGGAGGCCCTGGGCAGGGAAGTTCTGGCCCCTTTTCCAATTCACCCCATGGCAGTAAAAGCGTGAACACCAGGGAAAGGGTCTGACAGGAAAGGAGCTCAAGGGAAAGTGACCTGGTTGTCCTCTGCACTTAAATCCGCAGTTGGCCGTAGGCCTGATTTAAGATGAGGCACGTTTTTAGATCTTGACACAGTGCTGTGTTGTTTCCAGTCGCCATCTTCTTCAGCTTTGACCAGCTCCGTGGAAAATTCTCATCTATTTCTTTCTCTCTTTTATGCCCCCACCCTTTTATCATTATATGCATAAGAAAGTGAATAATTCAATTACTCACTTGTTTGTATAGATTTTTTTCGTTGACAACTTAAAAGTGTTTCTTTTTAAATGCCAGAACAAATCTTGATACATTTAAGTGAAAATAAGGTCATGCAAGTTTGTGCCAACAAGCTACTCAGGCTTTATGTAGTTATTGATTTCTCTACCTAATGAAACTGAATATCAGCAATTTTTTTTTCATTTTTTATAAGGTAGATCACTTTCTGGAAGGAAAATTTAGTGAATTCAAGTGCAAATTTCCTATTTTTGGAATGCAGTGGATTTATTTTCATTAAGAAACCACCGTTTCATCTACTCTGATCTTTCCTATATGTCTTTTTTTGCAAAGGCCTGTGACCCTTCATTTAAACAATATGCAAAACATTTTTAAACTCTCTTCTTCATGAAATCATTACTCAGTGATTTTTCCTTTCTATTGTATATACTTTTCTACATTTTCCAGGTTTTTTAGCCCATTACCTTAACCACTGAGCCACAACCCTGTGTTTCCAAGTTTTCTAAGAAAGTATATTTTACTTCTAAAATTAGAGGGATACCTACATATATAATCTTTTAAAATACCTTTCAAATTGTTTCACAATTTAATGCTATGTGTGTGGAAATTTATAAAAGAAATCCTCAATATTAGTAATGAGTGAACTATTCACATTAAGGTGGGAGGACGGTAAAGGATCATGTTTAGGTCAACTGTTTTGAGACACCCAAATCACAGTAGAAGCAACAATTTTTAGTATGACTTTGAAAACTTTATTGTTCTCTCCATCCAAATATTAATCTTTACTATCAGTAACAATACTACAGAAAATATTGCCTGAGTGAAGGATGCACACACAGTTTATTTTCTATGCTGTTTTTTTAAAGTTTTTCTTCAAATTAATTTCAAACTCACAGAAAAATTCTAAGAATAGTATAAAGAACTTCTGAATGTTCTTATCCAGATTTTCCAAGGTTTAACACTTTGCCACATTGCTTTATCATTCTCTCTGTAATATATCCTATTTTTTTCTGAACTATACGGGAGTAGCTGCATACATCATGCCCTTTAATCCCTAATATGTTAGTGTTTATTTCCTCAAAACAAGTTTTGAATCCAGAAATTTTAATACTGATATAATGCTGTTATCTAATATACAGTCTATATTTCAATTTCTTGAATTGTCCCAGTAATGTCCTTTATACCAATCTTTCCCAGTACAGGATGCAATCCAGGATCTCTTTAGTATCTTTTAATCTAGAATAGTCCATCAGACTTTTTCTGTCTTTTATGCCTTTGACATTAAAAATATTAAAAAAATACAGGCTGACTGTTTTACAGAAAATCTCATTATTTGGGTTTTCCCGTTATTTCCTTCTTGTGAGTTTTAGCTGGAATACTACATAAGCAATGTTTCCATCCAGATTATTCTATCAGGGGGGATATGATGGCTGTGTGCCCTTTATCAATGATGTTAATTTGATTCCTTGGCTAAGGTACCTCTGCAGCAAACTTTCATATTACAAGAGTTCAAGATTTGTCTGCAGGGTTTTTTTTTTTTAATTTTTTTCTTTTTTTTTAAGACTAAGGGTGTATAGTCAAAGTACTACATTCAAAAGTTACCTACATTAGTTCTTTCCCCCTTAAGTGTAGCTGTTTTTAAAAACAGAAGTTGAATTTTTAAATTTCTGCTTGCATTCAGTTTTAGGGATTTATCCCCTACTCTTAGTTTCATTTTATTTTATTTCTTTTGAATATGCAAAATATTTACTTGATTACAAAAGTCAAAATTATACAAAAAATCTACTCAGAGAAAATTACTTTCTCCCATAAGAAATCAGCCCCATAAATTTCTGGTTTATCCTTTCCTATGTTTCTTTTAACAAAAATAAGTATGTTTTCTTATTTTTCCTTTCTTACATGAAGAGTAGCGTGCTATAGAAACTCTTTTGCACTTTGCTTTTCTCCCCTTAACAATATATCTTCAAATAAGTCTCTATCAGTTCACAGAGATCGTCTTCATCCTTTTTTAGAGTTGTATTGTACTCTGCTGTGTGGATGTACCATAGTTTATTCAATCAATCTTCTTTGCTTAGGCAATTTAGAATTGTCAGTAGTTTATAATTACGATTGGTGCTTGTTAGAAGTGTATCTTCAGGCTAAATTCCTAAAACTGGGATTTGAGGGTCTAAGACATTTGTAAATTTGTTAGATACTGTCAGATCCCCCTTTCAAAGGGTTGTCCCATTTTGCATTGCCACCAGTGATGAATGAGAAAGCCTATTTTCCAACAGTATATTGTCAACCTTTTAAATTGGTGCCTATCTAACCAGGTAAAAACAGTATTCTGTGTAGTTTTAAATTTGTATTTTCCTTTTATGAAAGAAGTTAAACATCTTTTAATAGATTTGAGGGCCATTTTAATGTCTTTTTTTAAAATAAATTGTTTAGGTGCTTTGCTCATCTTGAATTTTTTCCCTCATTCTTCCTTTTTATTGAAATGTAGTTGATTTATAATGTTTTGTTAGTTTCAGATATACTGCAAAGTGATTCAGTTATATACATAACTGAATATATATATATATAAATATATATATTCTTTTTCAGATTCTTTTCCCTATTGGTTATTACAAAATAACAAGTATTGTTCCATGTGCTATACGGTAGGTCCTTGTTGGTTATCTATTTTATATATAGTAGTGTGTATCTGTTAATCCCAAACTCCTAATTGATCCTCCCCCACCTTTCCCCTTTGGTAACCATAAGTTTGTTTTCTATGTCTGTGAATCTATTTCTGTTTTGTAAATAAGTTTGTTTGTGTCATATTTTAGATTCCACATGTAAGTGATATCATATGATATTTGTCTTTCTCTTTCTGACTTACTGCACTTAGAATGATAAACTCTAGGTCCATCCATGTTGCTGCAAATGACATTATTTCTTTTTTATGACTGAGTATTATTTCATTGTATATATGTACCACATCTTCTTTATCCATCCATCAATGGACGTTTCATTCTTAAAATATTCTTTGGGGAATTCCCTGGTGGTCCAGTGGTTAGGACTAGGAGCTTTCACTGTCGTGGCCCCAGGTTCAATCCCTGGTTGGGGGACTAAGATCCCACAAGCCACAAGGTGCAGCCAAAAAAAAAAAAAGTTAAAATGTTCTTTGTATAGTAAAACATTAGCCCTTTAGCTAAGATACGTCTTGCAGTATTGTTTCTGAATGTGTCACTTGTCTTTAGACAAATGCATGCAAATGTTTTAATTATTTTTAATCTTTTATTGCTGGATTTTTGAATCATAGTTCTAAAGCTTTCCCCTAAACCTAAATTATATAAAGACACTTACCTATGCTTTATGATCAATTTTTGTGTGCAGTTGACAACAGGGTACATTTTCCATTATCAGGGTGTAGTGTTTGATACAAATCCGTAAGATCTTATTATTGATTACTTTGCTTACTTATGTTATATTCTTACTTATTTTTTTAATCCAGTTAACTTGTTTTACAGTCAGAATGGTGTGTCAGGATATTCTATTATCAATGTTTCTATTTTTGTTTGATTCAGAGATACTCATAAGTGTTAAATCTACATTATGAATTACAGCTTTTTGGACTACAAAGATGTCATGCTTCATGTTTTTTGGCCTGATTCTCTTTATCTGATTTCTCTTTATCTGATGTCAGGATTACAACCCCTGCTTTCTTCTTGTTTCCTTTGCCTGTTACACTTTTTTGCTTTTTTTCCCCTCCTTTTTGAATCATTCTATTTAGGTTTGTGTCAGCATAGAGTTAGGTTTTGCCTTATGAACCAATTTGTATGTCTTTTCCTTTTAGTGGGCTAATACAGCCCATTCTCTTTCTTTATATGACTTTTATGTTTTATTTAAACTTTGTCATACTATTTTGTGTCATAATTACTGTGCATATTGTTATATTTATTGTGGGTTTTTTTCTCTATGTGGTATTACTTTTTTCTCTTTTCCTTTTTATTTCTTTTGTCATTAAGGAAGGATTTTATTTTTCTTCTATTGGTTACTTTTGTATTTGTACCTTTTACAGTGCCTTTAACCCCCCATCTTAACCCTTTTCTAAATAGTTTCTCAGTTTTAAATTGTTTCCTCTGACTCCACTTATTTTCCATAAAGGAGAATTAATGACCTTATTCTACTTTCCTCTTTCTCTCTCCCTTTTCTTCACATTTTAAATTTGCATTCTTTCTATTTTATAGAGCATATAACATCTACATGCTATTATTCCACAGATGTTCCCACTCTTATTTTATGGTTACATCTATAATTGTGTATATTAAATAATCACCATTTGTCCTTTCACCTAAGCTTGCCCAGTCTTTTCTTGGTCAGATAAAGATCTAACTCCAGCAGATTCTTTAGGAAGAGTTTATGGGTAAATTATTATCTCAATTCTTACATGTTTAAAACTTCTTTTTTCTATAATACTTGGTGCTTGAAAGACAGCTTAGCAGTATATAATATTCTTGATATGAATTTTCTTTATTTGAATGTCTTACATGCTGCTCCATTGCTGTGATGTTTGTATGCTACTCTTGAGAATCTGAAATCAGCCTAACTGTTAAAAGTTTTAAATAATTTTTTCTTTGTCCTGAAGACCCTGAGGATATTTTTTTCTGTCTTTAAATTCTAGCAGTTTTACCAGGATATGTCTTAGAGTTGATCACATCAGATAGGCTTTCCCAAATGCATGGTGGGTTCTTTTAATATGCACGTCTGCTTTCTTATTTCTGGAAATATTAGGGAGATTATAGTTTAATTATTTGTGTGCCATTGTTTTGTTTTTCTTTCTCCAGGATTCAATTATACGGATGCTATTTTTTTCTTTTAATGTCTTCCATTTCAAGCACTTTTTCTATGACCTTTTTTACTTCTTTATGTTATTTTCATTCTCTTCATAACTTTTCTGCTATTCTTCAATGTCTATTACATGATTTTTATTTGAATCTCTTCTCCTTTGATTACCTTGTAATTTATTCTTCATTTTTATGAGACTAAGATTATTTTGTTAATTTAATTTCTTTCCCATGTATTATTTACATATATATCTCCAACTGCATGTTTGAGAATATTTAATTAAGTTGGGAGTATTGTGTTACAGTAGGTCTCTCTTGCTTCATGATTTCAGAAGGTGAAATTTTCATCTTCTGAAATATCCCAATTCTTAGTTTTTGTTTTTCATCTTAACGTAGTTTTGTATAAAGTTGGTTCCTATTTCTAGGTAGTTGGACAGGGGCCCTCATTCAAAAGCTCCCTCTTCTGTCAGTATGAAAAAAATGCAATTTTTAAATGGATGTTGTTGTTGGTTAGGGAGAAAGGGAAAGTTTGTCATATCTTAAGGTTCTCTGTCTTGTCATCAGGGTCTTTAATTTTTCTCCTACTTTATTCTTTCTCTTCACTGCTATATTTCTGAGGGTCACACACTTTCTCTATTCTATGCAAAGTTCATAATATTCTCAGTTTCCTAGTAATAATGCTGAAAGTATGGGTCCTGTGTTGTCTGATTTGTACTCCTGTTGATCTTACTCATTTTGGAGGGAGCATGTGTAGAGAGCCACAGGTTCAGGCTGCCACCGTTTTTTTCTAAGCAAACTCTTTTGATTTGAATTGGATGCTTTGCCTAGAATGTGCTTTTAAATTTGGCATTTGATGTAAAAAGTACATTTTCTTACTCCCTTTTGTTCAATTGAAACTTCTAATGCTGTTCTCTTCTGGCACATAATCAAAACATTTTGAAAGAAGCTTTGTGTTAATTTTTGCATATTCATCCTTCTCTCCAAATTTAAGTGTTCCTTTTTGAAATGAAACACACATTTCCTGACTCAGTTTGCAAAGGAAGATTATATACGGGCTTGTGTAATGTTTGCTCTAAGAAGGTCTTTAGGAAGACTCATATTTTATATTTAAAAAAATTATTCTATCATTCTCCCCATCCCCTGCATAAAATTAAAATCAATGTATGAGCTACAGGAAATGTGAAAAGCTTGGGCATATATATTGTTAACATGAAGGTAATGTTTTACACAACCTGCTACAAATGATCATTTGGAGGTAAGTAAATCCTTCCCTCATTGTTAACACTGCCAGAAACTTAAGCATAAGTCTATGCTACTTGATAAGAATAATCAGCAACCATAGGAATAGCAAGAGCTAATGAGAGGTAAACACAAAATAACAGTACAATAAACTAATATAGGTTTAAAGCTTCTCTTTCTTATTTGGTAAGAGTTTTTATCTATTACTGTTTTAAAAAATATACTCACAATGGATCACAATGGATCATATTACATTCAGAAAATTAAATTGAAATAGTGTCACAAAGTGAGTTTATGCTGATAAATCTTGGAAAATTTAGAGCTCAAGGTTTTTATTATTTTCTGTCTGGTAAACATGTCTGAAACTTTAGGATCTTTGAGTAATAGATGATTTAGTAGATGTAAATATTTAGGAGCGCATATGCACTATTTTGAAGACATTGGTCAACTTGGTTCGACTTTGCAAATTATTTATTGTATAGAGAGTGGTGGTGACAAATATACATTGTGTATAAACCCCTTGTGATTGAGTGGCCAATTCAGCTGAATACATACTCAAAAATAAAATAAATTTCTGAGTTGTTAAATAGGAACCTAAATAATATATCACACAGTAAATGTCTAAAAGACACTTTGTTCATTTATGTTATGAAGTTTAAAACCTCACCTAAGCTCTAGAAAGACTCATTTTAGCAATATATTGAGCAGTAGGAATTGTGCATATGAAGACATTCTAGCACTGAAGAACTTGATGAAGTAGAAGATCCCTGAATTGAATAATGAGTAATGTATTTTATATTATAACAATTCCAATATCTCTGGAAGTATGAGTAGCTTACTTCAGTATCTACCAACTCCAGTGTCGTCTCTTTCATTTTACTTAGCTACTGTAAGGCTTGCAGTTAGTCCACAGATAATTTTAGGTCTTATGGTGCCAAATAAAGTAAAATCACAATCCAAGATGGAACACTTTGGTCATCAGGAATTCTGGTTATTTGTGTTGTTGCTGTTTTTAATTCAGAGTAATCACTTTCTGTTTCAATATTGTCACTGAAATTCTTTCTAAATAAATCAGCTTAATATCCTCACTTAGTGAGAGAGAGAATATAAATAGATGTGTACCAAATACTAAGACATATACTGAAATTATTTCTTTATAAAAATTGTCCTGATCTTAGGATCTAGAACAGTACTTTACATATAAAAAAGCTTTTTGATAAGTATGTTGAGAGAATGAATGAATTATTAAGTATTGCTTCTCCATATAAATTGAATACAAAAGAAGTTAATTATTATCCCTGTTAGTAAACTTCTAGCTAATGGTATTTTAAGGTAATTAGCTCTAAATACTCCCTACCAAAGAAAGAATGTTTTTATAACATCACACTTAGGATCACAATGCTTGCCAATTCATCAGGTTATCTGTGAAGTAAGGGATTTAGATAAGAATTTTAGGGCTCATTAACAATCTCCTATTCTAAGAATAATTAATCTTCTTATTGTGAATAATAAGCAAGCTCACAAACAAACTCTCTGAATTAATAAGAACCCTGACATGAGGTGTGTATTAATACAGTGTGTAGTAGGTAAGCCCAAGTGTTAATTGATGGAATCCTGATGGGAAACAGATTTGTTCCTGTTGAAATGATATAATCCTTAGGATAGACGATGGATGAAAGGGGAATTCCCCTTGTTAATAATGGGTAGCATTCTAAAACTGCTAATAGGTCATTTTTTTATATGGCACTTGAATGAATAGCATTGGGAAATCCCAAATGATTTCAATTAAAGTGGCCATTAGGGAAGTCAATAATTATGATAGTATTTGAGAGGCAATTCTTTTGTAATATGATATAAAGGAAGAAGAGATATCATAAAAGCCTTTGGGACTTTGAGAGTGACAAGAAATATACAACAGTGTTTATAAACGTACATGATAGGACATACTTGAACATGGCTGTATTCACTGTGACTGCACCAAAATCCCTTAATCTGGTGATCCTGGGACATGTAAGATTATAGGTGTCTGAAGTTAAGGAGTGTTTGGGGACAAAAGCAGTGCCATGGGACAAAAGTTTTCTGTGCATGCGAGAAATTGAATAATGATAATCCCATGGAAGCAGAAAGTAACATGGCAGAATTTGCTGAGATGTTTCTGTACAGAACCCATGCTTCCATCTTCTTTTTTTAAAAAATTGGAATATAATTCCTTTACAATGTTATGTTAGTTTCTGCTGTACAACAAAGTGAAT
Organism: Balaenoptera borealis; assembly: GCF_965194805.1. Classification (NCBI taxonomy): domain Eukaryota; kingdom Metazoa; phylum Chordata; class Mammalia; order Artiodactyla; family Balaenopteridae; genus Balaenoptera; species Balaenoptera borealis. Next base: position 34,677,894 of record NC_138871.1, on the reverse strand, counting down.
CAGCTATATGTATACATATATCCCCTCTGTCTTTGACCTCCCTCCCACCCCTCCCCCATCCCACCCATCTAGGTCAGCACAGAGCACCGAGCTGAGCTCCCTGTGCTATACAGCAGGTTCCCACTAGCTGACTATTTTACACATGATAGTGTATTTATGTCAGTCCTAATCTCCCAATTCATCCCACCCTTCCCTTTCCCCTCTGTGTCCACCCATCCATTCTCTATGCCTGCATCTCTATTCCTGCCCTGCAAATGGGTTCATCTGTACCACTTTTCTAAATTCTACATATATGAGTTAATATACAATATTTGTTTTTCTCTTTCTGACTTACTTCACTCTGTATGACAGACTCTAGGTCCATCCACATCTCTACAAATGACCCAATTTCGTTCCTTTTTATGGATGAATAATATTCCATTGTGTATATGTACCACATCTTCTTTATCCATTCATCTGTCAGTGGACACTTAGGTTGCTTCCATGTCCTGGCTATTGTAAATAATGCTGCAATGAAATTTGGGGTGCATGTGTCTTTTTGAATTATGGTTTTCTCAGGGTATATGCCCAGTAGTGGGATTGCTGGGTCATATGGTAGTTCTATTTTTAGTTTTTAAGGAACCTCCATACTGTTCTCCATAGTGGCTGTATCAATTTACATTCCCCCCCAACAGGGCAAGAGGGTTCCCTTTTCTCCACACCCTCTCCAGCATTTACGGTTTGTAGATTTTTTGATGATGACCATGAATACACAGTCCTCTCATTGACCTCAATGCTTTCTTTGCATTAGATTTCAGTACGTTCAGTACTCACTTCCCATTTTCTGTCTAGCTCTGTTTTTTCAGATCACAAAATGTATCTGTTTACTGCTGGTGAGAGATTATTGACAGTTTCCCTAACATTATTACTGAATTATATGGTGCTGACTAAGCATACCACCATATTTCTGACTACCAAAATCTTCCCCTTCCCAGCTAGCTCACTATGTTTTTGATCTGCTTACAAAAAAATTGCTCCTTTTTGCCAATAATCTGGACTAGAGCAAATAGATACAGCTCGTGACTCAGGAGGATAAGTTCATCATAACAACTGATCCACGTCTTTGCTGGTTTTCCTGGGGTAACTAGAGAAGTTTTATGAGAATTGTCCAAAACTTCTTATTCAGTTTTCTCATTCAGTAAGTTGCCAATGGAGGGTCCTTGTATTCTTGTATCACTTAGAAGAGACCCAGGTTCTGTTTAAAACCTGAACCAAGAGGAGAGCTTAACACTTTTAAGGTTTTATTATGCTTCTGATCACAGAGGTAATCCAAAGTCACTGCAAAACATTTTGGAAAATAAAATTATGAACACTAAAATTACCCATCAGCAATATAGAATATGTTTCCATACTTTTCACTATACATACTTAGCAGTAATGTATAAAATGATCAGCCTTCTGAAATCTAAACTAAGACTTGGTCCAATGATTTGGGTTTTTTTTGACCACTCTACCACATCACCCATCACCCTATTCAAGGTGAACTTATGCTGCTGGGGCGTGGCAACAAAAAACTCTGACCCAATTAGTCTGATTAGCCTTTTAGAAGCACAGTTTCACATTAAGTTGATGATCCAACACTCAAGGACTAGGCATCCCTTGAATGACTCAAGACCCACAAACTTACTACATGAGTATAAGTTGATATAACAGACGTAATACTAGTATCCTGTGATGCCACTATCCCATTCTCTTCCAGAAGTACTAGAATAGAGTTTTCTTTATTTCTGAGTGGAGAAAATATTCCTATATAATATCTGGGCCTATTTTTTTTAACCCAGCCTCAAACTACCAATTCATTCAGGGAAGCAGTATCAAAACTTTCAAATGTAAACAGTTTGAGGAATTTGAGTTTGGGCTAAATCAATATCCTAGAGCACATCACTGTGCTATAGAAATCCAGGTATCTTCTACTTAGTTCAATGTTATAAAATGGTTAAAGCTTCCTGGAATATGAAAGCGCAGCACCACCCAACGTGCTTGGATTATAGTTCGGCTTCACTGCATGCTTTTCAATACCTGTACCCTCTTCACAACTGCAATCCTCAGTGACTATCACCTCTTTTAACAACCTGCACTGGCATTTCATTTTAACCTTGACTGAGTCACAGTTGCTCACAAAGATGATATCAGGGTCCAACAAGCTTTGTGTTGCACAGGGACAGTTCTGACAACCACAGGAGATGCTGATTTTCTTATTAACCAGCATACAATTCTTCTACAACAGACCTGTGAAGTCTCAAAGCAGTAATCAACAATGACGGATTTTATTATCAGTAAGGGATGTGGCACTGCTTCCATGTCCACATAAATAGGTATCTAAAGCAGAAGTCCATAGAGTACTTTTAACGGTAAAGCCTTTTATTCAAGTGCAATATTATGTGGAGTTCCTCTAGTTGAAGAAGGGATGAAGGATGCAGACCACTTCCTCTGGGTTCTTCTCCTTCCTGCCCCATCGCACCCCTTGCTATAGATGCCCTGGGGGCACTTCAAGAAACTTTAGGTCTGGTCTAGCACTGCTTGAAGCTCCAGTTGACCTTCCTGACTCTACTTCAGCAGATGAATTCTGGTGAAATATTTACTATCTATAAGCAATACCTCCTCAGGTGGAATACCAAGTCTGATGGAATTATCTCTGGTTCATCTGTGTATCCCAGAAAAACAATGATACCTAGAAACCATTTGCTCCACTGTTGTTACCATCCATGGTTTTCCATCTTGGATTTTGCTCTCCTGGTGTCCTATCCCCACCTCACGTACAGCACACAACCTGCATCAGGGTGGGATCCTACTCTCCATTAAAAACCAGTTTCCTGACCCCACACTACCCTGAGTTGAATTAAACTAGACTTCTCACGGTGCCAAGCTAGACCTTAAATTCACAGTATATTTGGAGAGATTTTACCCTGAGACCCAATTGTAACATGTGTGTACATTCAAACCAATCAAAGTAGTGAAACCTGGATAAAAACAGTGCAATAACAACAGAAAGTCTTTAAGAAAAAAATTCATGGGGTATCTGAAGCCAGTTCCCTGATATTCGACCAAGATTTTGTCTTTCAGTTTCAATTTGTCAATAAACTACAATTTTTAGAACATCTTCTTGGTGCCGTTTGGTGAACTTGCGATATCAGTTGTCACTTGTTTTTTCTGAATGTTGCTACTTAGGCACAAATTGTATCTGCTGGCCATTCCCCTTTTATCTAGGACTGACCCCATACATTCCCCATCTCTGCACAGACAACTCATTAAGCTACCCCAAGCATTCAAATTACGTCATTGTGGAGCATTTCTATGATGAATGATTAGAAAAATACTTCATATTTCTACAAAAGCTGATTTCTCTTATTGCCACATATCAACAGTCCATGAAAAATGGTATGAGAAAAAAATTTATTCTTTGTCTAAGTATACTTTGAAGATAGTATCAGTATACTTCTGAAAACAGGAGGTATAGGAGGCAGTGGGGTTATGACAGATGGGGGAAGTTCTACATGGAGATGATTCAGAAAATTTTCATAAGTATGCTTTTAAGTACATTAAAGATATAGAGATAGAGATACAGGCATACATACACATAACACATATACACATAAACATATATAAAGAATATACATATATGTATATAAAATGTGCTTCTATAGTACATACATACAAAGTGCCTAACCCTAACCATACCCCTAATTCAATAAATGTTTCTTTACTTGGGTGTAGCCAGGTTGCATGTATAAATGAAATGTACTAAGTGTAAATAACAGGGCAAATTTTATTGTCCCTGAAACAGACATAAAATCAAAGACAATGTATACAAAACCTCCAAAGTGGCCCTTTTAAAAATATTAAACAAGTAACAAGAGTGAAATAGACACTCTGCTAAAGATGTATCATTCCATCCAGAACTGCATTATCTAGACAAGTGGAAACTTGTTTCTCAGTCATTGTACTCCAAATCATTTTTTTAAATGTAAGAATACTCTGTGAGGAAGACATTTTCTCATCCTTGGGTCTTAACCTGAGCATTTGGGGTTTTACACAACTTCTTTTCTTTACAAAGAACACATCCATCCTTGTTAAAAAACCACACAGAAGTTGTAAACACAGAAGTCATAAACACACACAAGAGTCATTAAATGGTTTCCTTGCTATTTCGTTTTTAAACATTTTATTCCAACTCCCTGAGGAGTCATCATTTTTGTTAATGTGGTAGATTGCAATGCTGGACATACTGTCCCCCTTGAGTTGCTGCATAAAGCTGTGAGTACCATGCATCTCAGTTTCCGAAGATTCTGTGCAAACCCCCTTCTTTCTGTTTTGGTTTGTGTGGGTTCACACCCACTGAGCTGCACTTTGAAAGAAAATCAAAGTAAAACAATTGAAACCATGAAACTTCACGTGACTTCTAACTAAGTTATTACACATCAATTTAGACTTGTTTAAAAAAATAGGCTTTTAGTTTACAACAGTTAGGGAATCTTTGAAAGAGTGTTGGATAAATTTTTGCTCTGTGTTACAGGCCAAATATAACCCGGAGTATCCTAAATGTCATTTTAGTAGCCAAAAGTTCTCACATTACTGAACAATTCAGTTCCTCTTTCTGGGTGATTATTTTCAATTGCACTCATAAGAACAAGACCATCTACTCTGGAAAATGTTTAAAAGAGTAGAAAACAAACTTATGGTTACCAGAGGGGATAGCAGGAGGTGGGGGGAGACATAAGTTAGGATTTTGGGATTAACACATACATACTACTATATATAAAATAGGTAAACAACAAGGACCTACTGTATAGCAGAGGGGACTATACTCATTATCTTGTAATAACGTATAATGGAAAATAATCTGAAAAAGAATATATATATGTATAAATGAAATCACTTTGCTATGCACTTGAAACTAGCACAACATTGTAAATTGACTCTACGTCAATTTAAAAAATTTAAAAAAAGAATAACGTCACAAATTATCACGTTATGTCTCACTTCTAAGCGTTTTGACTCACACTATGTATCCAATAAATGTTTCCTAAGTACCTGTGAAGTGCCTGGCACTGTATTAAACGGTAGACATAACAACAATGAACAGGGCACCAAACTGCCCTCAAGAAGCTTACAGTCAACTAGTAAACAGATATGTGCAATGAAGAGTGGCAGGTGCAAAGAAAACAGAAGTTATAGGACAAACTGGGAAATTTGAGGCTGGATAGTGGTAGTAGTTAAGAACAGGCAACGCTTCTCAAAATAGACTCCCTAGATTCTGGGTTTGAATCTTGACTCTGCTATTTAATAGCATTGTAATTTAAGTAAGTGACAATCTAAGGATAAGGACCCTTTATGGTAAAAAGGGACTGATAATGGTGTCTTCCTTATAGAGTTATTTTGAGGATGAAATGACAAAATCCAAAGTATAAAATATTTGGAGTATAGTAAATTCTCAATAAATGTAGGCTATTACAAATTTTAAAAGGTATTAGTTCACCAGGCAACAAGAGTGAGGTTTACCAAATGGTGCTCTCTTAGAATGCATGGAAAGGAAATCTTTCCCCAAAATCTTTTCCTACTAATCTATCTGCTGAAATTAAAGCAGTAATACTTTTAATGGAAGCAAATATCTCCAAAGCTTCTCATCTCTATACCGTCTGTTCACAAATAGCTTGAGTAGGTGCTAAAGACAAGTTGCTGCTGGGTGAGGATATTTCACCAAGTTATTGACAACAACTTGTGGAATATTATCAACAAAACTGCAAAAGGAGAATTAAAACAATGATTTTGGAACAAAACTAGAAATAAAGGTGTCAAGTGATCTGGTTTTTGTTTTTTGTTTTTTTTTTAAATTTTATTTATTTATTTTATTTTTGGCCGTGTTGGGTCTTCGTTTCTGTGCGAGGGCTTTCTCTAGTTGCGGCAAGTGGGGGCCAGTCTTCATCGCGGTGCGCGGGCCTCTCACTATCGCGGCCTCTCTTGTTGTGGAGCACAGGCTCCAGATGCGCAGGCTCAGTAGTTGTGGTTCACGGGCCTAGTTGCTCCGCGGCATGTGGGATCCTCCCAGACCAGGGCTCGAACCTGTGTCCCCTGCACTGGCAGGCAGATTCTCAACCACTGTGCCACCAGGGAAGCCCAAGTGATCTGGTTTTATATTGTGTGCCAAACATGGTAGGAAATAGCTCTCAGGAGGAAAATGTAGCCTTTTTTGAAGAGAACATACCAATATAATTTCAAAAACCTTACAAAAGTTTATAGTTTTGACCCAGTAATTTCTCTTTGCCATCTATTTTAAACAAAAAATTTGAAATGCAGAAAAAGATTTAGGTGAAAAGATGCTCACCGCAGTATCATTTATAATGGAAAAAGTGTTATCAGAGTGACAAAGTCAATTGTGGTCTAAGAAATTTTTAATTATAAAAGAAAATGTTCACATTAAAATGTAAAACGAAGAAAGCACAATAAGATCTCAATTATATAAAATCTATAAAAAGAAAGACTAGAAGGAAATAAGTCAAAATGTTAATAATGATTTCCTCTGGCTGGTGGGAAGAGAGGTCATCTTTTATTGTTCTTTTTTCTTTTTCATACTTTCAACATTGTTATAAAGAACATACATTACTTTCAGAATCAGGCAAATAAAAAATTAAAGGAGGAAAACTACACTGTAGTTCTATGAAATTCCTCGGTGGAGGAATGTTCAAAGGAAGAATTTTAAGTGAGGTTTCTCTTTGGCCATCCATCTCTATCCATCAAACTGTCATCTGTGGCCTTTTACATCCTTTCTTTGCTCTGAGTCATGTAAAATCATTTGCTTTCCCGACAATGCATCCACTGTGTGGTGCCATCTTTTTTACATTTACTCATATCCTCATGTGCTGGCCTGGGAGGCTCTGAAAAATCTGTCCCTTGAGCATGGAATGCCTTTTCCAGCAGAGACTAGAGATAGTAAACAATTACTGGCCAGAGTCTTTACTGGGAAAATGGTGCTCCTTCTTTGGTAGCTGTTAATAAACTCTTGCTCAATTTCACCACTGAAAGTTATTCTTGTGTTTTCTTTTTCTTCTTTCTGTCATGGTTAATAGAGAGCCTTCTCCTTGGCCATATTTGAATTTTATGCATAAATGCATAGATGCTGAAATTTAGCCCTAGGCCTTCAGCAAACTCCATATGTCAGCTTTCTGTTTCAATGCTATATGCAGCTCAGGTAGAATACGTGCTGTCAAATTGCATGTGGCCTGAAGAAGAATCACTGGATTGTTTGGTCTTGCTTTACTGGGTTTTCTTTTTATGCTAATAAACCTGCACTGCTGACTACAATAGCCACAAAGTAAAGTGAGATGGTAAATGCAATGAAAAATGCAAACTGGAAGCATAACTGAAGTTTCAAAGTAGAAAACACAGTTCAGACCTTCAAGACTATAGTTTCACTGTCCAATATGGTAGCCACTAGCAACATGAGGCTATTGAACATTTGAAGGGCAGGCACTCCAATTTGAGACATACTGTAAGTGTAAAATACACACCAGATTTCAAAGACCAAAAAAAGAAAAAAAAACGTAAAATATCTCAATAATTTTGTATATTAATTACATATTGAAATGACAGTATTTTGGAGCTATTAGCTTAAATGAAATATATTATTAAAATTAATTTTAGTTTTCTTTTTTAATGTGACTGTAGAAAATTTAAATTATATATGTTGATTGCATCTGTACAATTATATTTCTCACATTATATTTCTACTTAAATTGTCACTCACATGAAAATTAAATGACCAAACAAAAATAATAAACAATACTGAAAAACACATCTGAGAAATGTTAAAAGGCATATGTAGTACATTTATAAATTAGCAACAAAGATTGTAAATATCATCAGTTAAGAAGAAGAGATGACCATGGACCAGGTGAAGACAGGCCTTGGAAAATATGTCCGGACATTCACCATGGTCCTTCAGCTTAATGGCTCAATTGACTCTAGTGATTGTTTGATCTTGGTTCCACCAGTTATGTTTTAGTCTAATTCTTAACTTTTTAAACATTAACTCGATGTCTTGGACTTCTATTCTACACTATGATGCTGTCTGTCTGACTCATTTCTAAATTGAAGTGCATATATAAAAAAAATTGAATCACTTCAGTGATTTTAAATCACTCTTCAATGTGCAAATCAATTTAAAATTACTGGAGTGCTTCCAATTTTTATTAGTCCTTGAATTTGGAAGTGATCTAGGTTTTTCTGGGTATGTGCAATGCACTGTGACTTAAAATTATTGAGCTCCCCACCCCCCATTATTTTTAAGAAACTGATTCCACTTTGCAATGGAAACCATCAGGAGGGTAAGGCATGGAAATGGTATGGATAACGAAAAACACAGGGGGAAAATAGCTTCCATTTAATAACGAGAACTATACTTTGTAATTAGATAGTGTCTTGCCCAAGGATCTCTAAAGTACTTTATAAACATTAGCTCATTCATCATGAAGACATCTTACAGGGGGACATATCTCCAGTGTGGGAGGGCAGTGGTAGGGATGGGTAAAGCCATTTAGATTGGCTTCAAACACTGCATTGGGTAACTTGAATTATGTGAGAGTTATGCCTAGGACACCTATTTTTGGTGCTGCTTTTTTCTCTTTTTGCAAGGAAAAAGAGGAAATGTTATACTGTCTGATCCATTTGCAAATGTCATAAAAAAATTAACCTGGCAATGCAGAATCTACTAAATAAATTGCTTATCCCAAATAAACTCCAGAAGCAAACATAAAGTTATTGGTTTCCTAATCTAATTACTTTAGTTAAACTTTTGGAAGAAAATACATAAACCTTTTCACCATTTTCTTTCAAGCGCATTTCTTTCTGTTTGGCATCTACTAAATCCACTGAACCTAAAACATTTACCTGTAAGATGATTTATCTGAGAATTTTCAAATCATAGACTTTTCCTGTGCTCTGGTTATCTAAGCAGTTTGAATCAACATGGGGGTCTAGGAAAACCTTTATTGTAAGAGTGACTTAATTCAAGACCAAGAATAAGAAATTCTGTTTTTTTTTAATGTAGACTAAGAAACAGTTGTCTTCACTGTTACGAACAGATTATTTAGACTTAACTATGACATGAGCTCAATGGTAGGCATTGAAAACAGTCATAGTGAATCTGATGAAATGAAGGCCGCAATCAGTCAGGCTCATTTAGAAGGGAAGATTTCAAGTGGGCTCACAATATGATAACATACTAGAAGGGCTTTGTATAATGTGTATCCACAAGATCTGAATAATATTCCCTATAAAACATTGTGCGCTGTGATGAAAAACTCACTCACCTAACAGGATCTAGTCCACTAGTAATATATCTGACATTGTAATACTAGGACTTATCCAGTAGCATTGATTGAGTCCTTAACAAAGGATATGTGTTCTTTATCTGTTATAAACAAACAACAAGGACCATTAGTAAGGGGAAGAAAAGATGTACTTAAGGGCCCACTCCTACAAAAGGCTGGGAGAAATTTTTAAAAACTAGGTCAAATGAAGTGACCGCTATAGAAATGACAGAATAATTGCCCAAAATTGCTTGCCTTAGACCACTGGGAAAACATATCACATTTATGGACATAAAGTGTTAGTTTCAGCTCAGGCAAAGAATCACAGTTTGTTCTCTTAAATTTACAGTGGTAGAAACCCAGAGCCATACCTCTTCCACCCAATTCAATAATACTTTAGAGCAAAACCTAACATGAAATACGTGTGTGTGTGTTGTTGTTGGAGGTTTTTTTTTTTAAATCCCATTTTAAACAGTATGATCTAAAAGGCGGAAATAGAATTTACAGTAATGCTAAGGATTAAAAGGAATAAGCCTCTTGTTTAGAAAATTAACTAATCAATATGCCAAGCTTATTTTTAAAAATGCTTTAACTTTTTTTAAATACAGCATGTCCACTCCAGCTTCCTGTATTTGACTCTGATAATAAAACTTTCAGTATGACTAATGCAGTTTAGCTAAACAAATTAGAGAACTGCACAGTTTATGCTGAGGAGAAAGTTTCCATTAGCCATTGTGATGCTCTCTGCCTGGTCGGCGGGTAATGACAGTGAACCAAGCTGAGGAAGTGAGGCTTGCCTTTTCTGATGGGAAGATAGGAAGTAGTGGGCAAAGACTGCCTTGGTTTCTCCAAACAGAGACTATAAACTGCTTTGCGATAAGAGAATAAGAGAGAAATAGAGATGAGCATCTATCCATTTTCTTGGTTACAAAGTTCCTCCCAGTGCTTGTTAACAGAGCACAAGTTGAATGTCAAATGGAACCAAGGGAAGCAACTGAGAGACACTCAGAAGAACTCGCTTTCCTGGCCTCTCCATTGCCCTTCTGGACCTCTGTAGGTCTCAGCCTACATGCTATGGGGTATGTTATGAGTTGAGTTGTGTACCCACACCCACAAGGAAAAGATGATGAATCCCTAACCCTCAGTACCTCCAAATGTGAATTTATTTGGAAACAAGTTCATTGCAGATGTAAGTAGTTAAGATAAGGAGATACTGGAGTAGGATGGGTTTTTGATCTAATATGATTGTTGTCTTTATGAGAAGAGGAAAGGTGATGTGAAGACAGATACACAGGGAAGAAGGTCATATGACAGCAGAGGCAGAGATTGGAGTGATGTAGCTACAAGACAAGGAACAACAAGAATGGCCAACTGCCACCAAAAGCTAGGAAGAGGCAAGGAAGGATTCTTCCTGTGGGCTTCAGAAGGAGCGTGGATTGCTAACAACTTGATTTTGGATTTCCAGCCTCCAGAACTGTGAGATAAGAGAAGACTTTTCCATTGTTTTAACTACACAGTCTGCAGTACTTTGTTATAGTAACCCTACAAAGCTAACCCAGGATATAGGGAGTCATGCAATTTTCGGGAAGTTGCCAGATGTCAGAGAGGCAGAGTAAGAGTAGCTATGACTGAACTAGAAATGAGATCTGAGTTCTAGTTATCATCTTGCCAATAAACTAGCTTTGAGACCCTTGCCAAATTAGTTTCCTTTTCCAGTTTCTGGAAAATACCATCTCTGTCAACCCTTCTAGTCCTGTTTTTGGCTCTATGAGTCCCAAACTGCAATAGATCACATTTGGGGACAGGCAAGAAAGTCTGGGAGTGGGGGAAACCAGGTCAAGTTCTTAGCTCCATGTCAAGGGGGCAGAACGGAAGTATGAGGAGGAGGATGTAAAGGAATTTAGCGACTAAAAGGTGAAGATAAAAGCATAATCACAGGGAAGAACTATAGGAATCTGGGCATATAATCACAGAGAAGAGATTTTCACTACTTTTTATTCATAGCCCCAAATTTAATTCTTTAAAGAGAATTTTGTCTGTTTGGGGCTCCAAAAGACTTTATGATTCTGTCTATTGGACCTAACATTCTGGTACAAAACAGTAACATTTCATAGTAACTCATATTTTCATTTAGAAAATCCAGGGTCCCTCGACAGGTCTGGTGTTTCTCACATTTAAGCTATCCTTAACCAGGTCATTTATAGCACAGTCACAGTTTCAACCTTTTCCAGCATCCCCAAATCAGAGTGTGTATTTGTCCCCAGGGTCATTTATTCATGATTCTCTGTCCTTCAAGCTGAAGCGAGAAAAGAAGGTGTCTGCTGTCCTCCCACCATCACACATGCAGACAGAGACTCCCGGTGTTTCCCAGTCACTCTCTGGATGGAAGAGAAAACAACCTTGAGATCTTGGGTCCCTTAGCTGAGTCAGAATGAGTCAGAATGAGTCAAATTCATCAATTTGGCAAACTACAATTTGGAAAAGGAAGACTTCGCTCAAGGTGTAGTTTCTATTAAGATTTCTAGAGGTTGTTCTAAGGTTTGAGACTATGACTATTCTTACAGCTTCACAGAGCAGTAGACATGTTGAGATATAATTTGGCCAGCAAAATGGAGACTTTGCAACTTTCAGAAAGGGGGCCAGCCTACCAGCAAGTCCAGCTCCTCTCATAGTTGACAAATGCAGCTTAAATGGATAGTAAATTTCATCTACTTCTACTTCATTTTTACAGAGGAAGAAACTTAGATCCAGAGAGGTTATTCCTTGCTCAAGAACATATATTTAATACATTGATTAACTATGAACTGTTTCTCCATATTTTTTATGCTAAAATCTTTCTTTTTTCTTTTCTACCTAAATAAACATTTTAGAAACATTTGAGGTTCTGTTAATTATAAACATGAAGCATTTTTTTCCAAAATACAAAACTTAGAATAGAATTTCTGTAAATTCTAACTGAATAAATGAATAGAGGAATAAATAATTGAAGAAGAGAAAGATGACTTTTGCTACTAACTACAAATTCATTACTAGCTACATTTTTTAATGTTTCTAAGTCATTTCCTATTCCCTCATTCTTACATTTGACCCTTTCTCACATTCCATCCAATTCCACTAAAATTTCATCCCCCTGAGATCGTTACATTTCACTGAAATACTCTGTCCATGTGATTTAAATCACTCTATGTCTTATGAAATGGAAATAAGATTTTATTTTTGCTACTCTTCAAATAGTCCACAGAGGCGCTAAATTAATTCGGATTATCATCTTTGGAGACATTTGACCTTGTTTTTGTACTTAACCCATTATTATAGTATTCATTTTTAAAATGATAATTATAATCACATCTGCTTAGGCTTCTCCTTCTCACCTCTACTAAGAGAAATGTAGATTTTTTTTCCCTTTGGAATTCTGATGCTATAAGATACTGTAATACTTCCCACATTAATAAGAAATGGAAAACAAAAAAAAGCAAGTAGAAGCACGTCTTACTACTGACTGGTTTTCAAAAGTTATGGCTGGGCTTCCCTGGTGGCGCAGTGGTTGAGAATCTGCCTGCCAATGCAGGGGACACGGGTTCGAGCCCTGGTCTGGGAAGATCCCACATGCCACGGAGCAACTGGGCCCGTGAGCCACAACTACTGAGCCTGCGCGTCTGGAGCCTGTGCTCCGCAACAAGAGAGGCCGTGATAGTGAGAGGCCCGCGCACCGCGATGAAGAGTGGCCCCCGCTTGCCGCAACTAGAGAAAGCCCTCGCACAGAAACAAAGACCCAACACAGCCAAAAATAAATAAATAAATAAATAAATAAATAAATAAATAAAAGTTATGGCTGAGTGTGGTTAACAACCATGTTATTTATTTTATTTGGATTTCAAAAAAAAAATGTACTATTGATTTTTTTCCCACCTATGTAATGTAAACTGTCTACACTATCAAGATTTTTCTAAAATATGGACAAACATCATAGTCTTAAAAACTATAAAGAAATATTTTTTTATTAGTTATAATTCATTTATTTGGTTTTTTTTTTAAAGTGAGAATATTTACACTAAGGGGTAAGTTTTCATTATTTTCAATTACCAAAATCTGTAGCCATTCCTGGCTTCTGGGAACCTTATACAATTAAGAGCCAATGCAGGTCTCCCATGGCTCTAATGTCATTTGCAAAAGTTACTAGAGAGTCAGAGGCATCAAGTAATCTCTTGAAAGAAGGAATTCTCAAAGGGAGACTCATAGGACAATAGTTGAGTCTTAGTGCCCCGTGGAAAAAATTACCAAAGGGAAGTCATTTTTATGAAGCTGAAAAACATTGTTTTATAGTAGGCATTTTCTGTACATAAAACAACTAAAAGAATTATTTTAAATTATTAAGGAAGACAACTTAGGTGATACAAACAAACTTTATTTAACACATCATGAAGTGGACAGTCTCCTGAGAATTGAAAAAAGGGGCAGAAGTCAGGAAGCTTTTCTAGGATAAAGAACAAAGAATAAGCTAGAGAAACAAAATATCTGATTGGCTGGGGCCACCTAGTCAACCTTGTTTGGGGTGAGAAGGGACAAAGAGATAAGTATAGAGCCCAGAGTTGGCTCGGCATTTGGAGATTGGCTGATTGGATATTTTGCATTTCTGGTCCAGAGGAGCATTTATAGGGACATATAAGTTATCTAAGGTTCAGTTTGCCAACTTGGCACCCATAAGCAGAAGTAGCTCCAATTTGGCCTAGAAATTCATTTCAACAGAATAATTGATGCATTTTTGCATTATCTCATATTCTCATAACATAGACTGTAAAAAAAAGATTTGCTGATATATTTGGCATGTTAAGTTTGAAAAAAACTGATAAACTGAACAAGTGTTTGAAAATAGGCTTGCACTCAATGTAGTGTAATATCATCACTATAAGATAATAAAGATCTAATGAAACCATAGTCAAAATTTATAGGGACTTCCCTGGTGGCTCAGTGGTTAAGAATCTGCCTACCAATGCAAGGAACACGGGCTCGATCCCTGCTCCAGGAAGATCCCACGTGCCGCGAGCAACTAAGCCCGTGTGCTACAACTACTGAGCCTGTGCTCTAGAGCCCTAGAGCCACAACTACTGAAGCCCGCGCGCCTAGAGCCCGTGCTCTGCAGCAAGAGAAGCCACCACAATGAGAAGCCCATGCACCGCAATCAAGAGTAGCCCCTGCTCCCGGCAACTAGAGAAAGCCCACGCACAGCAATGAAGACCCAACACAGCCAAAAATAAGTAAATAAAAAACAAATAAATTTATAAAACGGAATAGGTCTAGTCTCTCTAAATCAACCCGTGGGAAAATTTTATCCCTCTTTCTAACCAAAGTCAATTAACATGAGGACTTGGCTATGGTCCATAGCGTAGTTAATGCATACCTCCCCACTCTAGAACACTGAGGAACTCAAATTTGTCAAACAGTATTCAAGTTTCTCTTTTGTTTGATTCTTGATGTGCCTACTATTTACATGAACCACGAGTTCTCTCAGAGGTCAAATTTCACATTTTCATGTAGAGAAATCAGAAAAACATACTTTGGAGAGACATTACACATCACAGGTCTCTTTTCAAAAGCAATTCTTCAAGTACCCATGAATTAACTACAGTGATTCTATGAGGAATGTCAAAAGTTCCTTCCTGGAGCCCTGCAGTGATAAAGAAATGCATTTAAAGAATGTGTTAAAACTTACATCAACGCAGTGTTTTTCAGATGTTAAAATGAGATTTCCATGATTCTTCCTTGCATAATTTACTACAATTGCTCTAGTACTCTTATACACTATAAATAAGAATGTATTATAATTCATTATACCCAACAATTGAACTGCAAGACTATAAATGCCAATTTTATATTTAACATCAAATAATGTATGTTTTGTATGGATCACGTGGCATGGTTTTGGCTGTCCCAGAAGATTTTACAGGACCAAGACAACAATTCATCTCTCTCTCAGGAATTTGTGTACTGTGCTATTAACTAACTAATCTAATAAAACAGAATGTTGTGAGCTTTTCTCTTAGATTCATTCAAAAAAGTTACTTAGAGTAACTCACTTTGGACTCTGTGCCAGGAGCCCAGCTCAGTTCTTTCCCAAATGGCTTATAAACACCAATAGAAACAGAAAACTGCTGACACTGGCAACACTTCCAGGAATTATCTTAAGACATACAGTACCAGGAAGGGTTAATATTTGAAAGTAAAAGCTTTCATGCCAATAGCAAGACCACTCTGTGTACGCTGCTGGGTCAGCACTATAATTAAGAAAATTGCCTCTAGCGTGCTTGTTGGGTAATGCTATTATCATCTTTTTTTCTTCCTTTTAACAAGAGTAAACTAGCTGGAGATGTCCGCATTTATTCTTCTTGCTCCCACTAACTCCTGATCCCGCCAAGGCCAGGCTAGTCTAGCATTTAAATGACTAAATGAATTAATTACTTTATCATCAGTTCACGCTGAAGTCTTTTACATATTTTTCTTGACCTGTAACCCACAGAATATTATTTTGACAGCTATCATTAATGCAGTGTCCTGAGTAACCACACGTGGACTAAGATGGATGGCGAAAGAACTGAGGAGTTGAAAGAAATGGACACCCGCTCTCATCTTCCTCTTGATTAAATCAAAACCACCCAAAGCTATTGCACACAGAGTGTCCTGTGGCAGTGTCAGGACATATGAACTGAGATTTTAGTTAGAAATTCCATTCAAAAAGAGGAAAAGAATCCAACCACAAGAACAAGTAAACAACACAAACTGAATATCTAAAACTCTATAAATTTGATAAATTATGACTATTCAAGTATGAAATTAGATGAATCAATATGCAGTTAGAATTTAAATACTCTGTAGTGCTCCAATGAAGAGGAACCTTGCTCGTGAATTTAACAAAGAGTATTCCAATGTCAAGAGACATAAGCTAAAATGATGCAGTCAGCTTCAAGAGTTTTGCTGTACATTTTTGGGTACAGGCTCTCACATGAAAAGCCATGTTGGTCTACTGTCATCATTTATATGGAAACCATGGTCTGTGGTTGCTTTATAATTGTGAAGTCATTACCAGCTTTGGACCCACACAGTTTAATTGCCTCTCTCTGTCAGGAAATGACTATAACTGAATTCAGTGACTTAATTTACACTAAAGGAAAGGCATCTAGTGAGCATGGCGGTGAGAACACCCCAGAACACAGTAAGCTTCAAATATGATAAAGAAGTGGGCCAGTATGTTAAATTTTGATAAGATAGAAGTACATACCCAACTGCAGAGCCTCCAGTGGTAAGAGTAAAATTGATGGGGAAGGATGTATGGTATTGATAAGAAACAGTTAAAACTGGGATATTAATTTTTACTCAGACATGTTGTCATGCAATAAAACAAATTAAGAATAATTATCTTGCAATTGGGAGACAGGAGGAAGAAAACATAAAATACCATATACCATACTCAGGGAATGAGATCTCCTGAATAGAAAAACTATGGTGGTGGTGGGGGGGAGATAAATTAGAAAGTTGGAATTAACATATACACCCTACTATATATAAAAATAGATAATCAACAAGGATCTACTGTGTAGCACAGGGAAATCTACTCAATAATCTGTAATAACCTATATGGGAAAAGAATCTGAAAAAGAATAGATATGTGTATATGTATACCTATACACACAGTTCAGGTGTACAATTTGCTGTACACCTGAAACTAACACAACATTGTAAATCAACTATAGTCCAATATAAAATAAAAAAAAATTTTTAATGCTATATTCACATATGTAGAGGGGAAAAAAAGAAAAAAACTAGGGGGCAGACACCTCCTATATGGATTTCTTTTTCTAACATTTTTAAGACTCTAGCAATGTAATGTTTCCCAATTCCTCCCATAATTCAAGTACAGACATGAAACGAAAATTTATTTATGGATGGTTGTAGAATCACTGTCTATGAAGTTCTTTTAAAACTTATAGATAAGAATTCATCCAAGATGATCTGGTTATATTTCCTAAAACTTTGGAAAATAGACAAAATTGGCTCTTGAGAAAGCATCTAGTTATCTAATTATTCTATACTTCTAAAACACCTTCTTTGGAAAACACTGTAAAATAGGAAATATTTAAGTTAATTGGAAGTTTACATCTATTTACTGATTCTAAGGAGGAAACTGCTAAACATGAAAGTCTCAAGAATACTCACCCCCCATTTTCAGAAACTTTCTTAACAATTAGTCAGATGAAGAGAGACATTATCTTATTTATTTATTCATTTTTGGCCATGCTGTGTGGCTTGTGGGATCTCAGTTCCCCAACCAGGGATTGAACCTGGGCCCTCAGCAGTGAAAGCGCCAACTCCTAACCACCATACCGCCAGGAGATTCCCAAGACGTTATCTTATTTTTTATTTATTTATTTGTTTTAACGAATCATCTCTTCTATTTTATTTTCATTTCTTTTAACATTTTTATGGGAGTATAATTGCTTTACAATGGTGTGTTTGTTTCTGCTTTATAACAAAGTGAATCAGCTATACATATACATATATCCCCATATCTCATCCTTCTTGCGTCTCCCTCCCATCCTCCCATCCTCCCTCTCCCACCCTTCTAGGTGGTCACAAAACACAGAGCTGATCTCCCTGTGCTATGAGGCTGCTTCCCACTATCTATCTATTTTACATTTGGTAGTATATATAAGCCGAGACATTATCTTATAATGGCCACACTTTTTTCAGTTCTTGACAATAGCCTCTCACATCTGGCAAATCTCTCAACCAGCAAAAAAAAAAAAAAAAAAGAAAACCCACTAATGGACACCCTCCATGGTCTGAATTCTGGATAGTTACTGGGGTATAGTATTACTTTTTTTATTTTATTTTATTTGAACACGTAGAGGCCACTGTAGGTTTATTAATTGGCCTAATTTCTTTCTTTTTTAACTTTTTATTTTATATCGGGGTATAGCCGATTAAAAATGTTGTGATAGTTTCAGGTGCACAGCAAAGGGACTCAGCCATACATGTATACATTCTCCCCCAGACTCCCCTCCCATCCAGGCTGCCACGTAACATTGTACTGTATAACACATTCCCTGTGCTGTACAGTAGGTCCTTGTTGGTTATCAATTTTAAATATAGCAGTGTGTACTTTTTTTAATCTCAAAGAGCTCGCTTTTAA
The DNA here is from genome assembly GCF_965194805.1 of Balaenoptera borealis. Lineage (NCBI taxonomy): Eukaryota > Metazoa > Chordata > Mammalia > Artiodactyla > Balaenopteridae > Balaenoptera > Balaenoptera borealis. The sequence continues at coordinate 34,659,366 of NC_138871.1, read as the reverse complement.
TGAGAAAAGAGAGATAGTGCTTCCTTGACTCCTTTTCATTGTTAGGTGAAGAGATGAGTAAAGAAGTAAATAAAGCTAGGTTATCTTTCAGAGGCTGTTAACTGAGATAAGTTCCAACAAAATACAAAAATTCAGCTCTGTGGACTATAGAGCACTAAACAATCAGGTATAATCCTTGTTTGGCTCTTTTGACCTTGCACAGCTGCAACTTCATCGGCTCATTGAATCTCTTCTATACGTTCACTTAAACAAGTAAATTTTATTGAGCTCTCAGATACACTATCTCTATAGATTTAAGAGAGACAATGAGCTCTTAGAAGAGATTATAAGGGAAAAAAATCCATTGATATATATATTTTAGTCACTTTAAGAGATCCTTCTGTGGTCTAACCAGGAAAGGTAAACTGACAAAAAAGCTTTGGGATCAACTTTTCAGCATAAGAGTATCTTAGTAAGATATTCAGTAAGACTTAAACAAGAAATACTATTTTTTAAGAAAATAAATATCTAGACTGAAGCAACTCTTTTCTGTATCTTTGTAACTTTTGCCAAAATACTTAAAAAATAGAATTTATGAGAAACATATAAACTAAGGCTATTTTGCTGCAAAGCAATATGATGATGATAATGATGATATGCTCTAAAAAGCCAGGTTAGTCCACAAATTTTTAAACTCTACAGAGGGCAAAAATTAAATCTGTATTAGTTTGCTAGGGCTGCCATAACAAAGAACCACAGATTGGGTGGCTTAGCCAACAGAAATTTATTTTTTTCTAGTTCTGGAGGCTGGAAGGCCAAGATCAATGTGTTAGTACGGTTGGAGTCTACTAAGCCCTCTCTCCTTAGCTTGTAAATGGCTGTCTTCTGGTGTCTTTACGTGGGCTTTCTCTGTATGTGTCTGTGTCCTAATCTTTTCTTGTAAGGACACCAGTCACGTTGGGTTATGGCCCACCCGGATGACCTCATTTAACCTTAATTACACCTCTTTAAAGATCCTATCTCCAAATATGTCACATTTTGTGGTATGAGGAGTTAGAACTACATGTGAATTGAGCTTGGGGGGGGGGGGTGGGACACAACTCAGCCCATAAGGTGGTTTAAGCTGTAGCATAAGTTTGGGGATTATAAATATTAGAAACATACTTGTATTTAAGAAATAAAAAAGAAAACTTTTTTAGGTACAGAGTGATTCAACTTTAAAACAAACAATTAAAAAATCTGCTTTCAATAACTTATTATTTGCTTTTGTAATTTAACACGTGTTCATTCTCGTTCAAAACAATGTGCTTTCAATGAAAGAATCAGGTTACTTTTTACTCATTCCTCATTAACGGGTTCTGGGTACAATGGCAACCTGAAGTGTTCACTGAGATCCTCGTTCTCCTCGCCATCTTCATCACTATCATCCTCCTCCTCCTCACCAACAAACTAACATTTATTAAGCACTTCTTCGTGTTACACAATTGTGCTACACACACCACAAGCACTATTTTGTTTAATCCCTGTAATAATTTTATGAGCTAAGTACAAGTACTATTACCTATTATAAATAAGAAAACTAAGACTTAGGGAGTTAAATTATTTCATGAACACCTAAAATGAATAAACGAGGGACACTTGATTTGTATTCATTTATGTCTGAGTCTGGAATCTCTACATAGCACTACTTTTTTTTTTTTTTTTTTTTTGTTTTATTTATTTTTGACTGTGTTGGGTCTTCGTTTCTGTGCGAGGGCTTTCTCTAGTTGCGGCAAGTGGGGGACCACTCTTCATCGCGGTGCGCGGGCCTCTCACTATAGTGGCCTCTCTTGTTTCGGAGCACAGGCTCCAGACGCGCAGGCTCAGTAATTGTGGCTCACAGGCCCAGCCGCTCCACAGCATGTGGGATCCTCCCAGACCAGGGCTCGAACCCGTGTCCCCTGCATTGGCAGGCAGATTCTCAACCACTGCGCTACCAGGGAAGCCCCAGCACTACTTTTAATGACTGACATAATAGACACTTTATATGATATAGGAAAATCTATATCAGCAGTCAGAACCAGGGATATGGTACACAAACAGCAGAAACGTCTAAGAATTCTGCAAGATATAGACCACACTGAAGTAAATCCAGTTCTGACCTGTACGGGAAAGAGCATATGGCCTACGAAAAGGGAGGAAGAAATTCAGACAGAAGAATATTCTCAATATTTCCTGGAATATGGTGAGCTGGAGGCAAAGGATAATCCAGCAATGAGCAAGGAGCTTGCCAATGGTGTTTGCTCCCAGCCCAAATCACCTCATCCCTGATGACCAAATGATGAGGGAGACGAAAAAGGAAATCAGGGAAGACAGCTTCGTAAAAAGAGGGAGAAAACAGGAAATGATATAAAAGCAGACTAAAATTGCAAAATACTAAAATTGGCATGAATGGATTAAAATCTCCAAAGATTCGAACCTGGCATCAAAACCCAAAATCCAACTGTAGACTCTTTCAAGTAAAAAGAAAAAATGGCACCAATTCAATGCCCCAAATAGGAGACTGTTTAAAAATATGTTATTATATAGTCAATGGAATGCCAAGCAACTATTAAAAATTACAATCTACCAGATAATTTAGAGATATTGAAATACTTCAAGATAAGATTTTTTAGGTGAAGCATTGATTACAAAAGATATTTTGATACAGTAGGATCCTAAATTTGTAAATAAAGTGTTACTATGTCTATTAACACAGAAAAAAGAAAATATGTGCCACTGTAGTGTTGCCTATTCTTGTAGTACTGGGGAAAATCTTTGTTCTTAATTTGTGGCTTATATTTTATAAATTTTCTATAAAAACACATAATTTGTAATAAAAATCACATTATTTTCAAAAAAAAAAAGAGGAGAAAATTGCAGGCAGTTCACAACAAAAAGGCATCTAAAAACTAGATGAGGCAACTTGCTAAGAATAAGGCAAGTACACTAGAAACTGGAAGAGTTATGACAGTCTGTTCAAGGAAAAGACAGTAGAACAGGGAGAATACCAGCTCTTCTGAGGTGCCAGAAACAGCAGAGGTGGTTAATTCAGGCTGTGTATCTTGAGTGTCTTAGTAAATAAGCAGTGTGTCCCACTAATGTGGTACTGGAAAGTGTAAGGATTTACTCAAATAGAGTTGAGAATGGGTTGAGAAAGGCTATTACTCTAAACCAAAGTCTCTCAGCTCTTGGCAGGACAAAATCAACTACAGAACTATGTAAAAATAATGATTCCCTCAGTCCATCTCAAACCAATTAAATCGGACTCTCTGTGATGAGAACCACTGTTTTTGTTTTGTTTTTCTTAAGTTCTGCAGATGAATCTGATGTGCAGCCATGATTGAGGACAACAGTCTAACTCAAAACAATCATCTAGTTAATTAGAGAGAGTACGTGTACTTTTATCCTTAATACATTCCTGGTCAAGAATTTCCTACTAAAAATTGTCAAATACATATGTTTTAATGTGAATTATCACACGATGAGAAGTTTTTGTCTTTCTTTACCATAAATAGCAAGCTCCTATCCAATGCCTTCATCAACGACTTATAATCATATAAAAATTAAGTAGATCACACGTACTCTTTAGATGTGACCAAGAGAAGGAAATAAATAGACCTTAGAGGAAGGGGTGACCTCCAGCCCTCAAACAGATTTGTATTCTTCTCTGTGCCCGCAAAGCTCCTGTCAATTTCCCTGTTTTATTGTGTCCTTGTGTACATATCTCTCCTCCTCAACCCTGTACTCTTAGCATATCTTTTTATCATCAGCATCTGGTATACAGTAGATGCTTAATAAATGTTTGTGGATTGGACAGAGAGATGAAGAGCCAGGCATTATTATTATTTCTATTATATTCCTTTTAGTTCTATGAGTCTAGAATTCTACGGTAACTATTCTCAGTCTTGCAAAACTACCTCATTTTCCATCTACACTTTTATAATGCTGTTGGTTAATAACCAACTTCCCTGGTTATTTGTAAAAGCTGTAAACAATTCTGGAATATGTTGTACTGTTGTCCTCAAATGGGCATAAGGATTTTAAGGGTTATCAGTGGCATTTATCAGTGCACATCATAAGCCATATTGCTTTTTATTTGCTTCAGAATTCATTTGACTTAATGAGCACCAAGTTATTTGTGCATGTTGGGGGAGGGGTGGATTGGGAGTTTGGGATTAGCGGATGCAAACTATTATATAGCAAATGGTAAACAACAAGGTCTTACTGTATAGCCCAGGGAATTATATTCAATATCCTGTGATAAACCATAATGGGACAGAATATTTTAAAAAAGAAGGTATACATTAAAAAAAGTTATTTGTGCGTGTTGAACTATACTGTTTGGGAGTAAAAATAACTGTGGTAAACAAATATAACACCTTCAGGTAGGTGACCCATAGATTATATGGTTTGGACTTCCTCAATTAAAAAAAAAAAAATCTGGAGACAAATGGCTTAAGTACAGACAAATTCAGTGTGTTCTGGGGTTGACCATGACCATACTTCCTTAAAACCATCCATCCTCAAGGATGTCAGCTGAAGTTCAAACATTTGAGAACCTTTGCGGGTTAAGCTAATTCCATGAAACTTTAAAATTCAAGATATGGTGCAATCCGTGTGCCAGGTGGACAGTGGATCATTTTACACCAGGAGTCAAGGATTAGAAAATTTCAGGGGTGAGGAAGGATGTGCTGTCCCAGCAAACATCTGCAATCTTTACTTATATATACTACACAATGCTGGTTTAATGTACTGGTTATTAGAAAGAGCAAGCGCTGTTTTTGTTTGTTTGTTTGTTTTAACCATAGTAATTGTGATTAATCATTATAATAAGAAAACATGAAATAAATTTTAAAGGATGCTGCATGACCTGCCTGTCTAAATAGGGTATTTTAGTACTAGACTTAAAATACTTGTCAGAGAACGTTCTGTGCTTGTCCTATTGCAAATAATTGAGATCTGTTTCTGAAAAGCTGTTGTGAGCATAAAAATGCATGTGAATATATTTCACATATTCTGCTTCTTTTTCTTCGTTCAGTTGCTTTTCTCACTCTAGGAATTTGCTGTGACCGAGTTGAACGAAGTTAAGGTCTTAAAACTTGAAATCGAACAACAATATTCAGTTATCTTTGCTTTGGCTTGTTCTCCACCAAGCAACTCAAATTATATTGTTAATGCCATTGCTGATATTGAATAACAGTAAAGCTTTATTACAGCTTGCATATCAGTCGAGAAGAGAAAAGCCCTAGTGTAGTCATATTTCAGGGCATGTTACCACGTGCATCAATCAATTCATCTGTCTTTCTTTAACAACAGTGAATTCTAGTGATTCTTCACTAAAATCATTAAATTTTATTTGATGACTCACTATTATTTGTTGAAAGATAATGAGGACTCTTCACACCACAGAACTGTCATATGTATTATTCTGTATTCAGGAAACTGCTTGCTATGTATTAGAATATTCCATATCACACTAAAAATGTCTCAAAAAAATCACCACAAAGATTTTTAAATGTTCCCCATATACAGTTGTATATAAGAGTTTGGGTGAACCTTTACCACTAGAAATTACAGTAAGAATTTATCGAGTAATAAACTGATTGATATATTCCCTTGTGAAGATATGTCAAGTAAGCTGAGACAGAAGGAACAGAGAAGGATGAACTGCTAATGCTTATATACTAGTTCAAGTCCATATTCTCCTATATCTGAATATTACCTTTTGTATCTTTCCAATAATAAAATTCGGGAAAATTTTGTTATAACAAAAATGCGGACCATAGATTTTAAAAAGAAAAAAAAAAAGATTATTGCAAGACGGCTGAGCAGGATACAGGAGGCTAGCTCAAATCTGACTCCTTAGTAGCAAGGAATTGATCAAGATGACAGAGTAGGAGGATGCAGAACTCATCTCCCCCAATGAACACATCAAAAATACATTTACATGTGAAACAATCTCACTGAAAACTAACAGGAAACTGGCAGAAAGACACCTGTACAACCAGGCTGTGAGAAAGATACACATGTAATCAGGTAGGAAGGGAAGTGAAGCAATCAGGTCTGGACCTGTGCCCCTGGGAGAGGACTTAGAGGAAAAGGGAAAATACAGGTGGAGACCTACTCCAGGGAGTGAGCAGTTCGAGACTGGGTGCCCTAGTCCAGGGGTCCTACAAAGGGGAGATGAATCCCCTTGGCGGGTTGGAGGACCGCTGGGACAAACAGGAGGGCTGTGGGAAGCCTGTACTCTGTCCATGAGGAACACATGCTGGCTTTCCCCCAGGCAGTGTGGAGAGGGCAGAGGGAAGTCTGCTCTGGCGGCTGCTAGGTTTCCCATGACTGCCTTGATGTGTGCCCCAGTCCGAGCCAAGTGAACACTACAGCCCCACTCACTCCACATCACAGTGTGGAACTGGATTTAGGGCTGCCACAACAGGGGAGAAAGCTCAGCCATGGGATGCAGAGGTGACTAGGTCCCAGGACAGCCTCTGAGTGGGGCAGACCTGGCCATTGTTGGTGCTCACTCAAGCAGTGCATCAGAAAGAGCCCAGAACTCTGGCGGCAGCTGGACCATCACAGCTGTCTGATATACTCCAAGAGGTCATGTGGGTGTTACCTGCCCTGTGGTGTGGCCCCACAGCAAGGCAGGGGCAGTGGAGGGTTGGGGGACCGATTGGCTCTGAGGGAGAAAGGTGATTTGCACCTAAGACTGCTTCTGAGCAGAGCAAGGAAAACAACTGTGGGCACCTGCATAGACAGCACATTGGAGACAGTTTGGACCTCTGTCTGTAGCCAACATGAGCTGAAAGCCAGTATAGGCCCACCTTGCTTCACCACTCCCCTACTCTGGAGAAAAGGTCCCAGTGCTGGGAGAGGGTGAAACACACACTTAAAGGTAACAGAGCCAGCTCTGGCCTGACTCTCGGGGCTTCTGCTCCAGCAACTTGGGATCAGACACAGCCCCTGATAGGCTTCACAGAGGAATTTACCAAACATAAATGGAGAACTAATACCTATTCTTCTGAAACTATTCCGAAAAATCGAAGAGGATGAAACACTCCTAAATTCATTCTATGAGGCCAACATTATCCTGATACCAAAACCTGAGAAAGATAATACCAACAAAAAAAAAAAAAAAAAGAAAGAAAGAAAGTAAAAGAAAATCACAGACCAATACTTTGTTGAATATATAAGGAATAAAGTACTCAACAAAACATTAGCAAGCTAAATCCATCAATATATAAAAAGTATTATACACCATGATCAAGTAGGATTTATTCCAGGGGATGCAAGGGTATTTCAATATTCACACATTAATCAATGTGATATACCACATTAACAAAAGGAAGGATAAAAATTATGTGGTCATCTCAATTGATGCAGAAAAAGAATTTGAGAAAATTCAACATCCATTCATGATAAAAACTCTCATCAAAGTTGGGTATAGAGAGAACATATCTCAACATAATAAAAGCCATTTATGACAAGTCCACATCTAACATCATACTCAATGGTGAAAAGCTAAAAGCTTTCCTTCTAAAATCAGGAAAAAGACAAGGATGCCCACTCTTGCCACTTCTAAATAACACAGTATTGGAAGTCCTAGCCACATCAATCAGTCAAGAAAAAAAAAAAAAAAAGGCATGCAAATTAGAATGGCAGAAGTAAAGCTGTCACTATTTACAGATGACATGATACTATGTATAGAAAACCCTAAAGTCTCCACCAGAAAATGATTCAAACTAATAAATGAATTCAGTAAAGTTGCAGGATACAAAATTAATATACAGAAATCTGTTGTTTTCTATACACTAATAATGAACTATCAGTAAGAGAAATCAAGAAAATAATCCCATTTAAAATTGCATTAGAAAGAATAAAATATCTAGGAATAAAATTAACCAAGAAGGTAAAAGACCTATACTCAGAAAACTGTAAAACACTGATGAATGAAATTGAAGATGATACAAAGAAATGGAAGGATATCCCTTTCCAAAGATATCTTTCAAGCTCTTGGATTGGAGGAATTAGTATCGTTAAAATGGCCATACTACGCAAAGCAATCTACAGATTTAATGCAATCCCTAACAAAATACCCATGATGCTTTTCACAGAACTAGAAGAAAAATTCCTAAAATTTATATGGAACTACAAAAGACCCCAAATTCCCAAAGCAATCTTGAGAAAAGAAGAACAAAGCTGGAGGTATCACACGCCCTGTCTTCAGACTGTATTACAAAGCTACAGTAATCAAAACAGCATGGTACTGGCACAAAATCAGACACACAGATCAATAGAACAGAATGCACAGCCCAGAAATAAACCCACACACCTATGGTCAATTGATCTATGACAAAGAAGGCACAAATATACAATGAAGAAAAGACAATCTCTACAATAAGTGGTGCTGGGAAAACTGGACAGCCACATGTAAAAAAATGACATTAGGACATTTCTTCACACCATATACAAAATAAACTCAAAATACCTAAATGTAAGATCAAAAACCATAAAACTCCTTGGATAACACAGGCAGCACCCTCTTTGACATAAATTGTAGCAATTTATTTTTTTTGGATCAATCTCCTGAGGCAAAGAAAACAAAAGCAAAAATAAACAAATGGGACCTAATTAAACTTAAAAGCTTTTGCACAGCAAAGGAAACCATCGACAAAATGAAAAGACAACCTACTGAATCTGGGAAAATGTTTGCAAATAATATGACTGAAAAGGGGTTAATATCCAAAAATATATAAACAACTCATACATCTCAATATCAAAAAATATAAAAATAAAAAACAACCTGAGTTTTAAAAATGTGCAGAAGATCTGAATAGATATTTTTCCAAAGAGCACACACAGATGGTCATCAGGCACATGAAAAGATGTTCAACATAGCTAGTCATCAAAGAAACAAAGATCAAAACCGCAATAAGATATCACCTCACACATATCAGAATGGCTATTATCAAAAAGACTACAAATGACAAATGGAGAAAAAGGGAACCCTAGTACACTGTTGGTGGGAATGTAAATGGATATAGCCACTATGGAAAAACAGTATGGAGGTTCCTCATAAAACTAAAAATACAACTACCATATGATCCAGCAATTCAAGTCCTGAGTATATATCTGAAACAAAACAAAACATTAATTTGAAAAGATATATGTACCTCAGCGTTCATAGCAGGGCTCTTTACAATAGCCAAGATGTGTAATCAACCCAAGTATCCATCAAGAGACAAATGGATAAAGAAGATGTGGTATATATATATACATATTTATATATATATTGGGTTGGCCAAAAAGTGCCTTCGGTTTTTAAGTAAAAATAAAGACACATCTTTCATTTTCACCAAGAACTTTATTGAACAACGTATTCACCCTTTTGTTCCACTACCTTCTGCCTTTTTTTCAGGCAACTTCATAATTCCACCTTTGCACAATTTTTTATCTTTTTGAGCAAAGAACTGGTCCAGGTGCCTTTTACAGTCTTCCAGGGAATTGAAATTTTTTCCATTAAGAGAATTTTGTAAAGACCTAAATAAATGGAAATCCAAAGGTGCCATGTCTGGTGAATACAGCGGATGAATCAGAACTTCCCAGACAAGCTGTAACAGTTTGCCTGATCAACAAAGAAACATAAGGTCTTGCGTTATCCTGATGGAAGATTATGTGTTTTCTGTTGACTAATTCTGGACGCTTTACATCCTGTGCTGCAATCAGGTCTAATTGGGAGCAGTACTTGTTGGAATTAATTGTTTGGTTTTCCGGAAGGAGCTCATAATAGAGGACTCCCGACCAATCCCACTGTATACAAAACATCACCTTCTTTGGATGAAGACTGGCCTTTGGTGTGGTTGGTGGTGGTTCATTTCTCTTGCCCCACGATCTCTTCTGTTCCACATTATTGTTCAGTATCCACTTTTCATCGCCCGTCACAATTTGTTTTAAAAACGGAATGTTTTCATTACGTTTAAGTTGAGAATAGCATGTGGAAATACAGTCAAGAAGGTTTTTTTCACTTAACTTATGTAGAACCCAAACATCAATGTGATGAACATAACCAATCTGGTGCAAATGATTTTCAACGCTTGATTTGGATATTCTGAGTACGTCGGCTATCTCCCGTGTAGTATAACGTTGATTGTTCTCAGTTAATGTCTCAATTTGATTGCTATCAACTTCAACTGGTCTACCTGGCCATGGATCATTGTCCAGCGAGAAATCTCCAGCACAAAACTTCGCAAACCACTTTTGACATGTTCGATCAGTCACAGCACCTTCTCCATACACTGCACAAATCATTTTTTTTGTGTTTCAGTTGCGTTTTTACCTTCCTTGAAATAACAAAGCATAATATGTCGAAGATGTTGCTTTTTCCTTCCATCTTCGATATTAAAATGGCTACACAAAAATTCACCAATTTTGATGTCTTTTTTTAAATGCACACTGATATGACAGCTGTCACATACAATCTATCAAAATTGTCTTTAATGAAGTTAAAGACAACTAAGTGCTACTAGAGCCATCTTACAGAAAGAACTGAACAAACCTCTTGGCCAACCCAATACATATATGTGGTATATATATACATACATTTATAATGGTGATATATATATATAGACACACACATATATATATCTATATATACATATAACAATGGAATATTACTCAGCCATAAACAATGAAATTCTGCCATTTGCAGCAATGTGGATGGACCTAGAGAATATTATGCTTAGTGAAATGTTAGAATAAGACAAATATTGTATGATATCACTTATATGTGGAATCTAAAAGATAAAACAAACAACTGTATATAGTGAAACAGAAACAGACTCACATATGTAGAAAACAAACTAGTGGTTACCAGTGGGAGAGGGAGCTGGGGAGGAGCAAGATAGGAGTATGGGATTAAGAGGTACGATCTACTACGTATAAAATAGATAACCAACAAGAATATATTGTACAATGCAGGGAATTATAGCCTTTATTTTATAATAACCTTTAATGGAGTATAATCTATAAAAATACTGAATCACTATGCTGTATACCTGAAACTAATATAATATAATAAATCAAGCATAATTCAAATAAAATAAAATGGTGATGTTATCAACTGTAAAATACATAACAATTTAAAAAAATACAAAAAAATAAAATAAATAAATTTGTCTTCAGTTTTTGTTCAACGTGACTAACACTATAATAAATATCCTGCACAAATATCAAAAGAAAAAAGAAAAAAAGGGAGTTTAATATTTGAAGTTCCTTACCTTCAGCTATTGATAGAGGAAATGAACCAAATATATTAACTTATGGATAACTGTCAGTACCTCAAGGAATTTATAACCATCCATAGGTGTTTGTGACCTTCCTTAAACCAAGACTTCAAGGACCCACAACCTATATGAAGAAAATTTGGTAATATTCTCATTTAGCTACAGCATATTTCACTTGCTTTTAACCACTACAGAACAAATTCAAAGGTGCATGTTTTCAGTTCTCATGGAGTAGATGTTGGGTTTTTTTCCCCACTTTTTTTTTAATTAAAATTTTCAAAAATACAGAAAAGTTGAAATAATTTTACAGTGAACACCCTTATACCCACTGACATGGGGGTATTTAAAAAAAAACTGTGAAGTGTGCCATCTATTCTTTTTATGTAAGTAATATCACTGAAAGAGAAAAATGTATGTTCACAACATTTAAGTATATCTGGCAATTGGGCATAGAATTCAACAAAATTATAAAAGACTATTTAAATTAAAGGAAGATGGAGAGAAATTTATTAGCAACATATAGTTTAGCTATGGATGGATCCATATTACTGGTGGTAGAATGATTCAAATACAATTTCAAATAGTATTCAGTTGAAATCAACCATCACTGAGATATTGAGAAAAAAAGAAGCAAAACATTTTTAGGTCTCATCAAATTCTGGCAAAATGGGGATAGAACAGTGCCAATGAATTTAGCTGCAAATTATGTTTTAATGTGGTGTTTTCCAAAGTGTAGGAGGTATATCACTAGTAGTATTGGCTTCTACAATAAATAATTATAAAGTGGGTGTATATGAAGAAAAATCAGGCAAATAATAGTATATATGTAACACAGACTGGTTGAAATTATACAGATAGCTGTCAAATGCCTAAAGTAAGAGAAATATTGTTTTAATGGTAGTTAGAAAACATTATTTTGAAAAATCCAATGAGAAGATATTACACATGATAAAATCCTTCAAGGTGTTGTAGGTACTACCCTTCTCTACTTACTAAAAACTGATTTCCATGCTTCTCTCATCTAAAACTTAAATATGTTCCCACAGATTTTGTTCCCAAATGAAAACTCTAAAAATGACCAGGAGTCCCATTTCCTTGAGAACACTCCATCTATCGAATGGACTATTTTTATTATTCAACAGGAGTGGGGCAAAGTATTTTAATTCCTTCCCTAACTCAATGCAAGTCTATAATTTGAAAATCTTCTTCTATAATATAAATATAATAAATTACCATCACAAACTGATAGTGTGATTTCTAAGCCATTAAAAACAGCAGGTGGATAAATACAGGTTGTGATTGCTTAGAATATAAAGTTAGTACTGTATCACTGGAAGTCTTAAATTATTGGCACTTTACTCCCATGCAGACAATAGGAGTAAATTTCCTCATCTATCAAGCTGCAGTAGTCTTTATAGCAAATGTAGACTCTAGGATAGGTGACTGGTGTCATCATATTCTGCAACATGAACCATCTGAAGACAGATTTTCTTGGCGAATGAGTTGAACAAAAGATTAAATTCAACCGGAGTTTTGAATGTTCATTTTATTCTAGCATTTTTATACAATTTAAACAATTCAGATTTCCTCCCCACTTACCTCCTCCTTTTTGTTTTTATTATCTTCTCAATCTCTCAATCTCAATCCCTCTCTCTCTCTCACACACAAACACATGACACATGAGAGAAAAAACCCTTTCCAAAATCCATTTGTTTCAATAATTGAATTATTACAGTGTTCTGCCATCTGATTTTACTAAACTCTGTTGATGAAATAATAAAGAAATAGATTTCTATGTGAAATTTCAAGCCACTTCAAATAGTTTCCTTTTATACATTTGATTGTATTGATAGATCTTCAATCTTTATAATATTGCAGTGCTTATACTAGAATAACTAAGGCCCATCCTTTTATTATGGAGAGGCTATCTGGAGTTAATTACAAGTATCTTAGAGACAGAGACCAAGATCACACTTTCTTCTCCTTGCATATATTTTGCTACTACCTAGCAGGCCAAAGGATCAAAGTAAAGGCCATAGTCTTCTAACCCATATACAGGAACTTATATTTTTAATGCTTCTAACAATTCTTAGTGTTTCATACTACATTTAAAAATTTAATTTTTAATCTAATCCCCCAGCCAGGATCATATTAACCCCTAGCACCATGAGGTGGATGTTAATGGACCATGGTTAATGGACCAGAGTTTAAGTAGCCCTACAATTATCCTGCTCAACATAGATTGAGTCTGTGTAATAGAAAGGAATGTAACATTAACAGAAAGATTTGGATATTTAAGAAAAATCTGGAACTAAGAGGTAAATAATCATTGTATATTCATGGTAATTTTAGTTTCAATAGTGACCAGAGATCAAGAGTTCTATTAGGGTTGCAAGAACATCCATTACAGTCATATAGATCAGATGTCATTTTTGGTTGGACCAAAAACAAAAAGTTCCAATCAAAATATTTTAGGCTTCAGGTAAATATTTTAAAATAATATAATTCAATAAGATTCATCTGAAATTTTCTATACCCACATAGGACATGAAACCTGTTAGAATGACTAAACAATTTCCCTATTTGGGAATCCTTAATTAGAGACCCTTATTCCAATTCAGTTTGTTGAACAGAGAAAGGGAGTTTAATTTAATATTAACTAAAACAAACCTTCTCCTCAAATTCCATGTCCATCTAATTTGTTCTTTTAAATGACAGAGAAGTCTAGCAGGAAAAAAACGAAATTCATTTTGTTCTGAGTTTTGGTCAGGCCAATGATCTTTATTTTGTAAAATGTTCAGATAAAACTAGGAGGGAAAGTCAATTTATTATCTTGTTGTTCCCAAATACCCAATTATCCAAAACATCAGATAGAAATTTCCTCTGTTTTCCATGACCAAACCCACCAAGTCCATTACAGGCTTTATCACTCTACTTGAGATCTGGATCCAATTTTATCTTACTCCCTTGGGAATCTGACCCCAGTGACTGACTATATTCATCCTTTCACTTACCTGCATTTCAAACTCTTCTTTTCTACCACATTCTTTCCATCAACATTTAAGCAATTTCAAAAGTCTCTTTTGGTCTTAAAAAAATCTTCCCCTGAAACCCTTCCCCTGGTTTTTCCTCGTTTCTCTCTGCAACTCCCTCTGACTCTCCTTCTGCTGATGTATCTTCTTCCTGACCCTTAAATGTTGGTGTTCTTCAAGAAAGATTCTTTACTTTCTCCTCTTCTTCCTTCATATTCTTTCCATAGGTGATCTCCTTGACATCCATGCTTTCATTATCCACTTACATATCACCATATTTCAAGTACGTGTTTCTGATGTTCTTTCAGATTGGTATCCCAGAAGCAGACCCCAGAACAAGAATCTGAATGTAAGTAGTTTATTTTGGAAATGATCACAGGAAACCCAGTCAAGGAGTGGGGAATTGAGAAAATGAAGGGAGCCAATCCAAGCTGGATTATCAGCCAGCTTCCTCTGTGAGCTAGTGGAATTTGATCCATTGGGAAACTCTGGGACACAGTGTAGAGGAGCTGGGGACAAGCAGGTCCAACTCTGTAAAGTCCCTAGAACCCCTTAAAGGATGTTACTTTCCCAAGTGTTTTTTTTTTTCCAGTCTGAATGTAAGTTACATTGATATACAGAGTGACTTTGAATATGTTGTATTACTGCCTCTCCTTCGATGGAGATGTAGTGTGTGTATATATATATATATATATATATATATATATATATATATATATATATATATATATATATATTTGATTCAAATTGGCTTAAAAGAGGGTATTACCCTATCTCAAGGGAAGAGGAGAGACTAATACTTACTGGATTTCAATAATAGATGATGTGATGATGCTTAAAGTAATATGTGGCACAAGGCTTATCAGACAGATCTAACACTTTTTGAAACTATAATGGGAACTTACTGCTCCCCCCTTTCAACAGGCTGCCTATCTGCTCTGCTTATCTGAGAACATATCCCTGGCTTTTGTCCATCCCCTTGTCTCTTGTTTCCTAAGCAGCAAATCTTTTTACACAACTCCATAGCTTTTTCTCTTCTGAATGATCTTCCGAGAGCTTTTTGTCACTATGCCCCCATCTACTAAGTCCCTTGGCCAGAGGCAACTGAGTGCCCACATATTCCCCCCTCGTGCAGCTAGTGCTGTGAAATCAGTAAAAATAATGACAATGTGTGGGAGACACCAGGGCATATGTAGGAGATAATAATACTGTGACTATAAGCATAAGGTAGATAGTAGGGGAAGCCTGAAAGATCATGCCATAGACTAACAAGGGATAATGTCATTCTACACCCCAAAAGATCATAGCCACACACTAATCCAGGAGGCAGGGTAGTTTTTTACTTATGGGGGTCAGCTGTACTATCAAACTGCTTATGTGAGAACCCCATCTCTAGCAATTTGCTGGATTAATTTTCCTTCCTAAAGACAAAAATAATAATGGAAACTACTTCATAGTGTTGTTATATAGATTAAATGAAGAATGGAAAAGCAACAAGGTCCTACGCTATAGCACAGGGAACTATATTCAATATCCTGTGATAAACCATAATGGAAAAGAATATAAAAAGGAATGTATATGTATGTATAACTGAATCACGTTGCTGTACAGCAGAAATTAACACAACATTGTAAATCAACTGTACTTCAATTAAAAAGTAGATAGGTTAAATGAGATGTTCCTTATAAATCATCAATCAGAGCGCCTAGCATATAGTGAACACTCGATCAATGTAGGCTGTTGTCAATTAATAGCTCCAGCCAGCATCTGCCAGCCATGATTTTTTCCCAAGCACATGTCCTGTAAGTGACTGACACTAAAGCATCTGCTCTGATGTCCTTCATCTGGCAAAAAATGTGTAAAAAGACGGACTCTGTTTGACATCCAAATATGTCTCGTCAGCTTCCTCCAAGTCCCTGTTTAAACCTCTCCTACGTTCAGTTCCAAAAGGTATGGGGAGCCTGTCTTCCCTTTCCCTGGTAGGATCTAATATACATGGCAGTTGGCTTTGTGGAACCCTCTTTCCAAAGAGGAATGTAGAATTGCTTTTTGAGATTTTTTTGTTTTGTTTTAACTAAATGCCATTGTGTGTGCCTTGATATATTCAGTCCACTGGTAACTCCTCTCTCATCTTACACACATCTCCCTTTGGTCCTAACATCACCATTATATACGCCTGGGGAATGAGGTCCAAGGGCAACACAAGCTCTATGCCCCACATCATACGTACTTGTGAGCTGCAGACCCAGACAAGAGATGTGCATTCCTGAGTCCCTGGGTCCCTTTCACATCTACTCACTATTTGGTTGTAGCAGAGAACACACCCATTCCCTGCAGAGTTGAACCCCTGATAGGAGTCATAACATGGGGTGAATCTCAAATAGAAACAGAACTTTCAAATTTTAAATAAAAGGGAGATTCTTCTCCTCTCATTGATTTATTTAGGTTAGCAATTTTCTTATTGAGTGAGTATTAGATTCCCTAAGTGTATACTTAAGGCTCTGAGCTCTTACTTCTAAAATTAAATATCATCCATGAAAGCAGAAATCTGCTATTAGCAATTTGAATAGTGCTGTTTAAGTAACAATATTCAACTTTGCTTTCAATGAGCCGTGTAAATGTTCTTTTACTAAGGGATAAGTATAATATTTATAAGTATACACACAAATATACATATACATGCACACACACACGTGTACGTGCATCGCTTAACCATAGGTGGACCTTCGTCAGGCAATACATCACCTCTGAAACCTCAGCCCCTTCGGGGTATAAATGCAGGAGTTGGGCACTACAGGTACTCCCCACTGTGAGTTATGGCTTATATAATAATTTGCTCAGCTGAGTAGCAGTCTAATGATTTGCAATCAGCAATGTTTTCTCCTGATTCAGCTGATGTCTCAGCTTCTTCACAGTATTCATTAAGTAATTTTTTTGATATTTATGTTCCACTCCAGTACTTTATTTTCTAGCACTGTGGTTCGCAAGTAGGAAATCCCTGACGGCTAAGTTTAATCACCACGAAGAGACTCAGTTCATTACCTATTTGTTTATGTTTTGTTCTTTGAAGACTGCCTGGAACTGAACCACGCATTCTAGCCAATCTGTTGTGTTATTGTTGTTATTGTGGTTGTTGCAAAGTGGCCAGGGTGAAAGGGCTCCAGGATCAAAGCAGTGGCAGCGAAGGGCAAGGAGGTGAGGCCAAGATCAGATTAGCAGCCAGACAGGAGAAGTGAAGAACTGAAAGAAAGTGATCTTTCTCAGTAGGTTTTGAAACTATCTGTTCAGGATGGAGAAAAGGCATCACTAGGGACTAGTGAACAGCTGGTGAAAGGAAGCGATGCTGTAGAAATTAGACATAAGCCCCAGCCTGACTCTTGTTTTAAAATTTAAAGTATAGTTGATTTACAAGGTTGTGTTAATTTCTGCTGTACAGCAAAGTGATTCAGTTATATATAATATATACATTCTTTTTCATATTCTTTTCCATTACGGTTTGTCACAGGGTACTGAATACAGTTCCCTGTGCTCTACAGTAGGACCTTGTTGTTTATCCTTTATATAATAATTTGGACCTGCTAATCTCAAGCTCCCAATCCTTCCCACTCCCACCCACCACCCCCGCTTGGCAACCACTAGTCTGTTCTCTATGTCTGTGAATCTGTTTCTGTTTCATAGATAAGCTCATTTTATTAGATTCCACATATAAGTGATATCATACGGTATTTGTCTGTCTCAGTCTGACTTCACTTAGTATGATGGTCTCTAGGTCCATCCATGTTACTGCAAATGGCATTGTTTCATTCTCTTTTTATGGCTGAGCAATATTCCATTGTATGTATGTACCACATCTTCTTTATCCATTCCTCTGTCAATGAACATTTAGGTTGTTTCCGTGTCTTGGCTATTGTAAATAGTGTTGCTGTGAACATAGGGATGCAAGTATCTTTTTAAATTATAGTTTTCTCCAGATATATGTCCAGGAGTGGGACTGCTGGATCATATGGCAAACTCTATTTTTACTTTTTTGAGGAAACTCCATACTGTTTTCCTTAGCATCCAGCCTGACTCTTATATGGAAGTAACAGCCAAAGAAATGGCATTTATGGGGAAATCATGTTTCCAAGTTATTTGAAAGTAGATCAGACTCATTTCTCAAACGAACATGCTTTATTTTCTCATAACTCTTGGATTTGGGGCATGCTGCTGCCGTTTCAATGCCTTCACTTTCATCCAGTTATTCATCTGGGGATCATAAGAATACTACTGAACTTGGCACACAGGAAATCCTTAATAAATGTTAGCTATTGTTATTCCTGGCTATATGCTAAACTTTTTTTTTTTTTTTTTGCCAGAATTCAGAAAAAGCTTCCACCAACCCAATGTGAGCTGCAAATATGTTTACCTCTGTTATTTAAGAGGCTTTGCCATTATTAAGCTTGTTCATTTTTTTTTTTTTTTTTTTTGCTGGAAGATGAGTTTGAACAGATTTTAGTGTGTGTGGGGTACTGGAAAATTGAATATTTTACAAATATTTCACCATGTTATTTAAAGCCAAACCTTATTGGTAACCAATAGCCAGTAATTTAATGTTGCAATGTTTATTAGAACCACAATCTACATTTTATTAACTCTTTTGTCAAAAGAATCTCCAGGGGTAATTCTACTATCTTAACTCTCCTGAATCACCAGATATCAACAAAACCAACAGGAGCAGTCAAACAGTTGGCTCATTCCATTAGAAATCCTCAGAAGATACTGACCAACTTGCCTTTAAAAATACTACCTGGAGTTCATTTGTCTTCCTGGGCAGTTCAGTTTTCCATCCTGACCTTGCAAAAATGTTAAAATATCTGGAACCTATTCTTCATCTCTCACCCGTTTCAAAACTACGTCTTTGCTTTTGGTCTAACTTCGGAATTTTTTCCCAAGCGTCTCCCTGTGTTGCTTTGTCGCACAGCAGGTACACATGCTAATAGCCACTGCTGTTGCTGATACCATCATTTTTCACCTTATTGCTTTGATTTATTACTGTTTTGAGTTAAATTTGGAATCCATTGTTTATTCCATTGCATACAAATGAGGCTTTCTGCCTCAAAGTTGTGTGGCACTCCCCCATTTTTCCAATGTTAGCTGTATAAAGCTGGTTTATATTAGCTGATTTTGTATACAATGACCTCTCTCTCTCTCTCTTTCTCTCTCCTTGTGTTTTTAACTTTCTGCCTCTACAACTAAAGAAAATTAAAAAAAAAAAAATTGAAAGTATGCTCTCAGAATTTTCACCTTATCATTATATTTTCTAGGAAGTACTCTGTTCATTTTCAAACATTTTTATTTAGCATGAACAGAGTTCTAGCCACTGGGCCAAGTGTTTGGGATCTGTGGGTGAAAAAATTATAGCTTATGCTGCTGAAGAGCTAATATTTCAACAGAGATGTAGTCAAGAAAATGGACACTTATTCTACAATGGGATAAATCATTTAAGGCTGAGTTGAGGTGCAATGCACAAAAAGAGGAAACCTCACTCCTTGGGTAAGTCAGGGAAGACTTCACAGTGATATTGACCTGATTTTTGAAAGAGGAATACGAGTTGGCCAAATATACCCAAGATGCAGGTGAAGACATTGCTAAGGAAGCAGCTGGGCCAAAGGCAAAGAGATAAAAGAAAATGGGGCACATCTGGGGAATTATAAGTAGTTGGTGTGGATAGTATATGAGTTGAGCAATATTAAATTAGGCTAGGAAGCTTAGAGACTGATCATGAAGAATGCTGTACTTAATCTTACAAAGATTAGAGTTTCATCTGTAAGTTGAATACCAGAAGACTCACTTGGGGAGAAAATTAAAATATGTATTTCCAGAACCGACTTTCCCCCAAATTCTAGTTCAGTAGCCTGAGGTGGGCACTGGGATTCTGCCCTGCACTGGGATTTAAAAAAAAAAAAATCCCTCTCTGTGATTTTTGGACCACAGCACAAGTGAAGTCTTTAGAAGAAATCTGAGCAAGCAAAGTAGTTACATAATCATAATTTCATGTTGAATACTTTGGTAATATTATAGTGAATGCCAAAACAACTATTTGGTCAAGTCATTAAAACTACTTATCAGAGCAGTAAAAATATTTGCCAAACTTTTTGGCCAATTCAGTCTGAAAGGTGACCCAACAGTCTGACTTGGAACAATTTTAACGTGTTTCTTTGAGCTTATAATTCTACAGAATAGTGTTATTGTGTGTTTTTGGACTTCCTTCAGTGACACACCTCAGTCTTCAAGTTTTGGTGGTTTACGCTCCAGAGATTATACTTGGGGTGACCTTCAGGTTTTGTAGCCTCCATATTGGCGTTAACTAAAATGGAGCATTCAGCATTGGAAATGGTTTGCTTGAGCTTCTATTGGTAATGATGCAAGTGAATTTGTAAAATACATGCAAACAAGCTGGTAAGCTGGTAAACCCAAGAGCTTTTTCTAGTTGTAGCTGATTTTTGAAAATTCTCTCTGGTCTGACCTCATGCAATTGTGTCTTTGTTAAATTGTATATGTTACATCTATCTGCTAGTGTTCTTAGTACCTCACTGCATATCCCAAGCACTCAAATCTTTCCATGCTATCAAAGGTTTATTCCATGCAAATTGGAGATTTAAAATGTGATTTATTTATTAACTAAGAGTGTTCATCTCAGCACATATAGACTCTGAGTGATATAATTAATCTTTGACCTAGAGTAGGACTCACAAAGTTTGAAATCAAGACCCCAGTCCTGGGTTCCTTAAGACTCTTCCAGACGCTCTGCATCATCCTTTCTCTTCCAGCTACATATCTGTGCAAGGCTGGATTTTCTTCATATATTTCAACAAAGACAACATATTCATCAGACTGACTATTGAAGCCGATATGAGAATTCAGTGGTCTTCTATTAAGCCAAATATTGAAGAGATTTGTAAAAGTGTGAAACAACTCCATTGATTATTTCATTTGGGAAATGTAATTATTTTTCATAAAATATGTTATGTGATATACTGTTTATTGCTATTTTATGTAAAATAACATAAATTTTTAAATTTTCTCAGTTTTTATTTCTAATATTGATAGCTATAGCCCACATAAATCAAAGATCCTCAGGGTTCTCTGTAATTTTAAGAGTATAAGGGGTCTTGAGATGAAAAAGTTTGAGAAAGACTGGCTTATATAGAAAGGGGAAGATTCAAGAAAATGTAGTATGTTTGGTAGCATTCTTAGTTCATTTGAGAAATTTAATTTTGACTTGTTCTCTCTTGAATCAAATTCCCTAGACTTTACTTCTAAAGACTATAGCTAGTGTAAACATAAAAAACATTTTTTTTTCCAACAGTAGCAGTAACTGGTAAAAATAAAAGTTGATCAAAAAATGCCCAACCCTTAAAAAAAATTGTTCTTTCCCTTCAGGCAATGCACGTTTGCGTGTGTGTGTGTGTGTGTGTGTGTGTATGTGTGTGTGTGTATGAAGGACAAAGAGATGAGACTGGAAGGGTTGGGACAGGGAAAAAATAGATTTCCCAAGTTTCCTACCAAATGGATGTTTTATTGCTCTATGTGGCCATCCGAGGCCATGCGCCCCTTAAAGGCAATTCCTGCTCCATGCTCTTGTAAAATCTTTTCCAATATTGCTCCGTATACTGCCTTCTAGATTTTCTTCTAAAAGAATATATTTGTTTTGTTTACAGTGGTTTTAGAAGATAAACTCTCTCTCTCTCTCTCTCTCTCTCTCTCTCTCTATATATATATATATATATATACACACACATATATATGTATATATATCTTCTAACTTTTATTTTATTTCCATCTAACTTTTATTCTTTTTCCTGATCCAATATCTTACTTCTTAATATTCCTTTGCATCATTTCTCAGCTTTCACTGGAATTTGCTTTTCAATTTAAATGTGCAGATTTCATTAATACATTATTGTTTACTCAAGATTTCAACTTGAGAGTTGAAATCCCCAAACTAGGTCCTTGTTAGGTTTTCTTGTTAGGAAATGTGGGGATAAGATAGGTAATAGTTATTGAAAAATATAATTTACTCTCAGTTGATAGGGCAGGAAAGCAATATCCCTGGGTCCCATCTCTGCCAGTGGAAGAGGGAGGGAGGTGATGATACAGCAGAATTAGGGCATAGTCAGGGGTCTAGCTCTAAAGTAGATGTCCTGCTTATTTGAGAACTTGGCAATAGCATATTTTAAGTAAATCCTGGCATCATCTTTTTAAATGAAAATATTCCTAAAGTGGTTATCATAATAGTTTACTAAAGCTTATTGTGAATGAGTGCCCTGCCTCCCTGAAAGGACCTGTGTACCAAAGGGGCAGGGAAAGCAAATGAACAAATGAAGAGCTGGGAGAGTGAGATGTGGAAAGGAGAAGTGTGGAAGTTGGGGTTCAAGACACAGTTCTGCCAACGCCAGCTTCCTGAATAGTAACACCTTAGAACGTCTTTGGAAAGAGAAGGCACCTTATTTGGGAAAAAGTTGAATTACTTGAAAAAATGAACAAGGATCAGGATGGTGATGCAAACTGACACCCAAAGCTAGTCAACAGAATATTATAGGGGACAAGAACCAATCATTCACTTACTTCTTCACTCATTCATCATTTATCTAGCCAACCACCCAACAATAGTTTTATGCACATTTTATGTCCCACGTGCAATGCTAGAGGCAAGAAAGAATGCAAAGTGATACTAAGAAATCAGACTTTGCAACTTAAGTAGTTCACAATGTAATGACATTGCTTCCAGCAAATTGCGCAGAGAGATTAGAGTCCAGGATATAGAAGAAGTTTCAGAAACGGCAGAAGACTCCAAAGAGAATAAACCAAGGACCCAAGGGTCTAGAGAATTGAACTCTCTGATGTCTGTTCTTCTGTACAGGTGATGGGAAGAAGGAAGATGTAGGGGGCATCAGTGAAGGTGTTGCCTCAAGGAAACTTTCCAGTTGGGCTGGTGCGTGAAATCCAACCACCCCACTCTGTGGAAGTCATCCAACTCTGCTTCAGGTCTTAGTTGAGCAAGAACAAAAAGGGACAATGCCTTCTTTTAAACTATGCTTTGTTATTATAGAGCCCTAGTTAGAGGAGGGGGAAAGGGAAGCATTTACAAAGGCAAAAACAGAATCAAGTTATGCTGACGCTGAATTGACTTTAGTTTGATTGCATTGTAATCAGAGGCCATAGCGGATGACATGATCATCTGTTCAGGGATCTTTTCTGCCCAGGAAGCATGCTTGACCTACCTGCAGGACAGGGGAAGAGTTAATGTCCCTAAAAGCAGTCCTTTAACCAATGGCACGGAGTTGGTGAAAAATGTCCCAGCTTCTTGACACTTTAGTTGGAATGACTCTGAGGAATGTACTATATTGTCCACCAATTTTTCAGGAGGCTGACCTCCAGTTGCTGTTGGGTAACTGACTTGATACATCACTTTGACTAGCTTCCTTCCCTCCTCTGACTCACTTCCCTACTGTCCTACCAGGTTTCCTAGGACCACCTTCCAAAGAAACCACTCATACTTGAATGCTTA
This sequence comes from Balaenoptera borealis, assembly GCF_965194805.1. Taxonomy (NCBI): domain Eukaryota; kingdom Metazoa; phylum Chordata; class Mammalia; order Artiodactyla; family Balaenopteridae; genus Balaenoptera; species Balaenoptera borealis. The sequence continues at coordinate 34,635,502 of NC_138871.1, read as the reverse complement.
TCTCAAAGGAACCCAAACCAGCACAGGAAGCATTTCTTGAACTTTTGCATCCATATTCACCAATAATGTTTAAAAAGAACAGCCTAAATGTAAACTCTTTGGATCTTTCCTCAACGTCCCCACAGTTAATTGTTCAACCATTTGTTTCTACAGTGTTGCACTTTGTTGTGGCAATTACTGTTATCTTAATTGGGTAACCCAGTTGGCCATTGTAGTGCCCCTGTTTGTTAATCTCTTGACGGGACTGATTCCATCCCCCATTCCTTATGCAGTAGAAAGGCCATTGATTTCCCCAAGACTACCTTGATTTCCAGGGGGTTTATAAGTTTACAATCTCTGACTCCAAGTTCCAGTGAAGGCTGAATTGTTTGTGGCTGTTCCTTTATCTTGACCCTGGCCTTAACCCATATCTGGAACTCAGACCATTTACATGATTTCCACCAGAAAGGGAAAAAAAGCACCACTGATATTTATTCATTCAAAATTATTATTCTTGAGGATAAATGCTGTTTGAGACATCATAAGAGGTTCTGCAGAAAATGAGTAAGACTGACAGGTTCCTGTGGTCAGACTTATTTTACATGCTATGCCCTGCCTCTGTTGGAGCAGTGTTATGACTGATTTAATTTTTCCCTTTTATTTACTGACTTATTCATCATGCATTTGTAAATATATACTATGTGGCAGGGACATATTCTGGAGCTACAACAACGAACCGTCCCTGCCCTCAAACAAGTATTGCGTCCAACAAATATGAGGTACTCTGTCATCATCAGAAAAGCCTGGGGTGAGGAGAGGCCCTCATTTTCCAACCTCTGTAGTTTAGGTATAGGCTGGTGGGTAGCAAACAGGTAGGCTAAGAATCCAGGCTACTAAGATATGGCTCAAGAAGTCCAGTGGATTCAGGACCAGGAAAAGGGCTATAGGGGTCACCCAAGTAGCAATGGTGCTCCTTCAAGGGAGGCTGGAAGATTAGGAAATAGGTGTATAGTCTGAGGATGGGTGGGTGGGTGGTAATACAAACTGAATAAAATTCACACAGTCTTCTGAGAGCAGTTGCCAGAACAGAATGCTGAGTGACCCAACAGCAGTGACCTGGTGGCTTTGATTTCTCAGTCCTCGTTATGAGTATATTCAGCCCATCATTTTTATTTTCAAAGGCTTGATTAAGACAACTGATTGTGGTATCATCAGTGCCAATATAACTGCTACAAGGAACTTCTTGGCCATCCAGCTAATTGGATAATTTGGAATATACTTGAATAGGTCAAACCTGAGATACCCTGATTAGTGGTCTGTGGTTTTCCTATTCAAGTTGGAATCATTCTCCTCGCTCAGAAGAATGAATGTCCTTGTGTATAATAATGAGCTGGTTGATTTTCTCTTAATTGAGCTCATAGCGTAACTGGATCCCCTCATTCACTGGCAGTTGGCTCTTAGCTCCCCTTTCCTTTGGTTAGGAGACACCAGTACTTTAACAGGCATTGTTTTTTTATGTTTCATGAATCTTGCTGTCTCTATGATACTGTATAAACTCACAGAAGAAATTTGAGATGGCTATAGTGGGTGTTCATCTTAAATTATATGGGGGTCAAGTCTTAACACATCTATCCTATTTTTCTTGTTGACCCTTCTCCCCTCTATTTCTCTCTGTCTGCCCTCTACTTTGGGAAACTACATACACCTCAATGATTAACTTTCCCCTTCTCTTGCAGAGCATTCATACCTACCATTTCCCTCTTCATATTTTCCCCTTTTCTTTCCTTTTTTCTACTGGTAACTTAACCTTAGTATGAAAGTAAATATTGAACTTACACATGTTGTCAGTTTTTAGTAACATCTGATGCTCAGTCACTATCTATATTATTTAAGTGCTTGGTTTCTTCTTATACAATAAATCCATAGACACTCTAGAGAATGACACTATGTAAAAAAAAAAAGTTAAAAAAAAAAACTTTCAGAGAGTCCTGTTACTTTATAGCAGTTTAAAAGTTAATTTCTTGTAACTTGTCAAACAAATAAAAGATACTTATGTGAGAGTATTTGAGAACATAAGGGAAATAATATGCTAGTTTATTTTAAATTTTAGTTAATGTAAGAATCACAGGGTAGCTTGTTAAAAATGCAACCTTCTATGTTTTTGCAACAGAAATACTAATTTAATAGATCTGGAGTGATCCCAAGTCTGAGTTTTTCAACAAGTTATCCAGGTAACTCTCATATGATAAAGTATGAAAATCATTCTGTAATTGATACAAAAAGCTATACTGTTTTGTTGCTTTGCCAAAATATCTATAAGTATCAAAGAGTATTTACAGAAATACCCTATACTAGACTATTGATTAGCACTTGCTGCATAAAAGCTCCAAAAGTTAACTCCTTATAACAATAAACCAAGTCTGTGAGTCACCTGGGTGGTTCTTCTGGGCTGAGTTGGCTCGGCTGAGGCTGGATAACCTACAGTGGCCTTACTCTTACATGTTGTGGTTGCCTTGAAGTCAGCTAGGGCAGCAGGGATGATTGGGACACATGTCTCTTACACAGAAGGGAAGCCAAGGCTTCTCCACATGGCAGGTTCAGGGTTCCAAAGAGCAGCAAGAGATGGAAAGCCCCACTGCACACATACTTTTCAAGTCTCCAGTTGGTAATGTTTGTATTGTCCCATTGGCCAAAGGAAGTCAAATAGCTAAGTCCCAAGTTAAGGTGGGAGGGAACTACCCAAGTGTGTTGATTCAGGAAGGTTAATTATTGCCGCTATTTTTGCAACAATATAATGTTCATGCTCAGCTGAAAATGCAGTTGACTATGGAGCATCTGCATGGTAGGAAAAAAACATTAACCTTGAAGATCAAATACCTGATTTAAACCTAACATTCACTTAGTAACTGGAAGATGGGTAAATCTTTCATCTTCTCAAAGTTTCACTTTCTTCTTCTATAAAATGTGAATAATACTACGAATAATACCTACATCACAAGAGCTCTTTAGAGAATAAATTAAATACTGGACATAAGAATATTCTGTAAACTGGAAATGCTATAAAATTCAAGGTATTTAGAGATGTACATGCTTAATATGACTAGTCTCCACCCCTTAACAATTATTAAAGTATTTGTTAGATCAATGAACTTCCTGATATTTTTGTGACTTGACTACCCTCAGTCTAAGTCCATCCTCAAACTGCTGTTAGAATTATTTCCCTTAAAAACCAAAATTGTCATGTCATTCAACACTTTAGTAAATCTCTGATAGCTCTCCATTTGCTTACACAATAAAAGTAGAATCAGCATCTGAAGACTCCCCAAACTGAGCACATTTCCCTCCCTACGCAACCTCCTTGACTCCACTGAATTTTGATTATCCTCTTTGTATATCAGACCTACATGATTTCAGGATAGATCCATTCTATTTCCCTCAAACCAGAATGTTCTTATCCTGCACCTTCACCTTGACGAACTTCTACTCATCTTTTAATACCCACATCAAATGTTCCTTCCTCATTCCACAAACATTTAGTGAACCAAGATTTCTCGACTCCTCCAATGTTAATTGCTCTACTTCTTTATTCCCAAAGGACTGTGTTAATATCACTAGCACTTATTATACTGTATTATAATTATTGTGTGTATGTTGTCTGTCTCTCCAACTAGACAATGAGCTACTCCAGTACCAGAAACCACAAGTTCTCAGTATATAGTTTTGAGCAAAGAAATGAATGAAAATTTGATTCCTTTATCCCTTCCCTGGTCGGCCAGATGATGCTCTGACACTTCACTGACTGTATTCAGCCACCTGGATTTCCCTTTGCCAATCCTGACTATAGACCGAACTACTTGTGTTCTTGACCGGTGGTCCATTCGCACATCTGAAAGCCAGTTACTTACATTTTTACCCTCAGGTAACCGACCAAAATTTCGACCCACTGTCTTTCCTGATCTCTGATTATTTATTAGTAGATTCTGATTATCTACTCCATCTGCATCTTTCCTACTACCCTTGAAGTTATAGTGACACTACTGAAACGTAGTGATGATCCAGGGAATGGGGGAAGGACTGATTTTTTGTGGGTGTTCCTACCATAGAACTTATGAAAGAAATGTTTTCCTCTCAAATACAGTTAGAAACTATAAATCACATAGATTAAACAACTTAGCATCACATAGATAAATATGTGACATATGGGATATTAACCTGTTTTTTCTGACCAGAAAATGAAACTGTTCTGCTCTTTTAACTCTACCACAATAGTTTGGCAGCATACGGGCTCAAGCTTCCTTTCAAAGCCTCACATTCAGGAAAGCTAAATCTACAGCTATGATTTGGGACCCAGTAAAGGTTTACATGTGCCTAGTTTGACTATGAATCTGTGACCTTACTATCAAGAATAGATGTTAAAAAGTTGTAAATCAATTTAAAACAAAGCATCTCGGCACAAAACCATGTGTTGGTGGTATTATATTAATAGTTATTTTGCCTCCCAAGTTTCTAGTTTATCCAATGTTTTGAGTAAATATCATATAAGAATAGAAGGGTCACTTCAAACAAAAATCTATAAAAGTCCCTCTGCTTGGACTTGTAAGTTCAAGATTTTATCTCCCTTCTGTGCAAGAAGAAAACTTTCATTTTCATTTTTACTAAAAATAATAATTATGGGTAAAATGATATACTTTAAAAGAATTGGCTCTCATTCCATCTTTGGAATTTCCCACCCCAGAAATCCTTTCTGTCTTGGCGAAATATGACATAATGGTTTGAGAGAAAGAAAAAAAAAAAAAAACACTTAAGTATTTGAGGCCAGAAGTTAATTGAATAAGACCTTGGATTCTGATGCGTTTGTGTTTTATGGTTGATTAACTTGTTTTAATACTCAAAAATGCTTAGGAAACCCAATTATCATGCCACTTAATTTGACTTATTGGCTGACTTCTGCTAGTTCCTGGATATCTTATTGACCAAAATTATATTTCCTACTATGACGTACAAGAGAGACTAAGTTTGTTTTGAAAGAAAAATTTAGGGTCAACATATGAATAATTGCCCCAAATCAGAAAGACTAAAGTCTTAGATTCTTAGATCATAACATCAGAGTTTGTAATTTCCAGCTACCAATTTCCTCCAGGCCCAAAGAACAGGATAGATAGTATGAGAAAATTAAGGTCCTAACATTTTTCGATAATTGACTTGTTTTCTACTAGTATGGCTACTACCACCTCGTTGTTGTCTTTTTATTTTGTTTAAAATAAAGACATTGATGCCAGCTGCCTGGTTACAAGTAAAGAAAGTAGAAGAGGTAATAACTGAAATCATGATATCTTATTCTGGGACCTGCCAGTCACACTGTAAAAGACAACTCATCATTGGCAAGCATTGGCATTACTGGTTCTCTCTCTACCAAAAAAATACCAACTCGTATGTTATATGGCTATCTTCATTCAGTTTCTGGAGGGAATCAAGAAAGGTGGCCTCCTATATATCAACAGGCCTCCTATTGAACTATTGAAAATTCCTATGTGATTGTTTACAATAGGATTTTTAATATAAGTTCCATAGATAAATTTTAAGAAGCCAGTGGACTTATAATTGTTTGCAAAATTGTTTTTGCATTTTTCTGGTGAGAGGTTCCGTAAGATCTATCAGAGTCTCACAGAACTCCGTGACCCATAAAAAAGTAAGAGAACAAATACTTTTACGTCCTTCAAACTTCTAGGCATGGATATTTTTCTGGGACACCAGGAAACTGTAAGGACCAAGAGGGTAACAGATAAAGCAGAAGAAGCATGAACCCTGACTTTCTGCCTACTGCAAATAAAGGCAACATGGGCCATAACTTTCAAGCACAGAATTGTAGGAAACTGAATTGGCAGATTGGCTGGAATAGAAGCAACTCTCATAATCCTCAGATTTGCCATTCCCCAGATGAGTCATGCAGAACCCTATGTGAGGCAGCTCTTTGTGGTACCAAATATTTAGGAGCAGAGCACTGAAACCACTAAGTTCCTGAGATCTGTGGATTTAACCTGATTTGTGTCTTCTACAGATATGTAATTGAACAGTTGCTCTATGCAAGATATAATACCAGACACAAAAGATACGTGGTAAATTAAACAGAAATTAGAAGAGAAGAATAAGCAAGCCTTGATTCAGCCAAATTTGTAAGGGCATTAGACACGATGAAAACCCTTTGAGATTCTTTGTTAATCACAAATTCTTCCAAAGCCATAGAATTTTAGAGCTAGAAGCATCTTTGATAATCACCTGTCCCAGTCCTCTCATTTTACAATAAAGAAACTAGTGCCTTGTTCAGGGTCATTTAGTTGAGGTGACAATGCTTGGACTGAATCTTAGGTTTTCCTTCTTCTGGCCCATTCATCTTTCCAGGGTTTTAGATTGTGATTCCACGATCTGTCTATATTCCTTTTGATTTGCAGAATCAACCAATTTCAGAAATCCCTGCAGTCCCCCAAATACCTAGATGACAACATACAACCCCTGGAACTCTTTCCTCTGGTCATCAAGACTCCCATTCCACATATCAAGAAGGAAGGTAATTCAGACTTAATTGTCACATATAAAAGATGACAAAAGATGGGATCTGATGAATTCAAAAGCTAGAATCATTTCAACATTTAAACCCAGCCCTTGCTTGGAAATAGAAGCATCTCTAGCTCTTTAAAATCCCAGTCTCAACTGGTCCACTTCCTCATGATGTCATATACAGTTTGACGTTGTCTGGGCAACTTGGTATACATACTGCTCCTCCATTGTTTAATTCCCTTCTCTGAGTGAGATCCTGAGGCAACCAGGCTTCATTAGTTCAGGTGCTAGCCTCAGGGAACTACTTGTTTTAATTAGAGGGATGAAATGGCATTTTAATTGTGCACAATGATTAATAAACACGCTGAGCTGCTGCATAATGATCTGCTGCTTGAGGAGCTTTCTCCCTTATTCCTGATATCTATATCCATTAACTGATTGTTACCCAGGTTGAACGTTATCAAGCTCTTCCTCCAACCAAACTGTACGTTGTCTGTCCTCCAATTTTTCTGCTAACAACAGCTATAAGAGCAAAGTCCCATTTTTTTTGTAGTAACAGAGAGATGACTATAATGGAGAGAGCTTACAGAGTGGTATACCGTCCATGTAATTTATTTCACTAACTTATTTGTAAAAGGGTGATAATAATAGTACCAACTTGTCAGGGTTTTGCAAAGATTAAATGAGACAATGCATGCAAAGCACTTAGCTGAGTGCTGGTCTAGAGGAAGTTCTCTGAAAGTGCTAGCCGCCGTTATCATTAGTAGGATTATTGTTACCATCATCATCATTAACTTCATCCTCATCATCAACGTCATCATCAGTCTCACCACAACCATCATCTTGGTCAAAATTAGACACTTAGATTAGAAGTAGATTAGTCTCTTAGAGGGCATGATGTGCACTATATCACATCTAATACAGGAATAATGTTCTGAAGTGTGAAGATTGGCCAGAGATTTTCCCCATTTCTCCTTTATGTAGTATGAGAATAGTCTGGAATGACTTATGGGAAATGTGCACAAAGGAACTCACATATCTTAAAGGCTTAATCGCAGCTCCTCAGTAGCTAAATAAAATCCTATGTTCATATCTGAACTTCAATGAAAACAGAAACCAGAAAACTAGATTATAAAGTGACTTCCCCTATAAAGCTGCATGTGTTTGGGATTAGTAATAGCTTTATTGGCCACTATTATTATTGGGTGAGTCTTTACAACATTATAGCTACTTTTCCTAATGCTGACACTAGTAAATTGTTTTCCTTTGTGTCTCTTGGAAATTGTTCCTCAAGGTCAGATATCTATATCCAAGTCATTTATTTACTTGGTTTGGGGGGAATAAATCTTGATGAAACCCAGGCAGCTGCCACTATTCACTATTTGTAAATGGCTGTTGTGACATTGGATATTACGCAAGTGATCCCTTTCCTTAGCTTGAATTATTAATGATAGTATTTATAAAAACAGGTTAGGTGATCTTCTGTTCTACTTATCCTTATATTTTGATATGCTGCCATAACTGCACACCAGTACAATTCAATATATGCCCAAGAAGAGAAAAGCAGATATGACTGAGCCAGGTAGGAGTTAAATGTAGAAACTGCTTTCTATCCCCCCAAATGTTAAGGACTTCATGGAAACAAGTCTGTGACTCTGAAGATGTTTCTTGTACACAGAGTCATTACAGTTCAGTGAAGCAGATATGATTGATTACATAGGCCAAATTTTACCTTGCCTCCAGGGCACTTCTAATTCTTGTTGTAACTCCTTTAAGGGCACACAAGTGTCCCCAGGAGTCAAAGGGGAAAGGTGAATGAACTTTTTTGACCATGATAGGGCAGAGAGAAAGATTTTAAAATAGATGTTCCATTTGAAATATCTAGCACAGGGCAGAAAGCAAAAGAAAACTAAATGTATGTGGTTACCTTCCCATTTCCCTAGCAAGGAAATCTTTAAGATCACTTACCTGAAGTTCCACTGAAATATAACTACACACTCATTAGAATGGCGAACATGAGAAATACTGACCATATGAAGTGTCGTTGAAGACGTGAAGGAACTGAAATTCTCACGCAATGTACTGTAATGTATATTACATTTTAAAGATGTGAAATGGTACCTCTTTGGAAAACAGTCTGTGCGTTCTTCAAAAGTTAAACATGCAACTACTACACATCCAGCGTTCTACTCAGAGGCATTAACCTGACAAATGGAAGCATATGTCCATACAAAGACATATAAAAAATATTCGTAGAAGGTTCTTTGCAATAGGCAAAACTTGGAAATCAAAATGCCCCTCAAGAGGGAAACAAATAAACAAATTGTTGTGCATTCCTCCTACAATGGAATACTTCTCAGCAAGAGGGAAGAATGTACTATTGATACATGCAGCAATGAAGATGAATCTCAAAATAATTATGCTCAGTGAAAGAAGCCAGACAAAACTATAACATACAGTCGTTGCTGCAGAGGAGTAGGAGGCAAAGCAGATAACAAAGGGGCATGAGGAAACTTTCAGAGGTGATGCATGTATTCATTATCTTGAATGAGGTGATGGCTTCAGGGGTGTATACATATGGAAACTTATCAAATCGCAGACTTTAAATATATACAGCTTGTTGAATATCGATTATACCTTAATAAAGCTTTAATAAAGAAATTAAATAAATAAACAAATCAGCTGAAATTTTTTGAGCATAATATCTGTGCTAATGGGACTACTGATTGGAATGGATTTTTCTCTGAAATAGTCCCAACATAATGTACTTATCTCGGATGAGATTCAATTTTTTTTCTATTAAAGGCTTATTCTTATGTAAAGAGATGGACTCAAAAAACCCAATGCCTTTATGTACATATAGACACGATTAAGTATACTGAGAAGACTTGTCTTTAATAAACAACCATAGTAATAGAAATATAGCTGTAGGGGGCTTCCCTGGTGGTGCAGTGGTTGAGAATCTGCCTGCTAATGCAGGGAACACGGGTTCGAGCCCTGGTCTGGGAAGATCCCACATGCCGCGGAGCAACTAGGCCCGTGAGCCACAATTACTGAGCCTGCGCGTCTGGAGCCTGTGCTCCGCAACAAGAGAGGCCGCGATAGTGAGAGGCCCGCACACTGTGATGAAGAGTGGCCCCTGCTTGCCACAACTAGAGAAAGCCCTCGCATAGAAACGAAGACCCAACACAGCCATAAATAAATAAATAAAGACTTTCTCTCTATTTCACTCTTTAAAAAAAAAAAAAAAAAGAAAATGAAATAACTTAAATTAAAAAAAAAAAAAAAAGAAATATAGCTGTAAAAATATGCTTGTGGCAAAGTCTTAACTGTTTTGGTTCTTTTGAATAACTAGCCAGTAATATCATGCTAAATTAAGGACTTAGATTATTTTTCTAATTTTTTTCTCCAATTTGAGAAGAGCCTATGAAGAGAGATTTTTCTGGAGAATCCAACTTTAATGCCTTACCTATCATCCCCTGCCCAATGCCTTAGCAGAACAAAGTCAATTAATCATAGACTGATTTCAGTGAGCCAATCCATTAATGAATCCTTTATTACCAATGGATCCCTTCTTCACGTAGTTTACTTTCACTGATATATATTCATATAACTGTCAAATCAGATGCACATATATTTATAATATATTACTACTAAATTTATATTATCCATGGATGCTCTTTAATAATCAGGAACTATGTAGATTATAATAATTTAGATGCATCTGTCTGTACTGATTGATTAGTTTAATGTTATTCTCTCTTTGTTAGGAATTCAACACAGGTATTGAGTGCTTACATAACAAAAACTATCAGAACAATAGTTTAAAATTATCTCAGTGATGAAAGAAAGAGGGAAAGAGAGATAAAGAGAAAGACGAAAGAAAGAAAGAAAGAAAGAAAGAAAGAAAAAAGAAAGAGAGAGAGAGAAAGAAAGAGAGAAAGAGAAAGAAGGAAGGAGGGAGGGAGGGAGGAAGGAAAGAAGGAAGGAAAGAAGGAAGGAAGGAAGAAAGGAAGGAAGGAAGGAAGGAAGGAAGGAAGGGAATGTTAAGAGAGAGAAGAAAAAGAAATCTTACCTGTATATGCTTTTTCACACTACATGCATTATTTGGATACGTTTATATTCTCTACTTTAGTTCTCAATCTTGGTTGCATATTTCAGGTTCATATGGGATCTTGAAAAACTTTTTAATGTCTGGGTCTCCCTCCAGACCAACTAAATAAGAATTTCTGAGAGTAGTGTCAGAGACTAGTGATTTTAATGCAGAGAGGAATTTGAAAACCCTGTCTTAAAAGGACAGGACTAGAAAATTAAATGTGAAAATTGGTAACAGAAGTGTTGAGGAAGCCCTAATCTTCTCGTCAGATATTGATATAACCTTGAAGTCAGGTGACCTCTCATTCCCTTGCCATTTTGTCGACCACATCAACACAGACTCACCTTTTGACATCTCTCTGGTTCTCCTCCCAATCCACTCCCTACCCCTAAATAAAACCCAGTAAGAAAAAGAAATCAGAGTAAGCAGTGGAGACAGCTGATGATATTGCAGGGAGTCAGACAAAGTACTTCGTATCACAACCCCCCAGATCATGTGACACTTGCCTTCCTTCAAGGCACTGTGTCCCTTACTACAACTGAGGGTTATTTTTTCTATTTTTCTTTCAAACAATGCTGGCTCCTGTCACCTTTGTTTTACAGAGCAACTCACTTCCACCCCAAACCTGTATACTCACAGACAAAAACAAAAGGCCATGCAGTTAATATGTCTCTCCATCCTTAGAAAACATTTTAATCCCCACGTTGTTATTTGAGCTTGCCTTTGCAATCTTCAGCACTCAAGTGACTTATCAAAAGCTTCTCCCAAACATGCTCAATGATCTCCACAAGAGGAACCTTCCCACCATCTGCTAAGATTATAAAATCGTCATCATATCATTTTATTGACATATGTATAACTTGATCACTTTGCTGTACTCCTGAAACTAACACATTGTAAATCAATTATACTTCAATTAAAACATTAAATAAATAAAATAATTTTTTTTAAAAACCTAAAAAAAAAAAAAGACTTGGTCTTACAATACTGGGTAGGGGAAGCATTCCTGGCCAGACATAACATCCATTCTCACAAAACACAGAGGTAACATTGACATAACCTTTTCACATAACATCCTCTCAAACTTTCCAAAAGTTATTGTCCTATTAACCCTTGTACTTTTATGTTTTCTCAATCTAATTGGAGCCCATGTCAGGGTTCCACCAATGGGTTTTGGTACCACAGCTCATGGAATTCTCACATCAAGATGTCCCAGAAACTTCTCTCCATCCCCTAGCCATTTTACCCATTCCTGTGTAAGATTTCTTGGGTCTCCGGTAAGGGGTTGAGCCAAGGGACCCAGGCCCTTTTGTCAACTGGGCAGAAAATCTGCTTTTCTAACAAGGTTCCAGGGCATCCTGATGCTGGTTTAGAGATTGCTCTGGAGCAGCAAGGATTGAAGAACTCTGTCAAATTCTTAGACCAGCCCTCAAGGTCCTGTGAAATCTAGACTTATTTTCCCTTGACCTATATGAACACTCCAATCTAGTTCATACATACTGAATACCTTTTGAGTGTTTTAACTTCAGTCTCTTTATTCATTCCCTCTGCCCCTCTTTGCTTCTTTGCAATTAAATGTCTACTTTTTTTTTTTTCAATAACAAACTTAAATCTCGACTTCTCCATGCAGACTTTCTTGTGATCAAATATAAAATGATTGTTCTTTCCTCTGATCATCTCTATAACTCCTTGGGAGCTAATTAAGTCTATGTAAAAACTGTTTATTGGACAGAAGAACAAAACAAATGTATGAGTAAACAACATAGCAGCAGAGAGAATGAGATACAATAAGTTACAGAAGGAAACGAGAAACAAATTTCTGTGGAAAAACTCAGAATTAATAGGAGATTTTCATCCTTTTCTTTTACTACATCTAATGATGACAATATGTCTAGGCCCACTGCAGAAAACAAAGACTGGAAGGTTGTGGATTGTCACGGGTCAAGGGTCATCAAATTTTTTCTTAAAGTTCCAAATAGTAAGTATTTTAGACTTTGTGGTCTCTATGACAACTACTCAATTCTGCCACTGTAGCAGGAAAGCAGGCATTGACAACATACAAATAAATGGACATGGTAGTGTTCAATGATACTTTATTTATAAAAAAAAAAAAAAGGCACCAGAGGGCTTCCCTGGTGGCGCAGTCATTAAGAATCCGCCTGCCAATGTAGGGGACACGGGTTCGAGCCCCTGTCTGAGAAGATCCCACATGCTGCGGAGCAAATAAGCCCGTGCGCCACAACTACTGAGCCTGTGCTCTGGAGCCCATAAGCCACAACTACTGAAACCCGCTCACCTAGAGCCCATGGTCTGCAGCAAGAGAAGCCACCGCAATGAGAAGCCCGCGCACTGCAACGAAGAGTAGCCCCTGCTCTCCGCAACTAAAGAAAGCCCTAGCGCAGCAACGAAGACCCAACACAGCCAAAAATAAATAAATTAAATAAATAAATCTAAAAAAAAAAGGTCCCAGACAAATTTGGCATGCCTATAGTAGTTTTCCAATCCTTATTATAGATGGTGCCCAAATATTATATTCTTTTTATTTATTTATTTATTTTAACATCTTTATTGGAGTATAATTGCTTTACAATGGTGTGTTAGTTTCTGCTTTATAACAAAGTGAATCAGTTATACATATACATATGTTCCCATATCTCTTCCCTCTTGCATCTCCCTCTCTCCCACCCTCCCTATCCCACCCCTCTAGGTGGTCACAAAGCACAGAGCTGATCTCCCTGTGCTATGCGGTTGCTTCCCACTAGCTATCTATTTTCCATTTGGTAGTGTATATATGTCCATGCCACTCTCTCACTGTGTCACATCTTACCCTTCCCCCTCCCCATATCCTCAAGTCCATTCTCTAGTAGGTCTGTGTCTTTATTCCAGTCTTGCCACTAGGTTCTTCATGGCCTTTTTTTTTTTTTTTCCCTTAGATTCCATATATATGTGTTAGCATACTGTATTTGTTTTTCTCTTTCTGACTTACTTCACTCTGTATGACAGACTCTAACTGCATCCACCTCACTACAAATAACTCCATTTCGTTTCTTTTTATGGCTGAGTAATATTCCATTGTATATATGTGCCACAAATTCTTTATTCATCTGTCGATGGACACTTAGGTTGCTTCCAGGTCCTGGCTATTGTAAATAGACCTGCAATGAACATTGTGGTATATGACTCTTTTTGAATTATGGTTTTCTCAGGGTATATGCCCAGTAGTGGGATTGCTGGGTCATATGGTAGTTCTATTTTTAGTTTTTTAAGGAACCTCCGTACTGTTCTCCATAGTGGCTGTATCAATTTACATTCCCACCAACAGTGCAAGAGGGTTCCCTTTTCTCCACACCCTCTCCAGCATTTATTGTTGGTAGATATTTTGATGATGGCCATTCTGACTGGTGTCACTGTAGTTTTGATTTGCATTTCTCTAATGATTAGTGATGTTGAGCATTCTTTCATGTGTTTGTTGGCAATCTATATATCTTCTGTGGAGAAATGCCTATTTAGGTCTTCTGCCCATTTTTGGATTGGGTTGTTTGTTTTTTGATATTGAGCTGCATAAGCTGCTTGTAAATTCTGGAGATTAATCCTTTGTCAGTTGCTTCATTTTGCAAATATTTTCTCCCATTCTGAGGGTTGTCTTTTTGTCTTGTTTATCGTGTCCTTTGCTGTGCAAAAGCTTTTAAGTTTCATTAGGTCCCATTTGTTTATTTTTGTCTTTATTTCCCTTTCTCAATGAGGTGGCTTAAAAAGGATCTTGCTGTGATTTATGTCATAGAATGTTCTGCCTATGTTTTCCTCTAAGAGTTTGATAGTGTCTGGCCTTACATTTAGGTCTTTAATCCATTTTGAGTTTATTTTTGTGTATGGTGTTATGGAGTGTTCTAATTTCATTCTTTTACATGTAGCTGTCCAGTTTTCCCATCACCACTTATTGAAGATGCTGTCTTTTCTCCATTGTACATCCTTGCCTCCTTTGTCGTAGATTAGTTGACCATAGGTGTGTGGGTTTATCTCTGGGCTTTCTATCCTGTTCCATTGATCTATACTTTTGTTTTTGTGCCAGTACCATACTGTCTTGATTACTGTAGCTTTGTAGTATAGTCTGAAGTCAGGGAGCCTGATTCCTCCAGCTCCGGTTTTCTTTCTCAAGATTGCTTTGGCTCTTTGGGGTCTTTTCAGTTTCCATACGAATTGTGAAATTTTTTGTTCTACTTCTGTGAAAAATGACATTGGTAATTTGATCGGGATTGCACTGAATCTGTACATTGCTTTGGGTAGTATAGTCATTTTCACAATGTTCATTCTTCCGATCCGAGAACATGGTATATCTCTCCATCTGTTTGTATCATCTTTAATTTCCTTCATCAGTGTCATATAGTTTTCTGCATACAGGTCTTTTGTCTCCTTAGATAGGTTTATTCCTAGGTATTTTATTCTTGTTGTTGCAATGGTAAATGGGAGTGTTTCCTTAATTTCTATTTCAGATTTTCATCATTCTTGTATAGGAATGCAAGTGATTTCTGTGCATTAATTTTGTATCTTTCTACTTTACCAAATTCATTGATTAGGTCTAGTAGTTTTCTGGTAGCATCTTTAGGATTCTCTATGTATAATATCATGTCATCTGAAAACACTGACAGTTTTAGTTTTTCTTTTCCAATTTGGATTCCTTTTATTTCTTTTTCTTCTCTGTTTGCTGTGGCTAACACTTCCAAAACTATGTTGAATAATAGCGGTGAGAGTGGGCAACCTTGTCTTGTTCCTGATCTTAGTGGAAATGGTTTCAGTTTTTCACCATTGAGAACGATGTTGGCTGTGGGTTTGTCATATATGGCCTTTATTATGTTGAGGCAACTTCCCTCTATGCCTACTTTCTGGAGGGTTTTTATCATAAATGGGTGTTGAATTTTGTGAAAAGCTTTTTTGGCATCTATTGAGATGATCATATGGTTTTTCTCCTTCAGTTTGTTACTATGGTTTATGACATTGATTGCTCTGCGTATATTGAAGAATCCTTGCATTCCTGAGATAAACCCCAGTTGATCATGGTGTATGATCCTTTTAATGTGCTGTTGGATTCTGTTTGCTAATATTTTGTTGAGGAATTTTTGCATCTTTGTTCATCAGTGATATTGGCCTGTAGTTTTCTTTCTTTGTGACATCTTTGTCTGGTTTTAGTATCAGGGCAATGGTGGCCTCATAGAATGAGTTTGGGAGTATTCCTCTCTTTGCTATATTTTGGAAGAGTTTGAGAAGGATAGGTGTTAGCTCTTCTCTAAATGTTTGATAAAATTCGGCTGTGAAACCATCTGGTCCTGGGCTTTTGTTTGTTGGAAGATTTTTACTCACAGTTTCAATTTCAATGCTTGTGATTGGTTGGTTTATATTTTCTATATTTTCCTGGTTCAGTCTCAGAAGGTTGTGCTTTTCTAAGAATTTGTTCATTTCTTCTAGGTTGTCCATTTTATTGGCATATAATTACTTGTAGTAATCTCTCATGATCCTTTGTATTTCTGCAGTGTCAGTTGCTACTTCTCCTTTTTCATTTCTAATTCTATTGACTTAAGTCTCCTCCCTTTTCTTCTTGATGAGTCTGGCTAATGATTTATCAATTTTGTTTATCTTCTCAAAGAACCAGCTTTTAGTTTTATTGATCTTTGTTATCATTTCCTTCATTTCTTTTCATTTATTTCTGATCTGATCTTTATGATTTCCTTCCTTCTGCTAACTTTGGGGTTTTTTTGTTCTTCTTTCTCTAATTGCTTTAGGTGTAAGGTTAGGTTGTTTATTTGAGATGTTTCTTGTTTCTTGAGATAGGTTTGTATTTGTATAAACTTCCCTCTTAGAACTGCTTCTGCTGCATCCCATAGGTTTTGGGTCATCGTGTTTTCATTGTCATTTGTTTCTAGGTATTTTTTGATTTCCTCTTTGATGTCTTCAGTGATCTCTTGGTTATTTAGTAGTGTATTGTTTAGCCTCCAGGTGTTTGTATTTTTTACAGATTTTTTTCCTGTATTTGATATCTAGTCTCATAGCATTGTGATCAGAAAAGATACTTGATACGATTTCAATTTTCTTAAATTTACCAAGGCTTGATTTGTTACCCAAGATATGATCTATCCTGGAGAATGTTCCATGAGCACTTGAGAAAAAAGTCTACTCTGTTGGTTTTGGATGCAATGTCCTATAAATATCAATTTAGGACCATGGACCTAAATGGACCAAAAGTCCATCTTGTTTAATGTATCATTTAAAGTTGGTGTTTCCTTATTTATCATCATTTTGGATGATCTTTCCATTGGTGAAAGTGGGGTGTTAAAGTCCCCTACTATTATTGTGTTATTGTCAATTTCCCCTTTTATGGCTGCTAGTATTTGCCTTATGTATTGAGGTGCTCCTCTGTTGGGTGCATAAATAGTTAGAATTGTTATATCTTCTTCTTGGATTGATCCCTTGATCATTATGTAGTGTCCTTCTTTGTCTCTTATAATAGTCTTTGTTTTAAAGTCTATTTTGTTTTATATGCGAATTGCTACTCCAACTTCTTTTGATTTCCATTTGCATGGAATATCTTTTTCCATCCCCTCACTTTCAGTCTTTATGTGTCCCTAAGTCTGAAGTGGGTCTCTTGTAGACAGCATATATACAGGTCTTGTTTTTGTATCCATTCAGCCAGTCTATGTCTTTTGGTTGGAGCATTTAATCCATTTACATTTAAGGTAGTTATCGATATGTATGTTCCTATTACCATTTTCTTAATTGTTTTGGGTCTGTTATTGTAGGTGTTTTCCTTCTCTGTGTTTCCTGCCTAGAGAAGTTCCTTTAGCATTTGTTGTAAAGCTGGTTTGGTGGTGGTGAACTCTCTTAGCTTTTGTGTGTCTGTAAAGGTTTTAATTTCTCAAATATTTGGCTACAACTCTCCAAAATAACATTTCCAGTTTTTCTCCCACTTTTGACTTGGGATCATATGGAACTAAAGCTGCTCTTTTCCTGAAGCCCTCCAAATGGAAGCTGAACAACTTGTTATAAACAAGAGACATCATTACGATAGCCCATGTTTACAGAATCCTCATGTCTGTTGCTGTGTGAGCCACTCAGAAAGTTTACCTGATCACTTGATGACATCATCAGAGATATTCAAACTACAGACCAAGAAAATTCATCAGATTGTCACTACTTGCCCTCAGTCCATCTGAAGATGCTTTGAATCTGACACCCAGAAATATTCTTGACTGGCAGCTCTCAGGACTCAGACACTGGGTTTCTAGTTTACTCCAACCATTAACCTTTGTTTTCCTTTGCCTCCATAGAAATATCTCTTATCAAATACCTGATTGCTTGTACCTTATAAGCCTAACTTTGTGAGCCCACCTGCATCACTGCCTCCTGAAAAGAGTTAACTGAACTATCTGTTGTCAGGAGTAAGAGACAGACTCAATGAGACATAAAGCAATCCACCAACTCAGCTTCTGGATTGCAGAAGGCAGGATTATATGTTGGCAAAATTTGTCACCCCAAAATGTATCTCTTTGACATGTGGATTAATTTAGGCTGATTACTTTCAAGAAATGGAAGACTCGGGAAGTCGTTTTTTTTTTGTTTGTTTGTTTTACTTCTCCCTTAGCTGCCTATAGAATTTGATAAAAGAACCTGTTCCCAGAATTGAGCTATCACCAGAGATATCTTCAGAGAATATGGGCTAAGTGCGGTGGAGGAAACTCGGCAGAGTCTAGAGATCAGAGTCCACTCTGTGTCCCACTCTCTCTGCATAGCCAAGCAAACATTTGTTTACCAAACATTTGCTTTTCTGTCTCCATGTGAATTGCCTTCCTCTCCTTTGAAGTCCCAAACCACTATCCCCAACATCCTCTTTTGTCTTTAGCTGAAGATGGCATTTAAGGTGAGGGCTTCAGACATTTTGGCAAGTTACTCAGTTTTCCTGTGTATCTTCTATATATACATGTTATTATACTTTTGTTTGATTTTCTCCTGTTAACTGGTCTCATGTCAATTAAATTCTTGGACCAGCCAGAAGAATCTAGAAGGGTAGAGGGAAATTTCTTCCTCCCTCCCCATCAGTGGTATTTTAAACGCAAAGTTATAAGAAGAATACAAAAAAAAAAAAAAAAAAAAACTTTGTGTAAAAGTATTTACCAGTAATGGATACCTTCTTAGTATTAGCATTATATTGCATTTTTCTTAATATACTTTTATTAATACCTTAAACTATAAGACAAGGTCATACCAAAAGAGAGTGACAACAAAAGAGAGAAAGATTGAAAAAATATCTAACAAAAACCCAGTGGTAGCAAAGAAATCCAAGAAATTCCAGTGGAACTGTTAAAAAGTTGTAAAATGGATTGTTTTTTAATTAGCACTCCTTTGGGACGGCTGCTCTCTTGCTGATTAGAATATTGTAGCAAAAGTCATATGGCCTTAGAAAGAAAAGTCCTCATGCCTCACTCAAAACTAGCTATAACATCAGCATTGCTAAAGGCACGAAATTATTTTTAAAGGCATGAGCCCTGATATTTTTACTCTCAAAGAAAACTTTAATATATTATGTTGTCTAGTGACCAACTTGGGGAGTACTTATAATGTGTCATTCTTTAGTTTTCAAAACACTTTTTTATTATAAAATTTCCTCCATTCCACAGTAGGTGTCTATAGCCATTTTTTCCAGATAAATACAGAGTATCTATTTGAATTGATTGAATTCAACAGATCCACTTCATGATCTTTTATTTCTGTCTTCCCAGATTTAAAATAAATAAGGTTAAGTACTGATAGAACAAGATTGTATGGGTCTTAGAAGGATCTATTTTTTCATCACACCTCTTTTATTCCATCTTGCTTAGCAAATCAGATGCTAGATATATTTTGATTAGTTTGTACTTTAATGGATCATGTATGGAGGGTCCACCTTTCACATTGGGGCCATTAATTTTTCTTGAGTCTGATGGAAAAAACAGGTAGAGCTTTTTGTGTGTGTGCTGATTGAAAAGTGATGGATTATTTTCATGTGGTAAGAAACACAATGTTTTCTTTAGCACAGCAGGATATAATGTTTGCAAGGTCTAACAGTGAAATATTATGCATATTTGCCGCTGGCCAGCTGCCAGAAATGGAACAGCAAAATCAGAGGAGATTTTGAATTTGAATCTTAAAACCAGTGCAGCCTACAAAGAAACTAATGAGCCATTCTAAGCAGAAAAAGCATTTGTACTAATAGATGATTCCTGCCATACATGCCAGCATGTAACAAAATGGTAAATAATTATTCATTTAAATGTTACCTTGAACTTTATTTCAAGGGAAAAAAGAAAAGATGCTTATTCTGAGTGTAATTTCGAATAGGTACCACTGCAAAGATTTTTTTTTCCCCCCAATTCAGAGGCCCATGACATTTCCTTCCCTATGAAAGCAGAGTCATTTTCTATATAGTATTTTTTTCTCATGTGGCTGAAAAATTGATTCACAGAAAATTTTTCATTTCACTGTTATTTAGTATTCAAAACTGGTGTTTTCAAATCAGTACACAGCATCCTGAAAAAGCTTTGAAGTGCTATAGAAATAAAGACATAAACAAGATTATAAAAGGCAGGGGAGAAGATATTTTGGGTTTGCTGAATGTCTTGAGTTCCTTTGTTTCCGAAGTCAAGGACCTGGCAATGGGCATCCTTGCTACACTTAGCATTTTATATATTTTTGGTAAACTATTGGCATAGGGAAATAAAATTTGTATGTTCATTTACATCCAACTTTTCAAGATACTGTTTTCTAAGAAATATTTGACATCTTAGAAAATTGGAGGCTTCTTTTCTGGGCTTTTAAATTTTATTGTATTTGATCTCATTTTAGGGCCAGGAAATTTCATTTAGTAGGCATTAAAAGAAATTTGGGTCTAGGGGAAAACACTTGCTCAGTTTTGCATGGGGAAGCTACACAATCTCATGGAAAATACACTTCATGTTACTGTCCGCCTTGTAAATAGAGAAATCTAATGGAAGGAGACATTTGTTACATCTTGATGCCTTATGTATTTTATATTACTGTATTTCAATCTCCATTTTAAAGGTGGAATTATGACTTTAAATTATAGGCTTTCACTTTTAAGACCATCATAATCTCCCAGTGCTACAACACTGCAGGGAGGGGCACCAATGCTCATTCCCCTAGAAACAGAGGATGGGAAGGCAGAGGGGAAAAGTTCCGCTGCACTGTTGTATCGCGCTCTTTAAGAATCACGATTGAGACATGCTTGTGACAGATTCAATCAGGCCGTCCTCCTGCCTGAGTTACTGGCCAGGTGTTCCGTTTTGCTGGAAGCTGCATTAACCCTTCTGGGCCCCTGGGGTCCTGCAGAGTAATTTACTGCTACATCACCCCAAACGGTGCTCCTGCAGCCCAAGGCCTGGTCTATCTCCAAATCGACACAAAACCTCAAAGACCTGCTAGAGGTGGCTTATAAATTAGGAAAATATGGTTTATCTTCTAGATACTATTTTTCAAATGTCACAAATTACAGTCACTTTTGATTTGTTTAGTAAGTATAAATAACAGATTATTTTAAAGAGCTTAGAGACTGCATAGTCCATGTATTAACCTGACAAGTCCCCAAAATCTTAATTTAAAATAAAAAAATGAAAATCTACGATGCATGAAAAATAATAAAATTATAAATTTAAATGTTTCTTTTGAAGTTGGCTACTCAGTAGTCATACCTGCTAGGAAATGCACTCTTGATATTTAAAATATCATTTTTACAAGGACTACCCAGATATTTGAATTGTTTGAATTGAATCTGCTTTGTCCAGATGGTTTAAAACTCATTAAAAATTAGGAATGAAAGAAAAGTTCAGAGAGCCTTAAAGAACATATTAGTAGAATGCTTCAGTACATATATTTCTAAGCAAAAAATAGATAATGTCAATGCTTAAAATATATGAACTTTAAAGAAATTGTGAGTTGTGCTAGATTCTGTCCAACAAAACGAGTAGATGGTGTTTAGGCTACACTGAAACTAGAAGATAGTATTCAGAATTTAGAAGTATAAGGGAAAAATAAACTTGTCTATGTTTTATTTTTACTGGAAAATTCTAAAAGATAGAAAAACAGGAAGGAAGGAAGGAAGGAAGGAAGGAAGGAAGGAAGGAAGGAAGGAAAGAAACTTCACTAGTACTGTTAAAATGTTAAGTGACAGTATGATGCTTCCATCATAATTAAATTAAGATTATGGCATCTATTTGTTCAAGACAATTAAAAAACATACAATATATAATAAATATTTGCATATGTATAATTATTGTATACATAATATATAATTAATATGACTAAACAACTATAATATTTGTGTTTTTTACATAAGTTTATGATTTTCTTTTCCCTGATCTCCATTTTCCCCGAGTTTTGCTCATGACAGCAGTCAGGTTCCTATATTCTGTGTTTGATGATGTTATTTAGTGATTAGCATGTCCTTCTGACTTATCTCACTTAGCCTATAAATTCCAAGTGGTGCCCCATCAGTTGCACCCTGTTGAATTCTCCCTTGGCTTTCACCTTGGTCTCTGAAAACGCCTAATAGAGTCAATTTATTAAAGAAGAGTAACCAGCCTTTCATTTAATATTTAAGGGGGTAAAGATTTAACTTCAGGGCACAACAAATATACCAACTATCTAACTAGAGATGTTATTATTTAAATGTTCGATTGAAATTTAACATGCACTTTAGAACTTTTCTAATCTCCCCAAGACTTTATAATTTTTTTTATACTAAGCAGCTAAAGACTGAGCATAAGAAAGGATTCACAAGTACAGACTTTACAATGAAAACCTCCACTGAACGTTTCTCAAGCTTGTGAAGTGAAAAGTATAGTGGTTGACTAGCCACACACATATTTTTAATAATTGCACATCAAGCATATTTTGTTGTTATATAATCAGATGCCTTAGGTATGTCAAATGTACTTTCTTCCCAAGACTAAAAGTAAGAATTTGGAAGTAAGAAAAAAAGCAATTACAGTTCAATTACATGCCTGTGATTATAAAACACTAAAACAAGTCAGATTTCTTCTTGTAATATCAGATTTGAATTTACCATATTTTCCTTAAGAACAATTTTCTATTAGAAATCACAATTGCCCCTCCATGAGTAAAAGTAATTGAGGATACACTCAGTAAAGTTTTCCTGAAAATGTTCCTGGCATGCTCACTTTTACTGAAACATTCTATAAGAAACAGAAGTTGAATCTGTCTTTAAGATAGTCACTTCCCTCCCGTAGATTCTAGAAACTCACAATGTGTGCTGGATTGAAAAAATCACTTGTGCTTTTGAAATCTTAGTAGGACTAAGGGTTTTCAATCCATAAAAATGTTAACAAACAAAATCCATTCTAACCTCTTAAAACCTTTAAAGTGGTGGACTTGTATTTCACTGTCACAAAACAGAGCTATAGTGCAATTTTAACTGATAAATTTGAAAATGCTTTCTCTTTTAAGGATTGCAGAGTTTCAAATGCTTCGATACTAAAAACCAACTGACAGATCTTTTACGAATATTTGGAAAATCATCCTTAGCTCTTTTGTAACCCAGCAAAGATGCAAAAAGAATCATAATATGCATTTTGGAAAGCTGTGTGGTGATATAAAAGACTCCCATGCTAAGAGCAGACGGAAAATGGTAGTTATTATTAATTTAGGAAAACAAAAGAGCAGCCCAGCATTTTCAGTAATGTGGCAAGTTGTGTGCTCTTGAAGGAGAGGGGCGTTTATAATTGGATTTTAGAGTAATTTAGAAGACGAGCTAAGATGTAATGGTTGTGTATTAGAGGTTAGAACTGCAACAGAAGCCCATAATGTAAGGGTTCATTGCACTGGGAGAAAACAGAACAAAGAAAAGCAGCATCAACCGAAAATGGCCTGAGCGGGAAGCAACAAGCTGAAGCCGGCTGGGGAGACCCGGGGCTGGAATGTTCTCGCTTGGAGCCAGCAGTACTGCAGGCTGCAGCTCCTTCTACGGCAGACAGTGAGGAACACGGGCTTCCTTCAAAATATTTTTTCTGTAGTGACCTTGTCACCCTCCCGCCTCCCTCCTCCTCCCTATGGGCAAGTTCAGCTTGGCGAGTCTTTCTCTCCAGCTGCCCAGCAGTTTATCACTGACTCTCGTCCACCCAGGCCACGCCTCTTGAGCAGCCGTCCCTGGCCTCACCTGCTGGACCTCAGGTTTTCTCAGGGGAGGTTATGGGGATTCTGTCCATAGGCTCCCTCCACACCACAGACACACACACGCACACACACCCAACATATGTATTCACACACTCACATACACACACCTCACATACACACACACTCACA
The DNA here is from genome assembly GCF_965194805.1 of Balaenoptera borealis. Classification (NCBI taxonomy): domain Eukaryota; kingdom Metazoa; phylum Chordata; class Mammalia; order Artiodactyla; family Balaenopteridae; genus Balaenoptera; species Balaenoptera borealis. The sequence continues at coordinate 34,611,513 of NC_138871.1, read as the reverse complement.
TACACACACACACTCAGATACCACACACATACCCCACCACCAACCCATGTATTCACACACTCATACACACACACATACACACACTCACATACACGCATTCACATACACACACACTCACATAAACACACTCACATACACACACACTCACATGCCACACACATACCCCACCCCCAACCCATGTATTCACACTCACATACACACACACTCACATACACACACACGCACATACACACATGCACATACATACACTCACGCTCACATACACACACACACTCACATACCACACACATACCCCATCCCCAACCCATGTATTCACACTCACATACACACACACGCACATACACACATGCACATACACACACTCACATACACACATGCTCACATACACACACACTCACATACCACACACATACCCCACCTCCAACCCATGTATTCACACACTCACATACACACACTCACATACACACTCACATACACACTCACATACACACACGCTCACATACACACTCACATACACACACTCACATACACACACACACTCACATACCACACACATACCCCACCTCCAACCCATGTATTCACACACTCACATACACACTCACATACACACACACATACACACTCACATACACACACTCACATACACACATGCTAACATACACACACTCACATGCACACACACTCACACACACACACACTCTGACCTGACTTCTGGGTCTCTCTCCATCCTTCCTCAGGGAGCTCTGGGCTTCTGCCCTCTGGGAGAGAAGGAGAAAGAGTCAGAAGGAAAAGTCAAACCTGCCTCCCCACCCACCAATTTTCATCCCAAGCCTCAGGCAGCTCAAGGCACCCTCTCACCCCTTTACTGGGATCCTGTTTGCCAGAACCTGTCGCAGAGGTCCGAGCTCTGGGGCGAAGGCCTCGGGTGAGCGGCCCCTTATGGAGTAAATAACCGAAGCCCGGGCAAGTAGCACCAGCTTCTAGACTCCCGGGGCTGCACTGTTGGCTGACGGAAGGGTCCTGTGAGCGGAATTCCTTCCCAGTCGCCGGAGCTCGGCTACCCCCTGCTGGGCGGGAAGCTCAGGCCTTGAGACTCAGGCCACTCTGCTCAGGGTCAAGTCTCCTGGCAGGGCCTTAGACGGGATCCACTCCTTTCCTGTCAAATTGTTATCCCACGTTCCCCACGTGAAGCTGGCGTGTGAAGTTCCCTTCCAATCCCCAGGAGGTGTTCAAGACATTTTTTTCCCCCAAGCCCTCTGGATGCCAGTTTAAGCAGAACAAATCTATTTATTTTTTGTGAAGATCGGTTTATTAAAAGCACACACATAACTCAGATTGTATAGTGAAATGACGTTAGGCTTTGTTGAGCGTGAAAAGTGAGCTTGCTCAAGCCCCATTGCCAATCCTTCAGTGCATCGTTTTCTGCTGCAGCAGAACGTGGGCTATGTTAAGAGGACATCAGCCCAGAGACCTAAAATCTAGCCTAACTAACTTCCAAGTTCTCCCCAGCCCTCGCCTCCTCACAACCCCCTTTAGGCCCCTCTCAAGAAAACCCCAGCTCCATGACGTAGGAAACTTTGGCAAAATATAAGTGGACGGGAAACCAATTTTTAACTGGATCAAGTTTTCATACACAGATTAACACATTTTAATTGTCCTACAAACTATTCTTGTAGTCACTGTTAACAAAATCCAGACTGAAGGAAATTCACTGCCGTCACTATAATGTGTATACACTACTAAGACAGTTATGAAACCTCAGACACATTTGGAAGACATGGCTTAAAAGCGCCTTTAATACAAAATAAAATAAAGTAAAATACAAATAAAAAGAGATTAGTGTTCTGAGCTGTAACACAGCTACAGTTGTAGACAGAAACGGCGGAAACATGTAAACAGAGGGTGCTTTTAGTGACTCTGACCCAAATGTCTTTCTCAGGCTCACACAGTTCTAATTCTGACACACTTTTTCACTGCATTTAGTTTGCAGACCATGCAGAAAAGAAACGGACATTCGGATTAAGTAAACAGGGGCTTTATATACAGCCACTAGACTGCCAGAGAGACAACTTCCGTTTACATGGAATGCACAGATAAAGACACAATGTTAAAATGGCACCTCTTCCTGCATTTACTGGTGTGAAGTGAAAACCCAAATATATTCACCAGCAAACGAATAAGGGACGAATGGGCTTCTAGCCTTGCATGGTGTGTTAAAGTGTCAGAACTCTTGAAGTCCACATCATACCACAGCCTCAGACATAAACATAAACATTTCTCTCTGTCAGAAGGGGGTAAACATATTAGGATTTGGCTAAATCCTCCAGTTGTTTGGGTCCTATGTTGTGGTCTAGAATCATCTTGATGCTATTTCCAGCTGAAGTCAGTCCTGCTCGATGCCTTAAGCAAATGAGAGGAGAGATGAGGTTGACCATGAAAGGAAGGACTGACTTGAGATTTTACTTTCCTTTTCATCAGCAGAATAGCCAGAGAGTGAGAATGCAGTACACAAGTACATGAACAACTGGTTTCCCCAAATCCCACACTCTGAATCTATTTTTTTCTTGATGACCCATGTTTCAATTACTGCTCTCAGGATGCAGTCTCAGAATAGTCCTGTTCAGAGAGTTTACTGAGGTGGTAGGGATTACGGGATGGGAGGGGGGGAGGCGGGGGGGGGGGAGGGTAGACACCAAGCAAAGAGATAAGCCTATCCCAGATGTAGGAGGCTCATACTTACTGTGAATTCAAGTAACCCTGCCCCCCTCACAGAGCTGAAAAAGCATGTCAGCCTTTCCACCAAATTCTGCCAAAAGACATTCAGTGGTCAGCAAACTGAGCAATTTCCCTTCTCCAACCCTTGTTCTCTGGTGATTCCAACCCCTTTCTTATCTGAGCCACTTCCTCTTTCCATTTTGCTTGAACTTCAAGTCAAATCAGCCCTATTTGTTCTTAAACACTTCTTTACAATTAATTAATCAAACACCCAAGAGAGATTTGTGGGTCTTTCTTGTGTTCAGTATTGTACACTGAGCTGTGGAGGATACAAAATAAATGAAAGAGACTGCCGTTAACCTAAAGTATGTTATATGATTAGAAAAACCACATTAAACTAATAATACACGATGGAATATAAGCGAAAGTTAAATAATAAGATAAAGGTTGTCAAAAATGAAGTACTTCAAAGAAGAGAAAAATAGTGGGACAAGAAAATATTTATACAGCTTCAACAAAGAGATAAAACCTGAGTAACGAGCTATCACCTTGATTGTGGTGGTGGTATCATGGGTGTATGCATATGTCCAAACTCATCAAAATATATACATTAAATACACGTAATTTTTTGTATATCAATTTTACCTCATAAAGCTGTTAAAAAAAACCTGAATGAATCAAATAATAGAAAACATTATTTGAGTGATTATTCTCTGTCAGGCAGATAAAGATTATAATTATAAATACTTTTATGTGTTTTATCTCCTTTGACCCTCTTAACAATCCTAAGAGGTAAACACTATTATCTCCATCTTAGAGGTGAAAAAAATTGAGGCCTGGAAAAGTTAGACTCACACAGCTTGCAAGTGGTGGGGCTAAGATTTGACCTCTAACCCAAGACTTGTAAAACTATGCTACTGTAATAGAATGAGAGAATGAGTTTAAAAAAAAAAAATTGGAACAGCCAAGGAACATTGCAAGCCAGCCTTCTCTTTTGAACTGGGTGGGTTTCATTGTCCTACAGCTTTGGCGTCACATTTGCCAACATTGTTAACCAAAGGACTGTGACCGTTCCATATCCCAGACAGTTCAGTATTGCATAGGCCAACATACATATTAAAAGTCTTAAAAAAAACCCAGGTTGCATATGAAAGAGACAAGTGTGTCTAGTGAAAAAGAGTCAAATAACATTGGAAAGAAATGTAGGCAGCAGCAAAAGAACTGTCCAAGTAAAAAGTAGTAACTGCCCTTGATCATTTTTTCATTGGAAGTTTATGCTCAGAATGATCTAGATGAGAGGTAAAGGAGGGTTACAAATGTGGGTGCCCACTGACAGGAACACTTCTAACAATTTGGGGGTCTGCAGCAAGAATACAAATAGTGGTCCACATACTGTATCTTTATGTTTAAATATATATATAATCAAGGTAACAAACTATTAAAGTAAAATGTGTTCTATTTTTTTTTTTACATTAATTAACAACCTGGAAGTCCAGTATTGAATTTAGATTTCTTGGATTACTGGAATTCTGTGTTAGAATATGGTAATGTGTATAGAGTGACTCATGGCCTATGATCCCAATCCCAGCGTCAATCCTGTGACTCCCCCTTCTTTTCACACTTTGGGCTCTGTTCTGCACTTCAAGGGCCTCACATCTAAGTTGTGTTCACAGACCCGCACCCTAAGTTCCCCCATGGATCTCTCAGGCCTTGGGGTGTCACACTGGCAACACAGTTTGTCTTCAGGAGGGGATACGCAGGGAAGAGGGTGTGCAGGTGTGGTGTCATTTGCTCAGGGAATTCTGGGAGCCTGGTGCCTGGAGCATGATATAGACCCTTGCTACTCACAGCACCAGGGAATTATTAGAAATGCCGACTCTCAGACCCACTCCAGGACTACTGAATTAGAACTTGCATTTTAACAACATCCCCAGATGTTGCATAAGCACATTAAATTTAGAAAAGTGCAGGGCTACAAGGAAGGGTGACTTCTTGCAGGCAGGTCCACTTGTCCCAAGGAGTCCTTACCCTGTGGGGGAAGGGATGGCTGAACAAGGGCCCAGAGGGATCCCACTAAAGAGTAGACTAGGACAGGATCTTGCCTAGGTCTGAAGGCCAACAAAGCCCAGGCATATTATAAAAATGATTGGGTAGGCCTAGTGTAAAGGACATGCGCCGTGATCTATGAGGGGGATGTTGAGGGTATCAGCCCCGCCCAACAGAGTCATCCAGTTAAGGAATCGTTTACTGAAACCACCCTCCCTGGCCAGGAATGATGATAATGGCTTGCCTGACTTATCTCACGACAGGAGGTCCCTATAAGGAACACAGTGCTGCAGCCGAAAACTAACCGGGAGGATTCGGGAGGGGCCCAAAGAGGGAGGAGACACATGTGTTTGTATATTAAAAAACAAAACAAAATAAATCAGAAAAAGAAGTCTTTTTGATAGCCTAAAACCTCCCTACCTTCTGCCTCCACCCCCATCATGTTATAAATTGTTTCAGACAACAAAATACAGTCATGTACATTGATTGTCACGATTCGGGCCTGGGGTTGTGCTTGCAAGAGGCTGATGACCTGCTTTATCCTTTCCCTGCCATTCTCTTGTCACAGGTATACACATGAAGAAAGGTCTGCTCTCCATCCCTACTTGTCAAGTGAAACCAAACTGGACATGTGGTGGAATTACAAGAGAAGAGAGTTCCTGGACCCTTTTGTCCCTGAATGAATCTCTTCAGGAAGTGCATCTTGCCCTACGCATCTGGGTTTTATCAAAAAGAAGCATTCTGGCTTTGAATAGTTATATTCTTCAAAGTAGGTGAAAGACAAAAAAAAAAAAAGAAAAGTTGGATAAATCAAAGGGAAGGTAATATAATTAGTGAAGAATCCCAAGACAATCACTTCTGTTCCTTTATCCATATTTCTACATGTGTATTATTGCACAAACAATATCGAAGGCATAATTCAAAAATAATTTACGTTTGACATTGGAATGCAATGCTCCTTTTTTCTTTAACAAATGTTTATTGAGAACACACTCCGTACTAGGCACTTTCACATACATTATTTCATTTAATCCTTACAGTAACTCTTTGAGGGAAGCATATAAGCAATTTGAGACACAGAGAGGATAAATGACCTGCCCAGATCATTTATCAGCAAGCTAGTGGGAGAGCGTCTCCAACTCCCCCAGTGTTCTTTCCATAATGATGGTTTTTTTACTTAGTTAGCTGGCACTGCTGGGAACGTGGTATCCCACAAATAGGATCTCTCATTATAGAAGCTTAGCCTATAGAGCCAACAAAGTCTAAAAATTTGAACATTTTTGAGGAAAGACCTTTCAACATACATCATCAATCCCCCTGCCTTCTAAATAAAGGTAATGAACATCAATTAAGCTTTTGTTAACAATTCAGAGCCATGATCATGAAATTTTTGATTATGCCGTGAAGTAGTACAAATAGGTTTATACTTTCCAAATTTTCTCTCCCTTTCCTTCTCATCTTTTATATGTCAAAAATAAGCATTAGGAAGGAGAGTACAAGGGGTAAAGTGCATGGAATCAGTGTAAGGGCTTTGTGACTATTTTATGGGCTGGAAGACTCTTTTGACTTCCAAATCTTGGAATAAGTTTGCTGGTGAACTGTCTTCTAAATAAGTTAAGAAGTAGCATTTGAAGTTCTGGAGTAATAGATTCACTTATCTGAATCACTCTCTCTTAAGAAATTTCTGAGCCACACAAATAATTAGACATAGCTCCTACCACATTGAATAATAGAAAAGAGAGCAGAGTGTGAGGTGAGAGCACGGACTCTGCAGCTAGACTGAGATATTCTGTCTATGTCATTTACTAGCAGTGTGACCTTGAGCAAGTTATATGGCTTCTCTGTACATCATTTTTCTTACCTGTTCGTAAGAGTTCTTATGAGGATAAAATAGGTAATTTATATCCATAAAGCTCTTCGAACAGTGCCTAGCATGTAAGAATTGCTTTTAGCTCATAAAACAATATAGACAGCAGCCAAATTCTGATGGGAAATAAAAGTCACAGATAATCCTGAAAATGTATAATCAAGGATCAACGACATAACTAGAATGACTCTAGATTTGAGGCTCCCCCTCCCTGCCATTCTGTATGTGATGCCTATTAAAATGGCCCCTCAGAAGTAAGTTGGTTCTTTCTAGTGAACTCCATGGCTTGCAGTAACATGATCCATCACGAGATGCTGCAACAGGCTGACATTTTCCACATGTAAATCCTTCACTTTGTAATGTAAGAGCAATTACTTTTATGAACAAAATCTTTCCAATCCACCATTTCAAATCCTTGTCTTGCCATGTCATAGTCAAAACATCTGTCCATTAAAACCAATGTAAAATATATTAAACCAAGTGTGTTTGGTTTGGGACATCTGCTTCTTTCTACTGGAATGAGAACTATTCTAAGTTCAATGGGTTCAGTCTGTAGGGCTTTCATGAAAACTTCTCAGTCATATTCATGGGGATTATCAAATAGCCCACAGTTTTGATTACCGTTTCAGGTTCAAATAGAATTCAGAGTTCAACAAGGGACTCAATCAAAATAACGGCAATAGTAACAACTATAATGCAAAGAATAAAAATCTTTGCATGAAGCTTTTACACAAAGAGTTTCATATATTGATGTTAAGTATTATATGAACATGATATAATGACTTGTGCTATAATGAACACTCTAAAAATATCAATATTTTTCCCTCGTTTTTCATTTTACATTCTTGCTGAAAATAGTCACAGTTTTTTTTTTTTTTTTTTTTTTTAACATCTTTATTGAAGTATAATTGCCTTACAATAGTGTGTTAGCTTCTGCTTTATAACAAAGTGAATCAGTTATACATATACAATATGTTCCCATTTCTCTTCCCTCTTGCATCTCCCTCCCTCCCACCCTCCCCATCCCACCCCTCTAGGTGGTCACAAAGCACCGAGCTGATCTCCCTGTGCTATGCGGCTGCTTCCCACTAGCTATCTATTTTACATTTGGTAGTGTATATATGTCCATGACACTCTCTTACCCTGTCACATCTCACCCCACCCCCTCCCCCTATCCTCAAGTCCATTCTCTAGTAGGTCTGTGTCTTTATTCCCGTCTTGCCACTAGGTTCTTCATGGCCTTTTTTTTTTTTTTCCTTAGATTCCGTATATATGTGTTAGCATACTGTATTTGTTTTTCTCTTTCTGACTTACTTCACTCTGTATGACAGACTCTAACTCCATCCACCTCATTACAAATACCTCCATTTCATTTCTTTTTATGGCTGAGTAATATTCCATTGTATATATGTGCCACATCTTCTTTATCCATTCATCTGTCGATGGACATTTAGGTTGCTTCCAGGTCCTGGCTATTGTAAATAGAGCTGCAATGAACATTTTGGTACATGACACTTTTTGACCTATGGTTTTCTCAGGGTATATGCCCAGTAGTGGGATTGCTGGGTCGTATGGTAGTTCTATTTGTAGTTTTTTAAGGAACCTCCATACTGTTCTCCATAGTGGCTGTATCAATTTACATTCCCACCAACAGTGCAAGAGTGTTCCCTTTCCTCCACATCCTCTCCAGCATTTATTGTTTCTAGATTTTTTGATGATGGCCATTCTGACCGGTGTGAGATGATATCTCATTGTAGTTTTGATTTGCATTTCTCTAATGATTAATGATGTTGAGCATTCTTTCATGTGTCTGTAGGCCATCTGTATATCTTCTTTGGAGAAATGTCTATTTAGGTCTTCTGCCCATTTTTGGATTGGGTTGTTCGTTTTTTTGTTATTGAGCTGCATGAGCTGCTTGTAAATCTTGGAGATTAATCCTTTGTCAGTTGCTTCATTTGCAACTATTTTCTCCCATTCTAAGGGTTGTCTTTTGGTCTTGTTTATGGTTTCCTTTGCTGTGCAAAAGCTTTTAAGTTTCATTAGGTCCCATTTGTTTATTTGTGTTCTTATTTCCATTTCTCTGGGAGCTGGGTCAAAAAGAATCTTGCTGTGATGTATGTCATAGAGTGTTCTGCCTATGTTTTCCTCTAAGAGTTTGATAGTGTCTGGCCTTACACTTAGGTCTTTAATCCATTTGGAGTTTATTTTTGTGCATGGTGTCAGGGAGTGTTCTAATTTCATACTTTTATATGTACCTGTCCAATTTTCCCAGCACCACTTATTGAAGAGGCTGTCTTTTCTCCACTGTATATGCTTGCCTCCTTTATCAAAGATAAGGTGACCATATGTGTGTGGGTTTATCTCTGGGCTTTCTATCCTGTTCCATTGGTCTATATTTCTGTTTTTGTGCCAGTACCAAACTGTCTTGATTACTGAAGCTTTGTAGTATAGTCTGAAGTCAGGGAGCCTGATTCCCCCAGCTCCATTTTTCGTTCTCAAGATTGCTTTGGCTATTCGGGGTCTTTTGTGTTTCCATACAAATTGTGAAATTTTTTGTTCTAGTTCTGTGAAAAATGCCAGTGGTAGTTTGATAGGAATTGCATTGAATCTGTAGATTGCTTTGGGTAGTAGAGTCATTTTCACAATGTTGATTCTTCCAATCCAGGAACATGGTATATCTCTCCATCTATTTGTATCATCTTTAATTTCTTTCATCAGTGTCTTATAATTTTCTGCATACAGGTCTTTTGTCTCCTTAGGTAGGTTTATTCCTAGATATCTTATTCTTTTTGTTGCAATGGTAAACGGGAGTGTTTTCTTAATTTCACTTTCAGATTTTTCGTCATTAGTGTATAGAAATGCAAGCGATTTCTGTGCATTAATTTTGTATCCTGCTACTTTACCAAATTCATTGATTAGCTCTAGGAGTTTTCTGGTAGCCTCTTTAGGATTCTCTATGTATAGTATCATGTCATCTGCAAATAGTGACAGCTTTACTTCTTCTTTTCCGATTTGGATTCCTTTTATTTCTTTGTCTTCTCTGATTGCTGTGGCTAGGACTTCCAAAACTATGTTGAATAATAGTGGTGAGAGTGGGCAACCTTGTCTTGTTCCTGATCTTAGTGGAAATGGTTTCAGTTTTTCACCATTGAGGACAATGTTGGCTGTGGGTTTGTCATATATGGTCTTTATTATGTTGAGGAAAGTTCCCTCTATGCCTACTTTCTGCAGGGCTTTTATCATAAATGGGTGTTGAATTTTGTCGAAAGCTTTCTCTGCATCTATTGAGATGATCATATGGTTTTTCTCCTTCAATTTGTTAATATGGTGTATCACATTGATTGATTTGCGTATATTGAAGAATCCTTGCATTCCTGGGATAAACCCCACTTGATCATGGTGTATGATCCTTTTAATGTGCTGTTGGATTCTGTTTGCGAGTATTTTGTTGAGGATTTTTGCATCTATGTTCATCAGTGATATTGGCCTGTAGTTTTCTTTCTTTGTGACATCTTTGTCTGGTTTTGGTATCAGGGTGATGGTGGCCTCGTAGAATGAGTTTGGGAGTGTTCCTCCCTCTGCAATATTTTGGAAGAGTTTGAGAAGGATAGGTGTTAGCTCTTCTCTAAATGTTTGATAGAATTCACCTGTGAAGCCATCTGGTCCTGGGCTTTTGTTTGTTGGAAGGTTTTTAATCACAGTTTCAATTTCAGTGCTTGTGATTGGTCTGTTCATATTTTCTATTTCTTCCTGGTTCAGTCTCGGCAGTTTGTGCATTTCTAAGAATCTGTCCATTTCTTCCAGGTTGTCCATTTTATTGGCATAGAGCTGCTTGTAGTAATCTCTCATGATCTTTTGTATTTCTGCAGTGTCAGTGGTTATTTCTCCTTTTTCATTTCTAATTCTATTGATCTGAGTCTTCTCCCTTTTTCTCTTGATGAGTCTGGCTAATGGTTTATCAATTTTGTTTATCTTCTCAAAGAACCAGCTTTTAGTTTTATTGATTTTTGCTATTGTTTCCTTCATTTCTTTTTCATTTATTTCTGACCTGATCTTTATAATTTCTTTCCTTCTGCTGGCTTTGGGGTTTTTTTGTTCTTCTTTCTCTAATTGCTTTAGGTGCAAGGTTAGGTTGTTTATTCGAGATGTTTCCTGTTTCTTGAGGTAGGCTTGTATTGCTATAAACTTCCCTCTTAGCACTGCTTTTGCTGCGTCCCATAGGTTTTGGGTCGTCGTATCTCCATTGTCATTTATTTCTAGGTATTTTTTGATTTCCCCTTTGATTTCCTCAGTAATCACTTCATTATTAAGTAATGTATTGTGTAGCCTCCATGTGTTTGTATATTTTACAGATCTTTTCCTGTAATTGATATCTAGTCTCATAGCATTGTGGTCGGAAAAGATACTTGATACGATTTCAATTTTCTTAAATTTACCAAGGCTTGATTTGTGACCCAAGATATGATCTATCCTGGAGAATGTTCCATGAGCACTTGAGAAAAATGTGTATTCTGTTGTTTTTGGGTGGAATGTCCTATAAATATCAATTAAGTCCATCTTGTTTAATGTATCATTTAAAGCTTGTGTTTCCTTATTTATTTTCATTTTGGATGATCTGTCCATTGGTGAAAGTGGGGTGTTAAAGTCCCCTACTATGATTGTGTTGCTGTCGATTTCCCCTTTTATGGCTGTTAGTACTTGCCTTATGTATTGAGGTGCTCCTATGTTGGGTGCATAAATATTTACAATTGTTATACCTTCCTCTTGGATCGATCCCTTGATCATTATATAGTGTCCTTCTTTGTCTCTTGTAATAGTCTTTATTTTAAAGTCTATTTTGTCTGATATGAGAATTGCTACTCCAGCTTTCTTTTGATTTCCATTTGCATGGAATATCTTTTTCCATCCCCTCACTTTCAGTCTGTATGTGTCTCTAGGTCTGAAGTGGGTCTCTTGTAGACAGCATATATATGGGTCTTGTTTTTGTATCCATTCAGCCAGCCTGTGTCTTTTGGTGGGAGCATTTAATCCATTTACATTCAAGGTAATTATCGATATGTATGTTCCTATTCCCATTTTCTTAAATGTTTTGGGTTTGTTATTGTAGGTGTTTTCCTTCTCTTGTGTTTCTTGCCTAGAGAAGTTCCTTTAGCATTTGTTGTAAAGCTGGTTTGGTAGTGCTGAACTCTCTCAGCTTTTGCTTGTCTGTAAAGGTTTTAATTTCTCCATCACATTTGAATGAGATCCTTGCTGGGTAGAGTAATCTTGGTTGTAGGTTCTTCTCCTTCATCACTTTAAGTATATCCTGCCACTCCCTTCTGGCTTGCAGAGTTTCTGCTGAAAGATCAGATGTTAACCTTATGGGGATTCCCTTGTGTGTTATTTGTTTTTTTTCCCTTGCTGCCTTTAATATGTTTTCCTTATATTTAATTTTTGACAGTTTGATTAATATGTGTCTTGGCGTGTTTCTCCTTGGGTTTATCCTGTATGGGACTCTCTGTGCTTCCAGGACTTGATTAACTATTTCCTTTCCCATATTAGGGAAGTTTTCAACTATAATCTCTTCAAATATTTTCTCAGTCCCTTTCTTTTTCTCTTCTTCTTCTGGGACCCCTATAATTCGAATGTTGGTGCGTTTAATGCTGTCCCAGAGGTCTCTGAGACTGTCCTCAGTTCTTTTCATTCTTTTTTCTTTATCCTGCTCTGCAGTAGTTATTTCCACCATTTTATCTTCCAGGTCACTTATCCTTTCTTCTGCCTCAGTTATTCTGCTATTGATCCCATCTAGAGTATTTTTAATTTCATTTATTGTGTTTTTCATCATTGCTTGATTCCTCTTTAGTTCTTCTACGTCCTTGTTAAATGCTTCTTGCATTTTGTCTATTCTATTTCCAAGATTTTGGATCATCCTTACTATCATTATTCTGAATTCTTTTTCAGGTAGACTACCTATTTCCTCTTCATTTGTTAAGTCTAGTGTGTTTTGACCCTGCTCCTTCATCTGCTGTGTGTTTTTCTGTCGTCTCATTTTGCTTATCTTACTGTGTTTGGGGTCTCCTTATCACAGGTTGCAGGTTTGTAGTTCCCGTTGTTTTTGGTATCTGTCCCCAGTGGCTAAGGTTGGTTCAGTGGGTTGTGTAGGCTTCCTGGTGGAGGGAACTAGTGCCTGAGCTCTGGTGGATGAGGCTGGATCTTGTCTTTCTGGTGGGCACGTCCACGTCTGGTGGTGTATTTTGGGGTGTCTGTGGCCTTATTATGATTTTAGGCAGCCTCTCTGCTAATGGATGAGGCTGTGTTCCTGTCTTGCTAGTTGTTTGGCATAGGGTGTTCAGCACTGTAGCTTGCTGGTCATTGAGTGATGCTGGGTCTTGATGTTGAGATGGAGATCTCTGAGAGATTTTTGCCGTTTGGTATTACGTGGAGCTGGGAGGTCTCTTGTGGACCAGTGTCCTGAAGTTGGCTCTCCCACCTCCGAGGTACGGCCCTGATGCCTGGCTGAAGCACCAAGAGCCTTTCGTCCACACGGCTCAGAGTAAAAGGGAGAAAAAATAGAAAGAAAGAAAGAAAGGAAGGAAGGAAGGAAGGAAGGAAGGAAGGAAGGAGGAAGGAAGGAAGGAAAGAAAGAAAGAAAGAAAGAAAGAAAGAAAGAAAGAAAGAAAAGAAAGAAAGAAGCTATAATATAGTGAAGTAAAATAAAGCTATTGTAAAGCAAAGCTATACAGACCAAATCTACCCCAGAAGCATATACATATACACTCACAAAAAAAAAAAGGAAAAGGGGAAAAATTAATATATCCTGCTCCCAAAGTCCACCTCCTGAATTTGGGATGATTCGTTGTCTATTCAGGTATTCAACAGATGCAGGCACATCAAGTTGTTTGTGGAGTTTTAATCCGCTTCTTCTGAGGCTGCTGGGACAGATTTCCCCTCCTCTTCTCTGTTCGCACAGCTCCTGAGGATCAGCTTTGGATTTGGACCCGCCTCTGCGTGTAGGTCGCCTGAGGGCGTCTGTTCCCCGCCCAGACAGGACGGGGTTAAAGGAGCAGCTGCTTCGGGGACTCTGGCTCACCCAGGCCGCGGGGAGGGAGGGGTACAGAGGAGGCGGGGCGAGCCTGCGGCGTCAGAGGCCGGCGTGACGTTGCAGCAGCCTGAGGCGCGCAGTGCGTTCTCCCGGGGGATGTTGTCCCTGGATCACGGGACGCTGGCAGTGGCGGGCTGCACGGGCTCCCGGGAGGGGCGGTGTGGAGAGTGACCTGTGCTCGCACACAGGCTTCTTGGAGGCGGCAGCAGCAGCCCCAGCGTCTCACGCCCGTCTCTGGGGTCCGCGCTGATAGCCGCGGCTCGTGCCAGTTTCTGGAGTTCGTTTAGGCGGCGCTCTGAATCCCCTCTCCTTGCGCGCCGCGAAACAAAGAGGCAAGAAAAAGTCTCTTGCCTCTTCGGCAGCTGCAGACTTTTTCCCCGGTCTCCCTCCCGGCTAGCTGTGGTGCGCTAACCCCTTCAGGCTGTGTTCACGCCGCCAACCCCAGTCCTCTCCCTGCGATCCGACCAAAGCCCGAGCCTCCACTCCCAGCCCCGCCCGCCCCGGCGGGGGAGCAGACAAGCCTCTCGGGCTGGTGAGCGCTGCTCGGCGCCGAGCCTCTGTGCGGGAGTCTCTCCGTTTTTCCCTCTGCGCCCCTGTTGCTATGGGATCCGCGCTGTTGGCTGCGGCTCGCGCCCGTCTCTGAAGTTCGTTTAGGCGGCGCTCTGAATCCCCTCTCCTCGCGCACCAGGAAACAGGGAAGAAAAAGTCTCTTGCCTCTTCGGCAGCTGCAGACTTTTTCCCGGACTCCCTCCCGGCTAGCTGTGGTGCACTAACCCCTTCAGGCTGTGTTCACGCCGCCAGCCCCAGTCCTCTCCCTGCAACCGAAGCCCGAGCCTCAGCTCCCAGCCCCGCCCGCCCCGGCGGGTGAGCAGACAAGCCTCTCGGGCTGGTGAGTGCTGGTCAGCGCCGAGCCTCCGTGCGGGAAGTGCGGGAATCTCTCCGCTTTGCCCTCCGCACCCCTGTGGCTGCGCTCTCCTCCGTGGCTCCGAAGCTTCCCCCCTCCGCCACCCGCAGTCTCTGCCCGCGAAGGGGCTCCTAGTGCGTGGAAATCTTTCCTCCTTCACAGCTCCCTCCCACTGGTGCAGGTGCCGTCCCTATTCTTTTGTCTCTGTTATTTCTTTTTTCTTTTGCCCTACCCAAGTACGGGGGGAGTTTCTTGCCTTTTGGGAGGTCTGACGTTTTCTGCCAGCGTTCAGTGGGTGTTCTGTAGGAGCAGTTCCACGTGTAGATGTATTTCTAGTGTATCTGTGGGAAGGAAGGTGATCTCCGCGTCTTACTCTTCCGCCATCTTCTCTCCTCAGTCACAGTTTTAATACCAAACTTGAAGGAGGAAAAGAATGAACAGAAATTGAATTCAGGAGACCATTATAGGCACAGATATCAGATCATGCCTGACTCAGATCATATCTTTACATTTTTCCCTCTGTCTACTATGTCTGCTTCTTAGTTGAAGCTGAAACTATGTGAAAGTTTGGATATAATTCCAAGAAATCATTTACTGAAAAATATATGTCTAGAGCTCTGTTATAAAATTGCTCCAGATGTAGTTAAATTTTGGAGAAAGATACCTAAAAAACGCAGTCAAGAAAATATTCTTCTTTCATTGTTTTCAACCAACCTTTGGCTCACAAACAAAGAGGTGCAGTTTTCTAATATAGCAAAGCCAGGTAAGATTCCCTGGCCCTGGCATTTTCACTGATCACCTTCCATACTTCATTTTCTTTCCAATCTATCAGCACTTATTTATAGTAGAAAGAATAAAGAAATTGGAGTCAGAAAAACTCTGTTCAAGTCCTAAATGATTACGTATTGACTGTATGAATTTGGGCAACTAACACACCATTTCTTCTTAGTTTCTTCAACTCGCAGAGTTAATATGTGCTGCCTATCTATTAGGGTTGAATGTTGATGAAAGTTGCCACATGTAAGATGTAATACATTCATCTAGTACCCACTATGTGCCAAGCTTTATTTGAGATGTGGCTGATGGTTTAAAATGGCCTACAGTGAATCAAGCCTCCCTGGTCCATGCCAATTGCAAAGTCATTTTGCTGTTTCTCCCATAAAGCGGTGGAGTCTATTTCCCCATTCCTTGAAGCTGAGTTGCACTGGTGACTTGCTTTGACCAATAGAAAGTAGAAGAAATGGCTTTCTGGGACTTCCATGCCGAGATCAGCTTTCACTCTTGGAATCCCACTGTCACGCTAAGAAGTCCAGCCTAACCCATGGGGTAGAGAGACCATGTGGGGAGAGGAAGAGAGGACATATGGAGGATGAGAAAACACGTGGAGGGAGAGGTCACATGTACAAGAACTGAGCCACTGGCCAACATCATGAAGAACAGAGGTGAGCAGACCCCCATGAGCCCTGCCCAAATTCCTGACCCATGTGATCATGAGAAATAACATGGTGGTTGTGTTAAGTTACTAAGGTTTGGCATGATTTGCTACATATCAGTATATAACTGACATACAAGATAATTTTCACTCTATGGTCAATCTTCAGAACAACCTTCTAAAGTAGGCATTGTCCATTTCACATGTAAGGAAACTGTGGATCAGAATACACAGATACTGAGGGTTAAGGCTACTCCACAAAGCCTTTAACTGACAAGGCAATCGTAACTGGCCACAAAACCATCCAACTCTCTCTCCTCATGAAGGAGTACACTGAAGAGAAGCTTTCTATAAAAAGATTGTTCTACTGCCTGCAATGATTCAGAAACCCCCAAATGTTCCCAATAAATCTCTGTCATTTCCCAATTAGCCTACAAGCCTATTGCTAGGTCTCGAAGACTGCAGACTCCAGCCTAACGGAAGTTCTGGGAAGACCAAAACATTTTTGTAGTCTAACAAAATTTTCAATTTCTCACATTAATGGAAACTAGACTCAAATTTTATATTAAGCATTATACAGTGGCCTCTTGATTGAGTTGGACTATCTCATAAAATTTTTGAGCTGAAAGGAAGCTCAGAGGTCATCTGGTCAACCCCTCAAATATTTTTGACTAAAAAGGTAAGATCCAAGAAACTTGCTCCTATCCAACAGTCAGCACAAAGAAGCAGGGCCAAGCCAGGTACCTAATTCCCAGTCCACTGAGCACTGCCTTTCAGATGCAGCCCCACGGTCTCTGAGCTCTTGTTGTAGGCATCTAGTGTAAGGTTGCCCACTTGAGAATCTCACGAAGGATAACTAACTGCATTTCTCCTTACATCATATCCCTTTCTATTTTCCTTAAATTTCATTATGTTGCCATTTAAGACTAGCTCTAAAATCTTTCACAAAAGAGAGCACCTACTTTACTTATTTTTTAAAAACAGCAGCAGGATGACTTTTAAAGTAGCATAAAGAAAAGTGCACAAAAAGCCTGAATGGCATTTGATCTGCTGAAAGAACTATTTAATTGGGCAATAGGAGCTCGAATCTGAATTCATTACTTATGATGCTTGTTGACATTTGAAGTGAGTCACCACTATTATCTTCTTAGCATAAAATAAGTGATTTGGAGGAAACACCATGCAAGCAGCAGAACTCCTTCAGAATGGATCACGTGGTAGCAGAAAAAATATATATAACATCTTATCATAAACTAGCTTTGTTTTCATTATGTTCATTTGGCTTCATCTGTGCATCTCAAAGCAGCAAAAGTTAAAAACAAAGGTTGCATTCCTAAAGCTAATTTTGTTAAAATATATTATCCTGTTCTTTGATGAAGGACTCCTGAGAAATGAAAAACATACAAACAACAACAAAAACAGCTTTGTTGGTTCAAGGACTGGGGTTGGCCCATGGAAAAAGACTGGAGTTATTTATCCGAGTGCTGTGATGCATATGTACGTACTGCCTTGGGCTATACCTTGTACAACTGACATGGTGCTGCCTGCTTCAAATGTTTACGTCTCATCTCCTGAACTAGATCATGTTCCATGAACATGGATGCTGTAACTTAAATATCTTCCTCCGCAAGGTCTACCAAATTCCACACTGACAGAAGGAGAAAATTTGCTCAGAGAATATAATCAATGTTTAAAGCTTGTTGTTTTCTTTCCCAAGGAAATCCTTCTATGCTGTACTAATCGAAGCCCTTCTCTCAAGAAGGAACTAAGGAAATATACACTTCAAGTCAAAGAATCTGGAATTAGAATGAAACCAGCCCCAGTGGTCTCAACATTTTAACAAGGAGCCATGTTAGATACTGAGCCATTATAATCCATAAAGGGATTTAAAGGCAAATTGTAATTTAGATACTTAAGTTTTTAATTTGGGAAGGAGGGGTATTACCTTACTGTAGCTGTGCTTTGTGATGTGAGCGCAGAAGGAGACATTTTTAGGTTGGGAGCGATGAGGGAGCATGGAAATGAATAGTCTTGAATTACAAGGTGACAGCCAATTTTACATCATGGGTACTACCAAATCTGCCATAGATCCTTGACTACCCGTACATGACCCAGGAAGGAGG